>NC_067405.1:63314828-63914828 GCF_009764475.1 Pristis pectinata | reverse complement strand
CCTTGAATCCTCCGATCTGAAAACTCAGTGGTACATGTTCTCCCAGCATTTTCTGTCTTCATTTGATTTCCGTTATCTGAAGTGTTTTGATTTTCAACTCCCTGATGGTGTATGCCAGTCTCTCCCTCTGATGCATCCCAATGAGACACTGGTCTCCTTGTTTCTTCTGACAGCTCACGAGAGCAGCCCTTGTACAGCTTGTTGAGACCAGACAATAAACCACCTACCCTTGCCCCACAACAGCTGGTTTGTCAACTTCATGGCATTCTTTTCAGTATTAAGGAATATGGGAATAAAATTATACCAGGGTTAAGCAAGAGTTTCATTTAGTTACCTGCAGTTTTGAAATCTGATTGACCTCAAATTACATCACAAAATAGATTTAAGAATTCAAAGGGTAGTTCATGTTTAGTTCATCTGTTTTTCAATATCAGTTCAATCATTGAAAAGCAGAAACACACGGCCACCTTCAAAATGAGAGGACATGGCAAATATATATTTTTGCCACGTACACTAACAGAGGCCTTCTGAATCTGACATGGTCTCCGCAGTCTGACCATCACCCTCAACAATTTGGCCGACCCCACACTCTTAATTTCAACTACTGAAATAAATCTGGAATTTAAAAGCTAACACAAGTAATGTAATCATAAAATTACTGATTTTTCATAAAAACCCAATCTAGTTCGTGGTTAGTTGATGTGTGACTGCAGAGCCACTATTGATTCTTAATTCCTTTCACGAAGCAAGTCAGTGAGCTCACAAAGAGGTGATTCAGTTTTGTCTTTTTAGAAAAGTTTGGAACTCATGAATGGATACAAATGTCTCCACACAGAGTGTGACACACAATATTCACCCTGATGATGATGCAATGTCTTATATGAATAAACACCTTAAAAGTGATGCCTGTGACCATTGCTGCAATGTTCCACTGATAATGAACTCTCAGTATTACAAAATCCGTGGCTTTGGAATTTTAATGGAAGTACATTCTCTCTGTTTACAGGAAACTTTGACTTGTACAAGCCAAGTCCTACTTGAAGTTAACCAAGTTCGAAGTGTTGAGGTTCAGTGCAGAAATACAAATGTTACAACACCAGCAATGACCACATCTACCTCAGCAGCCACCACACCAGGCACAGCAGCCACCACACCGGACACATCAGCTACTACACCAGGCACATCAGCCACCACACCGGACACATCAGCTACCACACTGGACACATCAGCTACCACACCAACCACATCAGCTACAACACCGACCACATCAGCTACCACACCGACCACATCAGCTACAACACCGACCACATCAGCTACCACACCGACCACATCAGCTACAACACCGACCACATCAGCTACCACACCGACCACATCAGCTACCACACAGAACACCACTGTAACCACCCCAACCACAACACTGACCAAAACGACAACAACAACGACAACAACAATGACAACAACCAGAAAACGAGCATCGTCATCATCATCATCATCTGAAAGCAATGAATCATCAGAAAGATGCAGGAGAAGGGTAATTTGTGAATTTTTGTTGAATTTGTTGCTAAAGAATAAGATGCCTGCAATGTCCTGATAATCTTTGCTGAAACAACAGCATTAATATGGTATAAGGTAGCTCTCAGTGGAAAAGAGAGGAAATCGTTTGCACTCTGTTTTCTCGAGTCATAGAACAGAAAACGTAGAACAGTGCAGCACAGGAACAGACCCTTTAACTCCCAATGTCTGGGCTGACCATGATGGCAAGCAAAGTAGTCCCATCTGCCTGAACATGGTCTATAACCCTCCATTCCCTGCCTGTTCATGTTGCTGTTTAAATGCCTCTTAGATAGGCAACAGAATATAGAGTCATGGAGTTGTACAGCAGAGAACTGGGCCCTTGACTCACCAAGTCCATTCTGACCTTTATGCCCACGTTCACTACTCCCATTTTATGTCTATGTGGTTGGACCAGGACAGGCTATTGGTAATGTTCACTCCTCAGAAATTGAAGCTCTCAACCCTCTTGAGCTCAGCACCAGTGACATTGACAGGAACATGTGCAGCGTGCCCCCCCCGCCCTTCCTGAAGTCAATGACCAGCTCTTCTGTTTTGCTGACATTGAGTGAAAAGTCATGACACCATGTCACCAGACTATTTCCTTCTTGTACTCTGACTCCTCATTAGTTGAGGTACAGCCTACTACGGTGGTATCGTCTACAAACGTGGAGGCAGAGTTGGAGCAGAATCTGGCCACGCAGTCCTTGTGGGCCACCAGTGTTGTGGATAATGGTGGTGAGGGAGTTGCTGCCAATCCTTACTGATTGCAGTCTGTTGGTCCGGCAGTCAAGGATCTAGTTGTAAAGGGAGGTGTTGACTCCCAGGTCTTGGAGTTTAAGTTGAACTCCACTGAAACCCCCTGCTGCTCAGTGCAAGTGTTCATATCTTGGAAGCATAAATGAATCATAGAATGTCCATATTTCAGTAGAAGTGGTGTTGGATGTGTTAAGATGTATGAAGGCAGACAGATCTCCAGGTCCGCACAAGGTATATCCAAAACACTATGAGAAGCTAGAGAAGAAATTACAGGAGCATTCGCAGAGATATTTGTAACTTTGCTATCCTCTGGCGAGATGTCGGAAGACTGGAAGAAAGGAAATGTTGTGCCTTTATTGAAGAAGGGTTCTACATATGCGCCTGGTGATCATAGACCCCTTAGCCTAACATCCGTGGTGGGTAAGTTACTGGAAGACATTCTGAAGGATAAAATATATTTCTATTTGGAAAGGCAGGGGTTGATTAGGGGTAGCCAGCATGGACTTGTGCATAGGAGATCATGTATTACGAACTTGATTGAGGTTTTTGATCAAATGATGAGGAAGGTTGATGAGGGGAGGGTGGTAGATGTAATATATAAATGGATTTCAGTAAGGCTTTTGATAAGGTTCTGCATGTAGGCAGCTCTTGAAGGTGAGATCGCATGGCATCCAAGGAGAGCTGGCAAACTGGATACAAAATTGATTGGATGGTAGGAAACAGAGGGTGATAGTGGAAGGATGTTTCTCAGACTGGAGGTCTGTGACTAGTGGTGTGCCCCAGGGGTTGGTGCTGGGTCCATTGTTATTTGTCATCTTTATTAATAATTTGGATGAGAAAACAGGAGGAATAGTTTGTAAGTTTGGAGATGACACTAGAATAGGTGGTGTCCTAGAGAGTGAAGAGGAGTATGAAGAATTGCAGTGGGATCTTGATCGGCTGGGTAGGTGGGCTGAGCAATGGCAAATGGAATTTAATTCAGATAAGAGTGAAATGTTACATTTTGAAGGACATATCAAGGTAGGAGTTTTACAATGAACGGAAGGTCCCTGGGTACTGTTGTAGAACAGAGGGACCTTGGAGTAGAGGTACATGGTTCCCTTTTGTGTTCAGATTTGGTCACCCTATTATAGGAAAGATATGATTAAACTGGAAAGAGTTCAAAAAAGATTTACAAGGTTGTTGCTAGGACTGGAGGGACTGAGTTACAGGGAGAGGTTAGACAGGCTGGGCCTTTACTCCTTGGAGCGTAGGAGATTGAGGGTGATCTCATAGAGGTATATAAAATCATGAGGGGCATAGATAGGGTGAGTGGTCTTTTTTGCAGGTTTGGGGAATAGAAAACCAGACAACATAGTTTTGAGGTGAAAGGTTTAATAAGAATCTGAGGGGCAACTTTTGTATACAGCAGCTGGTAGATATATGGAGCCAGCTGCCAGAGGAAGTGGTTGAGGCAGGTACATTAGATACATTTAAGAAATGTGTGGACAGGTATATGGATGACAAGATCTGCACCAAATGCTGGGAAATGGGATTAACTTGAATATACGTCTTGGTCGGCCTGGACAGAGATGGGCCGAAGGGCCTATTCCTGTGCTGCACAACTCTATGACTCTCATGTTAACCGCACAGTAGTAGCAAATTTAGCCCTTCAAAAATTGCCCTTCCGATTTGCAAGGACAATTTATTTTGCCTATTCCTTCACCTTTTCACATTGGGCCTTCAATTTTCTTTTCTATCAGGTGATTCCTTTTTGAAATCCAGGACTGAATCAGGCTCATGTGCATTTCAGAAGTATCAAGGTTTACAGTCACGATGCCCATGGCACTTACTTTGTTTATCTTAAATCTTCTGGAAGTTTGTATATTGTCTCCCAATCTGCTCCTGTGTACCATTTCTTGCTCTAGTGCTGTCTGCAACTGCCAGTCCTTTCTCATCCCACATGCTGCTCCCTGTGGGTGTATTTCACTGATGGCAGATTTGGCTCCTGCTCAGAAACCAAGAGCTTGAGCTCACCCGGCTACAACTCATCCCATAAAGGTGAGGAATATCCTGATTTTCCCACATGGCAAAGGACATTCATTCAATGAGAACTGAACAATGGTGCCCTGCTCTGGCTCAATGATTCAAGCTCCTTCAATTCATTGGTATATCTGCTGACAATATTTAGCTTGCTTTTAACAAATGATTTTATTGTAGGTTAGTTAAACTTACTGCTCTGTGAACCCCAAGCACTAATCAGCTCCTCATCCCATCTCTACCCCACAGTCTGAGGGGAGAACTCATGTTAGTGACTGTCAAAAACAGTCATATCCATCCAGTGTCAGTGACAGCTTTAACAGCTGGTGAGCCTGGGGACGGAGAGGCCACACCAGCTGTCAAAGCTATTCTATGCATGCAGCTGCCCCTAATATATACTCAGCTGGACCAGCCAGCTGGCGGCCAGGTTTCCAGCAGAAAACTGTGCTCAAGGCCACGTTGGAAGCAGATCATGGCCCAAATCTGAGCAGGACCCTGGTCAGACCCCACTTGGAGTACTGTGCTCAGTTCTGGTCACAGGAAGGATGTGGAAGCCACAGAAAGGGTGCAGAGGAGATTTACAAGAATGCTGCCTGGAATGCGGAGCATGCCTTATGAAAGCAGGTTGAGGGAACTGGGCCTTTTCTCCTTGGAGCGACGGAGGATGAGCGGGGACCTGACAGAGGTGTATAAGATGATGAGAGGCATTGATCGGGTAGATAGTCAGAGGCTTTTCCCCAGGGCTGAAATGGTGGCCACAAGAGGATATAGGTTTAAGGTGCTGGGGAGTCGGTATAGAGGGGATGTCAGGGGTAAGTTTTTCACTCAGAGAGTGGTGAGTGTGTGGAATGGGCTGCCGGCAACGGTGGTAGAAGCGGATACGATAGGGTCTTTTAAGAGACTTTTGGATAGGTACATGGAGCTGACAAAAATAGAGGGCTATGGGTAAGTGTAGTAATTTCTAAGGTTGGGACATGTTCGGCACAGCTTTGTGGGCCGAAGGGCCTGAATTGTGCTGTAGGTTTTCTATATTTCTATGTTTCTAAATGCAGGCGGTGTGTGATTCAGGGCCGTGGAATAACTGTCCCACCATTGTAGAATATCCTGCATCAAGGTGCTGATGAAAACCAGGACACACAATATTGGGAACAAAACACCTGTGTTTTCCTGATAAGCTCCTCATTGTGTACAAGGCCAGGCAGTGTCAAATTCCCTCAAAAACATTAATCTACATTCTGCATCCAGTCACAGAACCTCACCATGGAAACTTCCATGAGCTTGATTTACAGCTATCTCATGGAGATCCAAGCAAATCCATGCAGGATGATGTATATATGCTTACAAGGATAGGTCTGATTGCACGTAAGATGTAATTAATTAGAACAGAGTCAGATTCTTTGTTCCTTTGATAGAAGTCGAGATAAAAAGACTTTCTTTTCTCTCAAGTAACTGTATCAATGAAACACTTTATTCTTGAAGTATGGCTGGAGAAGAAATAGGTACTGCAGGAGGAGACATGGTCGGAGAAGAGGCAACAGGAGGAGGTGGAATTGGTGGAGATGGTGGAGACGTCAGCAGAGGAGGAGGCAAAATCCGAGAGGAAGGAATCGAAACAGGTTCAATCGACGTAGAAGAACTTAAGCTACAACTACAGAGGAAAATGGAGAGAGTGAAATGCAGGTTTGGTAAGTATCAACTCAGTTACTTGTCAGCTTCTGAAGAGGAAATTCTCCTCATTATGTTTCATTTATGTCATCACTTTATTGCACAAAATAGGCCATTTCCCAGCTGATCCTTCCTGTTATTTATCCTCCACGTGAACACAAGTCCTAATTCCAGTTCTGATGAAGATTCTTCAGCCTGAAACAATAATGCAGTTTCTTTTTCCACAAACACAGCCTGGTCTGCTGAGTGTTTCTAACATTTTCTGTTGTTATTTCAAATTTCCAGCCCCTGTCACTCTTTTGATTTTCATTCACTAATCCCATTTGCCTGTTGAGATCCCATAACCTTATGTATATGTATATGAAATAAATTCTCCTCATTTTCTTTCAATGTCCTTCACTCATCCATTTGCCCGATAATGGAGTTTAAAAAGCTCTGAATATTTGTGCTTGATTATTGCAGTAAGATTGTGTCCCAATTTAAATAATCCAACTCATGGTAGCACCATTAATATTGTATGAGAAACTCACATCCTTTGCAAAAGCAGCCAACTTCTCCACATATATCCAAGTGAAAGATATCTTCATTTATTGTGACTTCAGGAAAAATGTTGATCAAAAATAATTTAGGAAAAAATGATCAGCTAATATTCAGCTGAAGCTGTGGGAGACATGAATCAGACGTTTTATCAGTGACTAAAATGATGTGAAGTTTGTTGTTTTGTGGCAGCAGTACAGTGCAAAGACTTAAAATTACCATAAATTACAAAAATAAATAAAGAATGCAACAAGTAGGAACACCGTGGTAATGTTTATGGGTTCATGGACCATTCAGAAATCCGATGGCATAGGGGAAGAAGTTGTTTCTGGATCATTGAATTTCGTTCTTCAGGCTACTGTCCCTCCTCCCCGATGGTAGATACAAGAAGAGGGCATATCCTGGAAGGTGACGCTCCTTTATGATGGATGCTGCTTTCCTGAGTCACCAGCTCGACAGTGGGGAGGGTTGTGATGGAGATTTCCAGTAAATAAACGTCTCTCCTTAAATTTCAGATTTCATGCTAAAACCAATGGATAAGATATCAAGGGAAAGAAAATCAGTCAACATGAAGAAAATTCTTTGTCTTAAAAATGTAATCTTTAGCATAATATTTCATGTTTAATTACAATTAATTTAGTGTTTAATCATTAGTATTTTATGCAATAGCATTCAACTGGAATTTACAATATTATTACTCTTAATTAATCTGCAAATTAATTGAATTGGATTATGTTCTGTTCCAAATTTCCCAGAATACCAATAAGAAACAGAATCATAACATTGGGTTGAGCTGTGTGTGTCTTCAAGGCACCAGCTGCATGCTAGTCAACATTCCTTGGCAAAACCATGCCAGTTGTGAAATTGGACCAGCCACCTCCATGTGTGAGTCATGTAAACATTACTGACATCTTCCTGTCATTATTCACATAACATCCATTTCCATCCACGTTGCCATAAATTGGAACTTAAAGATGCAATGTATGAGGGTCATGGAACAGACTCAGAAAAACTAGGAACACATCACACTAGGTTGTTGCCTTTTCTGCTGTTTCAAAGACACACTGACCTTAGGAGATGTGACTCCACAGTTATAGAACTTGGATTGCTCAAATGCCTTCAACAGTTTGGAGAGTGTACAGCTGTCAGGGTGTATTTTTCCAGCATTCAACTGCTGGGATATTCACTCATACTGAATGTGTGAGTTGTCTTCCTCTCCTCTGCAGACTCTGTCTTTTCTATACAGTCAAAGGATTTGTTGTGTCTGTCTGACTGCCATTGGGGACTGTATCTTGTCCAATTGATGCTCAGCGAAATGTTGGGGGAATCTGTAAAATTGGGTGAATTCCCATCAGGAACAGCACATATCATACTAATGCACCTTTCTGCATGTAAATTCCCCCATAGCTATTTGAAATCAAAATATTTTTCCAATGTTTTTGCATAGTGCACAATTTGGCTTCAGCGATTAATGCAACAGTGTTTTGAAACACCAAAAAAAAGGTGTAACCCAATTTTTTGTTGAAAGTTTAATCATTGGATCTCTGGGGCACTATTAGTTTCACTAATGAAGATGATAATCAATTCACAGCATGTATCAATTTCTTTAGAAGATAAGATTTTTAGCAATCTGACTGTAAAGCTGTTGTCCTATGTCTTATACTTAATAAAAATCCAACTATTACAACTGTCTGAAGGTCTTACAAGGTTTGTTAATGGTTTGAATTGACGATTGAAGCCCAGAAACTCAATTCATTTCAGACGACTGTTGCACCTAAAAAAGCAATCATCTCTTCTCAGTCAAACGGCGAATTCTGACCAAACATCCCAGTGGCTGCATCTCAGTGAAACCTCAGATCAGCCACACATTGTAACCAGTGTTTGATGTTTAATACCATTGCTGGCAATTGAGTTAAAGCTCAGGCGCTATGTGTAATAGATGTCCGATCCATCGACCATCCCCTTAGTTTCACCAGCTGGAACAAATTTCTGACCTTTCTTCACTCATATGTGATTGGGTAAAGTGATGATGACCTGAACATCAGATAGATGGTTGGCACAAGCCATTAGCTTTCCAGCAAAGGCATTAAATTATGAAATGATTAAATTAAGAAACTTAATGATGTCACCAGGAATGTAGGATTAATGCAGGCAAGTGACAATGAGGTAGAAAATCAGCCACGATCTTACTGAGTGGTGGAGCAAGCACGGGGCTGAATGGTCCACACCTGTTTCTACTTCTTAAGTTGTCATGAAATAGGCACAGGAAGGAATTGTTGCTTTCAGGGACACCAAGAGAAGCTCCAGTTTTCAAGGCTGGATCATGCATCAGCTCTTGGGCTCACTTCTTGATTGCCTTGACTTGGGAGTAGCACTCAGGGCCTTGATTTCAGCAACTTCCCAACTTCCATGATCCCATCTTTGAACCCTCCCTATTGATCCTGAGCATGGTCTTTGAATATCTCCTTGACCCCCATCCCACCATCTCCTCAGCCTCCCTGCAATCATCTCTTCACCATACCAGCAACACCTCCTGATCCCCTTTCCAATCATGTGCCAACCTATATCACTCTGATCATGTCCACAACCCCCTACATCCATATGCCCCACACTGTCACTCCCCATCCCACTCCATTCCCCAAACCTTCTTCACCATCAGACTGACTGACCGTCATCCCACCACCCTCTCCCCTCTTTCCCTCACAAACCCGCTAAAGAAAAAAAGGAGCAAGGCAGTTTACAATGCATCAATGGTAACCTCTCCAGAGACAGAGCCTCTGTCAGAATAAGGATCCTCGCACTGAGTCACCCTGCCATTCACAGACATTCTAAGCTGAATGAACACCACACGTACCACCTTTCAGGGAAATTATATTCCGTCCCAGATCTGCTGAGAAGAGTGAGATGAAGAGTCCTCAGGGCCAAACTTCAGAAGAAGCCTGATGGAGCAACAACCCAGATGTTTGATGGAATGATCTCCGAAAGCCTGGATGGGTGCTGCTTGGGAGGGTTTAAACTAGTGAGACAAGAGGGCAGGACCCAGAATGAAAGTGCAGTAGATGGGGAGGCTGACTCCAATGTAGGAAATAGAAGAGGCCAGTCTGGTGGAAAGAGGAGGCAGAGAGAGAAAGGGAAACTTGAGAGGGCTGTAAGTTTAACTGCATTTACTTTAATGCAAGGAACCTCACAGGTAAGACAGATGAGCTGAGAATGAGATTGTTGCAATCATGGATATGTGGTTGACTGACAGCTCAAAGATCTGGGTATGGAAGTTTCAGGCATGACAGAGGGGGTTGCAGATGGGGAGGGGGTGTTGCTTTGCTGACTCAGAGAGAGCATTACAGCAGTGCTCAGGGAGGATATCCTGAAGGGATCGGCCAATGAGGATATACGGTTGGAACTTAGAAATAAGAAAGGAGCGATCACTTTGATGGGGTTATACAATGGGCCTCCCAATAGTCATTGGGAATTAGAAGAACAAATATGGAGGCAGATCACAGAAGGGTTCACACGTACAGGGTTGTGGTAGTGGGCGACCTCAACTTTCTCATTATTGACTGGGCTTGCAAGGGGCTGAGATGCAGAGGAATTCGTAAAATGCACTCAGGAGGGTTTTCTGAAGAAGTATGTGGAGAGTCTGACTTGGGAGGGGGCTGTACTTAACCTAATCTCAGGGAATGAGGATGGGAAAGTGATAAATGTCTATGCAGGAATCTTTTGGGAACTGTACCATAGATCAGTAGGATTCAGGGCCGTCATTGTAAAAGATAAAAGGTTGGTCCTTGACTTAGAGCCCTGAACTGGGGGCAAGGCGGATTTCAATAGTGTAGGACAGGACATGGCGGAAGTCGGTGGGAAGCAGCTGCCAGAGGGGAAACAACATCTGAGAAGTGGGAGGCATTTAAAAGTGAGATGGTAAGAGCTCAGAGTCAGCACGTCCCTGCGGGAGTAAGATCAGAATCGGAATTGGAATCAGGTTTATTATCACCGACATATGTTGTGGAATTTGTTGTTTTGCGGCAGCAGTACAGTGCAAGAAATAAAGACATAAAGATTACTATAAGTTATAAAAATAAATAAATTGTGCAAAAGAAGAATAATGGGGTCATGTTCATGGGTTCATGGACCGTTCAGAAATCTGATGGCGGAGAGGAAGAAGCTGTTCCTGAAACGTTGAGTGTGAGTCTTCAGGCTTCTGTACCTCCTCCCCAATGGTAGTAACATGAAGAGGGCATGTCTTGGGTGGTGAGGGTCCTCAGTGATGGATGCTGCCTTCCTGAGGCACCACCTTTTGAAGATGTCCTCGATGGTCGGGAGGGCTGTGGCTGTGATGGAGCTGGCTGAGTCTACAAACGTCTGCAGCATCTTTCGATTCTGCACATTGGAACCTCCGTACCAGGCGGTGATGCAACCAGTCAGAAAGCTCTCCACCGTACACCTGTATAAATTTGCAAGAGTCTTTGATAACATATCATCAAGATAGATCCTCTGAGTTGTTGACACCCAGGAACATGAAGCTGCTCACCCTTTCCACCGCTGACCCCTCAATGAGGACTGGTGTGTGTTTTCCCGACCTCCCCTTCCTGAAGTCCACAATGAATTCCTTGGTCTTGCTGACATTGAGTGTGAGGTGGTTGTTGCGACACCACTCAACCAACCGATCTATCTCACTCCTGTACACCCCCTCATCGCCACCTGAGATTCTGCCAACAGCAGTGGTGTCATCGGTGAATTTATAGATGGCATTCAAGCTGTGCCTAGCCGAACAGTCATGAGTGTAGAGAGAGTAGAGCAGTGGGCTAAGCACGCATCCTTGAGGTGCACCTGTGTTAATTGTCAGCGAGGAGGAGATGTTACTACCGATCTGCACTGACTGTGGTCTCCCGATAAGGAAGTTGAGGATCCAATTGCAAAGGGAGGTACAGAGGCTCAGGTTTTGAAGCTTGTTGATTAGTACTGAGGGGAGATGGTGTTGAACATCAAGCTGTAATTGATAAACAGCAGCTTGACGTATACTGTATTTTGCTGTTGTCTCGGTGCTCCAAAGCTGAGTGGAGAGCCAGTGAGATTGCGTCTGCCGTAGACCTGATGTGGCAGTCGGCAAATTGCAGCAGGGCCAGGTCCTTGCTCAGGCAGGAGTTAATTCTAGACATGACCAACCTCTTAAAGCACTTCAGTAGATGTGAGTGCTACCCGGTGGTAGTCATTGAGGCACTTCACCCTGCTCTTCTTGCAAAAAGGCAAAGATGGTAAGATTAGGAAACCTTGGTTAACAAAGGATATTGTTTGATCAGGGAAAAGAAGGAAATGTATGTCAAATATGAGAAACTGGCATCAAACCATTCTCTTGAGGTTTATAGAGGATGTAGGAAAGAACTTAAGAAAGAAATTAGGAGAGCAAAAATCTGCCATGAAGTGACTTTGGCAAATAGGATTAAGGAGAATCATTAAATCTTTAAGTATATTAGAAGCAAGAGGCTAACTAAGGAATAAATAGGTCCCCTGAGGGACCAGAGGGGTAATCTATGCATAGAGTCAGGAGATATGAGCAAATTCCTGAATGATGATTTCTCATTGGTATTCACCAGGGAGAAGGACATGGAGTCTGGAGATGAAAGAGAGGGGTTACGCTGATACTCTGAGCACACCTACATTATGAGGGAGGAAGTGCTAGAAATATTGGAGCACATCAGGATAGATAAATCCCCAGGGCCCGACAGGATCTACCCCAGGATGCTAAGGGTAAGCAAGAGAGGAGATTGCTGGGGCTCTGATGGAGATTTTTGCATCTTCATGAGCCATGGTTGAGGTCCCAGAAGACTGGAAGATAGCCGTTGTTGTTGCTTTGTTCAAAACATGCTGTAGGGATAATCCTGGAATGTACAGGCTGGTGAGCCTTACATCAGTGGGAAGGAGATGAATGTGAGGAACAGGATTTCTGTTCACCTGGAAAGGCAGCCTTGAAATGGGATACCCTGAGGCCCTCTTCATCATTGCCGGTGACCTCAACCAGGCCAACTTCAAGAGTGTGTTACCAAAATACTATCAGCATGTCTCCTCTCCCAGCAGGGGCCCAAACACCCTTGACCGTGCACCCGAACCCATGGTCACCATTGAGGATGTAAGATCAGTCCTCCGGAGAGTGAACCCACGGAAAGCATCTGGCCCAGATGGTGTCCCCGGCGTTCTCCCTGGCCCTACACTCATCTCTGGAGCATCTGGACAGTAAAGACACCTATGTTAAACTATTGTTTATTGAATACAGCTCCGCTTTCAATATGATAATTCCAATCAAACTCATCACCAAAATCCTAGAGATAGGACTCAACATCTCCCTTTGCAACTGGACCCTTGACTTTCTGACCAACAGACCGCAATCGATGAGGATAGGCAGCAACACCTCTGGCATGATTATTCTCAACACTGATGCCCCACAAGGCTGTGTCCCCAGCCCCCTACTCTACTTCCTTTACACTCATGATTGTGTGCCAGATTCTGCTCTAGCTCCATCTACAAGTTTGCAGATGATGCCACCGTTGCAGGCCATATCTCAAATGACGATGTGTCGGATTACATGAAGGAGACAGAGAGCTTAATGGAATGGTGTCATGACAACAATCTTTCCCTCACTGTCAGCAAAACAAAAGTGCTGGTCATTGATTTCAGGAAGTGGGATGGTGCACATGCTCCTGTTTACATCAACACTGCTGAGGTTAGGCTTCAACATCACCAGTAGCCTGTCCTGATCAAACCACATAGATGCCATGGCCAAGAAAGCTCAGCAACACCTCGACTTCCTCAGGAGGTTAAAGAAATTTGGCACGTCCCCTTTGACACTCACCAATTTTTATTAATGTACCAAAGGAAGCATCCTATCTGGATGCATCACAGCTTGGTATGGTAACTGCTCTGCCTATGATCACAAGAAACTGCAGAGAGTTGTGGACACAACTCAGCACATCACGGAGACCAGCCTCCCCTCCATGGACTCTGTCTATAGTTCTCGCTGCCTCGGTAAAGCAGCCAGCATAATCAAAGACCCCACCCACCCCGGACATTCTCTCTTCTCCCCTCTCCCACTGGGCAGAAGATACAAAAGCCTGAAACCATATACCACCAAGCTCAAGCACAGCTTCTATCCCACTGTTATAAGTTAAGGTAATATAAGATAAGGTATCTTTATAAGTCACATGTACATCGAAACACACAGTGAAATACATCTTTTGCATAGAGTGTTCTGGGGGCAGCCCACAAGTATCGCCACACTTCCGGCGCCAACATAGCATTCCCTCAACTTCCTAACTCGTACATCTTTGGAATGTGGGAGGAAACCGGAGCAACCAGAGGAAACCCACGCAGACACGGGGAGAACGTACAAACTCCTTACAGACAGTGGCCGGCATTGAACCCAGGTCGCTGGCGCTGTAATAGTGTTACACTAACCACTACACTACCAGGCCTGCCACAGTAATAAGACTATTGCATGGTTCCCTAGTATGATAGATGGACTCTTGACTTCACAATCTACCTTGCTATGTCACTGCACCTTATTGTCTACCCACACTGCACTTTCTCTGAAGCTATTACACTTTATTCTGCATTCTGTATTATTTTTACCTTGTACAACTTCAATGCAGTGTGTTTTGAATTGATCTGTATGAACGGTCTGCAAGACAAGCTTTTCACTGTACATCGGTACAAGTGACAATAATAAACCAGTTCTAATACCAAGTCCAATTCCAAGGTGGACACTGGTTTCGAACGTTTAGAAGGGGAGATCATGTCTCACAAATCTGATTGTGTTATTTGAGGAAGTAACACAAAGATTGATGAAGGCAGGGTAGTAGACATGGTTTAAATGGACAATGGTCCACTTGGTAGGCTGGTCCAGAAAGTTAAAGCACAAAGGATCTGAGGCATGTTGGTGAACTGTATCTTAAGAATCCTAAGAATTCTCTCCAGTAGCTTCTGCACCACTGACGTGAGACTCACCGGTTTATAATTTCCAAGATAATTCATATTTCCTTTCTTGAACAAAGGGACAACATTGGCTGCTTGTCAGTCATCTGGGACCTCGCCTGTGGCTAGAGAGGACACAAAGACCTTGGTCAAGGCTCCAGCAATCTCATCTCTTGCCTCTCTCAATAACCTGGGGTATACCTTATCAGGCCCTGGGGACATATCTATCTTAACGTTCTTCAAGAGACCCAACATTACCTCTTGCTTGAACTCAAAGTGCCCCAAGGTATCAGCAAGCTCCACACTGATCTCACTATCCTTCACGTCCATCTCCTTGGTAAATACCGACACAAAGTATACATTCAGAACTTGGCCCATATCCTCTAGCGCCAAGCAGATGTCCCCTACTTTGACCTTGAGTGGTCCTACCCTTCCCCCAAGTTATCCTCTTGGTCTTGATGTATGTACAGACTGCCTTGAAATTCTCTTTAATCCTACTTGCCAAGGACATTTCATGGCCCCTCCTGGCTTTCTTAATTCACTTCTGAATTCTTTTCTGGCTCTTTATATTCCTTGAGGGCCCTAGCTTCCCAAAATTTACATATGCTTCCTTTTCCTTCCTGATTAAATTCACCACCTCTCTCATCATCCAAGGTTCCCTTATCTTGCCATCAATGTCCTTGCTTTTTACTGGAACAAATTGGTGCAGTTGGTCTCTAAACACTCTCCACGTGTCAGATGTCGACTTGCCCAAAGACAGCTGTTCCCAATTAACTCTCCCTAGGTCCGATCTAATACTCTCGTAATCTGCCCGCCCCCAATTTATAGTTGTACTGGGCTCTGTGGGACTGGATGGGCCCAGACCTGCTGGAAGTGTACAACGTTATGCTTCGGGCTGGCAGCATGTCAGAATCCATGAGGATGGGCACCATTACCCTCATCTACAAGCAGAAGGGGGAGAGGGAGGACATCAGAAATGGGAGACCCATCTCACTGTTGAACATGGATGACAAAATCATGTCCAAAGCCATTGTCAAAAGCGTCAAGTCTGCTCTGGGACAGGTGATCCACCCGGACCAAACCTGTGCTGTACCTGGCAGGAAGATTTTTGACAGCCTTGCGCTGCTCAGAGATACCATCGCCTACGTGCAGGACAGAGGTGTGAACACCTGCCTGGTCAGCTTGGACCAGGAGAAGGCCTTTGACAGGATATCACACATGTACATGTTGGACGTGCTCTCCAAAATGGGCTTTGGGGAGGGAATCAGGAATTGGATCCAACTGCTCGACACAGACATCCATAGCGCAGTCCAATTCAATGGGTGGGAGACAGACAGCTTCCCCATCAAGTCTGGAGTCAGGCAGGGCTGCCCTCTCTCCCCTGTCTTGTTTGTCTGCTGTATAGAGCCCTTGCCGAATCCATCAGGAAGAACGAGAGCATCAGAGTGGTGACGTGGCCAGGGAGTGGGGTCACCCGGGTGAAAACCTCCCTGTACATGGACGATGTCACCGTCTTCTGCTCAGACCTGAGGTCAGTTCACAGATCTGTCAGCATCTGCGACCGGTTTGAGTTGGCATCAGGGGCCAGAGTTAACTGCGCGAAGAGCGAGGCCATGCTCTTCGGCAACTGGCCCGACCGATCCAACGTCCCCTTCACCGTCAGGCCTGACTATCTGAAGGTGCTGGGGATCTGATTCAGAAGGGCCGAGGCGTGCAACAAAAATTGGCGGGAGCAGATTGGGAAGGTGAAGCAGAAACTGGGACAGTGGGAACAGCGCTCCCTATCGATAACTGGGAAGAACTTGGTCATCAGGTGTGAGGTGCTCTCGGGGCTGCTGTACTTGGCGCAGGTGTGGCCTGTCCCTCGCTCCTCTGGCTTGGAAATCACCCGTGTCATTTTCTGGTTCGTCTGAGGATCCAAGATGGAGCGGGTCTGACGGGTCACCATGCACAAGTCCCTGGACAATGGGGGTCAATGTGTCCCCAGTGACGCCCTCATCCTGATGACCACCTTCGTCTGTGGCTGCATCAGGCTGTGCGTGGAACCCAAGTACGTGGACACCAAGTGTCACTACGTACCAAGGTTCTACCTGTCCCAGCTGTTGCGAAGGAAGGGCCTGGCCCTGTGGCCACCCAACGCCCCAGTCAGCTGGACATTGCCGCACTACCTGTCCTTCATGGAAAAGTTCTTCTGGACCAACACCTTTGACCATAAGTCCATCAGGAAGTGGTCAGCATGGAACATCCTGCGGACACTGCAGGAGAAGGGCTCGATGGGTAGTGTGGGGTGGTTCCCTGAGAAGACTGTCCAGACCGCCTGGCAGAATGCCTCATCGCCAGAACTCACTGACAAGCACCAAGACCTCGTTTGGCTGGTGGTGAGAGGGGCCCTCCCAGTCAGATCCTTCCTGCATGGTTGGAGCATCACCCCCAGCGCACGTTTCTCCTGGGAGGACTGTGCTGGGGACAAGACGGTCACCCACCTCTTTGTGGGCTGTGGGTTTGCAAGGAGGGTGTGGCGAAAGATGCAAGGGCCCTTGTCATGTTTCATCCCCAGCAGCTGCGTAACAGAGGATTCTCGGATAGATGGGCTGTTCCCGGGGACACACACAGAGATGGACATCAACTGCTGCTGGAAGGTTATCAACTCAGTGAAAGGTGCCCTTTGGTCTGCCCGAAACTTGTTGGTCTCCCAGCACTGCGAGATGTCCGTAGGGGAATGCTGCCGGCTGGCACATTCCAGGCTGCAGGCTAGTGAGCTTGATGCATAACTTGCTCATGTTTGTATAACGTGGAGATGCTGTGCTCATGTGTGGAAATGATTCTTGTTGGATGCTGTCCATTATCATCATCATTTGTAGTTGCTATTTGGAGCATATATGGAATGAGTTGCCAGAGGAAGTGGTTAAGGCAGGTACATCAGCAACATTTAAAGGACACTTGTACTGGTATATGGATATGAAAAGTTTCAAGAGATGTGGACCAAACGCAAGTACGTGGCACAGCTTAGATGGGAATCTTGGTCAGCATGGACAAATTGGTCTGAATGTCTGTTTCCATGCTGTATGACTCTATGACTCTAGTTCTCTATGTCTCAGTGACTATGTGTAATCAGGCTGAAGATATAATTGGACGTTCACAGGAAGAATTGTAACTCTTGAAATACCTTGTCATATTATTGAGTGACTAGTATCTGGCCCCCAGCTTCCTCATCCTTACTACTCCCCACACTCCCCTCAACTCCCGATTCCCTACCCCTCCTCCTCCCTCTCCACCCATACACACATATACACAAGCACACACGCACACACGCACGCACGCACGCACGCACGCACACAGTTTTTGTTTATCTGATGAAGTTTATCCCAGAGCAGCAGTTTTCAGAAGCCTTTTGTTTTGCATTTATCTCCCTGCATTCCTGTGCACACAAATTTAAGTTGAAAAGAAGATGCAACAATCCTATACGTTTTTCCCAGGTGTTCCTCACTGAAGATTTAACAATCATTCACAGACTTTGTTTCACTCCACCAATTTATAAATAATTTAATAAATTAATCAGAGGCTCCAGTCTCTTCCTGCACATTAGTTGAAAGTGAAAACCAGAAAATATCAGCAGTTTCTGCTTACCAAGTTATCAGTTGATAAATAATCATTAACTTTCACATAGCTGAGGACTAACTTCCACACATTCACACACGATTTCAGTGAAGAAGCATAAAATCCAGCCACATTACTCTTTCTTAAATTAAAATGGAACATGATGTAAGTGCAACAGCAAAAAATGTAATAATAAAAAAACCTGCAGATGCTGGAAAATTGAAATTTAAACAGAAGATGCTGCAAACACTCAGATCAAGCAGCACCGTGAGTAATTGCAACATGTCACAGTTGCTATCCCCTCTGAATGGACGACACTGAGAATCTCTATCCAGAGTAAGGAAGTTACATTTCATTTGTCTGTTATAAACCAGCAGTCAACAAGAACACCTGTCTTTATAAGGACAGTAGTCACAGGTTGCCGGAACTGCTTGTCACCTCTGTTCTATAGCAAAAGGAACTACAGTTCCACAATGTGCGGCTGGTGAAGGACCAGAGGCAGTAAATTGTGCAGGCCCACATCAGCACCCTGCTACCATTCCTGATACTTTTATTCTGAGGAAGATCACTCTGACAGCTCCACAGAGGCGCTGTGGCAAATCAAAGTGTGACTGCTGGTGCTAAATAGAATATGCCAGTGATGCCACTGATAACTTCACGTACAAACAATGCATGCATGCACAGTTGACATGAAAGCTGCTGCATGAGCAGAACACTGGTGTGTTGAGACAATGCTTCTGCTACCTGAACAACTCTGGGGCAGCCACTAGAACTTGGCTGAAAGGTTCTCGGGATGTGATGATTTACTGCACATTGCACAATCTTTGCAAAATGATGACAGGTAATTGCCACCAACATTATGCTCATTAGCTAAGGTATAGGTGCAATGAGAAGAAGAGAGAGGATACATGCAATAATCCTTACATGGCCTTGAGAATATAGCACTGAGTCATTATCTTGAACTGCTGATGCTCTTGCTGCTACAGGATTCAGCAAAACTTTGGGGTGGGGGGGGGGGTGGTTGTGGCAATTGCAGTGTACTGTGGACAAGCAGGATCTCAGATCATTGTTGTTCTCAATACCAGGATGGGAATTGACGTTCCAACACACACAGAGTGCCGATACTGCTCACTGTCACTGGGTGAAACTCCTGGAAGTCCCGACGCAAAAGGACTCTGGAAGTAGTTTATTCTGAGGGGCAGCAATTGCTCAATATGGTCCCATCACTACCTTATCTGGGGCAATGGAGAAGGGAGATTAAATGCTGGTCTTGTCAATGATTCCCATATCACATGGGTGAACATTACTGAAGCATGCAATGACATAGCTCCTGTGTATTGAATTTTGTAAACATGAAAAGTCCCACACATTTAGTCTTTTGCAATTCATACAAAGTAATTAGCAGCCTGGAATGCATTGATTTCTAAACAAGAAATTGACATGATAATCTGTGCAAAATGTATCGCACAGTAATAATTTTGATAATTGGTCAGAGTTCCTGGGAGATGAAGGAGCTGAGTGATTTCTGTTGTCTGCTTACATGATTGTGGTATAACTTGTGCAATATATTTGAAGGTTCAGGCTATATAAATGTGGAACCAGCCAGCAGAGATTAATGGGATCGGTGCACCTTACAGCAATGTATACAAATAAGATGAAAATCATTATCTTTGTTTTTGCTGCAGTCCAGATCCTCTACTGCTCTGGCAAGTATTGAAACATGTTGTTGAATGACTGGAGTATGGTTTGTTGTTCTGATAATTGGTGTGGTTTTAATCTAACAAAACTTAGCAAATATAATTTTACATTATGAAACATTCTAACATAATTCACAGGGAGGTAATTAAATTTTGATGCAGAGCAGTTGATAAAAAACTTGGCTAAACAGATATATTTTAAGAAACATATTGTAAAGAAGGGAGGTTGAGACAGAGACATTTAGCCATCAGTCATACAGACATTGTTCTTTACATCTGTTTTTTTTTCTCACAGCACAAATATGTGGAGATACCACCTTTTCACGGATTGGGTTGGTATTAAATGCTACAATTAAAAAGGTGAACGATGAATCCACCATCAGTAACCTCTTTGCTGTCACAAGGTGTGAAGTTGTAGATGTAAGTACTATTATATTTCACTGGTTTATTTTTATCTCTTGACTAATATTAGATGACATTGGCATAAGTTTCTACTCATGAATTTGCAGTGATTGAATTTTGGGAAATTATATCTCTCAAGTCAAAAATAAGGGCTATTAAGGCTGGACATAGCACATTAGGAGAATGGAAGATTGCTCAGCTTACAGGAGATAGAACATGGGAAATATGGGCCATTTTCAGTTTGGCTGACTGTCAGTGATGGCTTGCCCAAATGTTCACTTCTGAGACTATATCTGTTCACAATCTGTGTCAATGTCTGAGGGTAAATACGTATGAATTGGCAAACAATGTAAAGCAAATAGGCTGTGGAGAGGAAACAGCAAAGAGATGTGGGTAGGTGAAGTGATTTTCCAGAAAGGTAATATTTTAGGATATTTGAAGATATTTATTTATTAGTCATGTGTACATCGAAACACATAGTGAAATGCATCTTTTCCGGCGCCAACATAGCATGCCCACAACTCTTAACATGTACATCTTTGGAATGTGGGATGAAACCGGACCACCCAGAGGAAACCCACACAGACACACAGGGAGAACATACAAACTCCTTACAGACAGTGGCGGGAATTGAACCCTGGTCGCAGGCGCTGTAATAGCATTACGCTATCCACTACACTACCGTGCCACCCACATAGAAGGGTTAATGTGAGTTTATTCTTTTTAGAACTGAACTTAGAAAAATTGAATATTTTTTAAAATTCAAGAAACTAATCAACTGCAATGTTCAGAGAAATCTGGACAAATTTGCGTGCATTGCTATTTTTTTTACCTGTACTAACTCAATATACGTATTTGTACTGTGTAATGAATTGATCTGTACGAATGGTATGCAAGACAAGTTTTTCACTGTACCTCAATACAAGTGACAATAATAAACCAATACCAAATACAAAACAATGTCAGGTAATGTGCAGGTGGAGCAAGCAATTAGAAAGGCAAATGATATGCTGGCCTTTTTACAGGTTGTGTGGGAGTATTGAGTAAGGATTTCTTGCTGCAATTGTTTAGGACTTTGTATAGGACAACTCCAAATGTACTCAACCTGCCTTTGCCCCTCATGATTTTATGCACTTCAATAAGGTCATCCCAAAGTCTTATATGTTCCAAAGAATAAAGACCTAGCCTTCCCAATCTCTTCCTATAACTCAGGACCTTGAGTCCTGGCAACATTCTTATAAATCAGAAGAGACTGAATAAGATTAAAAATTACTTTCTGCAGTTTAGACGAATAAGAGCTGATGACACCGAAACTATAATATCATGAGAGGGATTTTGACAATAAATTATTTGAGGCTGCTAGATAATTTTGGAAGACAGGTTACCTGCCCATAAATTCATTTCCAAGTAGGAGCTCTGAAGTGAATGCAGCTGAACTTTGCAAGCAGAACAAAATGCAAATCTGTAACTGTATATCTCATCTGAAAGGAGATGAATTTCAAGGCTCTCGGTCTTTGAACCAGGGCTGGAAAGAGGAGAACTTTCCATCAGGTGGTTGTTCAAATTTGATACTGCATGAATGCTGAGATTGATAGATATTTGTATTCCAAGGGAATTAAAGGAGATGGGAATTGTGCAGAAATATGACTTAGATAAAGGATCAGCCATGGTTTAATGTAATGATGGGTAAAATTCAAGAGATTTTATGACTCATCTGCTCTTGGTTTCTTTATTTTAATGCCAAGGAACATAAAATAATAATGAACCCTGGATGTCGAGGGATAGAGAGGTTTGGATAAAGAGAGAAAAGGATGCATATGGCAGGTATAGAGAGGAGAGGCTTGTCAAGAGTAGAAAGGAAATTAAGAAGGCATAAAGGGATCACAAAATATCACTGGTGGACTGGATTAATGTAAATCCAAAGGTGTTTTATAAGTATATTAAGGGCAAAAGGATAACCAGGGAAAGGGTAGGGCCACTGGGACAACAATATATAGGTGAGGTCCTAAATGATTGCATTTCATCAGTATTGACAAAGAAAATGGACTTTGTACTTGGAGGATTCAGCAAAGGGGAAGGTGAAGTTCTAGTGCAAGTGTCTGTAAATAAAGAAGAGTTACTCAATAACTTAGAGGCCTTAAAGGTGCATACATCCCCAGGGCCAGGTGGGGAGTCAAGGGAAGAGATGGCTGCGGTTCTGACTGAGATTTTAAAATATTTGCTGGCCACAACTGAGGAACCAGATGACTAGGGGATGGTAAATGTGGTAACCCTTTACAAGAAGGGCAGCAAGTGTCTGGTAACTATAGACCTGTGAGTCTAACATCACTAGTAGGAAAGCTATCGAAATGGTATTATCTTGTAAATGCTGCTATTATTGACCACAGTGCAGCAATTTACAGTGCATACCATCTTTATATCTACTAACTCACTTCATTGCTGTGCAGTAATTCACAGGAAATCAAATGATATGGTGCCATGAGAAACATTGTGTACATTATTTTAAATGCTATTCATTGACTATAACACTGTTCTTTTGTTTAGAACATTTTTATTGGAGAAGGTATTACCTGGGTGAATATTAGTATTGATGTCCAGGAAACCGATTGTCTTAAGAATTCTGGTCTTGACCCAACACAATGTAATCTGAAACCCATCTTGGATGCTGTGAGTATTACAAAGTTTGCCATTCGCTTCTCTGTTGTCATCTGTCCAAAGACTGGGTGGTACAATAGTCACATTCACTTGGAAATTAGTGGATGGAGAGATTGGATGAACACACTAGCACCCTGTTCAGCACTGATTCGTAATAATATTCTTGAATCTGAAAACTCAGTGGTACATTTTCTCCCAGTGTTTTCTGTCTTCATTAGATTTCCATTATCTTCAGTTTTTGATTTTCAACTTCCTGTTGGTGTATGCCGGTCTCTCCCTCTGATGCATCCCAATGCGACAGTGGTCTCGTTGGTTCTTCTGACAGCTCACGAGACCAGCCCTTGTACGGCTTGTTGAGACCAGACAATAAACCACCCACCCTTGCCCCACAACAACTGGTTTGTCAACTTCATGGCATTCTTTTCAGTAGTAAGGAATGTGGGAATAAAATTATACCAGGGTTAAGCAAGAGTTTCTTTTAGTTACGTGTGGTCCCACATTGCCATGGGTTTCATTATGGGTTTGCCACCTTCCTATGGGACCAGGGTGATCATGACAGTGGTGGACAGGTTCTCCAAGGTGGCCCACTTTATTGCCCTCCCCAAGCTTCCATCAGCAACTGAGACAGTGGACCTGGTTCTGCAACGTATAGTTCGCTGCCACGGCTTCCCTTGGGACATAGTGTCATACCGAGGCCCACAATTCGTCTCCCGCTTCTGGTGAGCCTTCTGCTCCCTCCTCCGCACCTCAGTGAGTTGGTCCTTTGGCCGTTATCTGCAGACCAGTAGTCAGTCAGAAAGAGCCAATCGGCAAGCAGAGAAGTTTCTGCGATGCTTTGCTGCCTCTAATCCTTCCTCATGGAAGAAGTATCTTCTCTGGGCTGAGCTGTCCCACAATCTATGCACATCCCCTGCCACGGGTTTGTCACCCTTTGAATTACTTCATGGCTACCAAACCTCGTTGTTCCCCGCGAAGGAGCCCACGGTGGAGCTTCCGTCCACCAGGGCCCTGGTTCGCCGCTGCCGGACTGCTTGGAGGAGGGCACGGAGGGCCATCCCACACGCCAACCGTGCCTACTGCCGCCATGCCAACCACCGTCGGTGCCCAGCCAGACTACTCTGGCCTGGGGACCGTGTCTGGCTGTCCACCCAAGACTTGGCCTTGCGCATTGACTCCAGCAAGCTCTCGCCCCAGTTCTTTGGTCCCTTTGAGGTCACCCGTCGCATCAACCCAGTCACTTACCGTCTCTGGCTGCCACAGTCCCTGAGGATCACACCGACCTTCCACATGTCCTGCCTCAAGACCATTGTCCATGGGCCACTCAACCCACCTGAGCCTGCACGTCTGAAACGTGGGATGGTGGAAGGTGATCCAGTGTACACAGTGCGCCAGTTGCTGGATTCATGTCATCGTGGACGGGGTGTGCAGTACCTGGTCAACTAGAAAATGTTCGGCCCAGAGGAGAGGTCTTGAATGCCATCCAGCTATATCTTGGATCCATTGCTCATCGATGAGTTCCACTGGACCCATCCAGATCCTCCTGGGCTGCAGGCAGTGGGGGGAGGGGTGGAATCCTGTCAGGCCAACTCCCACAGACACCTCCCAGCCCGCACATGCAGGCATCTCCCAGTCTCCACCCAGCTAATGGGATTCACCCGCTGCTCGTTCCAGACTCATCACCTGCAGCCTATGTAACCCCAGTTCTCATCCACAGTCCTTGTTCTCTCATCGAACCAGCTGGTCCCAACCATTTGCTCCCAGTTTTACTCTCCCTGCCTCAGGTTACCTTGTTGCCTGCGGTGTTTAGTTTCTATTCTCTCCTATTGTGGGGCCAGTGCTAAGCACTGATTTGTGATAATATTCTTGAATCCTCCGATCTGAAAACTCAGTGGTACATATTCTCTCAGCGTTTTTGCTGTCTTCATTAGAATTCCATTATCTGCAGTTTTTTTGATTTTCACTTTCCTGATGGTGTATATCAGTCTCTCCCTCTGATGCATCGCCATGTGACACTGATCTCGTTGGTTCTTCTGGCAGCTCACGAGACCAGCCCTTGTACAGCTTGTTGAGACCAGACAATAAACCACCCAGCCTTTCCCCACAACAACTGGTTTGTCAACTTCATGGCATTCTTTTCAGTATTAAGGAATGTGGGAATAAAATTATACCAGGGTTAAGCAAGAGTTTATTTTAGTTACCTGCAGTCTTGAAATCTGATTGACCTCAAATTACATCACAAGATAGATTTAAGAATTCAAAGAGTAGTTCATGGTTAGTTCAGCTGCTTTTCAATATCAGTTCAATCATTGAAAAGCAGAAACACACTACCACCTTCAAAATTAGAGGATGTGACAAATACATATTTTTGATCATTTTGATTTTTGATATATTGGTGACCATTGCTAAGGGCTTGCGGTGGGTGTGGAGATAACAATGGTACCAACCCTGTCATCAGCTCATCAGCTGCACGCACCCTGGATCAGTAATTCATCCGCAGCCCCTTTCAGCTTGAATAAGTAAATACACTTGATGCCGGTTTGAAGACGCTCTGTCGCATCCATCACTCTTAGGTAAATATATGATGTTTCTCAAGGTGTCTCTTCTTCATGGCACACCCTCATCACAATTCCCAGAGGGATCTGCCACAGACCCCAATCAACCCTGACGTCACTCTGGCCAGAGGCCTCCTGGTTCTGACACAGTCTCCACAGTCTGACCATCACCCTCAACAATTTGGCTGACCCCACACTTTTCCCTTCAATTCAACTACTGAAATAAATCTGGAATTTAAAAACTAACACAATAATATAACCATAAAATTACTGAATTATCATAAAAACCCAGTCTGGTTCATGGTTAGTCAATATGTGACTGCAGAGCCACTATTGATTCTTAATTCCTTTGACCAAGGAAGTCAGTGAGCTCACAAAGAGGTGATTCAGTTTGGTCTTTTTAGAAAAGTTTGCAACACATGAATGGATACAACTGTCTCCACATAGAGTGTGACACGCAATATTCACCCTGACCATAATGCAATGTCCTACTGTATATAAATAAACCCCTTAAAAATGATGCCTGTGACCATTTCTGCAATGTTCTACAGATGATGGACACTCATGATTATAAAATCAGTGGCTTTGGAATTTTTGTGGAAGTATATTCTCTCTGTTTACAGGAAACTGCTACTTGTACAAGCCAAGTCCAACTTGAAGGTGACCAAGTTCTAAGGGTTATTATTCAGTGCAGAAATACAAATGTTACAACACCAGCAATGACCACATCTAACTCACCAGCCACCACACTAGACACATCAGCTACCACACCGGACACATCAGTAACCACACTAGACACATCAGCTACCACACCGGGCACATCAACTACCACACCGGACACATCAGCTACCACGCCGACCACCACAGTAACCACACCGACCACATCAGCTACCACACTGACTACCACAGTAACCACACCGACCACATCATCTACCACACCGACCACCACAGTAACCACACCGACCACATCAACTACCACACTGACCACCACAGTAACCACACCGACCACATCAACTACCACACCGACTACCACAGTAACCACACCGACCACATCAACTACCACACTGACCACCACAGTAACCACATCGACCACATCAACTACCACACCGACCACCACAGTAACCACACCAACCACATCAACTACCACACCGACTACCACAGTAACCACACCGACCACATCAACTACCAGACCGACCACAGTAACCACACCGACCACAACAATTACCACACCGACCACCACAGTAACCACACCGACCACATCAACTACCAGACCAACCACCACAGTAACCACACCGACCACATCAACTACCACACCGACCACCACAGTAACCACCACAACCACAACGCCAACTAAAACGACAACAACAACAACAACAACGACAAGAAAACGAGCATCGTCATCATCATCGTCATCATCTGAAAGCAGTGAATCATCAGAGAGATGCAGGAGAAAGGTAGCCTGTGGATTTTTGTTGAATTTATTACTAAAGAATTGAATGCCTGCAATGTCCTGATAATCTTTGCTGAATCTACAGTATAAATATTGTATGTTGTTAACTTTCAATGTAAAAGATAGAGGAACTCATTTGCACTCTGTTTTCTCAAGTCATAGAATATAGAAAACAGAACAGGAACAGGGCCTTTAACCCCCGATGTCTGTGCTGACCATGATGACAAGCCAAACTAGTCCCATCCGCCTGAACATGGTCTATATCCCTCCATTCCCAGCCTGTTCATGTGCCTGCCTAAATGACTCAGATAGGCAACATAATAAAGAAACAGAGTGTTGTACAGCAGAGAACTGGGCCCTTGTCTCACCAAGTCCATTCTGACCTTTTACCCACCAAAACCAATCCCATTTGCCTGCATTAGGGCTATGCCTTCAATGCTGCCTATTTAAGTGCCTTTCTTAAATGTCTTTTAAACAAAGTGATTGTATCTGATTCCACAATCTTTGCTGACAGTGAGTTCCAGATATCAACGACTCTCTTTGTAAAAAAAAACTTTCTTCTCAAATCCTACTGTGTCTAAATGCTGTGATCCTTTGCCACAATTCTCAGTTAACTAAGTTGGTTTATTGGTTTTATATTGTCACATGAACCGAGGTACAGTGAAAAACTTGTCCTGAATACCGTTCCAACAGATCACTTCATTACAACAGTACATTGAGGTAGTACAAGGTAAAATAATTAATGAATGCAGAATAAAGTGTTACAGATAAAGACAAAAAGCAGTGCTAGTGGGCAATAATGTGCAAGGTCATAATGAGGTAGGTTGTGAGGTCATGAGTCCGTCTTATCATACTAGGGAACCATTCAATAGTCTTATAAAGTGGGATAGAAGCTGTCCTTGAGCCTGGTGGTACGTGCTTTCATGCTTTTGTATCTTCTGCCCAATGGGAGGGGGGAGAAGAGAAAATGTCCGGGGTGAGTGTGGTCTATGATTATGTTGGCTGCTTTACCAAGGCAGAGAGAAGCGTAGATAGAGTCCATGGAGGGGAGGCTGGTTTCTGTGATGTGCTGAGCTGTGTCCACCACTCTCTGCAGTTTCTTGTGGTCATGTGCAGAGCAGTTGCCATACCTACCTGTGATGATCCAGATAGGATGCTTTCTATGTTGCATCAATAAAAATTGGTGAAGGTCAAAAGGGACATGCTAAATTTCTTTGGCCTCCTGATGAAGAAGAGGCGCTGGTGAGATTTCTTGCCCATGGCATCTATGTTGTCGGACTAGGACAGACTATTGGTGATGTTCACTCATCGGAACTTGAAGCTCTCAACCCTCTCAACCTCAGCACCATTGACATAGACAGGAGCATGTGCACCGCCCCCCTTCCTGAGGTCAATAACCAGGTCCTTTCTTTTGCTGACATTGAGGGAAAGGGTGTTGTCAAGACACCACGTCACTAGGCTCTCTATCTCCTTCCTTTACTCCAACTCATTGTTACTTGAGGCCCACTACGGCGGTATTATCTGCAAACTTGTAGATGAATTTAGGGCAGAATCTGGCCATGCAGTCATGAGTGTATAGGAAGTAGAGTAGGGGGCTGAGTACACAGCCTTGTAGGGCACCAGTGTTGAAGATAATCGTGGCAGAGGGGTTGCTGCCAATCCTTACTGATGATGGTCTGTTGGTCAGGATGTCAAGGATCCAGTTGCAAAGGGAGGTGTTGAGTCCCAGGTCTCAGAGTTTGGAGATGAACTCCACTGAAACTCTTTGCTTCTCATTGCAAATGTTCATATCTTCGAAGCATAATTGAATCATAGAATGTCCCTATTACAGAAGAAGTGGTGTTTGATGTGTTAAGATGTATGAAGGCAGACAAATCTCCAGATCAGGACAAGGTATATCCAGAACATTATGGGAAGCTAGAGAATAAATTGCGGGAGCATTCGCAGAGATATTTACAACATCGCTATCCTCTGGCAAGGTGCTAGAAGACTGTAGTGCAAATGTTGTGCCTTTAGATAAGAAAGGCTCTAAGAGTAGACCTGGTAATTATAGACCCGTTAGCCTAACATCTGTGGTGGGTAAGTTTCTGGAATGCATTCTGAGGGATAAAATATGTTTCCATTTGGAAAGGCAGGGGTTGATTAGGGGTAGCCAGCATGGATTTGTGCATGGGAGATCTTGTCTTATGAATTTGATTGAGTTTTTTGATCAAGTGACAAGGAAGGTTGATGAGGGGAGGGTGGTAGATGTAATATATATGAATTTCAGTAACACTTTTGATAAGGTTCCACATGGTAGGCAGCCCTGGAAGGTTGGATCGCATGGCATCCAAGCAGAGCTCACAAGCTGGATACATAATTGACTGGATGGTAGGAAACAGAAGGTGACGCTGGAAGGATGTTTCTCAGACTGGAGGTCTGTGACTAATGGTGTGCCTCAGGGGTTAGTGCTAGGTCCATTGTTATTTGTCATCTATATTAATGATTTGGATGAGAATATAGTAGCAATAGTTCGTAAGTTTGCAGATGACACTAAAATAGGTTCTGTCACAAAGAGTGAAGAGGAGTATGAAGAATTGCAGTGGGATCTTGATCGGCTGGGTAGGTGGGCTGAGCAATGGCAAATGGAATTTAATTCAGAAAAGTGCAAAGTGTTATATTTTTGGAAGGAGAAATCAAGGTAGGACTTTTACATTGAACGGATGGACCCTGTGTACTGTTGTAGAACAGAGGGACCATGGAGTACTGGTGCATCATTCACTAAAAGCAGAGTAATAGGTAGACAGGGCAGTGAAGAAGTCTTTTGCCACCTGCCTTCATCAATCAGAGCAGTGAATATGGAAGTTTGGAGGTTATGTTGCAATTGGACAAGACATTGGTGAGGCCACACTTGGAGCATTGTGTTCAATTTTGGTGACCCTGCTATAGGAAGGATGTGATTAAACTGGAAAGAGTGTAAAAAAGATTTACAAGGACTTGAGGGACTGGGTTACAGGCTGGGCCTTTACTCCTTGGAGCGTAAGAGAATGAGGGTATATAAAATCATGAGAGGCCCAGATAGGGTGAGTGGTCTCCTTTCCAGGGTTGGGGAATAGAAAATTAGAGGACTAGTTTTAAGGTTAGAGTTGAAATGTTTAATAAGAATCTGAGCGGCAACTTTTTTATACAGCGGCTGGTAGATATATGGAGCCAGCTGCCAGAGGAAGTGGTTAAGGCAGTTACATTAGATACATTTAAGAAGTGTGTGGACAGGTATATGGATGACAAGATCTGCGCCAAGTGCTGGGAAATGGGATTAGCTTGAATATACATCTTGGTTGGCATGGACATGTATGAGCCAAAGGGCCTTGTTGTGTGCCGTAGAACTCCATCACTCTAATGTTAACTGCACAGTAGGAGCACATTTAACTCTTCAAAAATTGCACTGGATTTTGCAAGGACAATATAATACAGGTATACCTAAGTCCCATGATCAGTGACAGTGCCCAGAATATGGTCATGTGGCTTAAATGAGGCAAATCTTCTGCCCCAACACCAGCACTTGCACCAGGACTGACTCCCATTTCTCAGCAGTCCAGGTGTCCAGTGCTGGTGTGGGCCTAAGGAGCTGAGGTGTCTTCCTCATGGAGTCCAACAGTGCAGCATCAAATTCTGCAGCCTTCCCAGCTCTCAAACTGGGAAATCTATCAACCGAACCTGTGCCAGGTAAAACAGCAAAATCTGCAAATGCGGTATGTCTGAGATAAAATCAAGAAAATTCAGGAAATTTTCAGCTGACCTGAGCAGATGCTGTGTCATTTTCATTTTTTAATCTTATGCATTGGGATAAAACTAGTGCAAGTATAGTGGTTTCATTGCAATGACAGAGATGAAGTGGCTGCTGTGGAAATGGTAAGCAATAGCTTTTAGTTCATTTAAGTTAGATTAAGTACTTTTACTTGCTCTTAATATATTTGAGCTTTTCAATTGACATTAAAATACTTAAAAAAAATTTTTTTATTTTACATTTATTTACTAAAGGATTCTGGTTGCTTTCTGATGTTAGAGACTGTCAAACACATTCACATCCATCCAGTCTCGGTGACAGCTTTAACAGTTGGTGAGCCTGGGGATGGAGGGGCCACACCAGCTGTCAAAGCTATTCTATGAGTGAAGCTGCCCCTAATATATACTCAGCTGCACCAGTGAGGTGATGGCCAGGTCTCCAGCAGAAAACTGTGTTAGAAGCCACGTTGGAGGAAGATCATGGCCCAAGTGCAAATGGCACTTAAGTTCAGGGCAGAGGAATAACTATCCCGCCATTGTAGAATATTCTGCACCAAGGTTCTCATGAAAACCAGGACACACATTATTGGGAACAAAGCACTTTTAGTTTTCCTGATAAGCTCCTCATTGTGTGCAAGGCCCAGGCAGTGTCAAAATGCCTCAAAAACATTAATCCACATTCTGCATCCAGTCACAGAGCCTCACCATGGAAAATTCCATCAGCTTGATTTACTGCTAACCCATGGCGATCCTGGCACATCCATGCAGGGTGATGCACAGGTGCTCAAAAAAGACAGGTCTGATTGTACGTAAGGTGTGGTTAATTAGCAGTTTCTATGGCGCTTTGATAAAAGTCTAGATAAAAAAGGCTTTCTTTTCTCTTGAGTAACTGTATAAATGAAACACTTTATTCTTGAAGTATGGCTGGAGAAGAAATAGGTACTGCAGGAGGAGACATGGTCGGAGAAGAGGCAACAGGAGGAGGTGGAGGTGGTGGAGATGGTGGAGACATCAGCAGAGAAGGAGGAAAAATCCAAGACGAAGGAATCGAAACAGGTTCAATCGACGTAGAAGAACTTAAGCTACAACTGCAGAGGAAAATGGAGAGAGTAAAATGCAGGTTTGGTAAGTATCAACTCAGTTACTTGTCAGCTTCTGAAGAGGAAATTCTCCTCATTATGTTTCATTTATGTGATCACTTTATTGCACAAAATAGCCCAGCTGATCCTTCCTGTTATTTATCCTCCAGATGAACATAAGTCCTAATTCCAGTTCTGATGAAGTTTCTTTGGCCTGAATCATTAATGCAGTTTCTTTTTCCACGGACATGGCCTGGCCTGCTGAGTGTTTCCAACATTTTCTGCTTTTATTTCAAATTTCCAGCTCCTGGTAAAATTTTTTGGTTTTCATTCACTAATGCCATTTACCTGTTGAGATCTCGTAAACTTATATATGGATATATAAGTTTACGATATATATATATGTATGTATGGATATGAAACCAATTCTCCTAATTTCCTTTAAATGTCCTTCAATCATCCAGCTGCCCATGAATGGAATTTAAAAAGTTCTGAATATTTGTGCTTGATTACCGCAAATGATTCAACTCATTATGACACCATTAATATTGCATTATAAACACACATCATTTGCAAAAGCAGCCAATTTCTACACCTGTATCCAAGTGAAAGATACCTTTACTTATTGTGACTTAAGGAAAAATGTTTACCAAAAATATTTTCGAAAGGTGATCAGCTAACATTCAGCTGCAGCTATGGGAGGCGAATCATATTGATTATCACTCACTTATAAGTTGTGAAATTTGTTGTTTTGAGGCAGCAGTACAGTGAAAAGATATAAAATTACTATAATTTACAAAAATAAATAGGGCAAAAAGTAGGAATAACGAGGTAGTATTTATGGGTTCATGGACCGTCCAGAAATCTGATGGCAGAGAGGAAGAAGCTGTATCTGAATCATTGAGTGTGGGTCTTCAGGGTCCTGTACCTCCACCCCGATGGTAGTAACGAGAAGAGAGCATGTCCCAGAAGGTGAAGGTCCTTTGTGATGGATACCGCCTTCTTGAGGCACCGCCTCTTGAAGATGTCCTTGGTGGTCAGAAGTGTTGTGTCTGTGATTGAGACTTCCAATGAATAATCTTTTCTAATTAAATTTCAGATTTCATGGTAAAACCAAAGGATAAAGATATCAAGGCAAGGAAAATTGTTCAAAATGAAGAAAATTCTTAGAAGTATAATTTTAAGCAGAATATCTCATGTTTAATTACAAATAATTTAGTGTTTAATCATTAGTACTTTATGCAATAGCATTCAACAGGAAATTACAATATACTTTATCAATGTGCAAATAAATTGAATTGAGGTATGTTCAATTCCAAATTCCCCCTAATATGATTGGGAAACAGAATTACAAAATTGGGTTGAGCTATGTATGCAAGGCACTAGCTGCATGTTGGAGAACATTCCTTGGTGAAACTATGCCAATTTTGAAATTGGACAAGGTACCGCCATGTGAGGGACATGTAAACATTACTGACATCTTCCTGTCATAATTCAAGTGACATCCATTGGGTCCATGGTCATGGAACAGGGTCATGGGTCATGGAATCCAAAATCATGGAACAGACTCAGAAGAACTAGGAACACATCACACTCGGTTGTTGCTTCCTCTGTTGACTTTTAGCTATCTGACTGTAAGCTGTTGTCCCATGTCTTTACTTAATAAAAATACAATTATTACACACTTCCAAATGTCTTACAAGGTTTATTAATGGTTTGAATTGACCCTTGAAGCCCAGAAGCTCAATTCATTTCAGAACACAGTTGCACCTAAAAAAGCAATCGTCTCTTCTCAGTCAAACAGTGAATTCTGACCAAATATCCCAGTGGCTGCCTCTGTGAAACCTCAGATCAGCCACACATTGTAACCAGTGTTTGATGTTTAACACCATTGCTGTCAATTGAGTTTAAGCTCCGGCGCTATGTGTAATAGATGCTTGATCCACCGACCATCCTCTTAGTTTCACCAGCTGGAACAAATTTCTGGCCTTTTTTCAGTCATATGTTGTTGGGTAAAGTGATGATGGCCTGAACATCAGATAGATGGTTGGCACAAGCCATTAGCTTTCCAGCAAAGGCATTAAATTACGAAATGATTAAATTAAGAAACTTGATGATGTCACCAGGAATGTAGGATTAATGCAGGCAAGTGACAATGAGGTAGAAAATCAGCCACGATCTTACTGAGTGGTGGACCAAGCACGGGGCTGAATGGTCCACACCTGTTTCTAATTCCTATCTTCATAGGAAGGAATTGCTGGCTTCAGGGAGTTGCTCCATTAAAGGGGCGCTGGATTGTTTTGGGGACACGGTATTTTGGCGTCAGGGCAAAACAAGTACGAAACAGCTGCTGCCCCAACAGCAGCACCAGTCGACAAGGCTGGATCATGCATCAGCTCTTGGGCTCATTTCTTGATTGCCTTGACTTGAGTAGCTCTGAGGGCCTTGAATTCACCAAATGCAGAATTATTGACACCACACAAATTCTGATGAGGTCCAATGTTCCTGGAGGTGTTAATGTTCCTCCCAACTATCTTGTCCCCCATCTCCATCATTCTATCTTCGGCTTACATCCTGCTTCACAGCATGACCTCTGAATATCTTCTTGACCCACATCCCATCATCTTCTCAGCCTCTCTACAATCATCTCTTTGCCATACCAGTCCCCAAACATGTCCTAACTCCCATCCCAATAACATCTCAGCTTACACCAGTCTGATCATGTCCACAACCCCCTTCATCCATGTGCTCCTCACTGTCAATCCCCAGCCCACTCCATTCCCTACAATCTTCTTCACCATGAGACGGACTGACAGTAATCCCACCCCCTTCTACCCTTTCTCCCTCACAAACCCCCTGAAGAAAAAAAGAGAGCAAGGCAGTTTGCAATGCATCAATGGCAACCTTCCCAGACACAGAGCCTCTGTCAGAATAAGGATCCTTGCACTGAGTCACCCTGATGTTCACAGACATTCTGAGTTGAATGAATGCCATATGCACCAACTTCAGGAAAATTATATTCCATCCCAGATTTGCTGAGAAGAGTGAGATGTAGAGTCCTCAGGGCCAAATTTCAGAAGAAGCCTGATGGAGCAACAATCCAGATGCTTGGTGCATTGGGGAGTCTGCCTGAAAGCTTAGAGCTGTGAGTCAGAGGATGAGATGTCTGCTTTCATCTTGGCTCACGGCTTGACACAGGTTGACACAGCTTCCTCAGTGCATGTCATTGGACAATTCTATCCAGTAACATAAATCTCATCATAATGTTTGAGGTTATTATTTCAAATGAGGCTAACTTTTTAATGGCTTTAGCAACTTGGGAGTGGTCAGTAACCACAAACCTGACTGGAACTGTTGCATAAACACCTTGGCTACCATCTAAAAGGCATGACAGGAACATGATGGAATTATCTCCAAATGCCTGGATGGGTGCTGCTTGGGAAGGTTTAAACTAGTCAGACAAGAGAGTAGGAGTCAGAAAGAAAGTGTAACAGATGGGGAGGCTATGTAGGAAATAGAAGAGGCCAGTCCGGTGGGAAGAGGAGGCAGAGAGAGAAAGGGAAACATGAGAGGGCTGTAGGTTTAACTGCATTTACTTTAATGCAAGGAGCTTCACAGGTAAGACAGAGAAGTTGAGCATGAGATTGTTGCAATCATGGATATGTGGTTGACTGAAGTTACAGGCTTCAGTGTGATGGGCTTAGATGCAGAGGAATTCATAAAACGCATTCAGGAGGGTCTTCTGAAGATGTGTGTAGAGAGTCCGACGAGGGAGGGGGCTGTACTTGACCTAATCTTAGGGAATGAGGATGGGAAAGTGATAAATGTCTATGCAGGAATCTTTTGGGAACAGTACCATAGTTCGGCAGGATTCATTGTAAAAGATAAAAAGTTGGTGCTTGAGTTAGAGCCCTGAACTGGGGGGCAAGGCGGATTTCAATAGTGCAGGACAGGACATGGCGGAAGTTGATGGGGAGCAGCTGCCAGAGGGGAAACAACATCTGAGAAGTGGGAGGCATTTAAAAGTGAGATTGTAAGAGCTCAGAGTCAGCACGTCCCTGCAGGAGTAAGAGGCAAAGATGGTAACATTGTTTAACAAAGTATATTATTCGATCAGGGAGAAGGAAGTGTATGTCAAATATGAGAAGTTGGTACCAAACCAGTCACTTGAAGTTTATAGGGGGTGTTGGTAAGAACTTAAGGAAGAAATTAGGAGGGCAAAATTGGCCATAAGATGACCTTTGTGAGTAGGATTAAGGAGTATCATAAAACCTTTAAGAAGTATATTAGAAGCAGCAGGGTATCTAAGGAAGGAATAGTTCTCCTGAGGGACCAGAGGGGTAATCTGCGCATAGATTCAGGAGATATGAGCAATATCCTGAATGATGATTTCTCACTGGTATCCACTAAGGAGAAGGATGTTGAGTCTGGAGATGTAAGAGAGGGGTTACACCAATACTCTGAGCACATCTACATCAGGAAGGAGGAAGTGCTAGAAATATTGGAGATTCTCTGATGGAGATTTTTGCATGTTCATTCGCCATGAGTGAGGTCCCAGAAGACTGGAAGATAGCCAGTGTTGTTGCTTTGTTCAAAAAGGGCTGTAGGGATAAACCTGGAATCTACAGGCTGGTGAGCCTTACATCAGTGGGAGGGAGATAAATCTAAGGAACAGGATTTATGTTCACTTGGAAAGATGTGGACTGATTAGGAGGGGTCAGCATGGTTTTGAAAGCAGAGATCATGTCTCACAAATCTGATTAAGTTACTTGAGGATGTAACTAAAAGATTGTTGAAGACAGGGTAGTAGACATAGTAGGCATGAATTATTTTCTGGCTTTTTATATTCACAAGATCACAAGATAAGGGAGCAGAAGCAGGCCATTCGGCCCATCAAGTCTGCTCCAAGGAAAAGGGAAAAAGAAATGGGGTGGGAAAAAAGAAGAAAAAAAAACTATTCTAATCCCATTTGCCAGCCTTATCCCCATATCCCTTGATACCCTGACTATTTAGATATCTGTCTATCTCCTCCTTGAATACCCCCACTGATCTGGCCTCCACTGCTGTGCGTGGCAAGGAGTTCCACAATTTCACCACCCTCTGGGTAAAGAAACTTCTCCTCATCTCTGTCTTGAAACTGTACCCTCTAATTCTAAGATTGTGCCCTCTGGTCCTGGACACGCCCACCAAGGGAAACAGCCTAGCCACATCTACTCTATCCTTACCTGTCAACATTTTAAATGTCGCTACGAGTTCCCCTCTCATCCTTCTGTACTCCAGCGAGTACAGTCCAAGAGCCGACAAACGCTCATCATACTTAAGCCCTTTCATTCCTGGAATCATTCTCGTAAATCTCCTCTGAACCCTCTCCGACGTCAGCACATCCTTCCTAAGATGTGGGGCCCAAAACTGCGCACAGTATTCCAAATGAGGCCTCACTAGCGCCCCGTAGAGCCTCATCAACACTTCCTTACTTTTATACACTATACCTCTCGAGATGAATGCCAACATAGCATTCGCTTTCTTAACCACCGATCATTCCTGGTGGTTAACTTTTAAGGTATCTTGTATGAGTACCCCCAAGTCCCTTTTTACTACCGCACTATCAATCTTCTCTCCTTCTAGATAATAATCTACCCGCTTATTTCTACTTCCAAAGTGTACAACTGCACATTTCTCAACATTGAATCTCATCTGCCATTTCCTTGCCCATTCTCCTAAACTGTCTAGGTCCCTCTGCATTCTTTCTATTTCCTCTATGCTCCCTACTCCTCCACTTATCTTGGTGTCATCCGCAAACGTAGCCACACAACCATTTATTCCATCATCCAAATCATTGATGTACAAGGTAAAAAGGAGAGGCCCCAACACCGACCCCTGCGGCACACCACTAGTAACCGGTAACCAACCAGAACGAGATCCTTTTATTTCCACTCTTTGCTTCCTGCCAACCAGCCAATTCTCCACCCATTTTGCTACCCTGCCCATAATTCCATGACCTCTCATCTTATTAATCAGTCTCTTGTGAGGCACCTTATCGAAGGCCTTTTGAAAGTCTAAATACACAACGTCTACCGGCTCTCCCTTCTCCACCCTACCTGTGATTTCTTCAAAAAACTCCAATAGGTTGGTCAGACAGGACCTCCCCTTCACAAAACCATGTTGATTAGGTCCTATCTTGCTTTGCGCCTCTAGGTATTCGGTAACCTCCTCCTTGAGGATAGACTCCAATAATTTTCCAACCACTGACGTCAGACTAATAGGTCTGTAATTGCCTTTGTGCTGCCTCCCACCTTTCTTAAACAACGGAACTACATTCGCTACCCTCCAGTCCTCCGGAACCATGCCAGAATCTATCGATTCCTGAAAAATAATCGCCAATGCCTCCGCTATCTCCACAGCCACCTCCTTCAGAACCCGGGGATGCACCTCATCCGGTCCGGGAGACTTATCAGCCTTAAGCCCCTTTAGTTTTCCAAGCACCTTCTCCCTATTAATCTCAATTGAACTCAGCTCCAATTCGTGAGACTCCTGACTAACGGGCACATTGCTTATGTCCTCCACGGTGAAGAGCGATGCAAAATATTCATTCAATTCCCTTGCCATCTCACTATCATCCATTATAATACCTCCTGCACCGTTATCAATTGGTCCTATGTCAACCCGTGTCTCTCTTTTATTCCTTATGTATTTAAAAAAACTATTAGAATCCTTCCGAATGTTGTCCGCCAGCTTCCTTTCGTAACTCATCTTTGCTTTCCTAATGACCTTCTTAGTTTCTCTCCGCAGATTTTTAAAATCGTTCCAATCTTCTGTTTTCCCACTTATTTTTGCTACTTTGTACGCCGCCCCTTTTGCTTTTATTTTATCCTTCACCTCCCTCGTTATCCACATCTGTGCCTTTTTTCCATTCAAAACCTTCTTTTTTCTTGGAATATATCTGTCCTGCATTGTCCTTATTTCCTGTAGAAATTTCTTCCATTTTTCCTCTGCCGTCCCTCCAGCTAACGTACTCCTCCAATCAATTTGGGCAAACTCATCTCTCATACATTTGTAATTTCCCTTATTCCACTGAAATATCGATACACCAGTTATCAGCTTCTCCTTCTCAAACTTGAAACTAAACTCAATCATATTGTGATCACTTGTTCCCAGTGGTTCCTTTACCTTTAGTTCCCTAATCACCTCGGGTTCACTACACAGCACCCAATCCAAAACAGCCGATCCCCTGGTGGGCTCCTCAATACGTTGTTCCAGAAAAACATCCCTTAGACATTCCACAAACTCACTCTCCTGAGTACTACCGCCTTGCTGCATTTCCCAGTCCACCTTCATGTTAAAATCCCCCATAATTATCTTCACATTGTCACTCTGGCACGCTTTTTCTATCTCAATCTGCAATTTATGGTCCACTTCCTGACTGCTGTTCGGGGGCCTATATATGACTGCTATTATTGTTCTTTTACCCTTGCTATTTCTTAGCTCCACCCATAAGGATTCCACCTCCTCTGACCCAATGTCCTTCCTTTCTATTGATTTTATATCGCTACTAACCATCATGGCCACACCTCCCCCTCTGCCTACCCTCCTATCCTTCCTATATACTGTATACCCCTTGACATTCAGTTCCCAGTCACATCCATCATGAAGCCACGACTCAGTGATTGCAACGACGTCATATTTATTAACCTGTAGTTGTGCCACTAGGTCATCTACTTAATTCCTGATGCTACGTGCATTTAAATATAGTATGTTTAGACTGGTATCTGCTATTGATTTTATTGTACTTCTATTGATCAGCAGATTATCCTGACTTTCTACCTGTCCATCCTTCTTACTATCTTCGCTACCTACTATCTTAGACATGTTCGTGTAGACCTCATCGCCTATCCTAACATTCGGTATCCGAACATCCTTATCCCCGATCCTAACATTCTGTATCCTAACATCCTGATTTTTTGTACTTCTATTATTCAGTAAATTATCCTGACTTATCACCTGCCTGTCATTCTTGCCATCCTCAATGGATTCATTTCTATACACTTTCTCCTTCACCTTAGCATCTTGTAACCTAGCATCCTGGTTACCACCCCCCTGCCAGATCAGTTTAAACCCTCCCCTACAACTAAATTAAACATTCCCGCCAGGATATTGGACCCTTTGGAGTTTAGATGCAACCCATCCTTAGCAAATAGGTCTTGCCTCCCCCAAAAAAGGTCCCAGGTATCCAAGAATCTGAAGCCCTGCCCCTTGCACCAGTCATTCAGCCACGCATTTAACTGCCAGAGCTTTCTATTCTTCCTGTCATTGATACGCGACACGGGTAGTAGTCCTGAGATTTCTACCCTTGAGGTCCTACTTTTCAACCTTCTCCCTAATGCCTTGTATTCCTCCTTCAGGACCTCTTCTCTTTTTCTACTGACATCATTGGTACCTACATGTACCAAGATTTCTGGCTGCTCACCCTCCCCTCTCAGAATATTCTCGACACGGTCTGTGATATCCTGTACCCTGGCATCAGGGAGGCAACACACCATCCGAGACTCATTATCGCTATCGCAGAATCTCCTATCCGTACCCCTTACTATCGAATCCCCAATAACCACTGCATGTCTCTTCCTCTGCTGGACCACAGTATCAGACACGGTGCCAAGGTCCTGGCTGCTGAGGTCTTCCTCTATGAAGTCCTGGCTGCTGAGGTCTTCTTCTATGAAGTCATCCTCTCCAACCGAATCTAAAATGAGATATCGGTTTTTGAGGGGGACCGCCACTGAGGTGCTGTCTACATAATCTTTATAACTCCTGTCTATCTCCTGCTCGCTCTCCCTAACCAACCGAAGGTCATCCAGCTGCTGCTCCAGACTCTCAATCCGTTCCTTGAGGAGCCGCATCTCGGTGCACTTTGCGCAGATGTAGTTATGAGGGAGTCTGGTCGTCTCCCAGGGGCCCCACATCTGACACTCCAAACACAACACTAACCCCAGATGCATACTGCTGAATATCACTGAGCTCAACACTAAACTAAACTAATAACTCACCCCTCTCTATAATCTCGCCTCTTTCCCGCTCTCGCCGAAGCCCGTTGAGCCAAAGCCGAACCCACTCTGCTCCCTCACACTCTGCTGCCCGCTCCGACGCTGCCCGCTAGATATGCTCGTCTGCTTTTTAAATCGCCCGTGCGCTTCCGGGTGACGTCACGCGCCTGCGCAGTCACTCGCCGCTGTCCCGAACGCTAGAAAGAGAAAAAAAAACCTCGTTATTTTCCGGCAATTGCCGCTCTCTCGTCGCTGGAAAGAAAACTTGAAGGCGAACCTCCGACTTTTAAATCGCCCGCGCGCTTCCGGGTGACGTCACGCGCCTGCGCAGTCACTCGCCGCTGTCCCGAACGCTAGAAAGAGAAACAAAAACCTCGTTATTTTCCGGCAATTGCCGCTCTCTCGTCGCTGGAAAGAAAACTTGAAGGCGAACCTCCGACTTTTAAATCGCCCGCGCGCTTCCGGGTGACGTCACGCGCCTGCGCAGTCACTCGCCGCTGTCCCGAACGCTAGAAAGAGAAACAAAAACCTCGTTATTTTCCGGCAATCTCCGCTCTCTCGTCGCTGGAAAGAAAACTTGAAGGCGAACCTCCGACTTTTAAATCGCCCGCGTTCTTCCGGGTGACGTCACGCGCCTGCGCAGTCACTCGCCGCTGTCCCGAACGCTAGAAAGAGAAAAAAAAACCTCGTTATTTTCCGGCAATCTCCGCTCTCTCGTCGCTGGAAAGAAAACTTGAAGGCGTACCTCCGACTTTTAAATCGCCCGCGCGCTTCCGGGTGACGTCAGGCTCCTGCGCAGTCACTCGCCGCTGTCCCGAACGCTAGAAAGAGAAAAAAAAAACCTCGTTATTTTCCGGCAATCTCCGCTCTCTCGTCGCTGGACACTGTTTGATTTTAGTTTCCTAAACTTACATATGCTTCCTTTTCCTTCTTGTCTATTTTCACAAGCTCTCTCATCATCCAAGGTTCCCTTACCTTGCCATCCTTGTTCTTCCTTCTTAGTGTCATAGTCTAGAGTCATACAGCAAGGAAACAGGCCCTTTGGCCCAATTGGTCCATGCTAACCAAGACGTCCCATCCAAGCTAGTCTCATTTGCCAGTTTGGCCCATAACCTTTTAAACCTTTCCAATCCATGTACCAGTCCAACTGTCTCTTAAAAGTTGTTATTGTACCTGCTTCAACCATTTCCTCTGGCAGCTTATTCTGCATGGATACCATGCTCTGTGTAAAAAAGCTGCCCCTCATGTTCCTCTTAAATCTTTCGCCTCTCAACTTAAACCTATGCCCTCTAGTTCTTGATGTAGTTCAATGTTCTTACTGGAACATACCTGTCCTGTACTCTGTGCAGTTGGTCTTTAAACACCCTCCACATGCAGGTGTGGACTTGGCCGAAAACTCTCCTTACCGAATGCTCTCATAATTTAATACTTCAGAAGTCCATATGTCCTTACTCATAGATATCTTAAAACTTAAGGAGTTGTGACCACTGTTTCCTAAATGTTCCCCACTGAAACATCAGCCACCTGACCAGGCTCATTGCCCATTGCAAGGTCCGGTATGGTCCCTCCTCTAGTTGGCTTATCTACATACTGTTGTAAGAAACTCTTTGGATATACCCAACAAATTCTACCCTGCCAAAACCTCTTGCATTAAGGAGGTCCCAGTCTATATTGGGGAAGTTGAAGTCACCCACTATGACAACGCTTTTGCTTTTGCATCTATTGTTAATCTTCCACCATAACTGTTCCTCAATGTCTTGGTGACCACTGAGGGGTCTATAATATAATCCAATCGGACTCATATCGCCTTTCTTATTTTTGAATTCTACCCATCTAGAATCAGTGGATGGGCCCTCCTTTATGTCCCCTCTGAGTGCAGCTGTGATATTGTCCCTGAATAGTAGAGCAACTGCTCTGCCTCTTTTACCTCCCTCTCTATCTCTTTAAAAACATTGAAACTCTGGAAAAATAAACTGTCAGTCCTGACCATCTCTCAATCAAGTCTCTGTAATGGCCACAACATCATAGTTTCGTGTATTGATCCATGCTCAAAGTTTGTCTCTCTTACCCTTAATACTCATTGCATTAAAATAAACACACCTCAATCCTTCCCTCCCATCGTCTCCTGCCTGTCCTTCCTTACAGGCTTACTGACATGACATCTACCTTCCCCTCAATCCCTCCACTTTCTGGCCTGGTACACTGGTTCCCATCCCCCTACCAAACTAGTTTAAGCCCTCCCGAGTGGCACCAGTAAGCCTCCCTGCCAGGGTATTGGCTCCCCTCCAGTTAGTGCAACCTGTCCCCCTCTGTAAAGGTCACCCCTGCCCCAGAAGAGGTTCCAGTGATTCAAGAACCTGAAACGCAGGGGTGGAGAGTTCAATATCACCGTGGAATAGGCAGACATAAGGGCCTACCTTGGTACTGAACACCCTATGTAATGAAAATGCTCAGTTTTATTTTCTTGCATGTGAAGCTGGCAGTAATCCACAATCCAAGAAAACTCATTCTGATGGATTATAGAACATTGAACATACAGCACGGGAACAGGCCTCTTGGCCTTCTATGTCTGAACATAATGCCAATTTAAACTAATCTGTTCTGCCTGTACATGATCCATATCCCTCCATTCCCCGCACAATCTTAAATACCACAATCGTATCTGTTTACACCACTACCTCTGGTGGCCTGTTCCAGCCACCTGCCACTCACTGTGTAAAAAAACTTACCCCCACATCTCCTTTAAACTTTCCCCCTCTCACTGGAAATTCACATCCTCTAGTACTTGACATTTCTACCCTGGGAAAAAGAGTCCTCACTCATTTAGGATTTAGGGTGTTTTTTGTCCACTTTTTATATCGATGTTCTTATGATAGTTATTAAACAACATAGATAATGTCCAGGACACCGAGCAGAGAGTATCTGAATGCATTAATGATACTCCTCCAAGTACTCATGGCTCTCTACAGTAAATGGAGCCATTCTGTTCATCACATCTGTGTTCCCCAGTTACACCCACTTTACTGTTGCTTCCTGTAACTGAGCAAGTGCTGATTTCTTGGCAGATCTGTGGACATTTAGAATTAATGGGGCAATGGTTTACTTCACCATTTATTAATGGTTGTAAAAATAAGCCGCTTGGTAAATGGATGAACCTCCGAGTGCAAATAAAAAATCTGCAGATGCTAGAAATCTGAATTCAGAGCAGGAAATGCTGGAATTACTCAGCAGGTTAGGGCACATCCATAGGAAGAAAAACAGTCAATGTTTCAGGGCAAAGGCCTTTCACTGGAACTTGGGAGGTCATGATTCATGCTTCTTTCCAGGGCCAGACTGTTATCATTCTCTGTGCCCACTTGGAGATTGAAGCAAAAAGTTGGGCTCCATCAAACCACTGCCTCATTGCAAATGCTTCCAATTGCTGTGTGAGCAGTCATAATCGGACTCACATGCCTGCACAAAATTGGTTGGTACAGTCCTGCGTGCATGACTCATCCATGTCAGAAATAAATAAGTAAAAGATTAAATTGCCTTCTCTTGTACCAAATAGGATTGTGCCAACTACCAGTCTGTGTAAAAAACTTGCCCATACATCCCCTTTAAATTTTCCCCCACTCACCTTAAAGCTCTCCCCTCTGGTATTTGACATTTCTACACAGGGAAAAAGATTCTGACCATCTAGCCTATCTATGCCCTTCATAATTCTATCAGGTTTCCCCTCAGTCTCCTCTCAGCTTTAACCATACAGCTAATATTCTCATAATACCCTTATAGAAGGTAATAGCTATAAGGAGAGGTTGGACAAACTTGGAGAAAACAACCCATGCTTATCTAACCTCTCCTTATAGCCAATACCTTGTAATCCAGGCAACAATAGAGTAAGTGATGGGGTAAAGAGCCATGTTTCTATCTAAGTAGATGCTGAGAAGGTAGCCACCATTGTCAGAGGTGTAAGTGGAAGCATAAAATTAAAAAGAAATATCAATAGATAAAGTGATTGAACAAAGCAAAGACAAATAAGTTAGCTATGACTTATTAACCTGGCAGCTCATGTTAGAGGGGTAAAAGACCAATACATATTTCTCTGTTCCTAGCTTCTTCCCATAAATCTCCATCTGATTTCCCTGTTTCTAGCGAGCTTGATGCATAACTGGCTCATGTTTGTATAATGTGGAGATGCTGCGCTCATGTGTGGAACTGATTCTTGTTGGATGCTGTCCATTATCATCATCATTTGTAGTTGCTATTTGGAGCATATATGGAATGAGTTGCCAGAGGAAGTGGTTGAGGTAGGTACATCAGCAACATTTAAAGGACACTTGTACAGGTACATGGATATGAAAAGTTTAGAGGGATGTGGACCAAACACAGGTAAGTGGCACTAGCTTAGATGGGAATCTTGGTCAGCATGGACAAATTAGTCCGAATGGCTGTTTCCATGCCATATGACTCTATGACTCTAGGTCTCTATGTCTCACTAACCATATGTAATCAGGCTGAAGATATAATCGGACTTGTTCACAGGAAGGATTGTAACTCTAAAAACACCTCAGAATCAGAATCAAATTAATTATCACTGTCTTATGACATGAAATTTGTTGTTTTGCGACAACATTACAGTGCAAAGGCATAAAATTGCTGTGAATTACAAAATAAATAAATAGTGCTAAAAAAGGAATAATGAGGCAATGTTTATGTGTTCATGAACCTTTCAGAAATCTGATGGTGAAGGGGAAGAAGCTGTTTCTGAATGGTTTTGTGTGGGTCTTCAGGCTCCTGTACCTCCTCCCTGATGGTAGTAACGAGAAGAGGGCATGTCCCAGATGGTGAGGGTCCTTAGTGATGAATGCCACCTTCTTGAGGCACCGTCTCTTGAAGGCATCCTTGAAAGTGGGGAGGGTTGTGTCTGTGATGGAGCTGGCTGAGTCTACAACCCTCTGCTGCCTTTTGTGATACTGTGCATTGGAGCCTCTGTACCAGGCAGTGATACAACCAGTCAGAATGTTCTCCAATTTCTGTAGAAACTTGCAAGAGTCTTTGGTGACATACTAAATCTCCTCAAACTCCCAATGAAGTAGAGCCACTGGTGTGCCTTCTTTGTGATTGCATTAATGTGCCCTTTTGAAGTAGGTGGGAACCTCAGACCACAGCAGTGAGAGGTTGAAGATGTCCTTGAACATTCCAGCCAGTTGGTCGGCAGAGTTTTTCAGTACCCTGCCGGGTACACCGTCGGGTCCTGACACCTTGCGAGGGTTCACCTTCTTGAAGGATGTTCTGACATCGGCATCCAAGACAGAGATCACAGGGTCACTGGATGCTGTGGGGATTCACACAGATGTAGTGTTTTTCTCCCTTTCAAAGCATGCACCTTTTCATATTATTGAGTGAGTAATATCTGACCCCTAGCTTCTCCTCCCCTCAACTCCCACAATCCCCTAAACTCCCCACCCCTACATCCCCCTCTCCCATACACCCACACACTCACACACATACACACACAAACACATATTGCATGTTCTTTCAACTCAAGGTAAATTAAAATGCTGGAAGTTAAGAATGCAAAAGATTCACTTGAGAAGCAGCTTAATGATTCGAGCAATGTTAATTTGGTCCAGGAAGTAAGGGCCAATTACATCCTGATTGTGAAACAACAGGAGTGAGTAGTATCTGGCTCCCTCCTCCCTACAACTCCCCACACTCCCCTCAACTCCCCATTCCCTCCACCCCCTCCCCCCTCTCCACCCATACACACATATACACACACACACACACACACACACACACACACACACACACACACACACACACATATATATATACACACACACACACAGACACACACACACACACAATTTTTGTTTATCCAATTAAGTTTATCCCACAGCAGCAGTTTTCAGAAGCCTTTTGTTTTGCATTTATCTCCCTGCATTCCTGTGCACACAAATTTAAGTTGAAAAGAAGATGCAACAATCCTATACGTTTTTCCCAGGTGTTCCTCACTGAAGATTTAACAATCATTCACAGACTTTGTTTCACTCCACCAATTTATAAATAATTTAATAAATTAAACAGAGGCTCCAGTCTCTTCTTGCACATTAGTTGAAAGTGAAAACCAGAAAATATCAGCAGTTTCTGCTTACCAAGTTATCAGTTGATAAATAATCATTAACTTTCACATAGCTGAGGACTAACTTCCACACATTCACACACGATTTCAGTGAAGGAGCATAAAATCCAGCCACATTACTCTTTCTTAAATTAAAATGGAACATGATGTAAGTGCAACAGCAAAAAATGTGACATCAATAAAACCTGCAGATGCTGGAAAATTGAAATTTAAACAGAAGATGCTGCAAACTCTCAGGTCAAGCAATATCTGTGAACGATGACATGTCACAGTTGCCATCCCCTCTTAAGGGAAGCCTCTGAGGATCTTTATCCAGAGGAAGGAAGTTACATTCCATTTGTCTGATATAAACCTGCAGTGATCTTTATAACACTTGTCTTTATAAGGACGGTCGTCGCAGGTTGCAGGAACTGCTTGTCACCTCTGTTCTATAGCAAAAGGAATTGCAGTTCCACAATGTGCGGCTGGTGAAGGACCAGAGGCAGTAAATTGTGCAGGCCCACATCAGCACCCTGCTACCATGCCTGATACTTTTATTCTGAGGAAAATCATTCTGACAACTCCACAGAGGCACTGTAGCAAATCAAAGCGTGGCTGCTGGTGCTGATTAGAATATGCCAGTGATGCCACTGATAACTACATATACAAACCATGCATGCATGCACAGTTGACATGAAAGCTGCTGCATGAGCAGAACACTGGTGTGTTGAGACAATGCTTCTGTTACCTGAACAACTCTGGAGCAGCCACATAGAACTTGGCTGAAAGGTTCTCGGGATGTGTTGGTGAACTGCACATTGCACAATCTTTGCAAAATGATGACAGGTAATTGCCACCAACATTATGCTCATAAGCATAATGGAGGAGAAGAGAGCTGACACAGGTCAAACCGTGACATTTTCTGTCAATGATGTGTGCTATAATCCCTAAATGACCTTAAGAATATTGTGCTGTGTCATTATCTTGAGCTACTAATACTCCTGCCGCTAAATAATTCAGCAAAACTGATGGGGGTCAGGGGCAATTGCAGTGTACTGTGCACAAGCAACATCTCAGATTATTGGTCTTCTCACTAACGTGGTGGGAAATGAAGTTCTAACACAAGTAGAGTGCTGATACCACCCACTTACACTGGGTGAAGCTCCTGGAAGTCCCTACTCAACAGGAATTAGCAAGTACTTCATCTAGATGGACAACAATTGCTCAATAAGGTCACTTATTGCTACCTTCTCAAGGGCAATGGAGAATGTAAATTAAATGCTGGCCTTGTCAATGATGCCCAGATCACATGGGTGAACATTACTGAAGCATGCAATGACCTTAACATAGTTTCTGCATCTTTATTTTCATAAATGAAATTCCTACTTCCTTAGTCTGTTGCAATTCATTCCAAATAATTAGCACCCTGGAATGCATTGACTACTAAACAGGAAATTGACACGATACTCCATGCAAAATATATCGCTCAATAATATTTTTGATTATTGGTAACAGTTTCCAGGAGATGAAGATGAGTGATTACTCTGTTGTCTGTTTACATCATTGTGGTATAAGTTATGCAGTATACTTGAAGGTTCAGGCTATATAAATGTGTAACCAGCCAGCAGAAATTAATGGGAACGGTGCACCTTGCAGCAATGTATACAAGATGAAAATCATTATCTTTGTTTTTGCTGCAGTCCAGATCCTCTACTGCTCCGGCAAGTATTGAAACATACTGTTGAACGACTGGAATATGGTTTTGTTGTTCTGATAATCAGTGTGGTTTTAATCTAACAAAAACTTGGCAAGTATAATTTTATATCAATTCACAGGGAGGTAAATAAATTTTGATGTGGTGCAGTTGATAAAAAAATTTGGCTAAGCAGATAGATTTTAAGAAACATATTGTAAAGAAGAGAGGTTGAGGCAGAGACATATAGCCTTCAGTCAAAAAGATATTGTTCTTTAAATCTGTTTTTTCTCACAGCGCAAACATGTGGAAATACAACCCTTCCACAGATTGGGTTGGTATTAAATGCTACAGTTGCAAAGGTGAATAAAGATTCCACAATCAGTAACCTCTTTGCTGTCACAAGGTGTGAAGTTGTAGATGTAAGTACTATTATATTTCACTGGTTTATTTTTATCTCTTGACTAATATTAGATGACATTGGCATAAGTTACTACTCATGAATTTGCAGTGATTGAATTTTGGGAAATTATATCTCTCAAGTCAGAAATAAGGGCTATTAAGGCTGGACATAGCACATTAGAAGAATGGAAGATTGCTCAGCTTACAGAAGAAAGAACATGGGAAATATGGACCATTTTCAGTTTGGCTGGCTGTTAGTGATGTCTTGCCACAATATTCACTTCTGAGACTATATCCGTTTACAATCTACAGTATATAAATGTCTGAGGGTAAATACATTTAAACTGGCAAACAATGTCAAGCAAATAGGCTGTGGAGAGGAAACTGCAAAGAGATATATACAGGTGAAGTGATTTGCCAGGAAGGTAATATTTTAAGATGTTTATTTATTAGTCACATGTACATAGAAACACACAGTGAAATGTGTCTTTTTGCATTACTGAGAATGTTCTGGGGGCAGCCCACAAGTGTCGCCACGCTTCCGGCGCCAAGATAGCATGCCCACAGCTCCTAACCTGTATGTCTTTGGAATGTGGGAGGAAACTGGAGCACCCAGAGGAAAACCCACACAGACACACAGGGAGAAAGTACAAACTCCTTACTGACAGGGACAGGAACTGAACTTGAGTTGCTGGCACTGTAATAGCATTACGCAGGTGGAGCAAGCAATGAGAAAGGCAAATGATATGCTGGCCTTTTTACAGGTTACGTGGGAGTGTTGAGTAAGGATGTCTTGCTGCAATTGTTTAAGACTTTGTGTAGAACAACTCCAAATGTACTCACCCTGTCTCTGCCCATCATGATTTTATACACCTCAATAAGGTCATCCCAAAGACTCCTACGCTCCAAGGAATACAGTCCTAGTCTGTCCAACCTGCCCCTATAACTCCGTATAACTCAGAGCCTCGAGTCCTGACAACATTCTCATAAATCAGATGAGATTGAATAGGATGAATCATTACTTACTGCAGCTTAGAAGAATAAGAGCTGATGACGTTGAAACTATTGTATCATGAGAGGGATTTTTAGAATAAATGATTTGAGGCTGCTGGATCATTTTGGAAGACAGGTTACCTGCCCAGAAATTCATTTCCAAGTAGGAGCTCTGAAGTGAATGCAGCTGAAATTTGGAACCAGAGCAAAATGCAAAACTTCAACCATGTATATGAAAAGTGATGAATTTCAGGACTCTTGGTCTTTGAACTAGGGCTGGAAAGAGGAGAATTTTCCCATCAGGTGGTTGCTCATGTTTGGCACTCCACTGAACACTGAGATTGATAGATATTTGTATTCCAAGGGAATTAAAGGGGATGGGAATTGTGCATGAAAATGGATTAGATAAAGGATCAGCCATGGTTTTATGAAACAATGGATAAAATTCAAGAGATCTTATGACACATCTGCTCCTGTTTTCTTTATTTTAATGCAAAGAAAGATAAAATAATAATTTATGACACTCTTGGAAGTGCTGCTTGTATTGGAACAGTATTTATAACTTGCCAAAATGTTTGTTTGTAAGTTCTGTCCAAATAAGCTGTTTCACATTGTCATATTTTTTCTCACGTTTCTGTGAGATTCTCGCCATGATATTGGGTTATTAACAAAATAATGGGATTTCCCTGTGCTAACGAGTGAAGTGGATTTTTCATTGATCTATCGTTGATCTATAGGAAGCACTCAAAGGAGGAATAGAGAGAGTTCAGGGCCAACATCTTCCTGGAAGGATGAAAGCCAAGGGTAAGACATACAAGGAACCCTGGATGTCGAGGGATAGAGAGGCTTGGATAAAGAGGGAATAGGATGCATATGGCAGGTATAGAGGGGAGAGAACTGTCAAGAGTATAAAGGAAATTAAGAAGGCAAAGAGAGATCATAAAATATCACTGGTGGACTGGATTAATGTAAATCAAAAGGTGTTTTATAAGTATATTAAGGGCAAAAGGATAACCAGGGAAAGAGTAGGGCCATTAGGACAACAAGATATAGGTGAGGTCCTAAATGATTACTTTTTATCAGTATTGACAAAGAAAATGGACTTTTTACTTGGAAGATTCAGCAAAAGGGAAGGCAAAATTCTAGTGCAAGTGTCGAGAAATAAAGAAGAGGTACTCAATATATTTGTGGCCTTAAAGGTGGATAAATCCTCAGGACCAAATGAGATTTATCCCAGGCTGCTATGGGAACCAAGGAAAGACATGGCTGAGATTTTTAAGTCTTTGCTGGCCACAAATGAGGAACCAGATGCCTAGGAGATGATAAATATGGTACCCCTTTTCCAGAAGGTCAGCAGGAAAATGCCTGCTAACTATAGACCTCTGAGCCTAACAGAAGGAATAGGAACACTATTGAAAATTATCTGAGGGACAGGATAAATGATCAAGAAACAATCCTCTGGAGGAACTCAGCAGGTCAAGAGCATCTGGGGAAGGAAAGGAATCCTCAGTGTTTCGGTCAAAAACCTGCATCAGGACAGGTCACTTGAATAGGCAGGGACTAAGCAGAGACAGCCAATGGGGTTTTGTCAAGGGCAGATCCTGTTTGAACAATCTGATTGAAATTTTTGAAGAGGTAACAAGGTGTATCACTGAGCGCAGGACAGCAGATGTGATTTACACGGACTTTGACAAGGTCCCACATAGGAGACTGCTCCAAAAGTTTAGATCCCATGGAATTCAAGGCAAGTTTGTAAATTGGATGCAAAATTGGTTTGACAATTGGAGACAGAGGGTGATGGTAGAGGGTAGTTTTGTGATTGGATGCCTGTGACTAGTGGTGTTCCACAGAGATGAGCAGTGAAACTCTGGCTTTTTGCAATATACATGAATGATATGAATGCGGATGTTGATAGTTTGGAAGGTTGTCACTACATGGTGATATTAATATGTTGATGAAATGGGCTGAGAATAGGAAAACGGAAAGGGCAACCAAATGGATAGGGTGGTAATAAAGCTGGACAACATGCTTCCCTTCATCAGTCAGGGCACTGAGTATAAAAGCTGGCAAGTCATTTTGCATGTCGCAGCAGTATAAGCCTTTGGATAGGCCACATTTGGAGTATTGTGCGCAGTTCTGGTTGCTGCGTTACAGGGCAGATGATCAGAGTATTTTTCCCAGGATGGAAATGTCAAGCAGTAGAGGGCATATGTTTAAGGTGAGAGGGAGAAAGTTTAAAGGCGATTTATGAGGCAATTTTTTTCACACAGAGAGTGGTAGGTGCCTGGAATGCACTGGGAGGTGGTAGAAGCAGATAGGATATCAATGTTGAAGAGACATTTAGACAGACACATGAACAGGCAGGGAGTGGAGGGATATGGACCATGCAGGTAATTGGAATCGGTTCAGATTAGCATAATGGTCAATGCAGACATTGTGGGCCAAAGGGTCTGCTCCTGAGCTATACTGTTCTGTGTTCCATGTTCTAAATGACAGATGGAGTTTAATCCTGATAAGTGTGAGGTGATGCATTTTGGAGTTATGAATATGGCTTGGACATACACTGTGAACGGTAGGGTCCTAGAGAGTATCAAGGAACAGAGGGACCTTGGTGTACAAGGTCCAACAAGTATACTTTATTTTGTCTTGTATTATGCTGGTGACACCTTCTGCCATCCTAACCTTAAGATGTATTATCCCATTTTTCACAAGCAAAATAACATTTCTACAGTGTACAAGCTTTGAATCTCTGAGAGGAATCTCATGAAAGGGCAGCAAGTGATAGCCTCCATGCAAATCACTCTGCTCAGGGTATTATCTTATAGATGCTCCTATTACTGACCAGCGTGTAGCAACTTACAATGGGTGCCATCTTTAGATGAACCAAATCATTTCATTGCGGTGTAGTAATGCACAGGAAACTCAAATAATATGGTGCTGTGAAAAAACATTGTGTACATTATTTCAAATACTATTCATTGATTATAACATTGTTGTTTTATTTAGACCACTGATTTAAGAGAACACTTAACCCTGGTGAATTTAATGATTGATGTCCAGGAAACTACGTGTTATAAAACTTCCAGTTTCAAATCAACACAATGTAACCTGAAACCCATCTCGGATGCTGTGAGTATTATAAAGTTTGCCATTCATCTCTCTGTTGTCATCTGTCCCCAGCTGGGGCCATTGGTCTGTGGTCTCACAGGGAACATTTGAAAGTTAATCCTCTCCCGGTTGATATTTCGCATGGACCCCCACACAGCAGAAACCAATAATGCAATTCAATGTGACCTAGCATTACAGAGACAAACTTGCAAGGTTATGGTGAGTGTGCAGAGTGGGTGGGAAGAGAAAGTGCTCGACAGTGAGAGGAACTGAGATTCACAGTCACATGATAAGGTAGTCTGGGAAATTAGTGGATGGAGAGATTGAATGAACACACAGGCACCCTGTTCAGCACTCCAGTGCAGAGCACTGATTTGTAATAATATTCCTGAATTCTCCAATCTGAAGACTCACTGGTACATATTCTCCCAGCATTTCTGTCTTCAATATATTTCCAGTATCTGCAGTTTTTTTGATTTTCAAACTCCTGATGGGGTGTGTCAGTCTCTCCATCTGATGCATCACAATGCAACACTGGTTTTGTTGGCACTTCTGACAGCTCACAAGACCAGCCCTTGTACAGCTTGTTGAGACCAGACAATAAACCACCCACCCTTGCCCCACAACAATTGGTTTGTCAACTTCACAGCATTCTTTTCAGTATTAAGGAATGTGGGAATAAGATTATACCAGGTTTAAACAACGGAACAGTTTACTTATTTGCGGTCTTGAAATCTGATTGACTTCAAATTACATCACAAAATAGATTCAAGAATGCAAATCATGGTAATTGAAAAGCAGAAACACACTACCACCTTCAAAATTAGGATATGTGGCAAATATATATCTTTGATCATTTTGATTTTTTATATATTGGTGACCATTGCTAATGGCTTGCGGTGGGTCTGGAGATAACAATCGGTACCAACCCTGTCATCAGCTCATCAGCTGCACGAACCCTGGATCAGTAATTCATCCGCAGCCCCTTTCAGCTTGGATAAGTAAATACACTTGTTGCTGGTTTGAAGACGCTCTGTCTCATCCATCACCCTTTTGTAAATAAACAATGTTTCTCAAGGTGTCTCTTCTTCATGGCACACCCTCACCCCAATTCCCAGAGGGATCTGGCACAGACCCCAATCAATCTTGAGGTCACTCTAGCCAGAGGCCTCCTGATCCTGACAGTCTATCCCCTGTCTGACCATCACCCTCAACAATTTGGCCAACCCCACACTCTTCTCTTAAATTCAACTACTGAAATAAATCTGGAATTTAAAAGTTAACACTAGTAATCAGCCAAAAAGGTAATAATCTCTGGATTACTACCTGAACCACATGCAAATTGGCACAGGATCAATAAGATCAGAGAGCTGAATGCGTGGCTCAAAGATTGGTGTGGGAGAAATGGGTTTGAATTCGTAGGACATTGGCATCAGTATTTGGGAAGGACGGAGCTGTTCTGATGGGACAGACTCCACCTGAACCATCCTGGGACCAGGGTCCTGGTGAATCATATAAATAGGACTGTGGATAGGATCTTAAACTAAATGGTAGGGGGGTGAGTTCAACTGATTGGAAAAGTATGGATAAAGTAAAAGGGAAGGAGAGTGCAGGAGACGTCTCCAGAATAAAGAATAAGACAGAAAGTTTAGAAACAGATAAGAATTTAACTTCAGGCAACACGGAAACAAATTTGAGAAGAAGGGTGGTGGATACAGAACTGAAGGTGTTATGTTTCATATACGCAGTATACGAAATAAGGTAGATGAGCTTGTAGCACAGGCAGAAATTGGCAGGTATGATGTTTTGGGCATCACAGAGTCATGGCTAAAAGAAGATCACAGCTAGGAGCTAAACATTCAAGGATACACATCCTATCGAAAAGACGGGCAGCTGGGCAGGTGGGCAGAGAGGGTGGGGTGGCTCTGTTGGTCAAAAATAAAATAAAATCCTTCGCAAGGAGCAACATAGGATCAGGAGATGTAGAATCCTTGTGGGTAGAGTTAAGAAACTGCAAGAGTAAAAAGACCCTGATGGGAGCTATATACAAGCCTCCAAATAGTACCAGGATGTGGGGTACAAATTACAACAGGAGATAGAAAATGCATGTAAGGAGGGCAATGTTATGGGGGTCATGGGGAATTTCAATGTGCAGTTAGATTGGGAAAATCAGGTTGGCACTGGATCCCAAGAGAAGGAATTTGTGGAATGCCTACAAGATGGGTTTTTAGAGCAACTTGTGGTTGAGCCCACTAGGGAAAAGGCAGTTCTGGATTTGGTGTTGTACGATGATCCAGATTTGATCAGGGAGCTTGAGGTAAAAGAACCCAAAGAAGGCAGTGATCATAATATGATAGAATTCACCCTGCAGTTTGAGAGGGAGAAGCTAAAATCGGATGTATCAGTATTAGAGATGAGTAAAGGTAACTACAGAGGCATGAGAGAGGAGCTGGCCAAAGTTGATTGGAAGGGGACCCTACCAGGGATGATGGCAGAGCAGCAAAGGCAGTAGTTTCTGGGAGTAATTCAGAAGATGCAAGATCATTTCATCCCAAAGAAAAAGAAGAAGCATTCTAAAGGGAGGATGAGGCAACCATGGCTGACAAGGGAAGTCAAAGACAGCATAAAAGCAAAAGAGAGGGAAGATAGAGGATTGGGAAGCTTTTAAAAACCAACAGAAGGCAACTAAAAAAGCAGTAAGGGGAGAGAAGATGAAATATGAAGGTAAGTAGCCAATAATATAAAAGAGGATACCAACAATTTTTTCAGACATATAAAGAGTAAAAGAGAGGCAAGAGTGGACATCAGACCGCTGGAAAATGACGCTGGAAAGGTAGTCATGGGGAACAAAGATGGCGGATGAACTGAATAAGAATTTTGCGTCAGTCTTCACTGTGGAAGACACGAGCAACATGTCAGAAATTCGAGAGTCGAGGGTAGAAATGAGTGTACTTGCTATTACCAAGGAGAAGGTGCTTGGGAAGCTGAAAGGTCTGAAGATAGAGAAGTCACCTGGACCAGATGGACTACACCCCTGGCTATTGAAAGAGGTAGCTGAAGAGAGTGTGGAGGCATTAATTGTGAACTTTCAAGAACCACAAGATTCAGGAATCCTTCCAGACGACTGGAAAATCACAGATGTCACTCCACTGTTTAAGAAGGGAGGGACGCAAAAGACAGGAATTTATAGGCCGGTTCCCCTGACTAATGATTTGGATGACGGAATTGATGGCTTTGTGGCCAAGTTTGTGGATGATACAAAGATAGGTGGAAGGACAGGTAGTGTTGATGAAGCAGGGAGTCTGCAGAAGGACAGTTTGGGAGAATCTGCTGTTACATACCAGCAACAAAAGAAACACACTGAGTCATGTATAAGCGTTAAAACTATTTTATTAATAGCTACATATGATAAAAGAAAAAGTAAAAATGTTAGAATGTTAGAAGTAAAAATGTTAGATCTTAAACATTAACCCTAAAAACTCTAAACTCGAAGTGTGTGTGTGGCAAATTCCCAAACTCCGAGTCTAGGAATAGTTCTCAAAGTTCAGTTCAGCAAGCCATAAAGTGAAACGTGAGCAAAGGCTTCTTCAAAAGCCCCTGTTGACTGAATACAAGACGTAGAGAGAAAATAGAGACATTACGAAATCCAACTGTTCCATGATGGAACTCATACGACACCTCAGTGTCTACTCAGCAGTGACTATTACACTGCTTTGTTCCAAAGTATCTGCCACCCCGAAAGGCACTCAAGACGTGGCCATCCACACAAATACCTGTTTCCCACTACAGGTTAACGACCAAGTGGACTCCACTGGATGACTCCAAAAATCCGTACATGGATTGTTCTCTCTCTCTCTCTCTCTCTCTCTCTCTCTCTCTCTCTCCCCCCCCCCCCCCCCCCCCCCCCCGACTTACTCTGACTGACTGCTCCAAAAACGTCATCATGTCCTTATCTCCTGCTGTCGTCATCACAACACACACGCACACACACGCACACACACACACACTACTGTACTATGTCTTAAAGGGACATTCACCAGTAGTAACTTAATCTGTAACACTGCAAAGAAGTGGAAGATGGAATACAGCATAGGGAAATGGATGGTCATGCACTTTGGTAGAAGGAATAAAGGTGTCGACTATTTTCTAAACGGGGAGCGAATTCAGAAATCGATGGTGCAGAGGGACTTGGGAGTCCTAGTGTAAGATTCCCTAAAGGTTAACTTGCAGGTTGAGTTGGTAGTAAGGAAGGCAAATGCAATGTTAGCATTCATTTCAAGAGGACTAGAATATAAAAGCAAGGATGTAATGCTGAGGCTTTATAAGGCGCAGGTCAGACCACATTGGGAGTATTGTGAACAATTTTGAGCCCCATAACTAAGGAAAGATGTCCTGGCATCGGATATGGTCCAGAGGAGGTTTATGAGAAAGATCCTGGGAGTGAAAGGGTTAGTGCATGAGGAGCGTTTGATGGCTCTGGGCCTGTACTTGCTGGAGTTTAGAAGGATGAGAGGGAATCTCATTGAAACCTGCCAAATATTGAATGGCCTGGATAGAGTGGACATGGAGAGGATGTTTCAAATCGTGGGAAAGTCAAGGACCAGAGGGCACAGCCTCAGAATAGAAGGACGTCCCTTTAGAACAGAAATGAGGAGGAATTTCTTTATCCAGAGGGTGTGGAATTCATTGCCACAGATGGGTGTGGAGGCCAAGTTATTGGGTATATTTAAAGCAGAGGTTGCTAGGTTCAACCTCCACTTTAAATATAGGTTTGATAGGGAGTCAAAGGTTATGTGGAGAAGGCAGGAGAATGGGGTTGAGAGGGAATAATAAATCAGCCATGAATGAATGGTGGAGTAGAGTCGATGGACTGAATGGCCTAGTTTGCTCCTATATCTTATGATCTTATGGTAATGTAACCAGAAAATTAATGGATTATCATAAAAACAAAAATATAGTCCACAGTTAATCGCTGTGTGACTCCAGAGCCAATATTGACTCTAAATTCCTTTGACCAAGAAATGCAATGAGCTCACAAAGAGGCAATTTACTTTGGTCTTTTTAGAGAAGTCTGCAACGCATGAATGGATACAAACATCTCCACTCAGAGTGTGTCAGGCAATATTCACCCTGATGATAAAGTTATGTCTGATATGAAAAACCCCATAAAACTGATGCCTGTTACCATTCCTGCATTGTTTCACTGATGACGGAAACACACGATTATAAAATCTGTGGCTTTGAAAGTTTTATGCAATTACATTCTCTCTATTTAAAGGAAACTGCTAGTTTTACAAGCAAAGTCCTACTTGAAGCTGAGCAAGTTCAAATTCTGAATATTCGGTCATTGAATGCAAATGATACAACAGCAATATCCACATCCACCTCACCAGTGACCGAGTCAAAGACATCAGCCCAGAAACCGAGCAGTCCAGCCTCAACACCAACAACACCAGCTACCGCACTGACCACATCAGCTACTAAAGTGACAATAGCAACTAGCACACCAAACATATCAGCTACCACACCGACCACAACAGTTACAACATTGTCCACATTATCATCCGTACTGAACACATCAGATACCACAACAAACCCATCAACTACCACACCGACCACATCAACTACCACACCGGACACATCAGCTACCACACCCGACACATCAACTACCACACTGAACACATCAGGTACCACACCAGGCACATCAACTACCACACCAGGCACATCAACTACCACATCGGAAACATCAACTACCACACTGGACAAATCAGCTACCACACCGACCACATCAGTTACCATATTGTCCACATTATCATCTGTACTGAACACATCTGCTACCACACCGACCATTTCAGCTACCACACCGAACCCATCAACTACTACACCGGACACGTCAACTACCACACCTGACACATCAGCTACCACACCAGGCACATCAGCTACCACACTGGACACATCAGCTACCACACCGGACACATCAGCCACCAAACCGGACACATCAGCTACCACACCGACCACATCAACTACCACACCAGACACATCAACTACCACACCGGACACATCAACTACCACACCGGACACATCAGCCACCACACCGAACCCATCAGCCATCACGCCGGACACATCAACTACCACACCAGACACATCAACTACCACACCGGACACATCAGCCACCACAACAGACACATCAACTACCACACCGGACACATCAACTACCACACCAGACACATCAACTACTACACCAGACACATCAACTACCATACCGGACACATCAACTACCACACCGGACACATCAGCCACCACACCGGACACATTAAATACCACACCGGACACATCACTTATCACATTGTCCACATCATCATCCGTACTCAACACAACTGCTACCACATTGACCATATCAGCTGCCGCACTGAACACATCAAATACCACACTGAACACATCAGCTACCACACCAGACACATCAGCTACCACACCGGACACATCAACTACCACACCGGACACATCAGGTACCACACCGGACACATCAGCTACCACACCGGACACATCAACGACCACATCGGACACATCAACTACCACACCAGACACATCAGCTACCACACCAGGCACATCAACTATCACACCAGGCACATCAGCCACCACACCAGACGCATTAGCCACCACACCAGACACATCAGCCACCACACCGGACACATCAGCTACCACACCAGGCACATCAGCTACCACAACGGACATATCAGCTACCACACCAGACGCATCAGCTACCACACCAGACACATCAGCTACCACACTGGACACATCAGCTACGACACCGACCACATCACTTACCACATTGTCCACATTATCATCCGTACTGAACACATCTGCTACCACACTGACCATTTCAGCTACCACACTGAACCCATCAACTACCACACCGGACACATCAACTACCACACCGAACACATCAGGTACCACACCAGGCACATCAACTACCACACCAGGCACATCAACTACCACATCGGAAACATCAACTACCACACTGGACAAATCAGCTACCACACCTACCACATCAGTTACCATATTGTCCACATTATCATCTGTACTGAACACATCTGCTACTACACTGACCATTTCAGCTACCACACCGAACTCATCAACTACTACACCGGACACGTCAACTACCACACCGAACCCATCAACTACCACACCGAACACATCAGCTACCACACTGGATACATCAACTACCTCACCAGACACATCAACTACCACCCCAGACACATCAGCTACCATACCGGACACATCAACTACGACACCGGACACATCACTTATCACATTGTCCACATTATCATCTGTACTCAACACAACTGCTACCATACCGACCATATCAGCTACCACACCGAACCCATCAACTACTACACCGGACACATCAACTACCACACCGGACACATCACTTATCACATTGTCCACATTATCATCCGTACTCAACACAACTGCTACCACACCGACCATATCAGCTGCCACACTGAACCCATCAACTACCACACCAGACACATCAGCTACCACACCGGACACATCAACTACCGCACAGGACACATCAACTACCACATTGGACACATCAACTACCACACCAGACACATCAGCTACCACACCGGACACATCACTTACCACATTGTCCACATTATCATCCGTACTCAACACATCTGCTACCACACCGACCATTTCAGCTGCCACACCAAACCCATCAAATACCACACCAGACACATCAACTACCGCACCAGACACATCAACCACCGCACCTGACACATCAGCCACCACAATGAACCCATCAGCTACCACACCGAACCCATCATCTACCACACTGGACACATCAGCTACCACACGAAACCCATCAGCCACCACACGAAACCCATCAGCCACCACATCGGACACATCAGCTACCACACCGGACACATCAGCTACCACACCGACCACATCAGTTACCACATTGACCACATTCTCATCTGTACTGAACACATCTGCTACCACACCAACTATTTCAGCTACCACACCGAACCCATCAGCTACCACGTCGGACACATCAACTACCACACCGAGCACATCAACTACCGCACCGGACACATCACTTATCACATTGTCCACATTATCATCCGTACTCAACACATCTGCTACCACACCGACCATATCAACTGCCACACCAAACCCATTAGCTACCGCACCGGACGCATCAGCTACCGCACCGGACACATCAACCACCACACCGGACACATCAGCTACCACACCAGACACATCAGCCACCACACCGACCACCACAGTAACCACACCGACTACATCAACTACCACACTGACCTCCACAGCAACCACACCGACTACATCAACTACCACGCCGACCACCACAGTAACCACACCGACCACATCAACTACCAGACCGACCACCACAGTAACCACACTGACCACATCAACTACCACGCTGACCACCACAGTAACCATGCCGACCACATCAACTACCACACCGACCACCACGGTAACCACAATGACCACAACGCCAACTAAAACGACAACAACAACAACAACAACAACAACAACAACAAGACGAGCATCGTCATCATCATCATCATCATCTGAAAGCAGTGAATCATCAGAGAGATGCAGGAGAAAGGTAACGTGGATTTTTGTTGAATTTATTACTAAAGAACAGAATGCCTGCAATGTCCTGATAACCTTTGCTGAAACAACAGTATAAGTATTGTATGTTGTTAACTTTCAGTGTAAAAGAGAGGAAATCATTTTCACTCTGTTTTCTGGAGTCATGGAACCTTAGAACATAGAGCAGTGCAGCACAGGAACAGGCCATTTAAGCCCCGATGTCTGTGCTGACCATAATGGCAAGCCAAACTACTCCCATCTGCCTGAACATGGTCTAAATCCCTCCATTCCCTGCCTGTTCATGTGCCTTTCTGAAGGCCTCTATGGTAGGCAACATAATATAGAGGCAGTGTTTTACGGCAGAGAACTGGGCCCTTGTCTCAGCAAGTCCATTCTGACCTTTTACCCACCAAAACCAATCCCATTTGCCTGCATTGGGGCTATGCCTTCGATGCTGGCTATTTAAGTGCCTGTCTTAAATGTCTGTTAAAGATAGTGGTTGTACCTGATTCCACAATCTTTATTGATTGTGAGTTCCAGATATCAACCACTCTCTGTGTAAAAGAACTTTCCCCTCAAATCCTATTTTGTCTAACTGCTGTGATCCTTTGCAACAATTCTCGGTCAACTCCACGGTAAAAACCCTACTCTGCCCATTGCAAATGTTCATATCTAGGAAGCATAAATGAATCAGGGAATGTCCACATTACAGTAGAAGAGGTGTTGGATGTGTTAAGATGTATGAAGGCAGACGTATCTCCAGGTCCAGACAAGGTATATCCAGAATACTATGTGAAGCTAGAGAAGAAATTGCAGAAGCATTCGCAGAGATATTTGCGACATTCCTATCCTCTGGCGAGGTGCCGGAAGACTGGAGAGCAAATGCTGTGACTTTATTTTAGAAGGGCTCTAAGAGTAGACCTGGTAAGTATGGACCCATTAGCCTAAATCCATGATAGGTAACTTGCTGGAAAGCATTCTGGGGGATAAGATATACTTATATTTGGAAAGGCAGGGGTTGTTTAGGGATAGCCATCATGGGTCCCCGCAAGGGAGATCTTGTCTTATGAATTTGATTGAGATTTTGTGATCAGGTGATGAGGAAGGTTGATGAGAGGAGGGTGGTAGACGCTGTATATCTGGATTTCAGTATGGCTTATGACAAGGTTCCACATGGCAGGATGCTCTGGAAGGTTAGATCACATGGCATTCAAGGAGAGCAGGCAAACTGGATACAAAATTGGCTGGAAGGAAGGAAACAAAGAATAATGTTGGAAGGGTAGTGGTGTGCCCCAGGGGTTGGTGATTGGCCCATTATTATTTGTCATCAATCAGGGCATTGAATATAGAAGTTGAGAAGTTATGTTGCAATTCTGCAAGACATTAGTGAGGCCACACTTGGAGTACTATGTTCAGTTTTGGTCACCCTGTTACAGGTTAATCATAGGTCACCCTATGAGTAAACTGGAAAGAGTGCAAAAAAGATTTACAAGGATGTTTCCAGGACTCGAGGGAATGAGTTACCCGGAGAGGTTAGACAAGCTGGGCCTTTACTTCTTGGAGTGTAGGAGACTGATGGGTGCTCTCATAGAGGTATACAAAACCATGAGGGGCATAGAAGGGGTGAGTGGTCTTTTTTCCTGGGTTGGGGGATAGAAAACTGGAGGACATAGTTTTAAGGTTAGAGGTAAAAGGTTTGGTAAAAGTCTAAGAGTCAACTTTTTGACACGGAAGGTTGTAGATATATGGAGCCAGCTTCCAGAGGAAGTGGTTGAGGCAGGTACATTAGATATATTTAACAAGTGTGTGGACAGGTATATGGATGACAAGATCTGCACCAAGTGCTGGGAAATGGGATTAGCTTGAATATTCATCTTGGTCGGCATGGACACAGATGGGCCGAAGGGCCTTTTTCTCTGCTGCACAATTCTATCACTCTCATGTTAACTGCACAGTAGGAGCACATTAAACCCTTCAAAAATTGCACTGGATTTTGCAAGGCCAAAACAGGTTGTCCTGTTCCTTCACCTTTTCCTGTTAGGCCTTCAATTTGCTTTTTCTATCAGGTGATTCTTTTCTGAAATCCAGGACTGAATCAGCCTCCTGTGCATTTCAGAAGCATCAAGGTTTACTGTCACGATGCCTGTGGCACTTACGTTGTTCATCTGAGATCTCTATTTCCTCTAGTTCCCTGCCATCTTCAGTGGAAACAGTTTCACTCTGCCTTCTAGATGCCTCATTATTTTATACACCATTGCCATATCTCCTCTGCTCAAAGGAGAATATCCCGGCGTTTTCAGCCCTTCCCTGTAAACCTTTTCGGCACCCAACCTAAGTCCTTCACAAAATCCTAAAATGTTGTGACCAGGATGGAAATGCAATGGTCAGTCCAATCTTTAATAAAGATTCTTCATAATTTCTCCACTTAGGTGCTCTGTGCATCTATGTATGAAGCCCAGGTCTCTGTGTGCTTTTTCTAGCCACTTTCTCAACCTACTTTGCCATCTACAAAGATCTGTGCACTTAGATGTTTGAGTTTATTCACTCCCTCTGATATGAGATCCTTTATCAAAATCAAGAGGGCAAAGGTTTGAGGTAGAGGAAGAAGTTTTACAATGGATTTGAGGGTGAAGCTTTTTACACAGAGTGTTTGATATCTGGAACTCACTGTTGAGGAGGAGCTGGAATCAGATACAATTTTATGTTTAAGAAGCACTTAGACACATAAACAGCTCTCATGGATCTTTTTGTATTTTCTCCCAATCTGCTCCTGTGTACCATTTCTTGCTCTAGTGCTGTCTGCACCTGCCATTCCTTTCTAATCCCACATGCTGCTCCCTGTGGGTGCATTTCAGTGATGCCAGATTTGGCTCCTGCTCAGAAACCAAGAACTTGAGCTCAGCCGGCTACAACACATCTCATAAAGATGAGGAACATTCTGATTTTCCCACGTGGCAAAGAACATGCATTCAATGAGAACACGGTGACCTGCTCTGGCTCAATGATTCAAGCTCCATCAATTCATTGGTACATCTGCTGACAATATTTAGCTTGCTTTTAACAAATTATTTTATTGTAGGTTAGTTAAACTTATGCTCTGTGAACCACATGCACTGGAAGCACTAATCAGCACATCATCCCATCCCCGCCCCACAGTCCGAGGGTAGAACTGTGTTAAGATTCCACTGTCATGTCACCCTCTGTCATGTCCACATGTCTTTAATTGTGGCTGCTGAGTTCCAACTTCCATTTTCTTGCACAAAACGAGGGGTAAAAGAATGAAATAAGCACGCATTCAACACTTTCCTGTCATCTGATTCTGTTCATGCCAGTTTCGAGAAGCGTTTTTTTTAACATATATCATTTGCCAATGAGCTTCTTAGAGAATTCTAATGTAGCACAGGGGTCGACACAAATTTCAGCCGGTGTGTTTCACTGATGCTGGAAACTCTGGACCAGCTTTAAGCAAAAGTGGGCAGAAATACCTACATCACCTGATCTGTGATGACGTCCAATTTATGGTAAGGTGGCTTTTCAGAATAATGAGGCAAATCTTGCGCCCCAACACCAGCACTTGCACCAGGACTAACTCCCATTTCTCAGCAGAAGTCCAGGTGTCCAGTGCTGGTGTGGGCCTAAGGAGCTGAGGTGTCTTCCTCATGGAGTCCAACAGTGCAGCATCAAATTCTGCAGCCTTCCCAGCTCTCAAACTGGGAAATCAATCAACTGAACCTGTGCCAGGTAAAAAGCAAAAACTGCAAATGCGATAAATCTGAAATAAAACCAAGAAAATTCAGGAAATTCTCAGCTGACTTGCACAGAAGCTGTAGTATCTTCATCTTTTAAACTGTTGCTTCGGGATAAAACTAGTGTAAGTATAGTGGGCTCATTGCTGAAGTGGTTGAGAGAGGTACCTTAGATACATTTAAGAAGAATGTGGACAGGTGTATGGATGACAAGAGTTTAGAGGGATATAGGAAATGGGGTTAGGTTGAACATACATCTTAGTTGGCATGGAAACATACAGGCTGAAGAGCCTTTTTCCATGCTGTAACACTCTATGGTTCTATGACACCATTGCAATGATTGAGAAGAAATGGCTGCTGAGAAATGGTTAGGAATGACTTTTAGTTCATTTAAGTTAAGTTAGTTTAAATGTTTTTAACTGCTTTTAAATGTATTTGAGCCTTTTAATATTTCAGTTTACATTAAAATATTTAAAAAGTAATTTTTAAACTTTGCATTTATTTTATAATGGGTTCTGGTTGTTTTCTAATCTTAGTGACTGTCAAACACATTCACATCCATCCAGTGTCGGTGACAGGTTTAACAGCTGGTGAGCCTGGGGATGGAGGGGCCACACCAGCTCTCAAAGCTATTCTATGAGTGCAGCCGCCCCTAATATATACTCAGCTGCACCAGCGAGCTGGTGGCCAGGTCTCCAGCAGAAAACTGTCCTCAAGGCCACGTTGGAAGAAGATCATGGCCCAAATGCAGGTGGCATGTGATTTCAGGGCAGTGGAATAACTATCCCACCATTGCAGAATATCCTGCATCAAGATGCTCATGAAAACCAGGACACACATTATTGGGAACAAAACACCTGTGCTTTCCTGATAAACTCCTCATTGTGTACAAGGCCAGGCAGTGTCAAATTCCCTCAAAAACATTAATCCACATCCTGCATCCAGTCACAGAGTCTCACCATGGAAAATTCCATAAGCTTGATTTACTGCTAACTCATGGCGATCCCGGCACATCCATGCAGGGTGATGCACAGGTGCTCAAAAAAGACAGGTCTGATTGTACGTAAGATGTGGTTAATTAGCAGTTTCTATGGCGCTTTGATAAAAGTCTAGATAAAAAAGGCTTTCTTTTCTCTTGAGTAACTGTATCGATGAAACACTTTATTCTTGAAGTATGGCAGGAGAAGAAATAGGTACTGCAGGAGGAGACATGGTCGGAGAAGAGGCAGCAGGAGGAGGTGGAGGTGGTGGAGATGGTGGAGACGTCAGCAGAGGAGGAGGCAAAATCCAAGACGAAGGAATCGAAACAGGTTCAATCGACGTAGGAGAACTTAAGCTACAACTACAGAGGAAAATGGAGAGAGTAAAATGCAGGTTTGGTAAGTATCAACTTAGTTACTTGTCAGCTTCTGAAGAGGAAATTCTCCTCATTATATTTCATTTATGTGATCACTTTATTGCACAAAATAGCCCAGCTGATCCTTCCTGTTATTTATCCTCCAAATGAACATAAGTCTTAATTCCAGTTCTGATGAAGTTTCTTTGGCCTGAAACATTAATGCAGTTTCTTCTTCCACGGACATGGCCTGGCCTGCTGGGTGTTTCCAACATTTTCTGTTTTCATTTCAAATTTCCAGCTCCTGATTTTTTAAAAAATCTTCCCATTTGCCTGTTGAGATCCCGTAAAGTGATATCCTCTCACTCAGTTGCCTAATTAGCCTTCAATGTTTAGATGGTTAATGGTGACAGTTTTGTATAAAGTAATATTATGGATGTGTTTTCTCAGTAGTACTATGAACTTTTTTATCTCTATGTCTTCTGTTAATGGTAACGTGCACAGATTCTCTCTTTTCATAACACAATGTTCTGACACCAGGGATCAGCCCATTATTTTTGAACTCTCCTCGGGATGTGAGCATCTCCCTTTTGCCTAAAATGACCACAGCTGGAGACAGCTGTGTCCTGACCAGTGCATGGTACAAGTTAAACATATCTTTCCCTGACTTGTACCCTGCCATCACCCTTTAATGGTTCAGCATTCTGCTTGTTTTCTGATCTTCACCCTGTGGTGACTGGACGTATTCAGGAATCTCACTTCCATGTTTACCATCATTGGGGAATTTTTAAGCTGTTTGAAAATCTTTTACAACGACGGATGAGAATTCAGGACACAACCCATGAATCCACTGGTCATTAAGCCTAGAAAGCTTTACCAACATAGAGGAATGTGTTGTTCCTAAGAATCAATTGAATACCACAAAATTTCACCTGTATTGTCTAAATTTGGAGGACCTGTTAAATATATGTGGATATGAAATCAATTCTCCTGATTTATTTTAAATGTCATTCACTCATCCAGCTGCCCATGAATGGACTTTAAAAGGTATTTGTGCTTGATTACTGCAGTAAGTACATTTCCCAAATTAAATCATTCAATTTATGGTGACACCATTAGTATTACATGACACAGATTCTTTGTAATAGCAGCCTATTATACTACATATATCCAAGTGAAAAATACTTTCATTTATTATGACTTAAGGAAAACTGTTTACCAACAATAATTCAGAAAAATGATTAGCTAATATTCAGCTGAACCTATGGGAGACTTCTAATGAATAAACTTCTCTATTTAAATTTCAGATTTAAATGGATAAAAATATCAAGGGAAAGAAAATTGGTCAAAACGAAGAAAATTCTTTGTCTTAAAATTTAATTTTGAGCATAATATTTCATGTTTAATTACAAATAAGTTATTGTTTAATCATTTGTTTTTTCTGCAATAGCATTCAAAAGGAATTTGCAATATTATCACTTTCCATATATGTGAAAATTAACTGAATTAAGGTATGTTCTATCCAAAATTCCCCCTGAGTATGAATAATCAACTGAATCATAAAACTGGGTTGAGCTGAGTGTGTCTTCAAGGCACTAGCAGCATGCTAGTCAACATTCCTTGGCAAAACCTTGCCAATTGTGAAATTGGACCAGCCACCTCCATGTGTGAGTCATGTAAACATTACTGACATCTTCCTGTCATTATTCATGTAACATCCATTTCCATCCATGTTGCCATAAATTGGAACTTAAGGATGCAACGTATGAGGGTCATGGAACAGATTCAAAAGAACTGGGAACACGTTATACTAGGTTGTTGCCTTTTCTGCTGTTTGAAAGAAACACTGACCACAGGAGATGTGACTCCACAGTTACAGAACTTGGATTGCTCAAATGCCTTCAGGAGTTCAGAGAGTGTACAGCTGTCAGGGTGTATTTTTCCAGCATTTAACTGCTGGGATATTCACTCATACTGAATCTGACTGCCATTGGGGACGGCACTGTGCGCAGTTTTGGGCCCCGCATCTTAGGAAGGATGTGCTGACATTGGAGAGGGTTCAGAGGAGATTTACGAGAATGATTCCAGGAATGAAAGGGCTTAAGTATGATGAGCGTTTGTCGGCTCTTGGACTGTACTCGCTGGAGTACAGAAGGATGAGAGGGGACCTCGTAGCGACATTTAAAATGTTGACAGGTAAGGATAGAGTAGATGTGGCTAGGCTGTTTCCCTTGGTGGGCGTGTCCAGGACCAGAGGGCACAATCTTAGAATTAGAGGGTACAGTTTCAAGACAGAGATGAGGAGAAGTTTCTTTACCCAGAGGGTGGTGAAATTGTGGAACTCCTTGCCACGCACAGCAGTGGAGGCCAGATCAGTGGGGGTATTCAAGGAGGAGATAGACAGATATCTAAATAGTCAGGGTATCAAGGGATATGGGGATAAGGCTGGCAAATGGGATTAGAATAGTTTTTTTTTCTCTCTCTCTTTTTTTCCCACCCCATTTCTTTATCCCTTTTCCTTGGAGCAGACTCGATGGGCCGAATGGCCTGCTTCTGCTCCCTTATCTTGTGATCTTGTGATCTTCTCTGGTTGATGCACAATAAAGTGTTGGGAGATGTATAAAATTGGCTGAAGTCCCAGCAGGAACAGCACTTATCATACTTCTGCACCTTTCTGCATGGAAACTACCCCACGGCTGTTTGAAACCACTTATCATATATTTTTCCAATTGTTTTGCATGGAACACAATTTGGTGTTAGTGATAAATTCATCAATGTTTTGAAACACCATAAAAGAGGTATAACAAAATTTTTTATCAAGAAAATGTAATCATTGAGTCTCTGGGGCATCATTAGTTCCACAAAACAAGATGACAATCAACTCACACATATTGTATCTATTTCCTTAGATGGTAAGATTTTTAGCAATCTGAATGTTAGCAGTTGTCTTGTGTCTTTACTTAATAAAAATCTAATTATCACAATCTTCCAAATGTCTTACAAAGTTTATTAATGGGATGGATCAACCCTTGAAGCTCAGAAGCTCAATTCATCTCAGAAGAATGTGCACCTAAAAAGGCAAATGCCTCTTCTCTGTTAAACAGCAAGTTCTGACCAAACATCCCAGTGTCTGCCTCTCAGTGACCCCTTAGATCAGCCACATATTGTAACCAGTGTATGATACTTGATTCCATTGCTGTCAATTGAACTAAAATGTGTAATAGATGTTCAATCTACTGACCATCCTCTTTGTGTCACCATGTGGAGCACACTTGTAGCCTTTTCTCAGTCATATGTGATTGGGTAAAGTGATGATGGCCTGTGCATCAGGTAGATGGTTGGCACAAGCCATTAGCATTCCAGCAAAGGCATTAAATTTTTAAATTAAGAAACTTATTATTGGCATCAGGGATATGTGATTAATGCAGGAAAGTGGCAACAAAGTAGAAGATCAGTCACGATCTTACTGAGTGGTGGAGTAAGCATGGGGCTGAATGGTCCACACCTGCTTCTAATTTCTATGTTATGAAATAAGCGCATTCCAAGTTCAAGTTTATTGTTGTCATGGGCACACATTCACAAGGTATAACTGCTGTGAAAACTAACTTTTTGCAGCAGCAGCACAGTACATTACAAGACAAGGACAAACATAAGTTAACATAAAAAATTAACATAAATTATAAGACAAGACAAGATAAGATATCTTTATTAGTCACATGTACATCAAAACACACAGTGAAATGCATCTTTTACATTGAGTGTTCTGGGGACATCCCACAAGTGTCACTATGCTTCTGGTGCCAACATAGCATTCCAACAACTTCCTAACCCGTACATCTTTGGAATGTGGGAGGAAACCGGAGCACCCGGAGGAAACCCACACAGACATGGGGAGATTGTACAAACTCCTTACAGACAGCAGTGGAAATTAAACCTGGGTCGCTGGTGCTGTAATAGAGTTACACTATCTGCTACACTACCGTGTATACATACACAAATGCAAAAATAACAAAATAAACAACAATAGTAGTGCAAGATTGAGAAAGAAGGAAAATAGTCTGGGAGTCTGTTGGTGGCGCTCAATGGACTAAGTCATAACTTGGCATTGGTCCAATCACTTTTTAATCTTCTATTTACCACTCTTTAATAAGTCTTTTACAATACTGGCACAAGTTTAATTTTGATTTTTAACTGTTGAAGTGAACACCAGATCTAAAGCGTCAGCTAATGGTAAAGGTAATGGAGACCAACCTACTTTGGAAGCTATTTCTAATCTGGATAGAAAGTTCGACTGGAGCTTTGTTGAATTGAAGTCCGTTTTAAAGGACTTTGCAGACAGACAAAATACTCCTTTCCATGAAAATGCCAAACAAATGCAACTAATTGCTGAACTCGACCAAGCTGGTAAAGAGAGAGATGCCAAACTCCACTCACTTGAAAATACTTTAATTACAACCAAGCAAAACCTGGAAAAGAAAATAGTCTGATTTAGTGTTCGGGTTTTTCAGGTCAGTTCAAGAACCTGATGGCAGTGGGGAAGAAGCTGTTACTGAACCTTGAGTTGAGGGTCTTCAGGGTCCTGTGCCTCCTACCTGATGGCGGCAATGAGAAGAGGGCATGGCCCAGATGGTAGGGCTCCCTGATGACAGATGTCGCCTTCCTGAGCCATCGCCTCTTGTAGATGTCCTCAGTGGTGGTGAGAGCTGTATCCTGATGGAACTGACTAAGTCCACCACTCTCTGTAGACTCTTGCATTGCTGTGCATGAGATTTCCCATACCAGGCTGTGATGCAACCAGTCAGAATGTTTTCCACTGTACATCTGTCTATGTTTTTTAGAGTCTTTGATGACATGTCAAATCTCCTTAAGCTCCTAAGATAGTAGAGACACAGGCATGCCTTCTTCATGGTTCCTTCTATGTGCTGGGCCCAGGATAGGACCTCTGAGATGTTGACACCCAGGAACTTGAAGCTGCTCACCCTTTCCATTGCAAACCCTTCGATGAGGACTGCTGCACGTTCAACTGACCTCCCCTTCCTAAAGTCCACAATCGGTTCCTTGGTTTTGTTGACTTTGAGCACGAGGTTGATGTTATGATACCACTCAACCAGCTGACCTCTCTCACTCCTGTGTGTCTCCTTGTCACCATCCGTGATTCTGCCAACAACAGTGATGTCAACAGCAAATTTATATAGGAAGGAATTGTTGGTTTCAGGGAGATGCTTCATTAAAGGGGCGCTGGATTGTTTTGGGGACACAGTACCTTGGCTTCAGGGGAAAACAAGTATGAAATAGCTGTGGCCCCAAATAGCTGCACTGGTTTGCAAGGTTGGATCATCCATCAGCTCTTGGGCCCATTTCTTGATCGCCTTGGCTTGAGTATTACTGAGGGCCCTGAATGGGTTACCAGGGGTAGTAGTGGAAGCAGGCAGTTTGGTGGAGTTTAAGAGGCTTTTAGTCAGACACATGAATGTGAAGGGAATGGAGGGATATGGATGATACACAGGAGGAGGACATTTAGTATAAGTTGGCATCATGACTGTGGGCTGAATGGCCCATCCAGTGGTGCACTGTGTTCTATGTTCTATTATTCTACATATTATATGTTCTATGTTTGTTTAGTGTTTCCCCAATTGGACATCAGTATAACAAAAAATGGAAACGCTGGAAGAACTCAGCCAGTCAAGCAGCATCTGCGGAAAGAGAAACCAGTTAATGTTTGAGGTTAGGGACCCTTCCTCAGAACTGGAGGGTAGATGGAGAGATGTCAGGAATGGAGGGAAACCTGGAGCTGGAGGAGGAGTGATGTGGCAAAAGCCTATATGGAGATAGGTTAAAACATATCAGGTAATAAAGAGCATGGGTGCTGACTGTTAGTGAGACACCTTAGAGAAGTGGAGTGATCAGGGAGAGCATTATGGAAGTACTCAAGGAGAATAGACTGGAGGGATTGGCCAATGAGGGTATAGGGGTAGAACTTTGGAATAAGAAAGGGGCAATTACTTTGATGGAGTTATACTATAGGCCTCCCAATAGTCAGTGGGAATTAGAACAGAAGGCAGATCACAAGAAGGGCTTAAAAGTAATAGGGCTGTGGCAGTGGATCATTTTAACTTTCCCAACATTGCTTCGGCGTAAGGGCCTTAGATGGGATGGAATTCGTAAAATGCATCCAACGTTGTTCCAAACAGTATGTAGAGAATCATACTAGGCAGGCGACAATACTTGACCTTATCAGAAGGAATGAGGATGGGCAAGTGAAAGAAATGTGAAGGAACCCATTGGGAACACTGACCATAGTTCGATAAGCTATAAGGTAGTCATGGTGAAAGATAAGGTTGGTCCTTAAGTTAAGTAGGGGAAGGCTGATTTCAAAAGTTTAAGACTGGACCTGGTGGAGATTGGGAACAGCTGCTAGAGAGCAAAACATCTGATAAGTAGGAGGCATCTAAAAGTAACATAATAAGAGTTCAGCATCAACACGTCCCTGTAAAGATAAGAAGCAAAGATAATAAGTTTAGGGAACCTTGTTTAACGAAGAAGATTAAGTAGGAGGCATCTAAAAGTAACATAATAAGAGTTCAGCATCAACACGTCCCTGTAAAGATAAGAAGCAAAGATAATAAATTTAGGGAACCTTGTTTAACGAAGAAGATTGAAGGTTTGATCAGGAAAAACAAAGAAGTGTAGATCAAGTATACAAAATTGGTATCAAATCAGTACTTTGAGATTTATTGGGGATACAAGAGAAAACTTAAGAAAGAAATCAGAAGGTCAAAGAGGGGTTAAGTAGAATCCTAAAATCACTTATAAGTATATTAAACGCAAAAGGGTAGCTAGAGAGCCAAGGTCTTTTTCCCAGAGTGGAAATGTCAAATATTAAAGGACCTGACAATACTATGCCTTCAACATGAGAGGGGGAAAGTTTAAAGGAAATGTGCGAGGCAGGTTTTTTACACTAAGAGTGACAGGTGCCTGGAAAACAATGCCAGATGGGGTGGTGGAATCAAATAGGATAGTAACGTTTCAGAGGCATTTAGACAGGCACATGAACATGCAGGGAATGGAGGGGTGTGGATCACATGCAGGCATATATTATTAGTTTAATTTGGCATCATGGTTGGCACAGATATTGTGGTCCAAAGGGCCTGTTCCTGTGCTGTACTGTTCTGTGTTCTATGTTCTAACGAAAGAGTAGGTGCCCTCAGGGACCAGAGGGGTAATCCAAATGTGGAGCCAAAGGATATGAATGAGGCCATAAATGAATACTGCTCATTGGTAGTCGCCATCGAGAAGGATGTGGGGACTGGAGAGTTAAGGGAGAGGTATGCTGATATTCTGGAGCAGGAAGGAGGAATTGCTGGAAATATTGGAGCATATTAGGATGGATAAATCCCCAGAGCCTGACAATATCTATCCCAGGATGCTAAGAGAAGCAAGATAGGAGATTGCTGGGGCTCTGATGGAGCTCTAGGGGCTTTCACTCCCAGAAACTGATGCCTGTTCTTCAAATCTCCCGTGTTCCTCCTCCTTTCAGATCCGCAGTCTCTGCTGAAATGGTTGGTGTTGTGGTTGTTGTGGTTAATGACTTACATTGCCAGCCTCTATAACTTCAGGAAACTGCTACTTGTACAAGTGGAGTCACAATTCAAGTTGACGGTGTTCAAAGTGTTGATGGCCTTCAGTGCAGGAACGCAAACTTGACAACACTAACAATGCCCATCACCAGTCAATCAACAACACCAACCACAATGCCAACAACACCAACCACAACACCAACCACAATAACAACTGCAACACAAACCACACCAAGCACAACACCAACCACAATGCCAACACCAACCACAACACCAACCACAATGCCAACAACACCAACCACAACACCAACTACAACAAAAACCACAAGAACCACAACACCAACCACTATACCAACCATGATACCAACCATAGCCCCAACTACAATACCAACTACAATATAAGCCACAATACCAACCACAACACCAGCCACAGCACCAACCACAATACCAACTACAACACCAACCACTACACCAACTACAACAACCACAACCACACCAACCACAATGCCAACCACAACAGCAACTACAACAACCACAACACCAACCATTATACCAACCACAATACCAACCACAATCTCAACTACAATACCAACAAAAATATAAACCACAATACCAACTACAACACCAACCACGAGGCCAACCACAACACCAACCGCAACACCAGTTCCAATATCAACCACAACACCAACTGCAACAACCACAACTACAACACCAACCACAATACCAGCTACAACACTAACTACAGTGCCAAGCACAATATCAACGACAATAACCACAACCACAACTACAACCACAACACCAACTACAACACCCGCTACAATACCAACCACAACACCAACTACAATGCCAACTACAAATGCTTCATTCTTTTTTCCTATCCTGTAGCTTCAGCTCTCTGAGAGCTGCAACGTATGTTCAGCATCTAGGGATGCATCTTAATAGTTCTAGAGTGATTTCATTCAGAACTTGGTTAAGCATTAAAATAATTACATCTTATGTCTGCTTCCCTGAATGTGCATAAAAAATGATTTGAACTATTTTAATTTTTAACTTTTTCTGTGCAAGAAGAAGGACTTAAAAGTGTTTAAATTCTGTGGCCCTTTCTTGTGCACTGATTTTCATCTGTCTCTATTTGATTTTAACAGTTTGGACTGATGAGTTCTTCTGAAATATTCAATGTGATCTGTCAGTGAGAAAGTCAGCAGAAATTTAGGTTTATCTTGTTGTTTTCCAGAAATCCTGAACCAATTATAAGAAAATCACACTCTGGACAGAACCCTGCTCAATGGTGGGGCCCAGATGCAGGAAATTAGCATTCTAGAATAGCATAGTTGAGTGAAATTCCTCCCATTAATACTCATACACATACACCCACTTCCATGCTGAACCTCCATGACTTTCAGATGAAAACTCCTCACTGTGTGAGAGTCAGGGCAGATCAAAAGGCCTCAGATTCATTGGGAACATTTCTTCAGAATTAACTCTGTTGCCTAAAAATAGACAATTATCAGGTTTGATTGCATGTAAGATCTGACTAACTGAAACACAGTCACTGGAAAATTCGACACAAAAAGCATTGTTTTCTCTAGAGTGTAAATAAAGCAGTTTGTTCTAGCAGTAGAACAGAAGAAGAAATAGACATCACAAGAGGAGACGCAGTTCAAGAGGAGGCAATAGGAGGAGACATTGGTACCGAAGGTGCATGAGACAATGGAATAGAAACAAGCACAATACAAGAAGGAGCATCTATGCTGCAATACTGGAGCATTCTACAACTAGAGCTCACAAGACCATAGAACCATAGAACCATACAGCACAAAACAGGCCCTTCGGCCCACCATGTTGTGCCGTCCATCAAACCACCCTCACACTATCTAACCCTTTCCTCCCGCATATCCCTCTATCTCACATTCCTCCATATGCCTATCCAACAAACTCTTGAACCTGTCCAATGTATCTGCCTCCACCACCACCCCAGGCAGTGCATTCCATGCACCAACCACTCTCTGGGTGAAAAACCTCCCCCTGACACCTCCCCTGAACCTCCCACCCATAACCTTAAAGCCATGTCCTCTCGCCTTGAGCATTGGTGCCCTGGAAAGGAGGCGTTGACTGTCTACTCTATCTATTCCTCTCAATATTTTATATACCTCTATCATGTCTCCTCTCATCCTCCTCCTTTCCAGTGAATAAAGCCCTAGCACCTTAAACCTCTCCTCATATTCCATATGCTCTAATCCAGGCAGCATCCTGATAAATCTCCTCTGCACCCTCTCCAACGCCTCCACATCCTTCCTATAATGCGGCGACCAGAACTGAACACAGTACTCTAAGTGTGGCCTAACTAGAGTTTTGTAAAGCTGCATCATCACTTCGCCGCTCTTAAACTCAATCCCACAATTTATGAAAGCTAACGTCCCATAGGCCTTCTTAACTGCTCTATCCACCTGTGAGGCAACTTTCAGTGAACTGTGAATATGAACCCCCAGATCCCTCTGCTCCTCTACACTGCCAAGTACCTTGCCATTTACCTTGTACTCTGCCCTGGAGATTGTCCTTCCAAAGTGTACCACCTCACACTTCTCTGGATTGAACTCCATCTGCCACTTGTCAGCCCAGCTCTGCATCCTAACAATATCCCTCTGTAAGCTCCGACAGTCCTCCACACTATCCACAACACCGCCGATCTTAGTGTCGTCCGCAAACTTACTAACCCAGCCTTCCACCCCCTCATACAAGTCATCTATAAATATCACAAAAAGTAGAGGTCCCAGAACCGATCCATGCAGGACACCACTAGTCACTGCCCTCCAATCCGAGGGCACTCCTTCCACCACAACCCTCTGCTTTCTACAGGCAAGCCAATTCCTAATCCACACAGCCAAGCTTCCCTGGATCCCTTGGCCTCTGACCTTCTGAAGAAGCCTACCATGAGGAACCTTATCAAACGCCTTACTAAAATCCATATAGACCACATCCACCGCACTACCCTCATCAATCTTCCTGGTCACCTCCTCAAAGAACTCTATCAGGCTTGTGAGGCAAGATCTTCCCTTCACAAAGCCATGCTGGCTGTCCCTAATCAGTCCATGATTCTCCAGGTGTTCATAGATCCTATCCCTTAGAATCCTTTCTAACAGCTTACCCACCACAGATGTGAGACTCACCAGTCTGTAATTCCCTGGACTATCCCTACCACCTTTTTTGAACAAGGGGACAACATTCACCACCTTCCAATCCTCCGGCACCATCCCTGTGGACAATGAGGACTCAAAGATCCTTACCAGCGGTTCAACAATCTCCTCCCTCACCTCTCAAAGCAGCCTGGGGAATATCTGGTCAGGCCCCAGAGATTTATTTGTCTTAACATTATTTAACAACTTCAACACATCCTCTGTCTTGATATCTACAACCTCGAGAACATTACCCTTACCAGCACTCCCCTCTGCGTCATCAAGACCCCTCTCCTTAGTCAATACCAAAGAGAAGCATTCATTAAGAACTTCTCCCACTTCCGCCGCCTCCGGGCACATTATCCCACCTTTGTCTTTAATCGGACCTACCTTTACCCTAGCCATCCTCCTACCCTTCACGTACTTGAAAAAGACCTTGGGATTTTCGTCAACCCTACTAGCCAACGCCTTTTCATGTCCCCTTCTAGCTCTCCTCAACCCTTTCTTAAGTTCCTTCCTTGCTACTCTATATTCCTCATGGGCTCTGTCTGAACCTTGCTGCTTATACCTTATGTATGCTACCTTCTTCTCCCTAACTAGTCATTCCACCTCTCTCGTCACCCACGGTTCCTTCACCCTGCCATTCCTTCTCTGCCTCACCGGGACATATTTATCCCTAACATCCTGCATAAGAACCCTGAACATCGACCACATCTCCATGGTACATTTCCCTTCAAAAAGGACATCCCACTTCACACTCCCAAGTTCTCTCCTTATAGCCTCATAGTTCGCCCTTACCCAATTAAATATCTTCTTGTCCTCTCTGCACCTGGCCCTGTCCATGACAATTTTAAAGGTTATGGAGCAATGGTCACTGTCCCCCAAATGCTCACCCACCAATAGATCCTTCACCTGTCCCGGTTCATTTCCTAAAACTAGATCTAGCATGGCATTCCCTCTAGTCGGCCTGTCGACATACTGCGTCAGGAATCCCTCCTGGACACACTTAACAAATTCCGTCCCATCTAAACCTTTGGCACTAAGCAGGTTGCAATCTATAGTTGGGAAGTTGAAGTCTCCCATTATAAGAACCCTGTTATTTTTGCTTCTCTCCAAACACTGCCTGCCAATCTGCTCCTCTATATCTCTACTGCTACCGGGGGGCCTATAGAATACTCCTAGTAGAGTAACTGCTCCTTTCTTGTTCCTTACTTCCACCCATACGGACTCTAGAGATGATCCTTCTACAACATCCATCCTTTCCGCAGCCATAACAGTGCCCCTGACCAGTATCGCCACCCCTCCTCCTCTTCTCCCCCCTTCCCTATCCCTCTTAAAACACTGAAAACCAGGAATATTCAATATCCACTCCTGCCCTGACGTCAGCCACGTCTCAGTAATAGCCACAATATCATAGTCCCCTATACTTATCCAAGCCTTCAGTTCATCTCCCTTATTCCTGACGCTTCTTGCATTTAAGTAAACACACTTCAGTCCATCTACCTTACTACTTTTAGAGCCTGTATTCTGCTTCTCCTTCCCCAAAGCCTCTCTACCTGTTTGATCTAACTTTTCCCCATTCCCTTCTTCCTCTGACCTACTCCTCCGGTTCCCTTCCCCTCACAAACTAGTTTAAACCCTCCCGAACCACCCTAGCAAACCTAGCCGCAAGGATATTGGCCCCCTTCTGGTTCGGGTGTGACCCGTCCTCTCTGTACAGGTCCCACCTTCCCGAGAAGAGATCCCATTGATCCAGAAATCTAAAACCCTCCCTCCTGCACCAACTTCTCAGCCACGCATTTATCTGCCACCTCCTCCTGTTCCTGCCTTCACGATCGCATGGCACAGGCAGCAATCGCGAGATTGCTACCCTTGGGGTCCTGTTCCTCAGTCTTCTGCCTAGCTCCCTGAACTCGCTCTTCAGGACCTCATCCCCCTTCCTACCTATGTCGTTTGTGCCAACATGGACCACAACTTCTGCCTGCTCTCCCTCCCGCTCAAGAATCCTGTGGACCCAATCAGTGACATCCCGGACCCTGACACCTGGGAGGCAACATACCATCCGGGATTCATGTTCACTGCCACAGAACCTCCTGTCTGTTTCTCTGACTATCGAGTCCCCTATCACTACCGCATGTCTCTTTCCCACCCTTCCCTTCTGAGCAGCAGTACCAGTCCCAGTGCCAGAGACCTGGTAACTGCAGCTAGGCCCCTGCAGGTCATCCCCCTCAACAGCCTCCAAGGCGGAAAACCTCTTACTGAGGAGAACGGCCTCCGGGGTTCTCTGCTCTGTCTGCCTGCCTGACTTCTTCTTCCTCTTCCCTCCCCTGACAGTCACCATTCTATCTGCATCCTGAACCTCGGATGTACCTGCTCTAAGACCAAAGGAACTGGAGAGGACAAACTGTAGGTTTGGTTAGTAGCATTTTAGGGTGGGTTAAATGAGATGAGATATCTTTATTAGTCACATGTACATTGAAACACAGAGTGAAATACATCTTTTTGCGTAGAGTGTTCTGGGGGCAGCCCGCAAGTGTCACCACGCTTCCCACAACATAGCATGCCCACAACTTCCTAACCCGTACATTTTTGGAATGTGGGAGGAAGCCCACGCAGACACGGGGAGAATGTACAGACTCCTTACAGACAGCTAATTGTCACTTTTTGAGGAGGAAATTCTTTTCCTTTCGTCCTCATTCCCGTGGTCACAGTGTCTATTGAGACCCGAGTACATGGTGTGCTGTAACCAGCAAGGCTTCAGGCTGAAATCTGGAAACTGGGAGTAGACACATTTGGTCACTTTTGTCTGGCATGGCCATGGTAGGCAAATGGCCTCTTTCTGTACCACAACTTCTGATGATCCTAATGCAGGCAAATAGGATTAGTGTAGATGGGCAACAAAGGTCAGTATGGGCATGATGGGCCAAAGGGCCTGTTTCTGTGGTGTACAACTGTATGACTCCATGGCTAAATATTACAGCAAACAGGCCGTTCAGTTGAACTAGTCTTTACCTACTCATGGCCACAACCTCTAACAGAGTTGCCTGCCCAATCCTTTTTATCCCTTTATTCCCTTATAACTGCCTTGCAGTTAACCCACTAACCCATCCTTTAGTGTTGATATATCTATTTTGATGGTTTACCTGGAAGTAATATTGAGGATCAGCTTTATCTCTTGATCTTCCTTATTTTCCAAATGGTTACTTCTCAGATCCCTCCTTTCAATAAGATAAGATAAGATCTTTATTAGTCACATGTACATCGAAACACACAGTAAAATGCATCTTTTGCGTAGAATGTTCTGGGGGCAGCCCGTCAAGACCTGAATGTTTAAGTTATAATAAAAATCAGTGAACACCAGATACTGAAAATCTGAAATTAAACAAAAACCGGAAAACACTGGAAACATTCAGCAGATCAGGCAACACCTACCTTAGTCTTAGTCTAACTTATGTCTTAGCCACTAAATGAAAACAAAAATACTGCAGAAGCTAGAAATCTGAAACAAAAGCAGAAAATGCTAGAATAGTGCAGGTCGGGCATCTGTTGAAGGTGAAAAGGAGTGAACTTTTAGGGTCTGAGACCTTATGTCATGGATCAAGGTCAAAGTCAAAGTCGAGTTTATTGTCATATGCACAAGCACATTTATGCACAGGTGCAATGAAAAACTTACTTACAGCAGCAGCACAGCAACATTGCAGTATATAAGCAGCGTTCACAAGAAAAACATAAATTAAGCATAAATCATACAACATTTGTACAAGAAAGAACACAATTAGAACAAAAAAAATTAAGTCCGTTTGAGTGCAAAGTGATCAAAGTGGTCATAGTGTTGCTAAACTCTAGTGACTAGGGTTGTTCAAGAACCGAATGGTTGAAAGGAAGTAACTGTTCTTGAACCTAGTGGTGTGGGACTACAGGTTTCTGTACCTCCAGCTCAATGGTAGCTGCGAAAAGATGGCATGGCCCGGAAGGTGGGGATCTTTGATGTTGCCTTCTTGGGATCTTTGACCTGTAATATTAATTCTGTTTCTCTCTCCATGGGTTACTGCCTGACTTGCCGAATGATTCCAGCACTTTTTTGTTTTTAGCTTAGTCACCAGAGTTAGGACCCAGATATGATCTGACCAGTTGACAGTGTGACTTAAGCTTGGCGTCATCTCTCTTGAACTCAGCTATTTTGCCGTTATAGTTCAGCACTCCAATTTTCTTATAATCCTGCAACAACTGAATATATTCATGATCTCCCTTACATGTAGCTATGGAGAGTGTCTTGGTATCATGAATGGATTTTACAATTTTTAAAAATATTTCATAATATGAGTAGTTAAACTAAGGACACAGATTCTGGAATCTACTCATCAAAAAGTGCAAAGAACTTTATCAACATAATAAACAATTATGAAGCATTACTGCCATTTGCCTTTGTTGGAGGATAATAAGCATGAATGAAACCAATTCCTCCAAACTTTCTTCACTCCACAGAGCTGTTTGAAAAATGAGCTTAATAAATTTCAGATATCTGCTCTTAATGGCTGCAGTTACACTAATTGGCAGTCCCAGAATTAACAAATTAACCCAATGACTACACCTTAAGTTTCCATTGAAAAACAAACATCCCTTCCAACACCAATCAACCTCTGTGCATGTATCTAAGCCAAGGGCACTCTAATTTTATTAAATGAAAACACTTGAAAAGATGACTACCTAATATACAGACAAAATTATTGAGGATCATCATTGATTTTTATTTACTGATTAGATCACAGGTTTTATGATAAAATGGAAGAACGGATGTGATATTGTACAAAGGATGTGGTAAATGTGGAGAAAATACTGCTTGCCTTAAGATTTACTAAGGCATTATAATTTCAATACACTACATTAGATTATTAATGATAGTATCATTGCTCAGTTGTGTGTAAATTAACTAAATCATATGATATGTTGCTTACCAGATACTAATCTGAACTATGAAAAGAAACAGGATATCAACGATTTACTAACCATAGTATGTGTTATAATAAATAAAACATATTACCACACCCACAGCAGTTGGTCTCCATTTGAATGTCTTATTCTGATCTACTAAAAAGAAAAGCCTAGGAATTGAATGGATTAGGGCCCTTTTTTTAGGGACTAATCACACAATAATCAATTTTACCTGAAGTAGACTATGCTAGTTATATTTCAGTGTGAACTAGGATCAGGCATTTCATTGTGTGATTCATGTTTTCTCACCATTTGACGCACATGTAATCTGTGCAAAGCCAATTTCCAACCTTCTGGACTTACACTGGAGCTCAAAAGCACAACCTACATGCTTGTCTCAATACAACTAGGAACACACAACAGTTCTTGGTTGCTTTGCTCTCTATTTAAAGGGACAATCTGCTGACAATGGAGACCTGAGGGGGTAGTTCAGAACACGTTGCAGGTTGCTCTGCATTGTCCAAGGATTTACAGTCAACAGGAAGAATTTCTCCACATTTAGCTGCTGGGATTCTTATCCCCTGGATATCTCAGTGTTTACATTTCAGGCCGTGATCCTGCATCAGCACTCTGCATCAGGACTCAGGACACAAATAAAATGTTCATTGATGGTCAACTTTTAAATCTGCTGCCACACAGCCACAGTGACCCATGATCGATCTTATCCACCGTTGCTATCTGTGTGGAGTTCGCAAATTCTTCCTGTGGATTTTCTCCAGGCGCTCCAGTTTCCTCCCACATCCCAAAGACATGCGGCTCGGTAGATTAATTTGCTGTTGTAAATTGCCCCTCATGTGTAGGTGAGTAGTAGGATCTGGATGAGGGCAATGTGGGGAGAATAACATGGGATGATGTAAATGGATGGTTGATGGTCGGCATGGACGGTGGGCAGAAAGGCTTGTTTCCCTGTCATATGATATTATGACTGCCTGACTCTAATTACCACAAGTAGGATGTGGACTAACCAGGTGAAGCTTCTAACTCTACTAAAGGGGAATCAACATGTGGAGAAGAGGAAAAAAGTCATTCTCCCTCAGAACACCAATGTCTCTTTTTGCAGTCTCTCATTGAAGTACTTCTTTTGATTTTGTTTTGTCTTTACTGAGCCATCTAACCTTAAGAAAGAAATTTGGCATGTCCCCTTTGACACTCACCAACTTCTATCGATGCACCATAGAAATCATCCTATCTGGATGCATCACGGCTCTGCCCGTGACCACAAGAAACTGCAGAGAGTTGTGGACACAGCTCAGCACATCATGGAAACCAGGTTCCTCTTCATGGACGCTGTCTATACCTCTCGCTGCCTTGATGAAGCAATCAGCATAATCAAACACCCCACCCATCCGGTTCATTCTCTCTTCTCCCCTCTCCCATCAGGCAGAAGATACAGGAGCCTGAGGGCGCATGCCACCAAGCTCAAGGACAGTGTCTATCCCCCTGTTATAAGACTATTGATCAGTTCCCTTATATGATGAGATGGACTCTTGACCTCACAATCTACCTTGTTATGACCTTGCACTTTATTGTCTACTTGCACTGTACTTCTTCTGTAGCTGTGACACTTTACTCTGTATTCTGTTATTGTTTTTACCCTGTACTACCTCAATGCACTGTGTAACAAATTAATCTGTATGAACAGTATGCAAGACAAGTATTTCACTGTACCTCGGTACAAGTGACAGTAATAAACCAATACCAATTAAGTGTAAGAGGCACGGTGGTATGCTTATTTTACCATGCTGTAACATTATGGAAGGGTTGGTGGATAAAAGGACTTCAATTACAGATCCAAAGTTAGAGATGACACCAAGTTGGGCAGCATTATAAACAATGCAGCTGCCAGTATGATATTATGCAGAGATATTGATAAATTAAATAAGATAAACTGCAAATGCATTTCATTGCAGGCAAATGTGAAGTCATCTAGTTTGTTCAGAAAGGGACAGAGAGTACATTCTAAAATGTGTTAGACATTGCAACTTCTCTTGCACAAAACATATTCTTTAAACTGACGGCTGGTCTAAATTTATGAATATATCATGTTATTGTTTAACATTTAATTCAATGTAAAGGAAACTCATTTCTTCTTTCAACATGTATGGTTTTAATCTTTTAGCCACACAATATTAAAGAGGTTTTCGTCTAACCTTGCACAGAATTATTCATCTTTGCACAAATTACACTGTTTTGCAGACAAAAGAAGCCATTCCATTTAACTTATTATATTATTCTGAAATGTAAAAAAACAAATTAAACTCGCTGATTTTCAATAGGATGTGGCAGTGATGATGTGGCTAATGAGTGCTTCATTGAGGATATCAAATGTGCTGTGTGGTTAATGCTTTGGATTTGTGCTCCTACACAACTTTTTTTACACAATGGAAAGAACCACCTCCACTCCACCCCCGCTGTCCCCTCCTCAGCACATTATAAGGATTAAACTCTGCAATGAATAGATTTCCATGTATTTATTAGCTTTTCATTGATATGTCACATGGAATATATCACATAATTTAGTTGGTTAGTACATTGTGAACATAAACATGAATCACATGAACATACAAAATACAACCAACTAAATAGTGATCTATATCATTTTAATTAAATATTAAATACAATGCTTTACAAGTGAAAATGCTGCAAACATTGTGGAATTTTCTTGTTTACTTTCTTTCCCTCCATATCTTCATCCACTCTTCAATTTTCTTAAATCTGTAATTTAATCTTCAGAATTAAGCAAATCAGATTTTCCAGCAATTTCAGTAGATATTATTTAAATATTTTACCATGGGGCTTTTGGCAAGCACTGCACTCTCAGTCCTGAAGTAGGGTCTCGACCCAAAATGTCGACGATTTCTTTCCCTCCCCAGATACTGCTCGACCTGCTGAGGTTCTCCAGTTGTTTGTTTGCTCTCAACTACTTCTTGATATTATGTGAGGTGAATTGAATTGGCTGGAGACTGGCTTTGTGGTGGTGAGCATCTCAGCAGGAAACCGAGATAGATTATCTATTCAATACCTCCAGCTGAACATAGCTGGGAATACCTCAGCCTTATCTCTAGCATTCACACGACCATCACTGATGATGAAATATTTTCGGATCCTCCTCCCCGAATTGTCTACCACCATTCATGACTGGATGTGGGAGGGCAGCAGAGCTATGATCTGATCCATTGGTTGTGAGAATGCTTACCTCTGTTTAATTGTATGGTGCTTCTGAACATAAGAACATAAGATTTAGGAGCAAGGGTAGGCCACCTCACCCTCCAAGCCTGCTCTGTCATTCATCAAAGTCATGACTGATCATCAGCACCATTTTCTAGTGCTATACCCACATCCCATAATGTCCAAAATCTATTGATCTCTGTTTTCAATGAACACAATGACTGGGCTTCCACTGCCCTCTGGGACAGAGACTTCAAAACATTCACCATCCTCTGAGTGAAGACATTTTCCCTCATCTCAGCCCCAAACAGTCCACTTATTATTCTAAAACTCTAGCTCTTGATCCTAGACTCCTCAGCCAGGGAAAACATTCCTTCCTGCATTTAGTCTGTCAAGCCCTTTAAGTATTTTGCAATTTTTGATGAGCCCTCCTCTCATTGTTCTAAACTCTAAAGAACACGGTCCCCATCTACTTAACTTCTCCTCATGTGGCAAACCTGCCATTTCTGGAACCAGTCTTTTAAATCTTTGCTGCAAGTAGATCCTTTCTACAATAGTGTAGCGGTTAGCGTAACGCTATTACAGCGCCAGCGACCCGGGTTCAATTCCCACCACCGTCTGTAAGGAGTTTGTACATTCTCCCCGTGTCTGCGTGGGTCTCCTCCGGGTGCTCCGGTTTCCTCCCACATTCCAAAAAGATGTACAGGTTAGGAGCTGTGGGCATGCTATGTTGGCGTCGGAAGAGTGGCAACACTTGCGGGCTGCCCCCAACACATTCTCAGTAAATCAAGAAGACGCATTTCACTGTGTGTCTTGATGTACATGTGACTAATAAATAAATGAATATCTATATATCTTATGCAAAGAGATGACAAGTATACACAATATTCCAGGGTATAATCACACCAAAGGCCTGTACAATTTGTCCTCTGATCAAATCCTTTCATAATAATGGCTAGCATGCCATTTGCCTCCTCGTTGTTTGCTGCACCAACATGTTGGCCTACAATGCTTCAGTTCAAGCACATAAAGGTCCCTTTGTACATCGGCATGACCCAATCTCTCACCACTTAAAAGATGCTCTGTTTTACTCTTCTGTGCACCAAAGTGGATGACCTCCCATTTTTCTATCTTGTGTTCCATCGGCCTTGTTCTCGCCTATATTCTCGACTTGTCCATTTCCCTTGAAATCTCATTACATCCTTCTCTGTACTCCCAATCTCACCTCCTTTAGTATCATCAGCAAACTTGGAAATGTGACATTTGGTCCCTTCAGCCAAATCATTGATACAGATTGTGAGTAACTGGAGCCCAAGCACCCGTCCTTGCAGTCCCCACCAGTCAGAACCTGCAAAGCTGAGGAAGGATCCATTTATATTGAAAGCCTTCTGGAAATCCAAACACATCACATCCACTGACTCCCTCTTATCAATTCTACTGGTCAAATCCTCAAAGAACTCTAACCCATTAGTCAAACATGATTTTCCCTTCACAAGTCCTCATTGACCCTGTTCAACCCTATTATTCTATCCACTTATTCAGTTATAACATCCTTTATTAAAGATTCCAGCATTTTCCCTGCCACTGACACTGAGCTAACACAACAATAGTTCCCTGTTTTCTCTCTCTTTTCTTAAATAGTGCTACCCTCCAATCCACATGAACAAATCCAGAATCTGCAGACCTTTGCATAACCAGAGGATCCACTATCTCTAAAGCCATGTCTTTCAAAACTCTGGGATGCACCTGATTGTGTCTTTGGGACATCAGCTTTCAAGCACAACAACTTCTCTAGTGTTATAGGACCTAGAACATAGAGCACAGAAAACCTACAGTACAATATAGGCCCTTTGGCCCACAATGTTGTGCCGAACATGTCCCTACCTTAGAAATTACTAGGCTTACCCATAGCCCTCTATCTTTCCAACCTCCATGTACCTGTCCAAAAGTCTCTTAAAAGACCCTATCGTATCTGCCTCCACCACCGTAGCTGGCAGCCCATTCCATGCACTCACCACTCTCTGAGTAAAAAAAACTTACCCCTGACAACTGCTCTGTACCTATTCCCCAGCACCTTAAACCTGCGTCCTCTTGTGGCAATTATTTCAGACCTGGGAAAAAGCCTTTGACTATCCACACAATCAATGCCTCTCATCATCTTACACACCTCCATCAGGTCACCTCTCATCCTCTGTCGCTCCAAGGAGAAAAGGCCGAGTTCCCTCAACCTGTTTTCATAAGGCCTGCTCCCCAATCCAGGCAACATCCTTGTAAATCTCCTCTGCACCCTCTCTATGGCTTCCACATCTTTCCTGTAGTGAGGCGACCAGAACTGAGCACAGTACTCTAAGTGGGGTCTGACCAGGGTCCTATATAGCTGCAACATTACCTCTCAGCTCCTAAATTCAGTTCCACAATTGATGAAGGACAATACACCATATGCCTTCTTAACCACAGAGTCAACCTCTGTAACAAAAAGGATCTTGGTGTTATGTTTTGATAGTTATTTTCTCGTTCTCCCTAGACCCTTGATTCTATAACATATCCAGCAAGTTTGTGTGCCTTCTTCTATGAGGACAAACACAAGGTAATTATTTAGTTCCTCTGCCATTTCCTCATTCCCCATTAGAATTTCTCCTGTCTCTGAATGCCTTTGCTGGCCTCTTCCTGTAAACCCACCTATAAAAGCTCTATTTTAAAAGTCTGCTTTACGTTCATACTTGTATTCTGTCTTGTTTTTCTTGATCCTCATTTGCTGCATTCAAAAATTATCCCAGTCCTCCAGTCCACCTCCATTTCTAACAACTTGTAATATTCTACTTTTGAGTAAATACTAACATTAACTTCTCTAGCCAGCCACAGGTATTTAGCATGCATGGAGTTCTGAGTTTCTGCTCTACTAGGCTGGCACCACATTTTTTGTGTTATGTGTGGTGCTGCTCCCAGCACCCGTAGTTAATCCGGAAGATCACAAAGTTGCAAGGAAACAAATCGGAATTTATCAAACATTGTAAGCACTCCCATTCATACTCACTGAATCTCTTCTTTCCTTTCCTGCAGTTCCCATTTTTGCCATTCCTCTTGTCTTTTCCTCGCTTTCTGAGCATATTCCGTCTTCTGTTATTGCAACCATCCTAAATTAAAATGCATGATCTTTTCAGAGGAAAATAAATTGTTTGGGCATTTAAGATTTTGTACACCTCATGATCTCTGAAAGGACAGATTCTTATAGGGTTCTTACCACAGTGGTACTTCACACGTTAACCTTAGCAAGTGACAGAATCACCAACACGTGATGGGGATGGAACAGAAACAGTGGCCTGGGCAAAAAGAGAATGGAAATGGGGCCCAAGTAATTTGGCAAAAACCTAGCACATGGAGATTAATGTAGGGAAGTGTGAGGACGTGCACTTTGGTAGACTTGTGGGGTCATAGAGTTGTACAGTTCAGAAACGGGCCCTTCAGCCCACCAGGTCAACACTGGCCTTATAGTCCATCAACACTAATCCCATTTGCCCATTTTATGACTGTATCCTCTCTGCCTTGCCCACTTAAGTATCTGTCTGCATTCTTCTTGAATGTAGTAATTGAACCTGAATCCATCACTTCCCTTGGCAGAGAAACAAAGGACTGCAGATGCTGGAATCTAGATGAAAAACACAATGATGCTGGAGGAACTCAGCAGGCCAGGCAGCATCCGTGGAGAAAGGCAGGCGGTCAATGTTTTGGGTCAGGATCCTTCCTCAGGACTGAAGATAGGAGAAGGGGAAGCTCAGTACATAGGAGGGAAAAGTAGAGCAGTGATAGGTGGACAAAAGAGGGGAGACGGGATGGGCACAAGGTGATGATAGGTAGATGCAGGTAAAAGGTAATAGGCAGGTTCAGGGGAGGAGGGGAGAGCAGACTCACGGGAGGATGGGTCAAAGCTAAGGAGGAAAAAAGGGGGGTAGAAAAAAGAGAGATAGGCTAGAAAAGGGAAGAAAGGAAGAGGCATGGTTGGGGTAGATATGGGGGGCTTGTGGGGATTACTTAAAGTGGGAGAATTCAATGTTCATGCCATTAGGCTGCAAGGTTCCAAGATGGAAAATGTGTTGTTCTTCCACTTTGACTTTGGAATTTCTCCTGCCAGTGGAGGAGGCCGAGGACTGACATATCTAACATATCTCCCTTTGGCAGCATGTTCCAGATATCAACAAGTCTCTGTGTTAAAAAAAAACTCAGATCCCAGTTAAAACTCTTACCTCTCACCTTAAAACTATGACCTTTTGGTCGGCGTGGATGAGTTGGGCTGAAGGACCAGTTTCTGTGCTGTATAACTCTGTGAAATCTATGGCAGGGGCATCTAAAACTAAAGTGCATGGGTTTAAGTTGAGAGGGTGGAAGTTTAAATGGGATGAGAGGTACATTTTTCACATAAAGAGTAGTCGGTGTTAGGGAATGAGCTGCCAGAGGAGGTGGTGGAGGCAGGAACAGTAGCAACATTTAAGAAGAATCTGGACACGTACTTGAATGAGCAGGACATAGAGGGACATGGAATTAATGCAGGCAAGTGGCATTACTATAGGTAGTCACGAGAGTCAGCATTGACATAGTGGGCCAAAGAACTTGTTTCTATGTTTTGCAACTCTACAACTCAGTGATTCCTGCCCTGTTCGCTGTTTGAGACTGATACCTATTACTAGTCACAAGAGTGATGGCATCTCCAGGCAAGAATAATACTATAATCATATAACATAGAATAGTACAGCACAGGAACAGGCCCTTCAGCCCACGATGTTGTGCCAAAATAATTAAGCTAATGACACCCAATCCCTTCTGTCTGCACATGGTCTATATCCCTCTATTCTTTGCACATTCAAGTGCCTATCTAAGAGCCTCTTAAATACCTCTTTCATACCTACCTACACCACCATCCCCAGCAGTGCACTCAAGGCAGCCACCACTCTCTGTGTAAAAAACTTGCCCTGCACATCTCCTTTGAATTTACCCCCTCTCACTTTAAATGTATTCCCTCTAGTATTGGACATATCAACCCTGGGAAAAAAGATACCGGCTGTCTACTATGCCTCTCATAATTTTATAAACTTCTATCAGATCTCCTCTCAGCCTCTGCTGCTCCAGAGAGAACAGCCCTAGTTTGTCCAACCTCTCCTTATAGCACATGCACTCTAATCCAGGCAACATCTTGGTAAACCTTTTCTGCACCCTCTCCATAGGCTCTATGTCCTTCCTGTAATGGGGTGACCAGAACTGAATGTAATACCAGATGGAGTCTAACCAGAGTTTTATAAAGCTGTGTATAAATCATTAAGTACTGGAGAGAATGGAGGGTTTACCAACCACAGTCAGCTGAGATACGTCAACCCAAATATTGTAACTATAGGACTTTTTAAACCAGGATCGACCCAAGTGTTTCTTCAGTGATTTCCAGACAATGCGTGACTTTATTCAACACCAAGTTAGAGAACAAAATGCTGAATACCTCACTGCTGCTTTCATCTGATGACTCATTGCTTTCTGATGATGATTCAGAATCCGGGATTGGACGTGGCTTGGGTGTAATCCAATCCATCTCTGTGCACTGTACCTCCACATTCACCACCACATCGATGTCAAATGTCACTCGGCTTGTACAGTTAGCTGTTTCCTACAGGGGTGCAACACAGAGCAGCAATTCAATGACAGCGTGGTTACGCATGTTTCTAGATCTTTAAATTTAACTTCACGCAGATTGACTCTATTGTCTTCATCTGACCAGCAATTCTTACACACTTCTGATAGCACACTACCATCCATCACCAAATGGCCTTGCTTTTAATCAGGAGGATACAGCTGTGCAGATAATTGATTTGTTATGTTTGCAGTGGAATCCCTCAGTTGGGGTCTAATAACCACTGGAGTTCAGCCAATAATCAGGTTTGCTTGATTTTTGCTCAGTTCACAGCCGACCAGATTTTTGGGCGAAGTAGTAGCATGATGTGCAGTAGACCGCTAATTGTGAGCCATAGTGTTCCTGGTTAAAAAGCCCAGTAGTTAAAACATATCTCATTTTTAGCTCGTAGGCTGAGACAGTGTTGTCATTGAATACTCCCTAATTTTAAAGACAATCAGATTTCCAACTTAAACTTTCAGGGCAAAGACCCCAGCCTGAGCAATCTTTTCTCGTAGGTGCATCTTTTCAATTGTGATTCACATCCTTACAAACCTTTTGTGTACTTCCTTCAGTTATTCAATGTCCTTTTTGCCGCTTGGACACCACAGATGCTTCAAGTGTGGTCGAACCAACATTTGAAATTCTCAGTCTTGATTCTGGTATCACTTACAAGGTACATCCTTTGTTGCGAAACTACAGTCTGTGTATTCAATACCTCTAATCTCAAAACAGGACAAAGTGTGACCAGAGAAGTCAATGTGAATAGTTGAGAAGGTAACAGTACTCACAGCAGTTGCTAAGGGTTTCAGTGCACAGTCAGCCCAGTCTAATCCACTGTCTTTGGGACACACAGTTTCTTGGACATCAAGCGCTAAATCTACAAAAAACATGCGTTCTCCCACAGAAACAATCTAACAAAAGGAATACAATAATATTACATTGTGGCATTCCATCTATATTTCTAAAAGAATGTCTGTGGAAGTACAATAGAAACATAGAAACATAGAAAACTTACATCACAACTCAGACCATTCAGCCCACAAAGCTGTGCCGAACATGTCCCTACCTTAGAAATTACTAGGCTTACCCATAGCCCTCTATTTTTCTCAGCTCCATGTACCTATCCAAAAGTCTCTTAAGAGACCCTATCGTATCCGCCTCCAATACAATAAAATACAATACAATACAATAAAAAAAATTTCAAACAGTACAGCGGTCAATGGATTGGATTGTCTTGGATATAGCCATTGCACAAACGTGCCATCAACGGTGTCCACACCTGCACCGGATCCAGAGATCCAGCCAAACTGACCTTAAACAACCAAGAATCTTCCCAGTGGAAGAAGCATTCTGCAAGTGGCAATTGGCCTCAGGTGGTGGATACTCAGACCCTGCCTCCAGAACATCTGGCAGCTTTTGACATCTTACCACTGCCAAAGGGTGCCCTGGTTTTAAATGTCTCTGATAAAAATATGTCAAAGTGCTAGAAATTAACTGAAACAAAATGGATTAAAATAAGTCAGCCACTTAACATTTTACTCAGAGTTGGCAAAATGTATCTTGTCCGTCAGTTCAGCACACCTGCGCTTTGCTGCTGGGCCTCAGAGTCAAAGACAAACTGAAGAGTGAGCAGGAGAAAGCCTGTGGTTCCTTATGGCACTGTCAGCTACAGGTAAGTATGACCTAGCCCAATATACTGTATTTGCAATGTTTGTGAACATTTACATGGTGATCATTATACACTGAACAGAGACTTATGAGTGTTAGAACATTGCGAGAGTGGACAACAAACATTTTTAAAACTTTTTTTCCACTGGCAGGGAGAAACAGAAAGAGAAAAAGGAAGTAGATTTGGTGATACTCACATCTTTTACTTCGCCCTTGACCATGGCAAAAAGATTATCAATTGAAGAAATATCATTCAATTTTCTGACTGAAGCAATCAATGCCTCATCAATCACGGGAAAAGTACAATTTCCACATGGCTGTCCTGAATGCAGAAAAAAAACAGAATGTTGCAGCTTATGTTGTGGTTGTGTTTTTTTGACAAACTATTGCCCAAGTCACAAAACCATCATAATCAGTCATAAAAAAAACAATATTTAATCGTATGTGCCTCATTATCAAATGAAAATAAAATCCGACGATATACATTAATTTCTTGTTGGAAATTTAAATCATATTTGAAACAACAGTCCTTACCAGAGCAGCAGAGAATTTGCAATGAGCTGAGGATGAAGAGAATGATCTTCATTATGCCAGGAGGTGCCTTTCTGCTGCGATGAAGGTCACTTCCTTTTCTTTGCACTGTGAAGCCTTTGTTTTGTTCAGTATTTATATATTTCAGTAAAACCAAAAGTTAACATTACTCATGTTGTAGTCAAACCACAATGACTGCACAGCCTCACCTCCCATCATTTCCAATAATCTAATTTGTAAGTTGCTTGTTTTCCAGAGGTACTGTCTAGTTAAATGCAGCTGTTTTAGGGAACTGGGATGTGTAATGTCCCAGCTTTGTAATCTGCGAGACCATCAATTATACAATCTCATGATATTTTTGTTTCTGCGATCGGAAATTAAATATTTTTTGGCAAAATCAGTGACTGAGTGAGAGTTTTGAAACTGCATGATCATGATGGTCGCTGAATGGAGCAAAATGTGTCATAACATGACTGCTAAAAACTGATTGAGAAAATAAGCTAGTCACTACTTGGCAAGACAGCTTAGGAGAGTCAGAGGTGAGTCACCTGCTGCAGGACACCTTGCCTCTGATCTACTCTGACAGCCACAGTATTTATATGATTAATTCCATTAAGGTTCTGATCAATGGTGAGTCTCAGGATAATGCTGGAGGTGATTCCTCCCTGAGAGTGGCATCATGGAGTCTACGTTAAAGGTAATTCAATGGGGGTAAGTTCTCCCCCTGAGTTCACGTTTACATAGTCTCCCAGATGCCACTCTCAGTCAGATGCTTTCCTGATGTCAAGGACGCTCAGTCTGAACCCACCAGTGGGGTTTCACTCCTTTCTCCATGACTGGACCAAGCCGGTAATGAGGTCTGGTGTGAGGCAACCTAAGTGGAGCAGCATGCCACAGCTCGGGCTAGTTCTGGTGCACGTCAGCAGGGATGTTACCTTTGCTGCACCAGGTACACACTAGAGAGCCATAAAGTCATACAGCATGGAAACAGGCTCTTCAGCCCAACTCGTCCATGCTGACCAAGTTGCCGACCTGAGCTAGTCCCGTTTGCCTACATTTGGCCCTCTAAACCTCTCCTATCCATGTACCTGTCCAAATATCTTTTAAATCTTATAACCATACCCACCTCTATCACTTCCTCTGGAAGCTCGTTCCACATACACACCACCCTCTGTGTGAAAAAGTTGCCCCCAGGTTCCCTTTGAAATCTTTTCCCTCTCATTTTAAACCTTATGCCCTCTAGTTTTGGATTCCAATGCCCTGGGGAAAAGACTGTGACCATTCACCTTATCTATGATTTTATATACCTCTATAAGGTCACTCTTCAGCCTCCTACATTCCAGGGAAAAATGTCCCAGCCTATCCAGCCTCTCTTTATAACTCAAACCCTCCAGTCCTGGTAATATCCTTGTAAATTTTTATTTGCACCCTTTCCAGGTTAATGACGTCTTTCCCATAGCAGGGTGACCAGAACTGTACACAGTACTCTAAATGTGGCCTTACCAACGTCCTGTACAGCTGCAACATAACGTCCCATCTCCTGTAGTCAATATCCTGACTGATGGCAAATGCCTTCTTCATCACTACATTTTTCTTGATATTGCATTGAGTAAATTGAAATGGCTGGAAAAAGTCTTCTGCTTTGGTTGAGCCTCAGGAGGAGGGTGAGATGATCTATGCACTGGCCATGGCTGGCTAAAGGTAGTTGCAAGTGACTCGGGCTTCTCTTCTGCTCTCAAGCATCAGACTATACCATCATTGAGGGTGGGGATGCTCTTGGAGGCTCCTCCTTTTGTTAGCTGTTTAATTGTCTCATCATTTTCTGTAGATCCAGCAGTAGATCTGTGCCCTGGCTGACCTCAGTCTTTTTTTACAAAGTAATGCTCAATATGAATAAGTACTAATTTATCAGCTGAGCGAAGGCAGTAGATGGTCACCAGCCAGAGACTTCAGTGCAAAGGTCATAGCTCATCACAACGTCCAAAGTCAACACTGATGCCTCCCTGCTCATCTTCCTTTCAACTTCCCCAGTTCTGAGGAAAAGTTGTTGACCCACAGCATTGATTGGTTTCCCTTTCCATGGATACTGCTTGACTAGCTGAGTTCTTCCAACATCTCTGTTTTTATTTCAGATTCCATTATTTGTAGTTTTATTTGTTTTCCTTTCAACTGTACACCATGGAGTGATCACATCACCTCTTCCCATTGGACAGGAACATCCACCATTGTCCTTTAAGAAAGGAAATCTGGTATTCTTCTTCAGACTGACTTACATGTGACTCCAAACTTACAACAATAGAGTTGACATTTAAAAGCCCTCCGAATTGGATTAGAAAGCCAACCAGTTGCTTCAAATCACTACAGAAAAAGCATAATAAGTCTCACCACTCAGCATTGACCAAAACACCGGACATAGCAAAGCCCCAGTCTTTAAAGAACAACAGTGGACCAGAGAGTTTTTGCCGAAATCTGCTTGTAACTAATTGAATTTAAATTTCTCAGCTGGGATCTTGGGATTCGACTTGATCTTTCCAGATGTTTAGCTGGGTCTTCGTGATTCTCCTTTCCGTCTTCTCTAATCTTGTCAGTTGTACTGAAGTTCAGGCAGTCCACTAGGAATTTCCTCACAAGGAATTCCCAGTGTATATTTGTGTGGGAAAGAAAGAGGTGGGACTGGGGGAGTGAATGGATAGGACTGAAATGGAATAATGTGAATTTTTTTGTTGGTGCAGAAGAGAAGCTGAGGCCTGGAATGGATTGGTTATGATCATACTGAATGGCGGGGCAGACTTGAGGGGCCAAGTGGCTCCTTTTGCTCCTGTCTTCTTATATTCGAATGTTTATTGCTCCCAAAGACAGATGCCTGGAAACAAGACAATGAGTTTCCCCAGACGAACTGCATGTCCTTACAGGAACCACATTGCTGAGCTTTGCTAAAATTCCCCTTAAGGTTTTCTTTTTTTTAAATTGCTGAGTCAAAGTGGATAATGCAAGTTTCCACCAACAGTGAACAGAAAAAATGAGGTTTATTAAGGAACAGTGATTAGCTACACCAAGAATGTTTCTGCCTCTGATACTGTTTACTTAGGTCTGTACACTTTATTCAGCACCCACAAGAAAACGCACAGGAAAAAGATAAAACGGTTTGACCCTCACCAATCTTTGTCGATGCACCACAGAAAACATCCTATCTGGATGCATCATGGCTTGGTATAGCAACCGCTCTGCCCAGGACCACAAGAAACTACAGAGAGTTGTGGACACAGCTCAGCACATCACGGAAACCAGCCTCTCCTCCATGGACTCTATGTACACTTCTCACTGCCTCAGTAAAGCAGCCAGCATAAACAAAGACCCCACCCATCCCGAACATTTTCTCTTCTCCCCCTCCCATCAGACAGAAGAATATAAAAGCCTGAAAGCATGTATACCAGGCTCAAGGACAGCTTCTATTCTGCTGTTATAAGACTATTGAACAGTCCTCTTGAACACTATGATGGGACTCTTGACCTCACAATCTACCTCAATAAGCTGCCTTGCACCTTATTGTCCACCTGCAATGCACTTTCTCTGTAACTGTAACACTTCATTCTGCATTCTGTTATTGTTTTACCTCAATGCATCATTGTAATGAAATAATTTGTTTGGACGGTATACAAGACAAGTTTTTCACTGTACTCTGTACATGTGACAATAATAGACCAACTTAACAATTTTATTGGTAAAAATTATGGCTTGGCACTTGCGTGACATGAATCTTATTTGTATCTATTAGTTCATGCCTGAACTTGACTAGAACTAGTTTAAAATAGGCCTCCAAGCAGTGATAAATGTATGCGAAGTGACTGCAATAAAACTGCCTGTACTTTTCCTGAATTTGCTCACCTAAATGCGTCATGTCATACATAACTGTTATGACACAAAACTGAAATAGGTAGTAATTACAAAATGTAGGTGTAAATATGGGACTCAAAGAGAGTTTTATAGTTCCAGAGGACACTGGCAAAGCACAAGGTTATGCAGGGATAAATTTGTTTCTCTTGCTACTTACAATAAAACACAACACATTGCAAGATTGGGTACTATTGATTATACTTACTAATCCAAACTTTCTTCTCGTAGCTACTTCAATATTTCCCTCTTTGACCTATTCCACAGTCTTACTAATTATTCAATATTTTTTGAAATATGTTTCAGCCAGAGAAAACAATAACAACATTCATAAGGTAACTTTAATTTAGAAAGTGGAAGCTAAAAAGCTTCACAGAGAAAACATAAAAATGGTGGGAACCAAGCCAAAAAGGGAGATAATAGAAGAGCTTATGTGAAAAATGTGGAGCAGATCCTACTCCTCTGTGATAAGCATTAAACATAGTGTTTGAATGCTTCTGAACAGAACTTGGGTGGGTAATGGGGGTGGGGGTTAGTGTTAGAAGGACATTGCTGGAAAGTGGTTTGAGTGGAGGAAGCTACAAACAATTCAACATCACTCACCGTAACTCTGTAGGATGTTGCACTGACATTGGTATGGAAGAAAAGGTGGCAAAGAACAGATGCTTGGGTGACTTTAGAGTTGATGAGCATCCGGGTAGGAAAAGTGGTTATTGTCTGAGATGCATTGACGATGGACAAACAAGTGAAGGCAGTTTATACTGAGCTGGATGATGAGGAGGGACTTTGTGGAAGGTTCAACAATCGTCATAGGTTGATGGAAAGGTACAACACAGGAAGGGGCCCTCTCAGCCACCCTTATCCATGTCGACTGTGATATCTACCTACACTAATCCCATTTGCCCGCAATAGGCCCGTATCCCTCTACACCTTTCCTATCCAAGTACCCATCCAAACACCAATTAAACAGTGTTATTGTATTGGCCTCCTTCTAGCAACTCGTTCCAGATATTCATCATTCTCAGTGTGAAAGACTTAACCATCAGACTCCTTTCAATTTCTTCCCTCTTGCCTTTAATCTGTGCTCTCTAGTTCTAGACTCTCCTGCCACAAGAAAAAGATTCTGGCCACCTACTCTATCTTTGCCCCTCATAATTTTATAAACCTATATAAGGTCACCCCTATGTTCCAGTGAGAACAAACCCAGCCTATCCAATCTCTCCTTATAACTACAGCGCCCCATTCAGGAAACATCCTGGCAATTCTCTTCTACACTCACTCTATTGCTGCCACATCCTTCCTGTAGTGTGCCGACTAGAACTGAACACAGTATTCAACTGCAGTCCAACCAATGTTTTGTACAGTTGTAACATGAAGTCTCAACTATTATACTCAATGCTTTGGACTATGAAGGCAAGATTACCAAGTGCATCTTTCACAATGCTATTCACCTGGGTTGCCACTCTTTGGGACTTGCACTTCAAGGTCTCTCTGTATATCAACATCTCTAAGGTCCCTTCCATTTACTCTATATGTCCTGCCAGCATTTAATATACCAAATGTTTTACCTTAAACTTGTATGGATTAAATTCCATCTGCCACCACTCTGCCCCACTTTCCAGCTGTTCTACATTCCATCATGTCTTTAGACAACCCTCTTTGCTATCCATGGCTCCACCAATTTTTGTGTCACCTGCAAATCTGCTGATTATACCAATAATATTCTCATCCAAGTCATTAAGTCATACTGTATATACTGTACAAACAACAAAGACCTTAGCACTGATTCCAGTGGTACACCACTTGTTACAGATTTCCAGTCAGCAAAACACCCATCTATCACTACCCTCTCCTTCCTATCATCAAGCCAATTTTGGATCCAGTTTGCCAACACGCATCGGATCCCTCGTTTCTTAACCTTCAGGACCAGCCTAACATGCGGGATCTTGTCCACTCTGCCTTCATCAATTTTCATAGTTACTGTGTAGAAGAAACATTGAGGATTGATTTTTGGGTGAAGGGGAGAAAGTGACTTGGACTTTATTCTCTGGAGCTTAAAAGGATGAACACAAATCTTCAAGGTACAGATGCCTTCAAAGATTTTGGAGGGGAAACATAAGCTGGAGGCAAGAACTCGTTAGGAAGTTCTGAAGGAGGTGGCTTTAGAGATTGTGGAGGCATTGGTGATAATTTTCCAGGTTCATTGGTGGTTATTTTCTAGGCATGGTTCCAGAGGACTGGAAGGTTGCAAATGTAGTTCTGCTGTATAAGAAATGTGGGAGGCACCATAAAGGAAATTACAGACCTATTAGTCTGACATTGGTGGTTGGAAAGTTATTGGAATCGATCCTCAAGGATGAGGTTATGGAATACCTAGAGGTGCAAGACAAAATAGGTCCAAGCCAACATGGTTTCATGAAGGGAAGATCCTGCCTGACCAACCTATTGGAGTTTTTTGAGGAAATCTCAGGTAGGGTGGATAAGGGAGAGGCTGTGGATGTTGTGTATTTAGATTTTCAGAAGGCCTTCGACAAGGTGCCGCACAAGAGACTGATTAATAAGATAAGAGCTCATGGAATTACAGGAAGGATATTAGAATGGGTGGAGCATTGGCTGATAGGCAGAAAGCAAAGGGTGGGAATAAAGGGATCCTGTTCTGGTTGGCTACCGGTTACTAGTGGTGTTCCGCAAGGATCGTGTTGGGGCCGCTTCTTTTTACATTGTACATTGATGATTTAGATTATGGAGTAAATGGTTTTGAGGCTAAGTTTGTAGACGACACCAAGATAGGTAGAAGAGTAGGGAGTATTGAAGAAATAGGAAGGTTGCAGAGAGACTTAGATAGTTTAGGAAGATGGGCAAAGAAATGGCAGATGAGATTCAATGTTGAGAAATGTGCGGTTGTAGAAGAAATAAACGGGCAGATTATTATCTAGATGGGGAGAAATTCAAAGTACAGAAGTGCAAAGGGACTTGGGGGTCATCGTACAGGACACCCTAAAGGTTAACCACCAGGTTGGATCGGCAGTAAAAAAAGCGAATGCTATGTTGGCATTCATTTCGAGAGGTATAACGTATAAAAGTAAGGATGTGTTGATGAGGCTGTATGGGGCACTAATGAGACCTCATTTGGAATACTGTGTGCAGTTTTGGGCCCCTTATCTTAGGAAGGATGTACTGATGTTGGAGAGGGTTCAGAGAAGAGTTACGAGGATGATTCCCGGAATGAAAGGGCTTACATACGATGAGCGTTTGTCGGGTCTTGGACTGTACTCACTGGAGTACAGAAGAATGAGAGGGAACCTCATAGAAATATTTTGAACGTTGAAAGGACTGGACAGAGTAGATATGGCTAAGCTCACTCATATGGGTGAGTCCAGGACTAGAGGGCACAGTCTTAGAATTAGAGGGTACCCGTTTAGAACAGAAATGAGGAGAAATTTCTTCAGCCAGAGGGTCGTGGATTTATGGAATTCTTTGCCACATACAGCTGTGGAGGCTTGATCATTGGGGGCATTTAAGGAGGAGATTGATACGTATTTAATTAGTCAAGGTATCAAGGGATATGGGGAAAAGGCCAGAAATTGGGGCTAGATAGGAATAATTTAGTTTAGCTCATGGAGCAGACTCGATGGGCCGAATAGCCTACTTCTGCTCCTTTGTCTTGTGATCTTGTGATCTTGTGAAAGAGTAGTTAAAGGTAGGTTTCTGAGGAAAAATTGACCATTGTAGATTGAAAGGGAGCAGCTATTCTGAGTGGAGGTCGGTGACCAGTGGTGTACCTCAGGGATCCATACTGGGACCCTTACTCTTTGTGATTTTTATAAATGACCTGGATGAGGAAGTGGAGGGTTGGGTTTGTAAGTTTATGGATGACATGAAGGTTGGGGGTGTTGTGGATAGTTTGGAGGGCTGTCAGAGGTTACAGAGGGACATAGATAGGATGCAAAGTTGGGCTGAGAAGTGGCAGATGCAGTTCAACCCAGATAAGTGTGAAGTGGTTCATTTTGGTAGGTCAAATATGATGGCAGAATATAGTATTAATGGTAGAACTCTTGGCAGTGTGGAGGATCAGAGGGATCTTGGGGTCCGAGTCCATAGGACACTCAAAGCAGCTACACAGGTTGACTCTGTGGTTAAGAAGGCATATGGTATATTGTCGTTCATCAATCGTGGAATTGAATTTAGGAGCCGAGAGGTACTGTTGCAGCTATATAGGTCCCTGGTCAGACCCCACTTGGAGTATTGTGCTCAGTTCTGGTCACCTCACTACAGGAAGAATGTGGAAGCCATAGAGAGGGTGCAGAGAAGATTTACAAGGATGCTGCCTGGAATGCGGAGCACGCCTTGTGAAAGCAGGTTGAGGGAACTCGGCCTTTTCTCCTTGGAGAGATGGAGGATGAGGGGGGACCTGATAGAGGTGTATAAGATGATGAGAGGTATTGATCGGGTAGATAGTCAGAGGCTTTTCCCCAGGGCTGAAATGGTGGCCACAAGATGACATAGGTTTAAGGTGCTGGGGAGTAGATATAGAGGAGATGTCAGGGGTAAGTTTTTTACTCAGAGAGTGGTGAGTGCGTGAAATGGGCTGCCGGCAACGGTGGTGGAGGCGGATATGGTTGGGTCTTTCAAGAGACTGTTGGATAGGTATATGGAGCTGAGAAAAATAGAGGGCTAAGGGTAAGCCTTGTAATTTCTAGGGTAGGGGCATGTTCGGCACAGCTTTGTGGGCTGAAGGGCCTGAATTGTGCTGTAGGTTTTCTATGTTTCTATGTTTCTATCAATGAGCAGGAGATAAGGAAGGAACAAAGTGAACAGTTAGTAGGTCTCATGCATAAAATAAACGGATGTGGCATGAGGAAGACAAGTAAAATGCAGGAGAGAAATGGAAATTCACAGGTTGGAAGAGGAGGATCTGGGGAAGGGTTATCATGGTAGACAGGTGGATAAGCAACATAGCACACTGGATTTTCTTGCTGATGAATAAATCCAAGAGCTTCTTGCTGTTGTTGTTCAAGATGAGAATGAATGTTCGGAGATTTTAAGGAAGTGGTTGATAGTGGAGAACAGAAGCCAGTGTTATCTTTGCTTGGGTTATTCCCGAGAAGCTCCATGTCCAAGAGTACTTAATGTAGTCTAGCCAGAGATGGCAATAGATGGCTAACAGGTAAACGTGATCCAAAAGCAAAATTCTTCAGGTGCTGGAAATCTGAAACAGAAACAGGAAATGTTGGAGATTTTCAGCAGGTCAGGCGGCACCTGTGATGAGAGAAACAGAGGTTCTGCTGAAAGATCATCAGCCTGGAATGTTAACTCAGTTTATTTCTTAGATAGACACATGAATGATAGAAAAATAGGGGGCTATGTGGGAGGGAAGGGTTAGATAGATCTTAGAGCAGGATAAAATGTCAGCACAACATTGTGGGCTGAGGGGCCTGTACTGTGCTGTAGTGTTCTATATGTTCTCCATTTGTGCAGTCTGACTTGCTGAGTGCTTAGAGCATTTTCTAGTTTTATTTGTGCAGTAAGGTTCAACTTGTGTCTGGAGACACAGGAGACTGCAGGTGCTGGAATCTGGAGCCAAAAATAAGCTGATTAGGCAGCTTTTGTGTCTCTTGATTTGAACCAGAATTAGGGAAGTACTTGCGGAAAGAATAAGGAAATGAAATGAGGGATATAGCTGGGTGAGTCAACAGTGTGGGGTATACTTAGCAACAAAAAATCTGCAGGAGGAACTCAGCAGGTTGAGCGGCATCTGTGGGGGAGGAAAGCAATGGTTTATGTTTCAGGTCAAAACCCTGCATCAGAACACCTGTTTCTCCAGATTCCAGCATCTGCAGTCTCTTGTGTCCGTAGGGTATACTTAAGTCCCAAGGCTTGATTGTTGGGAATTTATGGCTGTTTGTCTTTTGTGTTTGGTGATGTTGCCTGTAGGAGTGGATCAGGTTCTGTCTGTATGCCCCAGGACTCGATTTTTGGCTAGTGCACCAATAGGGAGCCCACAGTGGAGAGGCAGAGTACAAACATGCTGAATTCCCAGCTGGAAAATTTGTGTCATGCTAAACCTAAAGGTCCATTCATTGGAATATAGAGGAACAGTAATAAGGGAGAAGACTGAGTTAAGTAGTAAAAAATTGTGCTTTCTTAAATTACATTTAAAAGTCTTTGGGTGTCTTTAACCCTTTTAAATATTTTCATTATTTAATTGATTCTTCATAGTTTTTGAATGCTTCTGAATATTGGGCATATTTGGAAGCATTCTAAAATTTGACAGCTTTGGAAGATCCCAAGGCAAAGTTTGGAGGAATGGGGGCACAGGTTTAAATTGCTATATGGGTGGACTTGTGCTAACCCGTGTGTGAGAGTACACTAGCTTGTACAAGACCATGTTGTCCCAAGGGCCCCGGCCAATTAGAACCTGCAGCTTACAGCCATCAGAACGGCACATATCAGGGGTATGCAAACATCAACTGAAAACAAGATTCACACTTCACAGCTTAACTTGCACATTCCATCTATACTTAATTCTGTTACTCCCATCCTTCAGATAGCAATGTTAACAATAGAATCATAGCACTCTTAAAGGGACCAAATATAGAAAACTATAAGCAAGGATTTTCACATTGCTTCCCCCTTAATTTGGATGAAAGTGCACATACATAAAATAAAGTCAAAGAAGGACAATATTCATCAAAAGTGGTAAAATAGCTTTCCCATATTAAGAAGTTCAATTCACCTGGTGGTTTCCTCACACATTGAGAACACAATGGCTCAGTTGTTGTTGGGACATCACCAGTTGACAATAATGTCTCTTTTCGAGGTGTGTCCTCCTTCATTGCATCAACCTCAATGGCAAAATGAACACATTTCCAGTTTGGGAAAATCCTCATCCGTTTCATTTGAATGCTGTAACATACGACATCTTAGGTAATCTCGATGATCATTCTTTTAGGGATTATTTGGGACATCTTCAGGGGTTATGGAATAGGGGGAGCAGCTAGTTAATTCAAATAAGAACCAGCCTTCAAAAAAAACCTGTTCACTGTTTAACTTCCACTGATACTTTCAGATCATCAAAACCGATCATCAGTGTGGGCCATCCTGATTCTGTACCATTGTAACAACACAGGGGAAGACAATAAGTGAAGGTTCATGTTAATTGGCTCTCATCGAAACCCTCAAGTTAAGATTACTGAAGCCTGCATTAAATACACATCATTAAAGACGTATCCCCGCCACTTAATACAAAGTTCAGGACATGTCTGTTTTGTCATTTAGTATTCTAGCTGTTTGTAACCAGCTCTTCAAATATCTCATCACCTGGTTTGTCTGGAAATAATAGTTATTTTTGTCAAATTGTCTGAATTTTTCCTTCCCTTTTACCTTTCACATATTCAATCCATGAATCAATTGAATTGTTGAAAGAATCTAAAGCATCACTTGTGCTCACCTTGATTTGTAGTGTGCCTCAAAACAACTGATATAGATGCAAAAATTTAAATTGGCCTCAATAAACTTTGCTGCTCTGGAGAAAAACAATCTCACCAAAGGTGAGAAACACTTAATCCTATACCCAATACTGATTAATCTTCTTTCAATGTCTTTGCCAACTATCATAATAGCACCACTCAGCACATGGAAACATCAACTAAAAATGACCCATAGGTCAGCAACATTCAACCAGTCAACACTGGGGAGATTTCAAAAGGCAAACTTGAAGGTTCCCTATATGTCAGTGGTGAATGTGAGTAGTACACCTCCGTCAGCAAGCTTTGGCTCAATGGTGTTGTAAACTCCGATCAGGAGCAAACAGGAACTTCTTTGATGGAGAGGTAAGAAGGGGGATTATCTGTATTCCATTTGTCAACATTAGTGTATTCAGGATGTCTGTCAAAGAAACTATGCATTCAGGACAACCAGACCATGTGGAGGGTCTCTGAAATGGCACAATCATGGAAGTGAAACAATTCAGAGGGCATTCCTGGATATAGAGTCATGGAGTCTTAGAGACATACAGCATGGAAACAGGTCTTTTGACCCAACTCGTCCATGCTGACCTAGATTCCCATCTAAGCTAGTCCCATTTGTCCCTGTTTGACCCATATGCCTCCAAATCTTTCTAATCCATGAACCTGTCCAAGTGTCTTTTAAATGTCATTGATGTACCTGCCTCAAGCACTTCCTCTGGAAGCTCAATCTGACCAGTCTCTGGGTGAAAAGTTTGCCCCTTAGGTTCTTATTACATCTCTCCTCTCTCACCCTAAACCTATGCCCTCTAGTTCTTGATTCACCAACCCTGGGGAAAATTCTATTTATTTTCCCACTAACTCCCAGTCCTTTCTCACCATAATTCTCAAAGATACATCATACAAATCCCATCATCTCAAGCCCCTCAATCCAGTACCAATGTTGTGATTATTCACCGTTTACATGAATTTTAATCCAGTCCTGATGAAGGGTCTTGACCTGAAACGTCAACTGTTTATTTCCCTCCACAGATGCTGCCTGACCTGCTGAGTTCCTCCAGCATTTTGTGTGTGTTGCTCCAGATTCCAGCATCTGCAGAATCTCTTGTGTCTCCGCATGAATTTTAATCTGTTGTCAACAACATATGTTCAAAGGCTCCCATTGTATGCAGAAATTTCTCTTGTAAGAGTTGGCGAGAGTTGATTACAAGTTTCATAATCATCAAAAACATAAGTACTAATTAATATAGGTGTGGTGCACTTCCAAGGAAAACAAATATGCTTACTCATGAATCTTACTGGTCATTGTTAGATCACTGGTTGTTTCAGTATGTGGCAATAGCAATCTTAATGCTTTGATTCTTACCTGAAATCAAGCTCAACTGTGGTGTAAATCCAATTACCTCTTTGTGTGTAGCAATATGCTCACATATCTGAAGCAGCATCTTCAACAGCAGCGTTTGCAGATTTCACCTTTTGACACCCTTTCATAGAGTCATAGAGTCATACAGCATGGAAACAGGCCTTCCAGCCCAACTTGTCCATGCCAACCAGGGTGCCTTCCCAAGTTAGACCTATTTGTTTGCATTTGTCCGTATCCCTCTAAACATTTTCCATCCATGAGTCTGTCTAAATGTCTTCGATCTGTTGTGATTGTAGCCACCTCTACCAGCTCATTCCGTATACCCACCAGCCTCTGTGTGAAAAACTTGCATCTCAGGTCCTGTTTAAATCTTTCCCCTCTCAAGTTAAACCCATGTCCTCTAGTTTTAGACTTCCCTACCCTGGGAAACAGACTGTGACCATCCACTTTATCTATGCCCCTCATGATTTTATAAACCTCTATAAAATCACCCTTCAGCTTCCTACACTCCAGGAAAAACAGTCCCAGCCTATCCAGTCTCGCCTCATAACTCAAGCCCTCCAGTCCCAGCAACATCCTTGTGAATCTTTTCTGCACCCTCTCTGTATTAATCACATCCTTGCTTTAGGATGGTGACCAGAATTGCACACAATGTTCCAGGTGGGGTCTCACTGACGCCCCATGCAGCTGTAACATGACATCCCAACCCTTGTAGTCCATGCCCAGTCTGATGAAGGCAAGCGTGCCATGTGCCTTTTCACAGTCCTGTCTACCTGTGTTGCCACATTCAGGCAACTATGTACCTGTACCCCTAGGTCTTCTGCAACACTCGCCAGGGCCCTGCCATTTACTGTGCAAGTCCTGCCCTGGTTTAACGTCCCAAAATGCATCACTTCACACTTGCCCAAGTTAAATTCTATCTGCAATTCCTTGGTCCACTTTCCCAGATCATCTAAAGCCTGTTGTAACTATTAGACAAACTTTCACTGTCCACTACACCACCAATTTTGGTGTCATTCACAAACTTACTAACCATGCCACTTACATTCTTATTTAAATCATGAATATATATAACAAACAGCAGGGGACCCAGCACTGATCTCTGTGGCACAGCACTGGTCACAGGCTTCCAGTCTAAATAACAATCCTCTACTACCACCCTCTATCTCCTTCCATAAAGCCAATTTTGTATCCAACTGGCTACCTCACCCTGGATCCCATGTGATCTCACCTTCCGGACAACCCTGCCATGCATGACCTGGTCAAAAACCTTGCTAAAGTCGAAGTAGACAACGTCTACTGTCCTGAACTCATCAATCCTCTTGGTCACCTCTTCAAAAAATGATTTAATTTCATGAGACCTGATGTCCCATGCACAAACCCAGGCTGATTGTCCCTAACCAATCCTTGCCTTTCCAAATGCTGGTAGATCCTGTCTCTCAGAATCACCTCCAGTAACTTACCCACTACTGATGTTAGGCTCACTGGCCTGTAGTCCCTGGCTTGTCCTTGCAGCCCTTCTTGAATATAGGCACAACATTAGTCACCCTCCAATCTTCTAGTACCTCACCCATGGCAAATGAAGATACAAACATCTCTGCCAGGGCTCCAGCAATGTCTTCCCTAGCTTCCCACAATGTCCTGAGGTGCACTTGGTCAGGCCCCAGGGATTTACATGCCTTAAGACTGCCAACACCTTGTCTTTTGTAATATCAATACCAATTCCATGGCAAATACAGACGAGAAGTATTCATTTAAGATCCCACCCATCTCCCATGTCTCCACACGTAGACAACACACTGATCCATAAGGGGTCCTAATCCCCTGTAAGGGGAATTAATAACTGGTAATTGGTATTTGGTAATTGATTTATTATTGTCACGTGCTGAGATACAGTGAAAAACTTTGTTTTGCATGGAACTCAGACAGATTATTACGATGTACTTATAAGTTAGTACAATGGGAAAAGCAATAACAGAATGCAGATACAGTGTTACAATTACCGTATAGAGGAAATACAGTGCAGGTAGACAATAAGGTACAAATCAATGAGGAATCGATTGCTCCTGGCAGTTTTCTCATGGTGATCTCATGACCAACTCTTCCCACTGAGGTACCTCACTTTTTTAATACAGACCTCTGATTATCTCATATTACCAGATTGACAATGAGCCTTCTGCCTGCTGTGGAAGCCTTTGGTGCCATGAGAGATGTTTCAGAGTTTCTTATCTCACTACAACAAAATAGCTTTTACTTTGCCATTCCATTTCCGCATCTCATAGAGATCTGGCTTCAGTCTGTACCTCATAGTCTAATTGCCACAGATAGCCTCTCTGAACAACTCCCCATTCATAGTTCTGTGATCCATCAACCAATACTGCAGAACACTCTTCCAGTTAAGCTGTTGTCAATTCTCTTTGCATTCTTAGAGAACTCCACAGACCATTAACTATCCTTGTGTGTGGCCTGTTAAAATTGAAAAAGCTGTCCAGTCTTCTGTTCTGGGTTGGTTGTTTTTTTAACCGTTTGCTAGTTACTTTCTATTTCTCTTCTCACAATAATCTGCTGCTTATGTAAAACTGGTATCTTTTCCCATCATGCTTTGTAAAGGATCAGTTGCTAGCCACACGACTACACAGTCTTATATTGAACACTTCTTTCAGGTAACACACCAGTCCCCGGTGGTTCAACTTTATTGAGTTAGCTGGACTTTGTTATAAATGTAACTCTGTCAGTGCCAGGTGGTCCAAGTAGTTTTATCCTTATCCTGTAGTCCCAAAGCAAGGGACTTACAAGGTAATTTGTGAGGGTAGTTAAGACTTAGCCATGTCCTCATATGTCTGGAGTCACACATAGGTTGGAGCAAAATGACACAAGAGACTGCAGATGCAGATGTGTTCAGTTCTGATCGCCCTCATTATAGGAAGGATGTAGAAGCTTTAGAGAGGGTGCGGAAGAGATTTACCAGGATGTTTCCTGGATTGGAGAGCATGTCTTATGAGGATAGGTTGAGCGAGCTAGGGCTTTTCTCTTTGGAGAGGAGGATGAGAGGTGACTTGATAGAGGTGTACAAGATGATAAGAGGCATCGATCAGGTGGACAGTCAGGGACTTTTTCCCAGGGGGACAGTGGCTAACACGAGGGGACATAATTTTAAGGTGATTGGAGGAAGGTATAAGGGGGATGTCAGGGGTACGTTTTTTACACAGAGAGTAGTGGGTGTGTGGAACGTACTACCTGCAAAGGTTGTGGGGCAGATACATTAGGGACATTTAAGAGACTCTTAGATAGACACATGAATGATAGAAAAATAGGGGGCGATGTGGGAGGGAACGGTTAGATAGATCTTAGAGCAGGATAAAATGTCGGCACAACGTTGTGGGCCAAAGGGCCTGTACTGTGCCGTAGTGTTCTGTGTTCTATTTTCTATGCTGGAATCTGGAGGATCAAACAATCTGCTAGAGGAACTCAGCGGGTCGAGCAGCATCTGCGGGGGGAAGGAAAAGGAAAGAAAATGAAGGAAATGTCAGCGATTCCTTTCCTTCCACAATTGTTGCTCAACCCACTGAATTCCTCCAGCAGATTGTTTGTTGCAGCAGTTTTCTTCTCTGAAAGACATTAATGAGTCAAGTGGGTTATTGTAACAAATTGGTGTTAGCTAGTCATTGTACCTAATGCTAACTTTTTTATTCTATAGAGGCATAAGAATTAGAAACAGGAGTTGGACATTAACCCTTCATGTTTGCTCTGCTATTCATAAATATCATGACATTTTCTACCTCAGCACCTTCCCTGCCCCAATGCCATTTCCCACAGATGCTGTTCAAACTGCTGAGTTCCTCCTACAGTTCGTGCTTTTCTTTGTATTCCAGCATCTGCAGTCTCTGTGCCTACAATTCCCTTGATTTCCTTAAAAATCTATCAATATTAGTCCTGCATATCAGTGACACCATCCACAGCACTCTTGTGTAGAGAATTCCAAAATCTGATAACCTTTTGGGTGAAGAAATTTCTTCTCATCTCATACCTGAATTCTCCTTACTCTGAAACTGTGACACTTGGTTGTAGGGAGAGAGGGAGAGAGGGAGAGAGGGAGAAGGAGGGCAGGAGAGAGGGAGGGAGGGAGGGAGAGAGAGAGAGAGATTTTATTGGGTTTTAATATACTTTTTAAATGATTTCTGGGCTTTGCTGCTCTGTAAACCTTAATGGGTTTTACCAATCCAGACAGACTATTCAGACTGAAATCAGAGGAGAGATATAGAGACATCCCCCTGCAGCCTTTCCGCATCCTTCTCACAGCCTACACTGCCATTCAGCTTTCTAATATCACCAGATTATTTAGCCCTATGGGTTCAGTGACAGTCCCACCATTCCTGTCTTCCTGACCTTCTTGTTGAGGAGCAAGTGGAGTTTGAATACTCAGCTCAAGGACAAATATGATTGTGAACAGTTTGGTTTAGTCAGAGGGAGAGGAGTTTTTGAACATGATCAATCCCAGTAAATTTCTTCTTACGTAGTATAGCAAGGCTTCTGAGGAAAAAATGAACTGGGTGGTTTATTAAGTATTAAATGCATTTGCTTCTTTCTGTATTAAACATTGACTCAATCTCTGATGAAGATCTTTGTTGAATGGACCCAGCAATATCAGATAAATTGCACAAAGACTAAGTGATCATCAGAACATCAAATCACTGGATAGCTCACCTGAGTACATACCAAAGCAGCAGAGGATTTAGACTGGGGGTACAATGGAGATGATGATTGACATCTGGCCTGTGCAGATTGCTGGAGGATGGCTCCATTTCCTTCTCAATCTGTTTATCTGGTTACTTAATGTCACGCAAAGTACAGACAAATAAGATAAGATGTCTTTATTAGTCACATGTACATCGAAACACACAGTGAAATGCATCTTTGTGTAGTGTTCTGGGGGCAGCCCCGCAAGTGTTGCCACACTTCTGGCGCCAAGATAGCATGCCCACAACTTCCTAACCCGTACGTCTTTGGAATGTGGGAGGAAACTGGAGCACCCGGAGGAAACCCATGCAGTCTCGGGGAGGACGTACAAACTCCTTACAAACAGCAGCCAGAATTGAACCTGGGTCGCTGGTGCTGTAATAGCGTTACGCTAACCGCTACATTACCGTGCCCCCAGAGCTGCTACACTACCGACAGAACAACAATGAAATCTGATCACAAACACCCAGTGTTTCTGTTCCTTCTACTATTTGCATGCTTAGAATAATTGTATCATGCAGATGTATCATTAGGCATTGTAAAATGTTTTGTTAGGAATGGGATGGCAAAAATCTGTGCATTTATGACATTTACAGTGAATACATTCCAGGCATGTTTGTCATAATTGCTTTGCAGTCAGTTTTCAAATTGAGGATCTCTAGAACATACAGTTTATTGTTGGATCACCAGTGCTTTATACCAAAGCAATGGTACAGATACATACAGCTCTGATTTATACTGAAGTATCAGCCTTGAGTAGTCTGAAAACCTGTTACTGGTTCACTGGCATGGTAGTATAGTGGTTAGAGAAATGCTATTACAGCGCTAACGACCTGGGTTCAATTCCGGCTGTTGTCTGTAAGGAGTTTGTACGTTCTCCCTGTGTCTGCGTGGGTTTCCTCCGGGTGCTCCACTTTCCTCCCACGTTCCAAAAACATATGGGTTAGGAAGTTGTGGGCATGCTATGTTGGCACCAGAAGTGTGGCAACACTTGCGGGCTGCCCCCAGAACACTCTACACAAAAGATGCATTTCACTGTGTGTTTCGATGTACATGTGATTAATAAAGATATTTTATCTTATCTTCTTAACTTGATGTAATCTGTGCCTGCCCTCTCACCTCTCCCGCTTTCCATCTTCAGTTCATCATTGGAAGCAGGAACTTCAGTTACCAGGTTCTGCTGCCTGGCATTTCCTTCCAAAATTCCTTGCCTCTCTGATCCCGTCTTTAGAATTTTAAAGGAAAAGTTTAGCCTTTTACAATTACAAATTACTAGCTCATTTACACAAGAGAGGTATAGACATGAAACTGGTATTCCATCTATGTTAAACAAGCTTTACATTGCCTCCACTGTGGCCTAATGTGAAGATTGCCTTCCACTTTACATGCAATTTGTGGTCACGGTGAATGTCGACAGGCTTTCATTTGGTTGCGCTTTACAATATACACTCCAGGATAAATTCATCAGGAAGCAGATGTCCCCAAATGCTGTAAGTGACAGAGCCATTCTCACTTTTGCCATGGCATTCCTGGGGATTTGTGATGTGCGTAATGGTGGGAAAGGCTGGCAGGTAGAAGTCCTGACCAGGTAGTTCTCTTTAGGTTCTTTCTAAATTCATTCTATCCAAAATAAAAAAAACAGGATTACTGTAGGAATAGTGTAAATGAGCAGTTGAGGATCGGCACAGACTCAGTAGGCCAAAGGGCCTGTTTCTATGGTTATAATTACTCCAGACAATTCCTATTAAACTGCACCCAGTCAACTCCCCCTCATGTTCCCCATCTGAGCTGGCAATATAATTTATTCTCTCACCTCAGGTTCCCATCCCTTCCAAGTCAGCTTCCATTTTACCGACCTTGGAAAACCAACCTTGATTCTTTTGTCTGTACAACCTCTCCGTCTCCACCCTCCTTTTGTCTTCCGAGTTCACTTATCACCTCCTAAATCTGCACTCATCTCTCCAGCTCCCTGTGCTTGAATCTGTCCCATCAAGTTCCTACTCCCAACACAGTATCATGATTGTGAGTGTAGTGGTTAGCATAACGCTATCACAGCACCAGCGACCCGGGTTCAATCCCGGCCACTGTAAGGAGTTTGTACGTTCTCCCCGTGTATCTGCGTGGGTTTCCTCTGGGTGCTCTGGTTTCCTCCCACATTCTAAAGCTGTACAGGTTAGGAAGTTGTGGGCATGCTATGTTGGTGCCAGAAGTATGGCGACACTTGTGGGCTGCCCCCAGAATACTCAACACAAAAAATGTATTTCACTGTGTGTTTCGATATACATGTGACTAATAAAGATATCTTATCTTATCTTATATTCACAAATGAATCCCATGTGGTTGTGACCATAGAGATTATCCTCCTTCATTACTTTCAGCCTCCCTGCAGCCTTGAACTGTGCAATAAAACCCAAGGAATAGATCTTAAATGCCGACAAGATGAAAAACACCAGAAGTTGTAAGTAAAAGATTCTCGTAGTTGTTCAGTGGGAGAACAGATAGGCTGCAACACTACCATCTGGTGGTCTGAGTCTGCAACTAACTCAGGAGACCCAGTTGCACTTTTACACATATTCTCATTGTAAATGTCAATATAGGTAGTTTGGATATTAACTATTGACATTAAAATGAATAAATAGACACTTAAATAGGCAAGGTATAGAAGCATATGGTCCTAATTAGGATTAGTGGAGATGGGCAAAAAGTTTGGCATGGACATAGAACATAGAACAGTACAGCACAGAACAGACCCTTCGGCCCACAATGTTGTGTCGACATAGCTAATCCCTCTTACCTACAGATTGCCCATATCCTTCCATTTTCCCCTCATTCATGTGGCCATCCAAGCCTCTCTTAAAAGCCCCCAATGAATTTGCCTCCATCACCCCATCAGGCAATGCATTCAAGGCATCCACCATTCTCTGAGTAAAAAACGTACCCCTCACGTCTGTTCTGAACCTACCCCCCTCACCTTAAATGCATGCCCTCTGGTATTGGATCGCTCAATAATGGGAAAATAATGGTGGGCCGAAGGGCCTGTTTCTGTGCTGTATAACTTAATGACTCCAATATTGAAGTAGATTCTTTGGAATAGGATCTACTCGCAGCTGGAAAGCATAGGTTTATTAGGGATAGTCAGCATGGCTTTGTGCAGGGAAAGGTCCTGTCTTACAAACTTGATTGAATTTTTTGAGGAGGTGATGAAGATGATTGATGAGGGCAGGGCAGTGGATGTTGTCTACATGGACTTTCGTAAAGCTTTTGACAAGGTCCCTCATGGTAGGCTGATCCAGAAGCTTAAGGCACGTGGGACTTCTGCTGTTGAAAGTATCCTGACTGGTTGCATCATGGTCTGGTACGGCAATTCGAATGTGCAGGAACATAAGAAGCTGCAGAGAGTAGTGGACTCTGCCCAGTACATCACGGACATATCCCACCCCGCCATTGGCAGTATCTACTGGAGGCAATGTGTCAAAAAGGCAACATCTATCATCAAACATCCCACCATCCGGGCCATACCATCTTTTCACAGCTACCATCAGGCAGGAGGTACAGAAGCCTGAAGTCCCACATCACCAGGTTCAAGAACAGCTACTTCCCTTCAACCATATGGTTCCTGAACCAACTGGCAAAACCCTAATCTTTACAGTATAGCAACACTATGACCAATTTGATCACTTTGCACTAAAATGGACTTTATTTTTTGTTCTAATTGTGTTTTCTTGTAAAAATTGTGCATAATTTATGTTTAATTTATGTTTTCCTTGTGAATGCTAATTACCTGATGCTATGTGCCTGTGATGCTGCTGCAAGTAAGTTTTTCATTGTACTTGTGCATACATGTACTTGTGCATGTGACAATAAACTCGACTTTGACTTTGGCTTTGATTTATGGAGACTTGGATTCAAAACTGGCTTGGCCATAGAAGACACAGGGTTGTGGTGGAAGGGTGTTAATCTGATTAGAGGTCTGTGCCCAGTCAGATTCCACAAGGGTCAGTGCTGGGACACCTGCTGTTTTTGTTATATATAAACGATTTGGATGAAACTGTAGGTGAGCTGATTAGTAAATTTGCAGACAACAGAAAAGTTGGCTGAATAGTGGATAGTCAGGAAGGTAATGATAGTGAATGAAATAGAAGGTAGTGAAGAAGGAAGGATTCAGCAGGATATAGACCAAGAGGAATGGCACACGGCGTTTAATCCGGGCAAGTGTGCCACGTTGCACTTTTGAAGGTCAAATGCAAGAGGGAAGTATAGAGTAAATGGCAGGACCCTTAGGAGCATTGATGTACAGAAGGATCTTGGGGTGCAAGTCCATAGTTCCTTGGAAGTGGCAACACAAGCAGATAGGGTGTTAAAGAAAGTGTGCAGCATGCTTGCCTTCATTAGTCAGGGCATTGAGTATAAAAGTCGGGAAGTAATGTTGCCGCTGTATAAAGCTTTGGTTAGGTCACAGCTGAAGTATTGTGTGCAGCTTTGATTGCCACTATGGGAAGGATGTGGAGGTTTTGAAGGGGGGAGGGGGGAGAAGAAGAGGTTCACCAGGATGTTGCCTGGATTAGAGAGCATTAGCTATAAGGAGAGGTTGGACAAACTTGGGTTGTTTTCTCTGAAGTGTTGGAGGCTGAGGGGATACTTGGTAGAAATATATGAAATTATGAGAGGCATCAGAGTCTTTTTCCCAGGGTGGAAATGTCAGACACTAGAGGGCGTAGCTTGAAGCTGAGAGGGGAAAAGTTTAAAGGAGATTTATGAGCCAAAATTTTTACACAAATAGTGGAGGGTGCCTGGAACACATTGCCAGGGGAAGTGGTGGAAGCAAATACAATAGCAATGTTTAAGAGGCATTAGAGAAACACATGAACAGGCAGGGAATGGAGTGATATGGTCCATGTGCAGGTAGATGGGATTAGTTTAATTTGACATTGTGGTTGGCACAGACCTGGTGGGCTGAAGGGCCTGTTCCTGCACTGTACTGTTCTGTTTTCTGTGTTCTATTTTCACTGACTTCAACATAAAAATCATGACACACGGGCCAAGGCACAATGGTAAAAAGTGCTTTGCTAATGTAAAGTCCAGCCAATGGCAGCCAACAGCTATCACTACTGCCTGCTGCAGGAGAAATGCAACCTCCTAGTAGATGCCTACACAGGGAAATCCCATCAAAGTATTAACAACAGCAACTTTGAGGTTAAAATTGAAAGAAAATCCCCGGAAATTAATTGTTACCATACAAATTGTCACCATATTTCAGCAAGATGTGATAGCATTCAGAGAGCAGAGAGGTTTACCAGGACTGGAGAATACAGATCAGCTGGAAAGTCGAGTGGAGCAGTGGCAGATGGAATTTAATCCAGACAAGCATGAGGTAATGCACTTTGGGATTCCAAATACTGGTAGAAGTTATAGAGTAAATAACAGGGATCTTAGTAGCGTTGATGTACAGAGGGACCTTGGGGTGCAAGTTCATAACTGCCTGAAAGTAGCAGCACAGGTGGATAGGGTGAAAAAAAATGGCATTTGCCAATAATTGCTTTCACGGGCTGAGGCATTGAGTAGAAGATTTGGAATGTCACATTGCAGTTATACAAAACATTGGTTAGGTCACACTCAGAGTACTATGTACAGCTCTGGTCACACCCTACATGAAGAATGTGGTAATAATACAGAGAGTTTAGAGAGGGTGATCATTACGTGGAACGAGCTGCCAGAGGAAGTGGTAGAGGAGAGTACAATTACAATGTTTAAAAGACGCTTAGTGTTAGTTTAAGGTGAAAGGAGAAGGATTTAAAAGGGACCAAAGGGCAGGTTTTTCACATAGAGGATGGTGGGTATATGGAGCAAGCTGCCAGAGGAAGAGGTAGAGGCGGGTACAATTACAACATTTTAAGACATTTGGACAGGTACATGGGTAGGAAAGTTTTAGAGGGATATGAGCCAAATGCAGGCAAATGGGACTGGAACAGGAGAGCAGCTTGGTTGGCAAGTTGGGCTTAAGGACCCGTTTCCATGCTCTATGACACCGTGACTTCAGTGGCATGTTGTAGAGAAAAGCATATGAGAAGAAATAATCTTAAGGTAATTGGGAGAGTGAGTTGAGGAAGAATCTTTTCCTCCAGAACGAGGTTGGAATTCACTGCCTGATGGAAACCCTTCTCACATACAAGTAGTAATTGGAAATGCACTTAAGTATCATAACCTTCAAGGCTACAGGCCACAAGGTGGGATAGGGATACATAGCTCTTGTTCAGACAGCATAGACATGAAAGGCTGAATCTTCTGAACCCATTATATCCACACTGACCAAAAAGGTCAATGATTTGTGATTTCCATAGGGATATAGATTACTTTAATGGAAGCATAGAAACACATTAGTAGCTAGTAATACAATAAGTTAATCGTTTTCAAATGGTGTATAGCACTTTTCTAAAATAGCAATTTTCCGAGATAAACTGGATCATAGTAAGAACTTAATAATTAGAAGCAGGAGTGGAACACTTGCCCCTTGTGCCTGCTCCACAGTTCTGTAAGACCATGGCTGGCCTTTTACCTCAGTGCCACTTTTCTGCACTAACCTCACCCACGTCCATTGATGTACTCAGTGACTGAACCTCCACAGCTCTGCTGGTTAAAGAATTCCAAAGATTTACTATCCTCAGGGTGAAAACATTTCTTCTCAGCTCAGTACTGAAAGGACAACCCCTTATTTTGAGATTGCGACCCCTTCATTCCAGACACCCCAGGAGAAACGTCAACACTGCCAGGCCCATAGAAATTTTGAAGTTTCATTTGAATTACTTCTCATTCTTCTAATCCCTGGAAATTCTGGCCTCAGTCTGCCTAATTTCTCCTCATATAACAAACCCACCATCCTAGGAATGAATCTGCTGAACTTTCATTGCATTCTCTCTTGCAAATATATCATTCAATAAATCCATGTGGTGTGTTACATGGTCTACCTTCTGTTCCAGTGCTAGAGTATCAATTACAAAAAGCATACACACAAAATGAGTGACTGGGATGACCAAAATAAAGAAGAACCTTAGTGGCTAGAGTGACAAACAAAGTCAGAACTGTCAAATGACTGTAGGATTGGCAGGCTGCTTTAGGACGACTGACTATTGATAAAACTAGTTCTCAAAGATTTGAAGAATAAAAGGACTGGGTTAGATCACCACTGTTTAAGCAAAGTTATTTTGTTATAAATATCTGTGACTACTTATTTAGACAGATATTCTCAAAAAATTCAGAGACAGATAAATCACACTGTCCTACCTGTGACAAGTATGTCTGATGTAAATAAGCCATGGTTTATAAATGAGAACGGATTTCAAATTGGAAAGCTCTGTATGGAAAAAGGAAACTTCCTTTATCTGTGCATGAAAACATTGATCACCTATGACGTATTTACATAAAGCATAATTCATATATATTCCACTGTCTCATTGTAAATCATAGATTCATGGAGTTATACAATGTGGATACAGGCCCTTCAGCCCAACTTGTCCATGTCAACCAAGATGCCTATCTATGCTAATCCCATTTGCCTGTATTTGGCCTGTAATTCTACTCCTTTCCTATTTGTGTAACTGTCCAAATCTCTTTTAAATGTCATAATTTTACCCATCTCTACCACCTCCTCTGGCAGCTTGTTCCATATACCCACCACCCTCTGTGTGAAAATCTTGCCCCTCAGACACCCTATAAACCTTTGCCCTCTCAGGAAGTTGGTGGACCAACAGCTTTTCTTATTTGATCATGTGATGCGGATTCTGCTGAAATGACAGCATTTCTTGACAATCCCTGATTGCCTCTGAACAGCGCGAAGTGGTTAAGAGTCAACTACACTGCTGGGTCTGGGGTCACATATGGACCAGACTTGGTAAGGATGGCAGATTTCCTTTCCTGAAGGATAAAGTGAATCATATGGCTATTATTGTTATGAAACCCCAGTAGTTTTATGATTACCATTAAAATACCTGCTTTTGTTAATATTATATTTATTTTATTACTCAAATTTATATTTCACAACTGCTGTGGTGGGATTTAAACTCACAGATCAGGATCAATGGTCCAGACCTTTGGATGGTACTCCAGCTGTGTAAGCACTATGCTACTGTACCATTGAGCCGCACTCTCCCTCTCATTTTCTTCCTTTAAGATCTTACTCAAACCTTGACAAGCTGGTGTAATTTCTTTTCTTTTTGTTCCAGGTATAATTTTGTTTAGGCTCCATTTCAAATATTTATATATGTCTTTCATTATGAAATTTGGGATTGTATACATACTCACTTTGGCAAAGTTGACAGTTGTGCTCTTTCCTAAGCAAACATGGGTTTTAATTCAAGTTCTCTCTCTAATACTTATTTAAGACAGTATCAGAAGTGTTGCAGACTTTAGTGTGCTACTGTAGGAGAGCTGAACTGTTAGAGGTACTGTCTTCTAGCTGAAAAAATTAGCAAATGCTGCTCTTTCAGGGTTCAGCCTTCCTTCTTCATCAGTTTCCTTTTCTAACTGTTGCCAACTTTAAAATTTGGAAACATTTGCAGAGGTATTTGATAAATGAATATTTAAGTTACTTTCCTCAAATGTCACTGGTCATCATCCAATTAAGTTCAAAACTGCAAGTATATATTTGATGAACATTACTCAAGTATTCATGACATTAAGAAATCTTAACCCAAGGAGTTCAGTGAAGATTTATTGGTCAGTGTTATTTTAACACCAATGTTAACTCAGCCAAAAAAGATTAACAAAAGGGTTTCAATATCTTTGATTGAAATCCTGATGCTGTCAGTTCCCAGTGATGTCTTTATTAGAATAACTAGGAAACTGGTGACTCATTTGAAGTTCCGCAGTACCAACTCCTAAACCAGTGGTCAGATTGGTGTAAGAACTGACCTATTCTGAGCAGTATGTGCACTAGAGAAAGGCAACAGGCAGCATGCATAAAGCTCACAAATCACTGGCAGCAGACCAATGAGAGAAGAGTCTCAAAACAGTTTGAGCTTATACCATCATGAATGGGTGGGCGGACCTGAATTCTGCTGACGGTGCTCATTTTGGGACCTGCTTTAAAATTCCCATGTACATGGTATGATGCATGTTATAATTTGTTTGACGGTCAAAAATAAAGAAACACCTAGGTCCTACTCACAGAGTTATAGAGTATTTATGTCATAAGGGAGCCACAGCCCAGCAAGTCTGTTCCAGTCTAAAAGGAGCTACCTAGCCTAATCCAATGACCAGCACCAGGTCCAACACACTGCAGGTCATGGTTTGAGTATACATTAAGGTACTTTTTAAATTTGGCAAGGGGTTTCTACTTTGCTACCCTTTCAGGCAGTGGGTTTTCCACCTTCATCAACCTCAAATCTCTCTAATCCTTTGGCCAATCACTTTATAACTATGCCCCCTGCTTTTCAACCCTTTTGCTAAGAATAATAGGTCCTCCTTATTTACTCTATCTTGGCTCCTCATAATTTTACGTAGCTCAATTAGGTCTCTATTTCAAAGAAAACAACCATAGCCTATCTAATCCTTCATCACAGTTAAACCTTTCCAGTGCTGATAGCATTTCATAATTCTCTACTGTACCCTCTGCGGTACAGCTTCATCTTTTCAGTAACAAGAACTAACTGTAATAGTTCAACTGTGGTCTAACAAGCAGTGTATATAATTCCATCATAACTCTCCTGCTCAGATATTCTCTGCAAATTTATTTAGCTTTCCCACTACATTTATAACTAATTGATATATTACAAAAGGTAAGGGATCGTACATATGGAATCTCAATGGTAACGGTCTTCCTGTCACAAAATTACCCTTCAAAGAAGGGTCCTGGACCTGAAATGTTAATCTGTTTCTCTTTCCAGTAAAGGGTTAGAGGGATATGGGCTAAGCGCAGGCAAATGGGACCAGCTTAGGTGGGCATCTTGGTTGGCATGGACGAGCTATGCTGTATTACTCTCTGCTGCCTGACCTGCTGGGTATTTCCAGAATTTTCTGTTTCTCTTTCAGATTTCCAGTATCTGCAGTTTTATCTATTCTCACCTTCAACCATTAGCCTTACTTCCCAGCACTGAACCAATCTTGGATCCATTTTGCCACTTCCTCTTGGATCCCATGAACATTTACCTTCCTAGCCAGCCTGCCATATAGGTTCTTCTCAAAAAGCCATGCCGATGTCCAAGTAGACCACATCAAATGCATTGCTTTCATTGACCCTTGTTATCTCCTCAAAAAATTCAATTAAGTTGGATACATCTTTTCATTAAAAAATTCATGCTGACTATCCCCGATCCATTTCCTTTCCAAATTAAATCTCAAACTGAACTGATTCCAATAATTTACCCACCACTGGATTTAAACCAGTTGGTTTACTTGATTTATCCCTTTCCCATTTTTGAAACAATGAATAGTGTTTGCAGTCATTCAGTTATCTTGCACCATTGCTGAAGCCTAGCAGGTTTGAGTAACAATGTTCAGAGCCTCAACAATATCTGCAATGCTTCTTTTAATAGCCTGGGATCTATTTCATAATGACCATTATGATTGATTCACTTGTGGGATTTATTCACTTCCCAAATATTTCCCCTCTTAGAATGTTTAACCCCTCCCACATTTCATGCTTTTCCTTCCAAATCACAACTTTGGAGACACCTCCCTCTTTTGTGAGAATAACCTCAAAGTAATCCATTAAGTACAACACAAGTGTCGTTCACCACTAAACACAGAATACCTTCTTGGTGCCTAACGGAACCTACTCTTTCCTTTTGCTCTTAATGTAGTTATAAAACATATTTTGGAATTTCTTTGATTTCACTCAGTAGTGTATTTTCTTTCTCTCTGTTGTTTTCCTCAGTCTTTCAGATGAGCCACTAAAATTTTTTGCCTCCTGAATGCATGAAAGATGGAAGAGCTGAGGAGCTTTTCCCAATATCCGGGGCAATCCCTTGACCAATACCATACAAAAAAAATACCTGTTGCTAAAATTAAATAGTGATTGCTCTTCTTCTGAGGAATTAAGATGCATTTCAATGGTGGCTGCCATTTAAAGGCATTTCATTGGCTGTAGAGCACTGCGGGATATCTTAAGATTGTGAAAGATGTTAAATAAATTTAAGTTATTTAAAGTGGCAGGTCCAGAATAAACAATGTACATTGCTTGCAATGTGGCCTCCTTTACGTTAGCGAGACAACGTATAGATTAGGCAACTATTTTGCGGAACGTCTTCGCTCTGTCTACCTCTGTCAACCACGGCCATCTTGAGCCTCCAGTTTTATCTCAGTTCAACTCCCCTCCCCATTCCCACCTGCTGTCCTCGGCCTTCTCCACTGCCACAGTGAGGGCAAATGCAAACTAGAAGAACAACGCCTCTTATTCTTCTTGGGTAGCCTACAACCCGATGGTATGAACAAGAATTTTCCAATTTCAGGTAATCCACTCTTTCTTTCCCAGTCCCAATGTCCACCAAGGGTATCCCTCCCTTTGTTCACCTTCTCCATCCCTCCCCCATCATTACCCTGACTTGTTACCCTTCTACACCTGGTTCCATCTGCCCGTCACTCACATATTTATCCACCTGGGTTTCTTCTCCCTTGGTTCACTTTTCCGATCCACTCCCCCACCTGGTTCCATCTGCCTGTTTTCTCCCTTATGTATTTCCACCAATCACTTACCAGCCTCTGTCTCAACACTTCAACACTTCCCCCCCACCCCCGCCCCCCCCCCCACCACCCCCTAGTCCTACCTGACTCTATCTGCTCGTTATCCTCCCCTCCTCTGGTTCCACAGATCACCTAGAATCCTCTGTCTCAGCCCTCCCTCTCACTTCTAAATACTTGCTACCTTCCCGCTATGCTGTCAGTCCTGATGCAGGGTCTCGATCCTTTTGCCTCCACAGACGCTTCTCGACCTGCTAAGATCTTCCAGCAGTTTTCTTTCTTTACTCCAGATTCCAGTCTCATTGGAACATATAACATTTACCCTCACTGTGTTAATTTCACTCCTTGCTCCCTCAGTACAGTGCTAGTGCGTTAGCCTGGGTTATGTCAGGTCTCTAGAGCATTCTTGAATACTTAACCCTCTGATTCAGGCATGTGTACAACTACTGAACCAAAGCTAAAAGGCTTTGTATGCAATGAGATTTCCTTTGGCTTAGAAACAGTGGAAACATGATGTTTCATACTAATGTGATCTCTCCATATACTAATATTTACTATAAGTCTTATTCTTAATCTGTGCTGGTTTGTTGACAGGGTGTTCCCTAGATGGGAGATAAATCATCTTGGCATGGTGCATGCAACCACATGAATGCAGATTCATTCCATCAAGTTATATTCCATCAGGCTATTTGAGTGGCCTCTATCCAATATTGTTTTTCTCTGTTGAGCAATCTCTTACTGGGAAATGGTTGTGTAATTAAAGTAATGGTTATTGTGATTTGTTTCATTATATAGGCATGTGTGTACTGAAAAGATTAAATGATTGCTTAGTTGGGATATGTGCAGTGGAGCTTTCATGCAATGGCTCTTTTCTAAATATCTATAACTACTATCTGAAAACTAATAATCTGATGAAAAACTGTGATGTTTGAGAGAGGAGATACATTTTGGTGAAGTTTGCATTTATAATAGAACACAACAATAAGAAGGTTGTCATTTGACTCCTTGAGCATGCATCACAATGCGAACAAAAAAAATCAAAGCTTTGCTTCCACCTATACTCCATTTTTCTGTGTCAATCTTGTATCCCTTCCTTTCCTGAGCAAACAAAATTCTATGATTTCAGATTTGAATATATACCATAATTGATCATTCATAGTTCTCTGACACAGAATTACTAGGATTTACAGCCTTCTTATTGGAGAAATAACTCAATGCCTCAGTCCTAAATGGCTGACCCCTTATTCTGAGACTGTGGCTTCATACATCCTTGAAGAGTCTTTGGGTCTTTCGCCAATTACCTTATGAAGTATGGATGAAGGGTCTCGACCCAAAACATCGACTGTTTGTTTCCCTCCATGGATGCTGCCTGACCTGCTGAGTTCCTCCAGCATTTTGTGTGTGTTGCCTCCGGTTTCCAGCATCTGCAGAATCTCTTGTGTCACCCAATATTGTAGTACTTGCTTAATATATCAAAATAATTAAGCATAGGATGTTATGTTCTCTTTGGATTTTCTGTATTTTGCTATCATCTGTAACAGTTTTTGTGTGGTATGTTTCTCTTGTAACAAACTTTTATTCCTATTACCAAAATGTACATTTCATAATCTGGCACTTTAGTGATTAATTGAGCCATTCATGACTACAGCAACCATTTGAATTAAAATTCACTTTGCTAAAGGAAGTAATATCACATGATTAGGGGAATAATTAAGTGGATTAGGTTAATGCACTGCTTTCTAAATTAGTAATTGATACATTTTTTTTCAATTAACTTAATTATAATAGACAATAACATTTCTTAATCTACAAATGCACATACAAGAAAGATGCTTACAACTAATGATAAATGCAATACAAATATACAGCTGGCTCAGAAACATCTGAATATTATTTTTTCTTTTTTCCTTTTTTCTTTCCTTCTTTTCCTTTCTTTCCTTCTTTTCCTTTTTGGCCCTTCTCCTTCCCATCATTTTCTGATTCCTTTGCAGCTTTTGCTCTCTTCTTGCCCAGAGGTGTTTTGACATACCAATCCTGAGGTAAAAAGATAACCATTTACCTCCAGTGTGCTGGTGTACAATGTTAATCATAAAGATGGTTGAAAATTAAAATTGATGCACAATATTAATTTATTCAATGGCATGTTTGTTTGTAATCAGAGGAAGTGATTCCAATGAATTACATACCACAATTTCAGCAGAGATGTACAATTGAAATTTAAATAAGTTATTTCCTGATGCAGATGCACCCATCTGTATCTACCTATACCTATAGCTAAATATTTCCTTTCTTCTTGCTGACAACTTTGTGCTGAAGTCCCTCGAGGAGAAACTGACTCTTTTGTCAGGTATGATCACCTGGACATCAATCATTCAGAAGAAGTTGCTTCAGGAACAAATGACAAAATGGATGGGATTGCATGGGCTGTTAGATGCTGCACACATTTTTGGATACATTTATAACTGAATATTGGGTGGAGTGCAAATTGGATGGACCATGTACGAATGCTCAAGTTGAATTTCTATCCTGTCTTGTTGAAGTGGCCATTCTTTGCTCCTGAGCTCATACAGTTTTGGACATCCAAAGTCCAGCCTGAGTTTCGTCCTTGGATCTGTCCTGCTTTTAGTAGATAGGATACAACTGAACAATTTTCTACCTTACTATGGAGGTATCAATGTACTAGCTGTACGAGCACAGGTTCGCTGCAGTTGCAACTAATTCTTCATTATTACAGAGTCCATACCCTTTCCAGTTTATTGTCAGAGCCCATATCCTTTCCCTCTGCTTAGCCTTAGCCATACTTTGAGAATATGGCAAGTGAATGTAATTGATTGGCTTCCGTGATGGTGAAAACTTAGGAAATGACTGAGATGAAAAAATTACGCCCCACTACTTGCAAGAGGGCAGTAAAAGTTTCAGCGTTGTCTGCTGCACTTGTTGCAATCACCATCAAGGGTGGGGATGATTACTGAAGTTGTTTTTCCCATTGATTGCCTAGTAGTCCACTAAACCATGTGGCAGGAGTGTAGGACTTTGGATTGGTTGTCGGATTGCTTAGACTAGGCTGTAGCGTTCTGCTTCCACTCTTTAGCATGCTATGGTAATCGCCTTATTTTTAATGATCTTATGCATTATGGTGGAGCATAATTCTGCTGCTGCTTATGGCCCACAGCATCTCATGGATACCCATTTTTGAGCGGTAGGGCTGCTCTGAATCTATCTCATTTAGAACAATAATACAGCCACACAACACAACAGAGAGTACCCTCAGTAGATTAGAAATCGTCTCCACCAGAACTGTGCAGTGACCACTCTTTCCAATGGCTCAGAAGTGCTTGGTAGTGATTAAAAACCAAGGTTTAAAATTTGTTTGGACAGTACAATTGAAAGTAGCATTAATGTGCCATTATGCAATTTTGCACACATTGATAGGTGATTCAAAACCAGATGTTACACCTTAGAAAGCATCCCATCTGGATGCATCACAGCTTGGTATGGCAACTGCTCTGTCCAGGACCGCAAGAAACCGCAGAGAGTTGTGGACCCAGCCCAGTGCATCATGGAAACCAGCCTCCCCTCCCCATGGACTCCGTCTATACCTCTCGCTGCCTTGGTGAAGCAGCCAGCATAATCAAAGACCCCACCCACCCGGGTCATTCCCTCTTCTCCCCTCTCCCATCGGGCAGAAGATACAGGAACCTGAGGGCACATACCACCAGGCTCAAGGACAGCTCCTATCCCACTGTGATAAGACTATTGAATGGTTCCCATATACGATGAGATGGCTCCAATGTGATGTGTGCAAGTTGGGTGAGCAGGCACATGAAATATGACATGGATACATGTAAGATCATCCGCTTTAGTTCTAAAAACAGAAAGACATTATTATCTGAATGGTAATAGATTGTGGAAGAAGTATGTCCTTGTACACCAATTACTGAAAGCAAGTGTTCAGGTGTAGCAAGCACTTAAGACAGTAAGCACTCCCTCTTGACCTCACAATCTACCTTGTTTGACCTTGCATTTTATTGTCTACCTGCAATGCACTTCCCTGTAGCTGTGACACTTTACTCTGTATTCTGTTATTGTTTTTACCCTGTACTACCTCAATGCACTCTGTACTACCTCAATGCACTGTGTAATGAATTGATCTGTACGAACAGTATGCAAGACAAGTTTATCACTGTACCTCGGTACGTGACAATAATAAACCAATACCAATACCAATAATTGGTTTCTTGATGTGAATATTAATGTACCCTGGCATCCAGTGACCTCAATAACATCAATAGGAGAGGAATGTCCAAAACATGTCTCTGGTGAGTTTTCTGACAAAATGATTGATACTGTTCTTTCACGGAGAAAAAACTTCAAATAATAACCGAACGCTCAGTCTGAGCATTATTTAAAGGGCATTCAGTGCCTCTCCTGCAGACAGCTGCATAACTCTGCTAAACAAACTGCAAGGAGACTAACCCAGACTGGAATCCCAGCCTCTGCTTTAACAGGTGGTTTCAGCAGGTTGTTCCTCAAAATTAAGTGGACGGAAATGCCAAAAGAATCCCACTGAAAGGTAACTTATTCTGAATTCATCGGGTCAGAAAGGGCTTAAAAGACAGGAGAAACATCAGATAAAAATGATATTATGAATAACTCCTCCACTTTCCTCATAGTAGCCTTTTAAAGGTCACTTTACAATACAACAATCCCACATTGCAGGCAAACTTCAAGCAGCAAACAAAAACAAGTCCCTTCATCACTCTCAGACAAATTCAGAGCCTCACTATCTCTCACATACCTTGCCTTTGGATCTTTACAGACTGTCTTTGCTGAGATATGCCACACAGCTACTCAATGCTGCATTGTAAAAGTCAAGGAAAGCTCTACAAGCAAAATGGAAGTCCTATTTTTCATGGATACAACTTTTGGATCCACACCTGGATGGGGCATTTGCCATTGCTTGCCACACATTCAATCACACTGTTTCCAAAAGCAGACATTCATAGCGGGCACTCTTGCTCCTTCAGGTGCCTCTCAGGCAACTTCCTGCCATGAGTATCCCTTGCACAGGGAGGCTGCTTTGCACTTCAGAAGCCTATTCAGGATCGTCTGTCCCTGTTAGAGGACTTTGTCATTCATCTCCTATTCTTAGTAACATAGAAAATAGAAACCAGAATAGGACATTTTGCCCTTTAAATCTGCTCCATCATTCAGTATGTTCATGTCTGATCATCTACTTCAGCATCCTGTAAGAGGCTTTCTCCTCATACCCCTTTAGCATTCAGAAATACATCTACCTCCTTCTTGAATATACTTAATGACTTGGCCTTCACTACTTTTTGTGGTAAAGAATTCCAAAGTTTCACCACCCTCCAGATGAAAAAACTTCTCCTGATCTCATTTCTAAATGGCATAGCCCAGATTTTGTGGCCATGACCCGTGGTTCTCCCCCAGCATTATAAACATCCCTCCCACATCTAGTCTTGTTAGAATTTTATAGGTTTCCCTTTCACTCTTCCAAACTTTTGCGAATATAGACCTGATTGATATAATCTCTCCTCTGACATCAATCCTGCCGTGCTAGAAATCAGTCAGCTAAGTCTCTGCTGCTCTCCCTCCATGGCAAGAACATAGTTTTTCAGATAAGCAGGCCCAAGCTGCGCACAAAATTCCAGATGGGGTCTGACCACAGCCCTGTCCAGCTGCAGCAAGACTTCCCTCCTCCTGTATTCAAATTCTTTTGCAGTGAATACCAACATACCATTTGCGTTCTTAAGTGCTTGCTGCACCTGAACAGCTGCTTTCAGCAATTGGCGTACAAGGACATACTTCTTTCACAATCTATTACCATTCAGATAATAATGTCTTTATGTTTCTAGAACTAAAGTGGATAACCTTACATGCATTCATGTCATATTTCATGTGCCTGCTCACCCAACTTGCACACATCACATTGGAGCCTCTTTGCATCCTCCTTATACCTCACATATTCACCACCAACCCTCCCCATCCCCTAAGCCCTGTGTTGTCCACAGACTTGAAAATGTTACACTTAGTCCCTCATCCAACTCATTGATATATATTGAGTAGTTGGGGCTAAGCACTGATCCCTACAGTAGTACTCCATTGCTCCACCATGTGCCACCCGATAAAGATCTATTTATTCTTGCTCTCATTCTCCTGCACTCATTCCTTACCAACACTCCCTGTAGATGCATTATATTGTGGTGGACTTCCTGAGGTCACAGCTGTGAGGAAAGGTGCTACTAATGTGGGAAATTCAGTTCCAAACACTTGTTGTTGCTGAAACAGAGGCACATTACTTGAGGGATCCTGCTGGCATGGCTTTGGAACAAGTGCTGATGAACTTCACTGTTTACATTTATATATTAAGGAAACTGGTAATATGATTTTAACATCAGAAAAACCTGGGTGTCTGTGCACAGGAATTGTTGACATTTGACAGAATTCTCCATTAAAGAGGGTTGTGCAATCACCATAGATAAGTATATTCAAGGTGTAATGCAATAGACTTTTAGGTATTAAGGGATAAGGGTTCAGTGCAAGAAAATGGTGCTGAGGTAAATGGTGCCATGATCTTATTGAACATAGAACAGTAAAGGACAGGAACAGGCCCTTCAGCCCATGATGTCTGTGTGGATCATGATGCCAAATGAAATTAATCCCAACTGCCTGTACAGGATCCATATCCCTCCATTCCCTTCGTATTCATGTTGAATGGCAGAATGTGCACAAGATGCTGAATTGCCAATTTCATTCGTTCTTAAAATCGCGCATATGAATTTTGGGACCAGAATATATGGGAAACTCACAGAAGGCAGGATAGCAAATGAAGATATAAACAATCTGGGAATCCCTCAAAGACAATTAAGCCTGTCTTTTCATTTCCTGATGCTAATGTGCATGATGTTTTTTAATTTCAGTTCTGTATATGTAGTTTCAACCCACTATCTAGATGTGGCATAGTGCTGAGTTGTTTAGAATATCAAATCATATCTATTTGCAAATGGAAGTATGGAAGTCAAGGGAAAATCCAAGCTGGGTTGTCACTACTATTTCTCACAGCCTTCAGGATCAATTCATGAAAAATGGCCAGCTTAGCTTGCAAATTTCTACAGATGCACAGTGGAGAGCATTCTGACTGGTTGCATCAGCGCCTGGTATGGATGCTCCAATGTGCAGGATCAAAAGAGGCTGCAGATGGTTGTAGACTCAGCCAGCTCCATCATGGGCACAACCCTCCCCGCCATTAGGGACATTTTCAAGAGGCGGTACCTTAAGGAGGTGGCATCCATCATTAAGGACTCTCACCGGCTGGGACATGCCCTCTTCACCTTACGACCATCAGGGAGGAGGTACAGTACAGGAGCCTGAAGACCCACACTCAATGTTTCAGGAACAGTTTCTTCCCCTCTGCCATCAGACTTCTGAACGGTCCATGAACCCATGAACATTACCTCATTATTCCTCTTTTGCACTATTTATTTATTTTTGTAGCTTATAGTAATTTTTATGTCTTTATGTCTTGCACTGTACTGCTGCCACAACAAATTTCATGACATGTGTCAGTGATAATAAACCTGATTCTGATTCTGAACTATTCTGTGCATAAGGCGAGAATTGCAGATCGTTGGTGATGTTGGAGGAAATTCCAGGGTACCTGCCCTGTCTAAGCATGTCCAGTGACAAATGCTGACGATATTGGACATTTGCACCGGACTTCTGAGGGCAGCCTTAACCTAATACACATTTAAAAACTGACCATTACGAGTGTAGTCCTGGTGTTGTAACACTGACAGATCTCACTGTCTGCTGAAGTCAATGGGACCAAATCCAATGTCATGGGTTTCTTGTCTGATGATCCTGGTAACAATTACTTCAAAGTGCTCAATAAGTGAAACCTTCTTGGAGTTACATGTTGGTGGGGGTGCCAGAAAGAAAACACTAAAAATATGACACTTTCTTTTGAAGAATCATGGGCACTAATGATAATGTTATCAATAAACTTGAGCAGCCTAACAGAAATTGCACAGAATAGATCAAATGACTGGGAATCTCATTTTTCCTCTTGCCCCTTTGTGTTGGAATATACCAGGCATCTGCTCAAAGCCACATCCCTTGAATGCCAACTTACCACTAATTACTGACTCTTCCAGATTGTGTTTCTCTCTGAAATTACAACCACACCATTTATATTGCTTTAGTCACCAAATGAGGATCAAAACTTAATTAATTACTCTTTACCTTGAATGATTCCTCTTCCTCTTGGTATACAGGTTCCTGCTTGGCTAGAGGATTAATAAACTCCACTGCAGTGAGAGGTTTTGTGTGTAACTGCTTGATGCGTCGCTCAGTTAGAACATCCTTTGCAGCTTGGGTAAGGTGTCCCTGGGTATAGCCATCAGTGATCTTAGCCAGGGAACTTAGATCCAATGAATTCGTCAGGATCCCACCATTTTGTTGGATGATGCTCTTCCATAACACTGTTGCATGAAACATGAGAGTTCTAATTATATACTACTGCAGTAAATAACACACTAACACATTAAGAAAAGCCTGTATTGTTGATTCTGGGAGATACGTAATTAAACTGAACACATAAACATGTTTTTGTTAAAACTGGGGATAAAGTAATGTCCTATAAACATAAAAACATAAGAACATAAGAAATAGGAGCAGGAGTAGATCATCTGGCCCGTCGAACCTGCTCTGCCATTCAATAAGATCATGGCTGATCTGGCCGTGGACTCAGATCCACCTACCTGCCTTTTCCCCATAACCCTTAATTACTCTATTATGCAAAAATCTATCTAACTGTATCTTAAGTATATTTAATGAGATAGCTTCTGCTGATTCCCTGGGCAGAGAATTCCACAGATTCACTACTCTCTGGGTAAAGCAGTTCCTCCTCATCTCTGTCCTAAATCTATTCCCCCGAACCTTGAGGCTATGTCCCCTAGCTCTAGTCTCACCTACCAGTGGAAACAACCTTCCTGCCTCCATTTCTTCTATCCATTTCATAATTTTATATGTTTCTATAAGATCCCCTTTCATTCTTCTGAATCCCAGCGAGTATAGTCCCAGGCAACTCAATCTTTCCTCATAAGCTAACCCCCTCATCTCCGGAATCAACCTGGTGAACCTCCTCTGCACCGCCTCCAAAGCCAGTATATCTTTCCTGGTGTGGCCTCACCAGTTACCCTGTACAGTTGCAGCATAACCTCCCTGCTCTTAAATTCAATCCCTCTGGCAATGAAAGCCAACATTCCATTTGCCTTTTTGATAATCTGTTGCACCCGCAAACCAACCTTTTATGATTCATGCACAAGCACGCCCAAGTCCCTCTGCCCAACAACATGCTGCAATCTTTCATCACTTAAATAATAATCTGATCTTCTATTTTTCCTTCCAAAGTGGATGACCTCACATTTACCAACATTGTACTCCATCTGCTAGACCCTTGCCCACTCACTTAACCTGTTTATATCTCGCTACAGACTCTCTGCATCCTCTGCACAAGTTGCTTTTCCACTCAATTCAGTGTCATCAGCAAACTTAGATATGCTGCACTCAGTCCCCTCTTCCAAATCATTAACATCCTTCTCACATGCAATTCCTGGGTTGTTGCCAAATAATACAAAAGTCACCGGTACACCATGTACTTTCATTTTACATACCAAATGCCAGGTGGATACTTGTGCCTTGAGCTTCCTCGGCATGTGATCAGGGTGCAGTCAAATTACATGGCTCAAAAGATCACAGAATTTTGATGTGAGTGAACTATGCCCAATTTTCCTTAATTTTTTTTAAAAACACATATCCTTTAAGTAAACCTCTAAGCAAAAAAAATCAAGCTTCTGACTCACAAGTGCAAGTATCCTCACGTTAACCTATAAATTGGATCGCTTTGTGCTTAGTTTTGAATGCTAGGTGTGAAAGAACTGGTTTTACCTGGAGTTTACTATGTAAGTGCTCACTTCCAGGTGAAATCACAACAATTGTGAAAAAGGACATTGTGGAGTTGGGCCATACCAACATGTCTGACTTTATTCCTGAGGTCTGTGACACTCCCAATTAATTTACATTTCATTCACTTCGATGTTTTGCCTTAATGACGTAGATTGGAGTTCACAACTTCTAATGACAACAATAATGGAACAACTTTATTGATGCTCATAGCACATTGAACTAGTTTATTGCTTTTTCTACTATTTAAAGGGGCATCCTGATGGAGTTGGGAGACCTTACTGAGCAGCTTTGAAGCTTTCTATAAGCTGTTCAAACACCTTCCAAAGTCAGGAGAGTCTTTTCTCCAGCATTTAGCTCCATGGGTGCTTCAACCATTGGCTGCAATCCAATATGGAAGGCATCATTTTGACCATACAGATGATCTTTGACTGTACACATGCCCATAAGGGTTCCCCTTTAAAGATCAGATCTTCTCATCGACAGGAAAGGTTTCCACTCCTTCAATGTACAGGTGATTCTGGACCATGAGAATTTCATCATACCCCTTGCTTCCCTGGCTCCTCACACTCATTCACATTCCTACCACAGCTGCAGGAAACATTGACAAATGAGACCCACCAAAGTACCCACTTTTCAGGGACACCACAAAAGTAGGTGAGAAACAATTTCTGGGCAACAGTACTTAAGGGGATGGGAATGTTTCTCCTCACATTACACTTGGATCTTCACGCCCAGGAGAATACAACAGTGGTCAGGATTTTACTGAGAAATGCTGGTGGTTCTGCACAGAATCACCAGCAAAATGACAATAAGTTTAGACTCTTGTGCAAGTTCTGGACTTCCCCACAGTTGATAGTTGTTCATGTTTTGACAGTGCTCTGATGTTGGAGCCCACCAGTGGAGGACCAACTTCCGACAGGTTCAAGCATTTAATATTTTTTGAATTCATTGACTTTATTAAAATGTTTGAAATTCCTTTTAATTATTCTCTCGTTATAAGTGATTTATTATTTTTTAAAATATCTCTAGAGGATATATTGAACTTTCGTGCAAAGGACTAAGATTCACACTCACATTCAGACCTACTCACCAACTTTCAAATCCTTTAACAGTTTTAACAACCAGCTCACCCTGGGGACATGGCTTAACCAGCTGCCAAAGGGGTTCTGTGGGTGGATCTTGCTATATGCAGCCTGAAGGCTGTTCACTATGCATTCCTCTCCAATCAGATAGGAGAGGCTTCAGGAACAAGAAGATCTGCTCTAGGTAAATATAGATGCAGAGAGTAGGGGTGCAGCAAATGCAAGCCACTACCCAGAAATTCTGGTCTTTCACTTTTTATTGCATTTTCTTTGAGACTTTTGGCTGTATCTGTTCCCAAAGAAGAAACTATAGACTTTAATATTCATACCTGTGAAGGCAGGAATGATTATTGACTGCTTAAGTATTCTAGTGTTGGAGTTGAAGAAATGTTTCTTATTTGTAGAATACATGCCCTAATTAGAATTGGCAGATGGTGCTGTAATATCCTAGTTCAAACGAGAAGAGCTTGAAATTATGAGTAGGTGCACAGTGTAACACCATCATTTCATTTTTCGAAGCATGAACCTGTTTAGTTTAAAATCTGGAGTTAGATGATAAACTTTTTCTGAAGAAAGCAAAGAAAGATTAAGAAAGCAAAGCAAGCAGAGAGTGACAAAATTTAAGATCTACCACATATTTGTCAAGGCAGTTTTTCAGAGGGCAAACTCCTGATTTTAGTTAGGAATCAATTCAGAGTTGTACTGAATGAAAGGAGGAAGATCTGAGGACCTTAGTCCATTTGCAGTTCCAGCCCAATCTCTTGCACTGTAACTCTATGTTCCTCTCTTAATTCCTCACCCTAGAGCACTGGTTTAGAAATTACTTTGAATGAAAAGAGGGCTCGCTCAGAGGATAGACTGAATTTTTAGTGCAAAGCAGAATTCACAGGCCCAGTCTATTAATATTAGTCTATGTCCTTCAGTGCTTTTCTAGAATGGAGTCTGTGGTACTAGAAGTATACAGATATACATATATGTGCACAGATTTTTTTTGGATAAATGAGATCACTTTGGAGGATAAAGTAAAGGAGAATCCTAAGAGATTCTACAAGTATATTAATATCAAAAGGGTAACTAGGGAAATAATAGGTCCTCGTAGGGATCAATGTGGTCATCTATGTGTGGAGCCACAGGAGATGGACAAGGTATTAAATGAATATTTCTTGTCTGTATTTACTGTGGAGAAGGTCATGGAAGTGAAAGAATTAAGGGAAATGAACAGTGATGTATTGGAACATATCCACATTACAACAGAGGAGGCCTTAAGGCATATTAAGGTGGATGAATCCCTGAGACCTGATCAAGTGTATCCTAGGACATTCTAGGAAGCTAGGTAAGAAATTACAGGGGCCCTGGCAGGGATATTTGCATCAGCTTTAGCCACAGATGATGTACCAGAAGACTGGAGGATGGCTAATCAGATGGCCGATCATCAAGAAATACCCTTGCACAATCAGGCGAGGACTGATCAGGGATATTCAGCCTGGCCTTTGACAAGGGTAGGCTAGTTTGTAAAGTTAATCACATGGGATCCAGGGTGAGCTAGCCAATTGGATACAAAATTGGCTTGGTGGAAGGAGACAGAGGGTGGGAGTGGCAATTGTACATGTCGATGGTGCGACCACACTTGGAATATTGTGTGCAGTTCTGGTCACCCAGCTAGAGCAAGGATGTCATTAAGCTGGAAAGGGTGCAGAGAAGATGCACAGGGATGTTAGCAGGAATGGAGGGCTTGAGTTATAAAGAAAGGCTGGAAAGGGTGGGACTTTTTTCCCCTGGAGTGTAGGAGGCTGAAGGGTGACCTTATAAAGTTATATAAAATCATTAGGGGCATAGATAGGGTGGATGGTCATGGTCTTTATCCCAGGGTAGGGGAGTCTAAAAGTAGAGGACATCGATTTAAGATGAGAGGAGACAGACTTAAAAGGGACCTGAGGGGCATGTTTTTCACAGAGAGGATGATGGGTATATGGAACAAGCTGCCAGAGGAAGTGGTAGAGATGAGTATAAACACAACATTTAAAAGGCATTTGGACAGGTACATGGATCAAAAAGGTTTAGAGGGATATAGGCCAAGAGCAGGCAAATGGGACTAGCTCAGATAGACATCTTGGTCAGCACAGACAAGTTGTGCAAAAAGGGCCTGTTTCCATGCTATATAGCTCTGTGACTCTAGATAGGATTTGTGTAAATCCTATTTGACCATTCCTTCTCCCACTGTAAATGCAAACATCTAGAGATACCCTTATACATGTTCCTAAGAACATCTCCTTTGGAGGGAAAGTCTTTACTCCATACTCACCAAATCGAGCTGTATAGTCTGGTCTTGGAATAAGTACAATTTTCTGGAAAGTTCGGCAGAAAGACTTTAATTCTGCATCAAAGGGCCGTTGTGTTGTGCCAACAATGAGGACACGATCTTCTGCATTCATGGATTTGAGTATACTTGGGAAAGATTTCTTTAATCTCTTTCGATCCAGCTGTTTAAGATGAGACAAGGAAAAACTTGATGCTATGATCTTACCTACAATAACTGAATTTTTCACAATATTTTATTTCTGAAGGGCTCTCAAGCATTGTTTTGCTATGTTACAGAAAGTATTTTGTCCTGCATGTAGAAATTACTTTGTTCTCATTGGTTGTTTTCTTGCAATGTACCTGATTTATGGTGCCACATTAGAGAAATGGGACACAGGACAGATACTGTGTTATTGTTCTACATATAAATAACCATGAATTTAGCAAGGTCATCATACTGTAGGAGAGCTGCATCTAAAAGGTTGCCACACTGCGTTCATGAATACAAGGCAACACCCAAACATTTAGAAATGTAAAGAAAACAAGCTGGTCATCTTATACGTCCTCATAAACTGGGCGTGGCATTTTGAGTAACACAATCCTCTGATGAAGTGGGCAGAGAATATTTCCTTCTGCTCCATTGCCCTGACACTGACCCTAATAGTACCAATTCAATAGAACATTGCTTCTGATCAAAGGTACAAGTTCCAACAGAGTTTGGTGTGCTGTACTTGGAAGGGATGGAAATTATTTTGGAGACTGGTGAGAGCAATCAGAGGAAACTTTTCTGAGGTGGAGAAACAGCATCACTCTTCCAGTATGACTGATATGAAGGAAGCAGCCAGCAAGCTTCTAGGTGATAGTTGGCTAGAGATTTGCTAACTAAGCACTAGATGCCTTGGGAAGGAATAATACTTACCTAATCCTTACTACCAATTTTCAGAGGTAAATTCAGAGGAAGACTTTTATGTTCAAACCCCTAAGTGTTAATCAGTAACATATTGGACTTCCCACACACGATCCCACAATGAACTCTTACAAACTTCTGCTCGGGCTCTCAAGCCCCTCCACATCCTGTGGAATTATTTCAATGGATGTGTTATGTTGGTCACTGTCAGTAAAAATCATCAGAGTGATCCAGCAAGAAGAGAGGATCACATTTGAAGATCTCCTTTGCTTGAATAATTTCCACTTACACAAAAGAAAATTCCAATGTTTTCTAATCCCAATCAAATAGTAAAATAAAAACCAAAAACTTAATTAATCTTAAAATTATACTTTTTAAAGATAAAAAAGCAATATTTTATTCTGTAAGAGTTTACATATGTCTGCCTTGTGCCTCATGAGACAGTTGCTATACTATGAAACGGTTGGTGGGTTCATTTTGAGGTGAAGTAGAAAGTCTTACTTGCTTGGTATAAAAATTAATACTAATAGCAGCAGGCTGTGGTACCTGTTTTATTTTGATGTTGTTGTTAAATGTACTTCAGGCCTTTAGTACATCAGAACCAGCTGATGCAATCAGTTGATTTTCTATGGCCAACTAACAGCTTCAAAACTGCTTAACACAAAAGAAAAGATCTGTGCATACCCCCTTCTCTGTCTTTGGAACCTTCTTGTAGAAAGTTTTCTCAGCGTTATCAATCCACACAACCGAAGGCTGCAGCAGGCGGGCAACCTGAGTAAAATAACAACACCAGCAGGTTTAAATCTTAATGTAGATATGCCCGCACACACATACAGAAAGATTGAACATGAAGATTAGGTGCAACTAATGCCTCATGGGAGGAATTCAGCTTGTAGATCTTAATCAACCAAACCCATCGTAGGTACATACTGGCTGTTGAAAGACATTATAGTGGGCAGGTATTGCCCAGAAGGAAAGGGCCCTCAGTCTGGTGACAATACTACACTGGTTAAGGCACTGCCCACACGGAAAGGGATCCTAGGGTGTCGATAGACGTTACAGTGGGCAGTATAGCTCTCATTGGAAAGGAGACACAGGCTGCTGACACAAATATTCCATTAATTAAGTGATTGCCACTATTACAGCAGAAATTGGCTGAGAGGTAGGAAGCAGAGGGTGGTGGTTGAAGATTGTTTCTCCGAATGGAGGCCGGTGACTAGTGGTGTGCCGCAGGGGTCGGTGTTAGGACCCTTGTTATTTGTTATTTATATAAATGATTTGGATGCCAATGCACAAGGGTTGATCAGTAAGCTTGCGGATGACACGAAATTAGTACGTGTTGTTGATAGTGAAGAAGGCTATCATAGATTACAGGGGGACCTTGATCAATCAGGGAAGTGCGCCGAGGAGTGACAAAGGGATTTCAATACAGATAAGTGTGAGGTGAGGTGAAACCAGTGTAGGACTTGTACTATGAATAGTTGGGCACTAGGGGGTGTAATGGAGCAGAGCGACCCAGGAGTACAAGTGCATAGTTCGTTGAAAGCAGCATCACAGGTGGACAGGGTGGTGAAAAGGATGTTTAGCACGCTGGCCTTCATCAGTCAGGGCATTGGGTATAGGTATTGGGAAATTATGCTGCACTTGGAGTACTGTGTACAGTTTTGGTCACCCTATTATAGAAAAGATATGGTTAAACTGGAAAGAGTGCAGAAAAGATTTATGAAGATGTTGCCAGGTCTAGAGGGCCTGAGTTATAGGAAGAGGTTGGCCAGGCTAGGTCTTTATTCCTTGGAACATTGGAGAATGAGGGGTGACCTTATAGAAATGTTTAAAATTATGAGAGATATAGTGAAGAGTAACAGTCTTTTCCCCAGGGTAGGGAGTCCAAAACTAGGGTGAAAGGGGAAAGATTTAAAAGGGGCCTGAGGGGCAACTTTTTCAAACAGTGGGTGGTGAGTATTTGGAATGAGCTGCCAGAGGAAGTGGTTGAGGCAGGTACAATACTATCATTTAAGATGTACTTGGATTGGTACATGTTTTGTCCCGATTTTGAGTTCCCACTTCTGTCCGCTGCAAAGTGACACAGTGCCACAAGGTTGATTCGATAAAGCGCGTTTATTAGCGGTATACTGCGGGAGAATTCTCCTCAAACTCTCATGCAGAGTTTTTATCGGAGCTCTCCGCAGTCCAAAGCAGCAGGCAGTGATTTATACAGATATTGTCACACACACTTAATGAATTTGGCTCCCCTCCACAAGTTTCGTTCAGACCTCAGAGAACCAAAGACAGACATCGCACCTATTGTCTAACATAATTGAGTTATAATCAAGAGATTCAAAGACAGGTATCACCCTCAGTGTTTAAAACAAGCTTCCTCTAGTCTGTTTATTACACCCACCACCCTTATCATCTAGTATATTGGCCTGCCACCAAGGTCCTGGACACAGCAATTAACACCTTATCCATTGAGTCAGCAGCTTGCATGCTGTTGCTTGCGAGGTATTTTTTCTATCAGCTATAGGTATGGTTACAGTTTGTAACCCTTTACTTCCTCATTCCCTCCTTTTTATCATTACATGATAACCTAGAGGGGTGCCGAGAACGGGGCCGAGAGTTTATTAATGAGGACCTTGCAACAGGTATTTAGGCAGGCCAGCACCACACAGCATACTATTATAATAAGGATTAGTCCCACCACTCCATGCAGCAGGTATGATGCCCACGATCCTCCTAGTAGCCACCCCAACCAACCTGTCCCTCCTGAAAATCCCTGCCTAAAACTATCTACTTGCCTCTGAATGTCCTGAATGGCATGGGAGATGTTGTAGGACTCACCTCTCACATTAGTGACACATTTGTCCCCTACTATGGCACATACTCCTCCTTGCTGAGCCAACTGGTAGTCCACAGCATACCGGGTCTGCTGGGCATAAAGTTGAAGCTCCGCCAGTTCCCAGTTCACTGCCTTCAGGCCCTCCATAGTACTGTTCCCCAGTGCTGCCAGTCCCCAGTTAAGTTCGTGTGCTTAGAGGGATATGGGCCGAATGCAGGAAATTGGGACTAGCTGGGTGGGCACCGTGGTTGGCCTGGACTCATTGGGCTGAAGGGCCTGTATACGTGCTATATTGCTCCATGACTAAATAAGAACAGCACTATGTGGCTTCAAAAATCCAATAGGATGGAGGATTTTTAAAAAAATCAACATAGGGGTCAAAAATTTGTGAATACACTGTGAAAATTCTTTGTAACTTTGGTTATGAAACCATCAGAAATGCAGGAACCAGATTGGTTCCCAATTACACTAGATCTTGACGCCAAGCCTTCCAGAACATCCGCATGTAGTGGAGACTTCTTAGTGACCAAAGTACATGTTTAGCATTGAAAGTTTTGCAAGACCAGATGACCATCTTGTGTTTCAGGACTTGCACCAGCACTCAGGGCAGGATTATGGCCCATGACCTCCAAATGAATTTATTTTATTTCAAGGTGGCTTCTTTTGTAAGGAGGGAGCCAAAGGGAACTTAAATGTTTCCTCTTATTGGAGGAAATGTACCCATTTACTTAGGCACTTTTGCAATTAGTTGACCTGGAGACTTGAGCTTGTAATGTCTCCCATGAGCTCATACGCTACTTTCCACAACATGCACTAGGCCTCAAGGCTGGCAAAGGGTGGTGATATGCACAGACATATCGTGCTATGCTGGTTCACTGAACAGCCAACAGCTGGAGCTGTGGAAACAGTGGCCTCTTAGTCACACTTGGCAGGAAAAATACAATGTACAGCATGCCATTTATAGCTCAGCAATCCACCCAAGCCGCCAGATGCTGTACTTTAAACTTAGCTCCCTCCCTTGAGTTGTCCGTTTTTCACTATCCACTCTCTTCATCTCAATCATTCACAGTCATTGGGAGACGATCGGGCAGGAGAATCGGGCAGACAATCGAAGCCTGACGCCCCACACCACCAGGTACTTCCCTTCAACCATTTGGTACTTGAACCAACCGGCACAACCCTAATCACCAGAGTTTAGCAACACCATGACCTCTGATTACTTTGCACTAAAATGGACTTTGTTTTTTTTTGTTCGAATTGTGTTCTTTCTTGTAAAAATTGTGTATAATTTATGTTTAATATATGTTTTTCATGTGAATGCTGCTTATATGATGCTATGTGCCTGTGATGCTGCTGCAAGTAAGTTTTTCATTGCACCTGTGCATACATGCACTTGTGGATATGACAATAAACTCGACTTTGACTTTGACAGCACGACCACAACCCATCTTCCCCATCACTTGTACAACTGCATTCATGTGTTGTGACAACACAATTAACCAGTCCCTTGAGTGATCCAATCTGAAGCAGGGCAGGACAAAATCTGGAGTCTGATGGAGGGTTCTACTAAAAGAGGAGTATATATTTTTCAGTTTCCCAAAGTTCAAGTTACAGAAGCCAATTACTGAAGTCTCCAAAGGAATCTTCTCCTTCCTTGGCCAGGAATTCTCAGCTGGACAGTTGCCTTTTGGTGTGGCAGGAGGGGCAGAAACATCTGCCTGGTCAACCGAAGCAATAGGAATTACATGAGATCCCATAACTCTGAAAACCTTGGCTGGGACGTGGGTGGATTTTCAGAGCAAACTCTGCTCTTTTTTTTGGTAACCTATTTGCTGCAATTTTAAATATTTTTAAAAATATGTCCAATCACCCCCATATTAACAAAACTGGTGTCAAGTTTAATAAAATGATATAGGATATCAAACGCAGAAGCCCCTTTTCTTTAAAGTACGTTTGCATTACTGATTATCAGCTGCAGAGTGTACTGTAAGCTGCTGCCAAAGAATTTTAGATTAGCTTTAGAGCAGATTCCTGCTTAAATGTTGTGTGCAGGAAAATTGCAAATGCACTTAGCTAGAATACACAAAGGACATGTTTTTCCTTCTGTCCTTGAAGGCATGAAGCATGCTGGGGTACAATAGGTCCATTAGATCCATAGGTGCTTGCTGCCCTTCAGTGTCTGATCCAAGTGGCTATGTTTTAACAGGCTAATTGACCTGTGACTGATGTGGGAAAATTATCACAGCTGGATTCTCTTCTGATTTTACCCAAGGCCACAAGCACCGTTTTTACTTGACAGCAATCAGGAGTGAGAACATTGCCTAGAGGGCTCACTTAATTGGTTTTGAATTGAAGTGCTTGCTTCTCCACCTGTGTGTCCTCTTTCAAGCTCCTCCCTGAAACTTATTTTTTTCATCAGACTTATTTATGTGGCTCAGTGACAATTTAGAGTCCAATAACACTTTTGTTGAATCCTTCGGGATGTCTATCATATCAAACAAAACATATAAATGGAAGATATTTAAAAATCTAGTTTTAGTCAGGCTACCTTCAATCCGATAGAATACATGGAAGACCTGACCAGTCCTACAATTGCACATCTGTGCATCCATATCATTTTTAAATGTTTCATGTGACTAATTTTCCACTAAACAAAATGTGGCAAACCTTTCTCATTCTTAGCCCAAGTGTAGGGGGGGCAGTTGTTGGATTCCACAACAGTCCTGCTTGGATTCAACCAACTGGATACTGATTGTGCCATCCTCAGGGGACCACCATGTATAGGTTTAAAATTGAAGCATTCTGAACTTGTTGATGTTCAGTACCAGCACATGAACTTGTACCCACATGTCCACAAATTGCAAATTCCCTATCGCTGTTGAGCTTTCATACAGAACTTCTGTGGAATTCAGTGACTGTTCAGCTGATTTGATGTGGTGTGTTTCATTTACTTTTGGTCAACTCTGCAGTGCCAATGAAAGAAACCAACAAATATGCTATCTGAATTATCCTGTCGAAAACATTTGTAGATGGAAGAGGCAAGTGACTAGAAATTCATCTTGCCCCTACTGTACAGTACAGACACATCAGCACATATACTATGTTCAGCACTGATAGATTTCTAGAAGTAAAAGGAATACAAGCAGCAAATTAATAACTGAAAGGTGCAGCCAAATAACACAATTAATTTCCCACATATTCTAATCTGCACAAAGTCTGAAACCAGAACTTTAGCCTGGAGGCAGGGAGGCAGCTGGGGAGGTGGAAAACAGAGTTTAGCTTTTGTGAGATGAAATAACTTCACAAGCAAGACAGGAAGAGCTGAAAACAACAAAAATATCTTTAGTTTCAGTTCTACAAATGTAATTATATCATTTCCTAAACATTTCCAAATAATTTGTACCATTCTGTTTCTATCAAATTATTCATGCTGAAGACTGGAACTTTAAATCAAATCCCCTCTCAAAAAACTAAATGCATTTAAAAAAAAATCACAGATAATTTTAAATCTAATGTAACGACTTCGTCTTATTGGCATATGTGAATCCTTTGCATTGTTCTATTGGATTCCAACTTGATGCTCACTTTTAGATACATATTTCCTGCATAAAACCACATGAACCCTTCAATTTGATTGTAACCTATGATTCACCCCTGTTTTCAGTTATTCTATATATTCAATTAAACAATTTCCCATTGAATTTCCAGATACATAAATATGTAGATCACTCAAGTAAATTCCAGTCAGAAATGACATTCCCTGCAGCAGCAAATCTTAGTCTTTAAATATATCTCTACCTTATTAATTTATAGTAATATATCAGACCCAAAAGTAGATGATATATATTTCATGTTGACAATTTACTATGACACAGTGACATCCATAATTAGTGTTAACCTCTGAAACTGTCATAAAGTTGGTTTGGATAAATTAGTTCAAATGGGTTGATTCTACTTTCTGCAGGAAGGAACACAGCACAGGTAAGGTTATTAGGATCTTCACTAACCTTGGAACACTGCACATGAGTGAAAAGGTACTGCAGAATCCAGCTTGCCCAAAGTAATTCTCCTAGTCAATGGTGGTGATGGCAGTTTTGTTCTCTCTGTAAATATCTGGAGTATAGCACGTTATATGTGTAGCTGCAGTTAGAAGTCTGATTGTCAACAGACATTCATATGGTTCTTCTGCCACCTTATCTTGAATAAGTTGTTCAGTAACAGATAAAGGGAATATGAAAACCCAAACCTTCATTCAATTCGAATTCAAGGAAGTTATATACCTACTAATTGATACCTACATTGATCTTTCCCTGACAAGATGAAGTACTTGAAGTAGAGTGTTGGTGATATGGGGCTAACCTATGTGAAGAATATTAGCACTGGGGAGTGACTTTCTTTCTAGTTTTGAGCACCAACGTTATCATAAGGTCTTACAACGTCCAGTATAGCAGACAGCTAAGGGAGAAAAACTTTCATCACTCTGCTAACAGCAGCATAGAGGAGACTATGTCTTTGTTTCAAATACATTGATTGATGACAGTGTTAAAGTAGAATGAGATTCAAACCCATTAACATCAACAGGTAGAATTTATAGACTAACAGTTCCACTGCCCACCTCAACCACTCTGACATCCCATAAATGTGAGAATACTAGATCACCACAGAAAAATGTCAAACTTGAAGCAGTCTGCAGGTGAAATATGGCTTATAAGTCTGCACCAATTGAATCCAATGTGAATAATTCAAGTGCAAGAAAAATTGATAAGTAATATAGAGCTTTTACTACTTTAGTATGAATAGTGGATTTATTTGCTATCTGCCCAGGCAAAATATATTATTCCCTAAAAATCCGTTCATGTCTGAAAAGCCACATTAAATCTGTGATGTGTAGCAGTCCAATAAATATTGTCTCAAGAGCTTCCTGATGCAAAGTCCTTTATGTATTATAAAATAGAGCTTATGCAATTAAAGTGGCAAAAGGCCTCTCATTTGCTTGCTCTCCCATTCAAGGTCCTCATTTGTGGAGGAAAGGGTGGCTGGATGGATCTGGACCTCAAAGATCAGGTAGTGTTATCAAAGGGGAGGTTGGGGTTTGCAGTCTGCTGCTGGAAGGGCGTGAGGGGTGGGGCAAAGGTGAGAGTCATGACCAGGTTGTTCATGGCAGAGTGGACCTCTGAGGGAGATATGTTGTAAATGTTAAATACTTAAAGGAAACCATTTGAAATGGGTTACCAGCACTGTAGACCATGGGTTGGTACCTGGTTTACTTACTCATTATGACACAGGAGATGGCCATTTGGCCATTAGATTCATGCTAGCTCCCAATAGAGCAGTCCCATCAATCCCATTTGCCCCTCCTTTTTTCCCTGTAACCCTATGTTATTATCTGTCACATTCCCATCAACTTACCTTTTTCTTTTTGCCACTTGCCTACACTAAGACAACATTTACAGTAGCTTATTAACCCATCATCTTTGGGATGCAGAACAAAACTCAAGCACCTGGAGAGGAAGAGCATGGAAACTCCTCATAAACAGGACCCAGGGTCAGTATGGAACTACATCTTTGGAGCTGTAAAGCAGTAGCACTAACTGCATCAAAGAAGGAGGTTTCACGCATGATAAAGCATGTTTCTACAGTAGGTGGTGCCGCTGCACACGTCCTGACAAGTCAGTGCATTAGCCTGTTGAGAGCATGCTACAACCCAGAAGGAAAATCTGAGCCTTCACTATTATTGCAGTAAGTCGACCGTTTTCTTCAATTTCAGTCACTTTTCCCCAAGGAATGATATTGTGTTTGGTAAAAAAGTTGCACAACCCAAGAAAACCAAATTCGTTCCCTTCCCTAGGTGCAAGCATGTCACTTTAAACTGAAGATTAAATTCAGATTGATGGGGTACAGGGGTAGTCTATCTCCTGACTGTGAAGTTCTCTATTGTGAGTGCTTCTGCAGATTGTGGCTGAATACAAAAAAGCAGGTTCTGTTGAGATCCCAACGGTGCCGCACCTGACACAGGGATGTAAAATGCTGATGCAAGCTGCACCAAATAGCAAATTATTCCCTTAAGACATTTTGATCATACAAAGAAGCAAGGAAACAAATCCAGGCCTGAGACAGAAGCAGACTGAAATAAATATCTATCTTAATCTGTCCCATCAAGAATTTACGAAATTTATATCAACAAACTGTAACTTCTGGATTGAATTGTGGGGTTTTTACATGGAGATTTTGATATGCTTAATATTTGCAATGCATCAAGAGCAGCCTTTACTTTAATCCTAGGTGTGGTTTTGAGTATATTTTCTTTCAACTTGCTTTTCTGGTAACTTCTTAAATGTGATTAGTTTCACACAAGCAAATACACATTGACACAAAGGAGCTTCAGTTAAGTTGTGCAGAAGGAGACTTACATTCGGAAAGCTAACAACTATACAGAGTGCATGCAGCATTCCTCCTCCCACCACCATCAATCAGTCACTATTTAGCCCATGTCAGTGTGCCTGCTTGTACAGCTGTTGTCATGCTAAGATGGTGCAGTGCATAGTGGGGTTTTCTAGACACTAAGCTGTTTGATGCTGTCCTCCAATAACATTCATAATTTCCTCCACTGAAAGTCAGCAGCTTTTCACCAGCCATGCTGCAGCCATTGAGATAGCACCACATAGAAGTACTCGGAGAGGCAAAGGCACCCAGAAAATGGACACTGGGAAAGCACAAATGTGATAAGTTGATGTTTGTATGGAAAATGGCATGACTTAATATATATCGGGATTGCAATTTCGGGTTTTGACAGTTCTTCAGAGCTGATCCTGCTGTACCATTTGTACTGTTGCTTCTCCTACTGCTCCTCACTGTAAAGATAGGAGAGGGCTTAGTGGGCTTATAGGTGGATAATTCTCCAGGACTGGATGCGATATATCCCAGGCTGCTACGGGAGGCAAGCGAAGAGATTGCTGGGGCTCTGGCTGATTTATTTAAATCTTCACTAGAAACAAGTGAGGTACCAGATGACTGGAGGACAGCAAACATAGTTCCCCCTTTTCAAGAAAGGCAGCCGGGAAAAGCCTGGCAACTATCAACCTGTGAACCTAACATCAGTGGTAGGGAAGATACTGGAAAATATTTTGGAATGATTACTTTGAATGGCAGGAGCTAATCAGTGATAGCCAACATGGCTTTGTCAGGGGCAGATCCCGCACATGTCCTGACAAGTATTAGTACTCTTTTTAGAGAGGACAAAGTGTATCAATGAGGGCAGGGCAGGATTTACAAGGACTTCAGTAAGGTCTTTGACAAGGTCCCACATAGGAGACCAGTTCAAAAGGTTAGGGCCTCTGGAATCCAGATCCAGTTGACAAACTGAATCCAAAGTTGGCTTGGCAGTAGGAGACAGAGGATGATGGTAGAGGGTTGTTCTTGTGATTGGATGCCTGTGACTAGCGGTGCCTCAAGGACAGTGCTGGGACCCTTGCTGTTTGTAATATACATGAATGTTGACATGGCAGGCATGATCAGTAACTTCACAGATAACATGAAGGTTGGTAGAGGTGTTGATAATATGGAGGGTAGTCTTAGGCTGCAGAGAGATATCGATGTATGGTGAAATGGGCTGAAAAATGGCAGATGAAGTTTAATCCAGACAAATGTGAGCTGATGCTGTTTGGGAGTATAAATGGGGCAGGAAATACACCACGAATGGTAGGGTCTTAGGAAGTATGGGGGAGCAGATGGACATAGATCCTTGAAGGTGGCAACACAGTTAAATAATATGGTTAGGAAGGCATATGGGATACCGGCCTTCATTAGTCGGGGCATTGAATGTAAAAGTAGGGAGGTTATGCTCCAACTTTATAAAATATTGGTCAGCTGGAGTACTTTGCACAATTCTGGTCACCATGCTATAGGAAAGGAGCAATAGCACTGGAGAGGGTGCAGAGGAGATTCACCATCATGTTGCCTGGGATGGAGCGGTTCAGTTATGAGGAGAGTTTGGAGAAGCTAGGTCTGTTCTCCACAGAGAGGAAGAGGTTAAGAGGGAATATGATTGAGGTATATAAAATTATGAGGGGTATAGATAGGGCAGACTGCAAGGTACTTTCATCAGGCCTAGATAAAAATGGAGGATATAGATTTAGGGGAAGGGGGTGAGATTTAAAGTGCACATGAGTGAGACCTTATTTATCCAGAGTATGATAAGTACCTGGAATGCACTGCTAAAGAGAGTGGTTGAAGCTGCGTCACTGAAAGCATTTAAGAAGTGTCTATCTTGACTTCCTGACCAACAGACCACAATCAGTGAGGATAGGCAGCGACAACTCCGCCACAATTATCCTCAACACTGGTGCCCCACAAGGCTGTGTCCTCAGCCCCCTACTCTACTCCTTATACACTCATGACTACGTGGCCAGATTCTGCTCTAACTCCATCTACAAGTTTGCAGATGATACCATCGTAGTACAGGAAGGAGATAGAGAGCCTGGTGGCATGACAACAACCTTTCCCTCAATGTCAGCAAAACAAAAGAGCTGGTCATTGACTTCAGGAAGGGGGGTGGTGCACATGCTCCTGTCTACGTCAATGGTGCTAAGGGTTGAGAGCTTCAGGTTCCTAGGGGAGAACATCACCAATAGCCTGTCCTGGTCCAACAATGTAGATGCCATGGCCAAGAAAGTTCACCAGCACCTCTACTTCCTCAGGAGGCTGAAGAAATTTGATGTGTCCCCTTTGACCCTCACCAATTTTTATCAATGCACCATTGAAAGCATCCTATCCAGATGCATCAGGGCTTGGTATGGCAACTGCTCTGCCCATGACCGCAAGAACTGCAGAGAATTGGGGACACAGCTCAGCACATCCCGGAAACCAGCCTCCCCTCCAATGGACTCCACGGTCTACACTTCTCAGTGCCTCGGTAAAGCAGCCAGCATAATCAAAGACCCCACTCACCTGGGACATTCTCTCTTCTTCCCACTCCCATTGGGCAAAAGATACAAAACCTGAAAGCACATACCACCAGGCTCAAGGACATCTTCTATCCTGCTGTTATAAGACTATTAAACTGTCCCCTAGTAAGATGGACTCTTGATCTCACAATTTACCTCGCCATGACCTTGCACCTTATTGTCTGCCTGCACTGTACTTTCTCTGTAACTGTAACGCTATATTCTGCATTCTGTTATTGTTTTCCCTTGTACTACCTCAATGCACTGATGTTGCAAAACAACAAATTTTGCAACAATTCTGATTCTGTAATGAAATGATCTATACGCATGGCATGCAAAACAGTTTTTCACTGTACCTCAGTACATGTCACAATAATAAACCAATTTACCAATTTAGATGAGTACTTGAATCGCCTGGGTGTAGAAGGCTATGGATCAAATGCTGGGAGATGGGATTAGCACAGAAGTGTGCCCACTGGTCAGGTGGGACGAATTTGGCCAAATGGACTGTTTCCATGCTGTACGAGTCTATGACTCTCGGGCCATCTTCTCATAAAGTTCCAGTTGTGCAGCAATACTGGACCACCACAAATCTTGACACTCAGTCAATATGTCTGTGACTCTAACATGGCTTTCATCGCATAAGAAATGGAAGCAGGAGGGACCATGTGACTCCTTGAATCTGCTCTGCCATTTAGTAAGATCCTGCCAGATCAGCATGATCCCCGAATCCCTTAATGCCCAAAATTATTCTGATATTAAAATTGAACAACTGAGTATCCATCCTTCTGAGGTAAAGGAGTCCAAAGATTTTCAATCTTCTGCAGAAGTAAATTTCTCATCATTGCCATAAACAGCTGACCCTTTAACCTGAGATTGTGCCTCTAGTCTAGACACTCCAGATAGAGAAATCAGTCTCAGTGTTTACCCTGATAATTCCTTTCAGAGTCTTGAATATCTCAAGATCATCACGTATTCTTCTTAAATCCAGTGACTATAGGCAAATCTGCCTTAACTACTTTTCCATAGGACAAACCCCTCATCCCTGGAATTGACCTCGTAAATCCATGCTGCACTGATACCAGTGCAGAAGACAACAATGTGTTCAATACTTCATAAGAGGTTTCACCAAACCCCTGTAGAACTGCAGCATGACCTACTTTTCAATCCTCATTTGCCAACTGTTTGTTGTGCCTGCTGTTTACTTTCTCTTTCTTTTTCAATCTTTTTATTAGTTTTCAAATTAATACAGGTTGATACATAGCATCGATGTTTGTACATGTAATACAAAGAGATCAGGATAACAATCATGGCATAGATAATCATAAAGAACAATAAATTATATAAAAAAATCTGTAGATCCAACGATCTCTTAATAAGTGAATATAATATAACAGAAAGGAAAGAAAAAGATTTATTATATAAGTTAAAAAAAAGAAAAAAACCCCAAATCAATCAGAAAAATTATAATTAATATAAACTAAACTAAACAGAAAAATTGCAAAAAAAGACAAACAACAAAAAAAGAAAAAAAAACTGGGCTAAAATTTCTCAGTAGAAACAGAGCAATATTATGTCGTCAACTCCGTTCCTCTAAGTTAGAAAGTTATTGAAAGGGGATCTACATCATGTGAAAATATTGAATAAATGGACTGCAAATATCTTCAAATTTAAGCGAAGGAGCAACAGTACCTCTCCTAAGTTTTTCCAAGTTTAAACATGATATAGTTTGAGAAAACCATTGAAAAGTAGTAGGGGGTGTTAGATCCTTCCATTTATGCAAAATGGATCGTTTGGCCATTAATGTAACAAAAGCAATCATATGGTTAGCGGAAGCAGATAAATGGCCAGACTCTATCCTTGGTAATCCAAAAATTGCAGTGATAGGGTGCGGTTGTAAATCAATCTTCAATACGTTTGAAATAATGTTAAAAATGTCTTTCCAATATTTTTCCAAAAGAGGACAGGACCAAAGCATATGTGTCAAAGAAGCCACATTTGATTTACATCTATCATATATAGGATTTATATGGTTATAAAAATGAGCTAGCTTATCTTTGGACATATGGGTCCTGTGAACTACCTTAAACTGTATCAACTCGTGTCTGACACACATTGAAGATGTATTAACTAAATGAAGAATTTTCTTCCAAGTCTCTGTAGGTATAGATATCTGGAGTTCGCTTTCCCATTCATTCTTAATTTTGTCCAATGATTCTGGACATATTTTCATAATTAAATCATAAAATTATTGCTATCAAGCCCTTCTGATAAGGATTAAGACCTAAATTTTTTCCGTAGTTTCAATTTTGTAAGGTGTCGGAAAAGAGGGTATAACAGCTTTTAAAAAATTTCTAATCTGCAAATATCGATAAAAGTGTATTTGTTAGACAATTGTTCAAAAGATGAAGAACAGTTATCAATGAATAGATCGCAAAAACATACTATTCCCTTCCTTTTCCATATGGAAAAAGCTGAGTCAACTCTGGATGGATGAAAGAAAAAATTAGATTGAATGGGACTTGACAAGTTAAATTTATTCAATCCAAAAAATTTATGAAATTGAAACCATATTCATATTGTATGTTTAACAATTGGGTTAGTCATATGCTTACTTAATTTGGGAAGTGCAAAAGGGAGTGAAGTTCCTAAAATAGAAACTAATGAAAATTCAAGTACTGATTGGTGCTCAAGGTATACCCATTTGGGGCACTGAATTACATCTGAATCTTGTATCCAAAAAATTAAATATCTGATATTAATTGCCCAATAATATAATCTAAAATTAGGCAGGGCCATACCACCATCCTTTTTTAGTTTTTGTAAATATTTCTTACTTAACCTTGGGTTTTTATTCTGCCAAATATATGAAAGAATTTTAGAATCAATAGTGTCAAAAAAAGATCTCGGGACAAAAGTTGGAATCGCTTTAAATAAATATAGAAATTTTGGTAAAATATTCATCTTAATCACATTAATTCGGCCTACCAATGATAAAGACAGTGGAGACCACTTAGTAAATAATTGTTTAACATGGTCAATTAAAGGCAATAGATTAGCTTTAAATAAGTCCTTATGTTTCTTGGTAATTTTAACACCTAAATACATAAAATAGTCAGGTACCAATCTAGAAGGTAATTGGCTATAAATTGGGGTTTGCATATTCAATGGAAAAAGTTCACTCTTATGAAGATTTAATTTATATCCAGAAAAAACACTAAGCTGATCTAGTAGTGGTAGTACTGCAGGGATAGATTCGTCTGGATTAGAAATATAAAGTAACAGGTCATCTGTGAAGAGAAATATCTTATGAATCTTCTGTCCCCGAGTAATGCCACATACATTTGAAAAGTCCCAGAGTGCAATAGCCAAGGGTTCTAAAGCAATATCAAATAATAAAGGGCTTAAGGGGCAACCTTGTCTAGTACCTCGAAAAAGCCTAAACAAAGGAGATCTTTGATTATTAGTAAGTATTGAAGCCATAGGTGTATAATAAGTCATTTTAATCGCAGATATAAATTTAAGGCTAAAATTAAGTTTTTGAAGTGTAGTGAGTAGATATTCCCATTTGACTCTGTCAAACGCCTTTTCAGCATCTAGTGAAACAACACATTCTGGGATTTGGGATGAAGGGGTATATATAATATTCATTAATCTCCTAATATTAAAATGTAAATAACGGTTCTGAATAAATCCTGTCTGGTCTTCAGAGATAATTTGTGGGAGAACCTTTTCCAGTCTAAAGGCCAATATTTTGGAAAATATTTTTGAATCTACATTTAATAAACAAATAGGTCTATAAGATGTACAATCAATGGGATCTTTATCCTTTTTAAGAATTAAAGAAATACTTGATTCATAGAAAGATTGTGATAGTTTACCCACTGATAGGGCATCTTTAAAAATTTTCGCTAACCAGGGAACAAGAATATCAGAAAAGGATTTAAAAAATTCAGCTGTATATCTGTCAGGGCCAGGTGCTTTACCCAAATTCATTGAAAATATTACTTTCTTTATTTCTTCCTCCGAAATGGGAGCACCTAATGTAGAACATTCATTTAAAGATAGTTGGGGAATCTTCAGACCTCTTAAAAATTCATACATTAATGTAGGATCCTCAGAGGATTCTGATGGGTATAAAGAAGAATAAAATTCTTGAAAGGATTTGTTAATTTGAACATGATCTATTGTGTAGGTACCATCTGGTTTATGAATTTTATTAATCTGACGTTTAGATAAAGTAGCTTTCAATTGGTTGGCCAATAATTTACCGGATTTGTCACCAAGTATATAAAATTGACTTTTGTTTTTAAGTAGTAGATTTTCAATTGAAGATGTTAATAATAAACTAAGTTGTAATTGGAGATCTGTTCTTTTTTAAAAAGCTCCAGATTTGGAGTATCAGAATATTTTTTATCGATTTCTTTAATCTTGTCAACCAATATATGTATTTCGTTATTAGTTCATTTTTTCCAAACCAGTGGAATATGAAATAATTTGACCACGGACATATGCTTTAAAAGTATCCCATATACTCCCACCGGAAATTTCTTCAGTAAAATTAGTTAAAAAGAAAAATGAAATCTGTTCTTTAATAAATTGGAGGAAATCTGAGTCTTGTAATAGAGAAGGATTAAATCGCCATTGTCTGACATCAAAGGATACATCTGGTAATTTAATTGATAAAGTCAATGGTGCATGATCAGAAATAGCAATTGCATTGTATTTACAGTCCATAGTAAGTGGAGCTCATCTAGCATCAATAAAAAAAATAATCAATCCTCGAGTAGTTATGGTAAACATGAGAAAAGAATGAAAATTCTTTATCATATGGGTGTAGAAATCTCCAAACATCTAAAATTCTGGATTCAACTAAAAAGGAATTAATAAAGTCAGCACATTTGTTTGGAAGTGTAGGATTTGACACAGATCTATCCATTGAAGAGTTTAGACAACAGTTAAAATCTCCATCCATAATCACAGTGTATTCATTTAAATTAGGAAAAAATGCAAACAGATGTTTAAAAAATTCAGGGTGATCTACATTGGGTGCATAAACATTAACCATAACAACTTTTTTATTATGAAGCAGACCAGTAATTAATAAAAATCTACCATTTGGGTTTACTATTGTCTCATGATGGACAAACAAAATTGAGGAGTCTATAAAAATAGAAACTCCTTTTACCTTTGCTTGTGAATTTGAATGGAACTGTTGACCCCTCCAAAATCTAAAAAAACGTTGATTATCTTTCTTCCTGATGTGAGTCTCCTGAACGAAAATAATCTGAGCATTTAATCTATGAAAAACTTTAAAAATCTTCTTGCATTTAAGTGGATTATTTAAGCCGTTAACAGTCCATGAAATAAAATTAATAGTCTTATCCATTTTAACAGATTAAAAAACATATGGTATGTAAAGGGTTAATCTTGGTATTTCCAAGTCTTACCAACAGGAAGAAGTAAAAAAAAATTCAAAGAGGAAATGGATGTGACGACAATTTAGAAAAATGTGTAGTTTAGCCCAGAAGAAGAAAAACATAAATGCAGCCCCACCCCCCTCCCCCAACAGCCCGAAAACTGGCCAATAGGCAGCCAGAAAGCTACCCTCTAATTGAACTAACCCCAGTTCTATTGGTGGCAGTAGTCCAAATTGAAAAAATATATAAACTACCCATGTTTTGTCTAAAAATGAACAACATAATACAAACAGAGATACCGAAATCATAACATAGTTGTGAGATTGAAACAGAGCCAAATGGTGTTAACAGTCGACAATTAAAAAATACGGTTTAATAATTATTTCGAAAAGAAAGCAAATGATCAGTCATTTTGTTAAATTCTTAATCGTTATTAAAACAAAACATTAAAAATATTGAAAGAAGAAAAAAGAAAGGTTTAAATCTAAAAATTAATTAGATAATAAAACAAGTAGGTAGTGAATCAAAGGAAAAACACTGTGTCTCTTCTGCGTTTCTTAGCTTCTAAAATTACAAGTTAATTCAAAAGAAAATTCTCGGCTTCTTGAATGGATTTAAACCATTTGCGAGATTTATCAGGTAATGAAATTCTCAACCTTGCTGGGAATAATAATGCAGGATGATAATTGCTTTGATAGAGACAAGCCATAACTGGTTTGTAGGTCAGCCTTTCTTTCATAACTTCTGGGGTGTAATCTTCAACTATTCGGAACTTCCATTGTTTAAATTGAATCATTCCACTTCTACGAGCGGTACGAATCAGGAGTTCCTTGCCACTGACATAATGGAATCTCAGTATTACTGGCCGAGATTTTTGATCCGGAGCAGGTTTAGATCTTAATGCTCTGTGAGCCCTATCCAGAATGGGTTGAACGGGAACATTTTGGAACCAAACACATAGACCAAAAGATTAGAAAAGAATTCCATACGGTTACCAGTCTCGGTGTTCTCTGGAAAACTGATGATCCTTGCATTTTTCCTTCTGTTGCCTCCTTCCAGGTCGATGATCCTCTGTTGTTGCTTTTCCAGGTTTTGCTTGGTCATAATAAAGGCTTTTTCAAGTGAATGGAGTTTGGCATCTCTCTCTTTACCAGCTTTTAATTCAGCAATTAATTGCATTTGTTTGGCATTCTCCTGGATAAGAGTATTTTGTTTGTCTTCAAAGTCTTTTAAAATAGACTTCAATTCGGCAAAGGTCTGATCGAACTTTCTATCCAGATTAGAAATAGCTTCCAAAGTAGGTTGGTCTCCAATACCTTTACCATTAGCAGAGGCTTTAGATCTGGTGGTCATTTTAACAGTTAAAAATCAAGATTAAACTTGTGCCAGTATTGTAAAAGACTTATTAAAGAGTGGTAAATAATAGATTGAAAAGTGCCTGGACCAAAGCCAAGTTATGACTTAGTCCATCGAGCGCCACCAACAGACTCCCTACTTCCTCTTCTCATGAACCATTACCGTTAGATCTCATTGCAAACCAACAACCCCCCAAAACATAAAAATTTCTACAAGTTGTCACAAAGAGATGTCAAAGGTTCTGGGAATATAACTGCCTAGAAATTAGATTGCACCTAGTTTTGGTTCGCTAAAGGTGGGGGTCTGGATTCTGCCATATGGAAGCAGCTGAAGGAATAGGGTGTTAAGTCAGGGAGCAGCTAATGTCTTCATTGAGCAAAGCGGTGTTGCTCGTGAGCAGATTGAGGTGTTCAGTAAGCAGCAAGATGCCAATAATGAATAGGTTGTAGCTCCCAATGGACACAGAGATGCTACCCAGTGTGAATGTGAAGGGAATGCTCTCCTGCATTAGCAGAGATGGAAAAACATCTTCCCAATTCAAACAGAGCTGTGGCACAAGCAAATTTACTCTCCTTCCACAGGAACTGAAACGTGTGCCATCGATATAGGTTGTGCAGAGATCTAACTTTGGGCAGAGGAGTGAAGATAGCAGGGTGAAATATCTGCGGTTGGGTCGTGTCAGCCAAGTCAGCTTTGGATCTGGAGATTGGAATGGCAGTGGTGCAGTCTGAGTGCCAGCAGATCAAAACGCTATTAGCTATCCAGATCTCCAGTATCATTTTCAGGATATTGTTGTCCCCACTCACAACCTTAGCAATGTGCCTCCCACCATGGCGTCTCAGGCCACATGCTTACTCCTGCCCCATACAGCTAACCATATAGACTGTTCCTTCCATTGGCTGGGCCAGTAGTCTGAAGCTGGCCTATCTAGGGCAAGAGATCATTGAGAGTCACTGAGAACATCTGTGAGGATTTGAAAAGAAAGGAACAGCCATTCGCTAACTGGATTGCAGTCTTGGGAGAACACCACAGTTTAGAACAAGGCCATCAAAACTTACCTAACAAGGTGGTCAGTAGGTGTGTTTAAAAGAAAAATGTCAAGATTTTCAACTTATGTATTATTTGATTTCATTTTGTTATACATGATTTTCAAAACACGATTAACAACATAACATGTTATTTTCGGCAACAATGTCCGGAATGAATCTATGGTGATCTGGCAGCTGCAGGCAATTACTGCATACGCGGTGATGCCTCACTTTGTAAAGATGTTGATGGTATACAATTCATGTTAACTGGCTCAAGTTCATACTTCATTACTGTTAGCTGGTTAGGAATGCTTTTTCAAATAAGGGTTGCTGCCCTGCAGCACAGCACGCATGTGAAAAACAATTTATGTGTAATTCAGCTGATAAATAAATTCAATCCCCCGCTTGAGTTCTTTAAATATTTATATTGGCACTCTCTGAAGGAGAGAGTCCTATGAGAAGCTTAGAATAAAAGAATGTCATATAGTGAAATGAATCATTTGCTCAGTGCTACCTGTTCTCTCTGCGCCTTCATTTATACCAAGGATTAAAAGCAGATGACATAGCATTGGTCAGATGTGATTGCTTGTGTTGGAATAGTGTGACATTAAAATATTCAGATCTGATTGTTGTGAACAGAGTGGCACTGGTGTTTTTACTGCCAAGACTTCATCAATTCTTTCTCATGTTATCTTTTTTATTCAGTCAAGGGATGTGGGCTTCGCAGGTTGAGCCAGCATTTATTTGCCTATCCCTAATTGCCCTTGAGAAGGTGGTGGTAAGCTGCCTTCTTGAATACTGCAGTCCTTGAGGTGTGGGTATACCCACAGTGCTGTTAGGGAGAGAGTTCCAGGACGGTGAAGGAACAGCGATATATTTCCAAGTCAGGATGCTGTGTGGCTTGGAGACAACTTCTAGGTGATGGTGTTCTCATGTTTTTGCTGTCCTTGTCCTTCTAGCTAGTAGAGGTCGTGGGTTTGGAAGGTGCTGTGTAAGGAGTCTTGTTGAGTTGCTGCAGTGCATGCTGCAGATGGTGTAAACTGCTGCCACTGTGCCCCAGTGGTGCATTGAGTGAATGGTAGTGGATGGGGTGCCAATCGAGCAGGTTGCTATGCCCTGTGTGCTGCCAAGCTCCTTGAATGTTGTTGAAGCTGTACTCATCCAGGCAAATGGAGAGTTTTCCATCACATTCCTGACTTAAGCCTTGTAGATGGTAGACAGGTTTTGAGGAATGAAGAGGTCAATAACTTACCACAGGACCGAGTCATCAGAGCTGCACAGAAACATGATAGTGACCATCAGATAATGATTCTCATGATCCATGATGACCTGCATATTTAGGGAGTGGAAACTCTTTTTAATCATGAACAGATCTGGGTTCTCCAAGGCAGCTATTACGAGAACATTATTATGGTCGATGGCTACCAACACCATTGGGAAGCCAGCATTGTTGGCAAGTCCCAGGGCACAAGGTGACACTTGCTCCTTCTTGAAATCAAAATACACAAAGTTGTTTGTCATGGTGCTGGCTACCTATCCTAATCCCAACAGGACCCAATTATAAGTGTCGGCAATGGGTCAGATCAAAATACAAGTCCTTGGGCTCAGGCCTGATTAGTTGCATCTTGCGACGAAACAAAAACTAAATAAATACACTACTACATGCTTGTTGGGGTCATTTAGGGGCTCTGCAATATTAGACTGAGTGCATACACATTGTGATATTTGGTTGGGATTCTTGTCAGTGCTGGTCAGGTCAGCTCGGATTGGATAGGAACATAATTAGTCTCATCTATAAAGGTCCATGGGGTAAATATCATTAAATACCTATGATCTTGCTCATAAATTTTCAAACAGTCACTGATCACCTATATCCTACAAGTGGATTCTAGGGGAAATCAGATTTGACAACAAAACATTTGTTATTCGTAATTGGGAAGAGAACATGCTGGGCACTCGGTGTTTTGAATTCCATATTTTTTTCTTTTCTTTATTTAACAGCCTGTCACTATTGTTGTATATTCATTTATTTTCTTCAAAATTTTTTATACTGATTTCCAGTGGCTGTTGAAAATAGTCTTATAGAATTTGGGATAAAGGCTATTAGAACTGTTTTAATATTTATGGACATTTTGGAGCAACATCCTCAGACATGGTGAGAAGTACAGACTGGAACCTTTGGAACTATAACCCAGCATTGTTCGCTCTTTCCCGACTGAAAGGTGAAAACGTGGGAGGGGAAGACAAAAGATGTGAAAATGCTATTTAGTGACAGGGAAAGATTAAAGTCAAGAATAACTAACGGATCAATGTTGGCCCCAATATTTACCAAAATGGATACATTTTAAGAGACGTTGAAACCACAAGCAAAGCCTCACATACAACCAATGATTCTGGAAAATCCAGGAACACTGTTTTACAAAATTACTGTTATATACAGTATATTCAAAAGAATCAACCTTTCCTTTGTCCATACATCTAAAATCCTACCTTGAAAACCAAATGGATCATCATTTGGAGACCAGTCTTGCCTGGATATTTTCCTGTAATGTTATGTGATGACAAATTAAAAAGATTGGCTCCGGTTTCTGTACAAAGAGCATGGACCAACATTTTCTTTCCAACTCCAGATGGTCCTGCCAGTAACAAAGACTTCACCAAAGGAGCTTTCTCATGGACAGTTTGGGAACCTGCAAAAGGAATTCAGGGTGTTTATTAGAGAAAGTTTACTGCACAGAATTTCATTTTCCTCCAAGTCTAGTTCTGTTTCAGCCATTAAATTTTATTTGCATTGACTTTAACATTAAAATCTGGAGTACTAAAAAGATGGAATTGTAATCTGATTGAAATACCTGGAACAATAAGGAGACTAGGTAGATAAAAGACAATCTATTTTCTCTGGCACAGGATTTAGAACAACATTGCAAAATCTTCCAGTTAGAACCAGGAATGAAGGAAAAGCAAAAAAAACGGCACGGTAGCGTAGCAGTCAGTGCAACGCTATTACAGCGCCAGCGATCGGGGTTCAATTCCCGTTGCTGTCTGTAAGGAGTTTGTACGTTCTCCCATGTCTGCGTGGGTTTCTGCTGGGTGCTCCGGTTTCCTCCCACATGCTAAAGACGTACGGGTAGGTTAATTTGGGGTTTATAATGGGCGGTGCGGACTCGCTGGGCCGGAAGAGCCTGTTACCACGCTGTAAATAAAAAAAAATTAAAAAGTTTTTTAAAAAAAAGTTAAAAAAAAAAGAGGAAGCATTTGGTCCATAAATAGGTCAGTGAAATCTGCTTATTATTTCCAAAAAATGCTCTGGATCCTGTGCCAAATGACGTTTTCAAGATTAAGGTTAATAATTTCAAGAGATGGTATCAAAAGAGATGGATCAAAGGAGAATAAATGTATTTAAGATACAGGTCATCAGTGATCCAATAAAAGACAGAATCAGACTTAAGGTTTATCCTATTCCAAATTATAAATAAGAGCAGGGACTTCAAGATCATAGTTTTTGGCTCCTCCTTTATGGAAAGGACATTAAAGTTTGCATTCTAAATTCACAAAGTGAAGTTTGGGATGGGAAACTAGTTCTGTGGAAACACTTAGTATTTCAACTAAACTTAAGAAAAGGAGAAGGAGATTTTATAGAGGCTTTATAATATGAAGAGAACGCAAGAAATAGAAGCAGGGGTAGGCCATCTGTGCCCTCACTTCTGCTCGACCTTTCAATCATTCAGGGCTTTTCTTTGTCCAGTGCCACTTTCCTGAACCAAACCTCTGAAGCTATTGTTCTCAGTCTCAGTGATTAAGCCTCTTACGCTAGGAATTCCAGATTCACTACCCTTTGGGCAAATAAATTTCTTCTCATCTCTATCCTGAGGATTCAACCTTTTATTTTGACAGTGAACCCTGGTTTTGGGCACCTCAGCCAGGGGAAACATCTTACTTGTATTAACACAGTCAAGCCATGTAGTTATTTTGTATGTTTCACTGAGATCACTCATTCTTCTAAACTCAACACGGTACAGATCTGGTCTGCTTAATCTGCACATTAGCTTTTAGTGATTTATGTACAAGGATCCCCTTCCCTCTGAACATCAACATATTCCAAATTAAAAATACTTGTCAAAAAAATATTCAGTTAGGCCATCAAACTGAATATCTTGTCAGGGACAAGCACTAACCTGGATGATTTCTTCCGTGTTTATTTTACCTGTTTGTAGTCCTATCTCCCAAAATATTTTACCAGTTGTGACATGGGAGCAGTGGAATATGTTGCTTTTAGCACTAGAGATCCCATGTTTTTTTCGTTATTCATCAGGACAGCTACAAGGCTCCAATCACTCTTCTCCTTGAATCTTAATTGAGATAGCATATGGTAGACTCCAATTCGATTGGACTTCTCGACTGTGGGGAAAGTAGCCAATGCTCCCACTTTAGGTCAATACATGTCCAGTTTGCGAGTGAATAGGATTAGATATTGTCTCACATCTAAACAAGCATGAAACAAAGACATTTGGAGGTGTGTTGGATGCTTCAGGGACTTGGCTGTCACAAGGGCAGGAATGGCTGCTGGATATTCCGGGGTTTAGATGTTTCAAAAGGGACGGGAACGGAGCTAAAAGAGGTGGGGGAGTGGCTTTGCTGATCAGGGACAGTGTCACAGCTGTAGAAAGGGAGGACATCCTGGAGGGATCGTCGACTGAGTCAGTGTGGGTGGAAGTCAGAAGCAGGAAGGGAGCGACACCCCCCCACCCCCACCCAATAGCAGCAGAGACACCGAGGAGCAGATCGGGAGACAGATTTCGGAGAGGTGCAAAAATAACAGCATTGTTGTCATGGGTGATTTCAGCTTCCCTAATATTGATTGGCACCTCCTTAGAGTAAAGGGGATAAATGGGGTAGAGTTTGTTAGGTGTGTCCAGGAAGGATTCCTGACACAGTATGTGGACAGGCCGACCAGAGGAGAGGCCATACTGGACCTGGTACTAGATAATGAGCCTGATCAGGTTTTAGATCTCTAGGTGGGAGAGCATTTTGGAGACCGTGACCATAATTCATTGATCTTTATTATAGCCTTGGAGAGGGATAGGAGCAGACGATATGGGAAAGTATTTAATTGAAGAAGGGGGAATTATGATGCTATTAGGCAGGAACTTGGGAGTGCAAATTGAGAACAGATGTTCTTGGGGAAGTGCACAATGGAAATGTGGAGGTTGTTTAAGGAGTACTTGCATGGGGTTCTAGATTGGTTTGTCCCGTTGAGGCAGGGTAAGGATGTTAGAGTGAAGGAACCATGGGTGACAAGAGACAGAATATCTTGTCAAGAGGAAGAAAGAAGCTTACTTAAGGTTTAGGAAGCGAGGATCAGACAGGGCTCTGCAGAGTTACAAGGTAGCCAAGAGAGAGCTTAAGAATGGACTTAGGAGAGCTAGAAAGGGGCATGAGAAGGCCTTGGTGAGTAGGATTAAGAAAAACCCCAAGGCATTCTACACATATGTGAAGAATAGGAGGATGACTAGAGTGAGGGTAGGAACGATTAAGGATAAAAGAGGAAACATGTGCCTGGAGTCGGAACAGGTAGGGGAGGTCCTTAATGGATATTTTGCTTCAGTATTCATCAGTGAGAGAGACCTTGACATTTGTGAGGATGGCGTACAACAGGCTGATACGCTAGGGCATGTCGATGTGAGGCAAGAGGATGTGCTGGAACTTTTGAAAAACATTAGGATAGATAAGTCACCAGGGCCGGATGGGATACGTATATCCAAGGTTAATACGGGAAGCTAGGGAAGAGATCGCTGTGCCCTCAGTGATGATCTTTGCGTCCTCACTGGTCACAGGAGTAGTACCAGATGATTGGAGGATGGCAAATGTTGTTCCTTTGTTTAAGAAAGGGAATAGGGATAACCATGGGAATTACAGGCCAGTGAGTCTTATTTCAATGGTGGGCAAATTACTGGAGAAGATTCTTAGAGACAGGATTTATGGGCATTTGGAGAAGCATAAGCTGATTAGGGACAGTCAGCATAGCTTTGTGAGGTGCAGGTCGTGCCTCACGAGCCTGATTGAATTCTTTGAGGATGTGACAAAACACATTGATGAAGGTAGAGCAGTGGATGTGGTGTACATGGATTTTAGTAAGGTGTTTGATAAGGGTCCTCATGGAAGGCCCATTCAGAAAGTTAGGAGGCATGGGAACCAGGGAAACTTGGCTGTGTGGATTCAGAATTGGCTCACCCATAGAAGACAGAGGGTGGTTGTAGATGGAGCATATTCTGCCTGGAGGTTGGTGACCAGTGGTGTTCTGCAGGGATCTGTTCTGGGTCCCCTACTGTTTGTGATTTTTATAAATGACTTGGATGAGGATGTGGAACGGTGGGTTATTAAGTCTGCAGAGGACACAAAGGTTGGTGGCATTGTGGATAGTGTAGAAGGTTGCTGTAGGTTACAACAGGACATTGATAGGATGCAGAGCTGGGCTGAGAAGTGGTAGATGGAATTCAACCCGGAAAAGTGTGAAGTGATACACGTTGGAAGATTGAATTTGAAGGCAGAATACAAGGTAAATGGCAGGACTCTTAGCAGTGTGGAGGAATAGAGGGATCTTGGGGCCCATGTCCATAGATCCCTCAAGGTTACCGCGCAGGTTGATAGGGTTGTTAAGGCAGCATATGGTGTGTTGGCTTTCATTAGTCAGTGTATTTAGTTCAAGAGCCGTGAGGTAATGCTGCAGCTCTACAGAACTCTGGTTAGACCACACTTGGATTATTGTGTTCACTTCTAGTCTCCTCATTATAGGAAGGATGTGTAAGTTTTAGAGAAGGTGCAGAGGAGATTTACCAGGATGTTGCCTGGATTGGAGAGCATGTCTTATGCGGATGGGTTGAGTGAGCTAGGGCTTTTCTCTTTGGAGAGGAGGAGGAGGAGGATGAGAGGTGACTTGATAGAGGTGTACAAGATGATAAGAGGCACAGATCGAGTGAACAGAGACTTTTTCCCAGGGCGAAAATGGTTAACACGAGGGGGCATAATTTTAAAGATGGTATGGGGATGTCAGAAGGAGGAGTTTTTTTTTAAAAACACAGAGAGCGGTGGGTGTATGGAATGCACTGCTGGCAGAGGTCATGGAGGCAGATACATTAGGGACATTTAAAAGACTCTTAGATAACCACATGAATGATAGAAAAATGGAGGGCTATGTGGGAGGGAAGGGTTATTTAGATCTTAGAGCCGGATAAAATGTGGGCACAACATCGTGGGCTGAAGGGCCTGTACTGTGCTGTAATGTTCTATGTTCTCTGTAACCTAACAATAATTAGGATTACATTTGATGTTCTTTCTCATCGTTATGGTATTGACCTTCATGATAAATATAAAGAAAAATATTGGATATCTTCAATTCTCAGTTGACTTTTTAACTAAAATGATCAGAAAGCACAAAATGCACTGGCTGTTTTCCATTTGACCTAGGTGGCATTCCCAATAGAGACAATGCGGGAAATCCAGCCTTGAACTCTGAATGAATTATTAGCATGCTCTCTTTCCAAGCCATTGTGTGTCATGAGACGCTTCCATTAATTGTGCATTGATGACACCGAGAGCAAGGACTGGGAATTAACTATTCACATGTTGAACTGTCATATTTTAGTATACACTTACTGAATGCTTAGCAAATGGCTATCTTATGTTTAAAAAAAAGCAGTTCATTTACAATGCAGAACTAAAGTGAATGAAAAACACTTTCACTTGAAATCCAGCATTGCATGGAGATAACAAAGGGGATTTTGAAAAAAAAATTAAGTAAAAGCAATAGATGCTAATACCTTCTTTCATTCTCAATAAAGTTGTGGTAGAAACCTATTCCACTTGCACCATAACTAATTACTAATACCATTTTGCTCCTAAAACAGTCAAAACTTCCAAGCTTCTCTTGTGTTTAAGATATTAAACAGGATGAGAGGTAGCTATGGAGGAAGGCAAGAGATTACAATGTGAAGTATTGATATTTGTTTGTTTACAGGATGTGGACATTGCTGGCAATGCAGGCATTTATTGCCCATCCCTAACTGACCCTGAACCGAGGAAGCAATTAAAAGTCAACCACATTGCAGTCACATAGACCGGAGTACCACATTTCCTTCTCCGATGAGTGTTGGTGGATTAAATGGATTTTTATGACAATCATTAATTTCATGCTTACAGTTGTTGCACTAGCTTTTTTTTAAAAAAAAAACAAAATGATACCAGTTACTTTAATTTAAAGACACCAGCTGATATGGTGGAATTCAAACTCATCTCTGGATCAATGGCCCAGAACTCAGGTTGCTAGTCAAATAACTTAAGCTTTGCATCACCACATCTATGGTAAAGGAGGATCAGAATATTAACATAATCAAAGATTCCAAAGGATTCACATGTGCTTAAAGCCATTTAAGGTGATATTAGGACAAGTGTCCAAAAGGTAGATTAAAGAGTTTGGCTTTAAGAAGCAGCTTATTGGATGTAATAGAGATAGAGAGCCAGAGAAGTTTAGATGGCATATTCCAGAGCAGATGGCACGACTCTGAACCTTCTTTTCCCCCGAGCTCATTATTATGATCAGTTTTAGTTTGTGGAGGGTAAAATAGGGCAACAATCTGTTCAAATTTCCATTCTAAAATGACATCAGAAGCAGTTCAGAAAGATTTTTGTGCAATTCTGAACATTGAAGTTATTTTATAGTTGGAGCACACTCATAAATATTCCTTATAATACATACAAACAATGATTACCCTGCAGCCCAGGACAGGCCCGTCAGCTCACGATGTTGTGCCAAACTAATTAAACACCTAACTAAACTAATTGCTTCTGCCTACACAATGTCCATAACACTCCATTCTCTGGATATCCATGTGCCTATCTAAGCGCCTTTTAAATGCCTCTATCGTATCTGCCTCCACTACCACCCATGGCAGTGCATTTCAGGCATCCACCTCTCTCTGTGTAAAAAAAAACTTGCCCTGAGCAACTCCTTTGAACTTACCCCATCTCACCTTAAATGCATGCCTTCTTGTATTAGACTTTTCAACCTTGGAAAAAAGATACCGGTGTCTATGCTATCTATGCCTCTCATAATCTTATAAACTTCTATCAGGCCTCCCCTCAGCCACTGCTGCTCCACAGAGAACAACCTAATTTAATAACCCTCAATCTGGAAGAAAATGCTAACACATTTTAAACAAATAGTAGGCTTCCAAATGAACGCCATATTAACTTGCAAGCAAGTACTGCCAGGTTTTATTTTAATTAGGAAATTCTGAGGGAATAGTTTGGTCATAGATTAAAAAAAACATATGCATTGTCAGAAAAGTGACAGAGACTATCATTCACAGTGCTATCAAATAACACTTACTCACCAATAGACTACTGAATGATGCCTAATTTGAGTTTCTACAGGACAAGTCACCTCCAGACTTCATTGCAGTCTTTGTCCAAACATGGACCAAAAAGCTGAACTCCAGAGGTAAAATGGGATTCCTTAACAGGCTCCCAAGAGTTTCAGAAAAAGTTAGGTCTTTTTCCCATGCTTTCCAAAAAAAATCATTCACAATCTTCCTCCAAATTTTCTTTTGAATTCCAGAAAGGGGATTCTGTTATTAAATTATTTGAACAGTAATCAGAAGTTCCATCAATTCAGACTAAAGCCTTGAACACAGGATTTCCCACAACCCCAGAGACCTTATAAACAGAGAAATTAAAGTCCCATGGAACTACAAAAATTCTGCTATATTATGTATTATAAGCAGTGGCAAAAATAAACCGCACAAGTGCACAGCTCTTTTTCTCGCTAATTTTTTCTTGTTTCTCCTTTTCAGAAGAATGACAGCTTGTGCTGTAGTAGTTCCCTAGACACGAATAGATGTCTGAATCTTTACTGAAACATGCATAGTGTACAATAATGGATTATTTAAATTATGGTTGGGAGAGAGGAATTCTATCAAAGCCAAATCTATCCTCATTTGATTCTGCTATGATCAACTTTCCAAGCATGGTTTTATCTCAATGAAACAACTAGCACAAGGAATCTACAATCGTTCCTCGACCTGAGGATTTTTTAAATTACACTCTCATTGCTATTTTCTCTTAGACTGGCTAGCTCTGCAAATAAAAAATCTGTGAAGTATTGCTTTCTTAACCCTCTCTTTTTTAAAGGTTAACTCATGCAGGTTTACAGTTGAACGTGTGCCAATTGTTCTTTGGCACATTGTCCAAATGACTGTTTGGCCATTCAGAACTGGGATGAGAAGTGTTTTCTTCACACAGGGGGTAGCGGATCATTGGAATTTCTACTCAGTAGGGTCAGGGAGGTTCAGTTGCTGAGTTTATTCAGAATGGATATGAAAGGACTTTTGGATGTGAAGTGAGTCAGGGGATAACGGGTTAGTGTAGGAACGAGGCATGGAGGTACAAGATCAGGCATGGTCTTACTGAATGTCTGAGCAGACACAAGGGGTCAAATGGCCTAACCTGCTTCTATTACTTATGTTCTTATCCCTCATCCCTCAGTATAGCCAACGACTATTGGCAGTTTCTTTTTCCATTGGTGGATTCATGGCCAAGCCTGATACTGCCCTTGCTATCCATTTATGCAGACTTTGCAGAAGAATGGTAATTAGGAACAGAAAATTTGTTCTTTTAACCCCTTCTTTTTCAGCTTAAATGAATTGAAATCTAATGTATTGCTCTGCCTACCACTCCTACTTGCCATACTAGAAACACACATATCAACTACGCCATCAAAGAACTGTTAAGTGAAGAAAAACCTAATTCTATAAGCAAGTGTTCTGTTGAAATGATCTTGGTTACAGAGCTCTGAGGAGGTGCATCTGTTTGTTGCTCTGATTAATACTGAAGCAAATGTGCAGGGCTCACATCTGCCAAGTGGTTTCTCTGGAAATCTGACATCTCGACAGTGTTATCATTCACACCAAACTGTTATAGACTCTATGCTGCATGATTTTATTTCCCCCGGATGTAACTTGGTTAAAAAAAAGGGAAAACAAATAAAAAACAAAATCTTTGTTACATTGTAACTAATTGTGAACTTTTGGAGTATTAATGCCTAAGATTACAAAGTCAGGCCGACATTCATACTTACCCACTCCTTTAGGCGTGAATTAAAGGTTCAAGAAGAAAGTTAAGTTAAAAAATATACAGACAGTGCTCTATAAAATTCAGAATTGCTGTTGAACAGCTTCTATAAAGCATACACTTGAACAGAAAGCTAATAAGCTAAAAAAAAAAAGGTAAAATGAAATATGTCCTGAATAAATAGTTCCCACTAAGGCCTGTGAGAAAGGCTTCCCCAACATAAATCTGCACTGAGATTGGGCCTGTTATGGATCTGTGGGAAGGACCATGGTTTGCATTCCATGGTGTGGCAGCCATGAGATGAAGATGAATTCCCACAGGCAGCTGCATTTGAGAAAGATGCTCAACAGTCCTCAACTGACAGGGTTGCAGATTTTAGTGAGGTCAGAAAAGCACAAGTGATTAATGCTACTTCCTGTATTTCTCTTGGAGTTGACATGTGGGAGATCATGTTCATATGCCTTTAAATGGATAGAATTCACACAGCAATTCAGGGAGTAGTTTTTTTATTCCCTTTAAGGAGGCACTTGAGGAAGCCCCCAGCAATAACTTTCCTGTAAAATACAGGAGATAGAGCACCCCACCCCCCAACCCGCTCCACCCGTACCCCCTACCCACAATCAGATGTCTCCTTTCCTGAAATGGGTAAAATTATCTAAAGTCTCCTGGCACACTCTCAAAGCTCATAATTGATTGAGAAGCAATGTTCCTTCCTTTCCAGTATGCTTCTGAGTAATGAACCATTTTAGGTCAGGCACCTAATGAACTGCAGAAATACCATTAACATTGTCTCTGAAAATCCTCCAATCCACTGGCAGGATGTGAACTACGTAAGCATCTTCTCCCAGGCCAACATCTCCAGCACCGAAGTTCTGATTACACTCAGTCTGTTCCGATGGACAGGTTAATTCAGTCGCATGTCCAATACCTGACCCCTGAATCAGACACTGTTCTGAGCTCTGTATGGCCAGAGATTACCAGGTGTACAGAGCAAAAGATTCAAAACTGTTCTCAAAGCCTCCTTGAAAAAGTGTAACATCCTCACTGACTCATGGAAATCCCTGGCTTTTGACTATTCAAAATGCAGGAGGAGTAAAAGGTGAAAGGAGCGCACTACCCCCTAATCAGCCATCCACCTACCCATCCTTCAAACACCTCCTGCCCCACCTGTGGCAGAGTCTGCGGGTTCACCATTGGTTAGCCTTCAACTTTATAAAAAAGTTGGTCAGACCTCAGCTGGAGTACTGGATGCATTCCTGGTCACCACATGACAGCAAGGATCAGATAGCCCTGTAGAGGGTTAAGAGGAGTTACACCAGGATGTTGCCTGGGATGGAGTGTTTCAGTTCTGAGGAGAAACTAGGTCTGTTTTCCCTGGAGCAGAGCAGGTTAAGAGAGACATGTTTGAGGTTTAAAAAAATTATGAGTGGTCTAGATAGAGTAGATTGCAGGAAGTTTTTCCCCTTTGTGAATAAAACTGGAAGGCACAGATTTAAAGTAAAAAGGCAATAGATTTAAAGGGGGACCTTTTTCACTCAGAGACTGGCAAGTACCCAGAATGCACTGCTGGAGAGGGTGGTGGAAGTAGAGCCGATGAAAGCACTTAAGAAGTGTCCAGATGAGCACTTTAATCATAATAGACATAGAAGGCTATGGGCCAAGTGCTGGAAGATGTGAATAATATGGACGGGTGCCTACATCTCCTCCTCACTGATCATCAACACGGGTGAACCTCAAGGCTGCAGGGTTAGCCCTCCGCTCTACTCTCTATGCACACATTGAATGAATGGCTAAGCACAGCTCCAAAACCATCTTCAAATTCGCCGATGACACTACTGTTGTCGGGCAAATCACAGCTGGCGATGAGTCAGCTTACCAGAGCGAGATAGGACACCACAACAACCTCTTGCTCGATGTCAACAAAACTAAAGAGCTGATTGTTGATTTCAGAAAGGGGAAGGAGGGTGAACATATGCCAGTCTACACTGGGGGGAATTGGCAGTGGAGAGAGTCAGCAGCTTTAAATTCCCGGGCATTAATATGTTGGATGACCTGTCCTGGGCCCAGCACATAGATGCAATCATAAGGCGCGTCAGCATCTTTACTTCCTTAGGAGGTTAAGGATATTCGGCTTGTCACTGATTACTCAAACAAATCTCTGCAGGTTGACTGATGAAAGCATCCTGACTGGTTGCCTCATGGTCTGGTACGGCAATTCGAATACACAGAAACACGAGAAGCTGCAGAGAGTAGTGGGCTCTGCCCGGTGCATCAGGGGCAGATCCCACCCCACCGTCAGTAGTATCTGCAAGAGGCACTGCCTCAAGGCGGCAACATCCATCATCAAAGATCCCCACCATCCAGTCCATGCCATCTTCTTGCAGCTATCATCGGCCAGGAGGTACAGAAACCTGAAGTCCTAAACCACCAGTTTCAAGAACAGCTTCAACCATTCAGTTATTGAACCAACCAGCAAAACCCCAATCACTACAGTTTAGCAGCACTATGATCACTTTGCACTAAAATGGACATCGTGTTTTTTTTTGTTCTAATTGTGTTCTTTCTTGTAAACATTGTGTATAATTTATGTTTAATTTATTTTTTTTCTTGTGAATGCTGATTATCTAATGCTATGTGTCTATGATGCTGCTACAATTAAGTTTTTCATTGCACCTGTACATACATGTACTTGTGGATATGACAATAAACTTGACTTTGACTTTGGTCAGTGTGGACGGTGGGCCGAATGGCCTGTTTTCATGCTCTATGAGCACTGTAGGAGTACCTTCACTACAAGGCTGCAGTGCTTCAAAACTGTTAATTTTGGAGAATTAAATTTGGACAAATTCTGACCTTGTCAGTGAGCTTAGTATACAAATAAAACAAAAGGTAATTTGTCAGTCAGACACTTGGATAAACCTCCAAACTCCAATACAAGTATACTTAGGATCTGCTTCCAGTGCTGCACAGACAGATGGAAGCAACAGTGTACTGTGGGAATGGCATCCTTCCAACTACGGGTCCTTGATATACTTTGAGGAAACTGGTCACTGTGTCATCGAGCTGAATTTATAAGGGAATGTAGGGGCACACAAAAGAGCTCAAAGAGTTTCTCAAAGCTCAAGGTTACTATCAAGCTTCTCACACATTTCCTCTCATTGACTCACAGACACATACTTTGCTCAGCTATGTTCTTTATTAAAGTGGCATGCCTAGATATCAGACTGCATAGGGATGCTTATTAAATGCCACATGATCCACATTTGATCTTCCCCAAAGTTAATTGAGTATGTGATCAATTCCAGATGAAAATGCACTAATCACAAAATTGGACCAGGTACTTTTGGTCTCAATTCACATTGGCTCATCTGTTGTACATCTTATGATGCCAATCATTGTGCAACCACGTTTCAGACCCTTGCAACATAAATTGGAACTTTCAGCTCCATAAAATGATTGTTGAACGGTCACAAAAACCAAGGAGCACTAGAAGCTGGTTTCTTCATTTGGCAGCATTTAAAGAATACCTCTAAAGATAGCTCTGACGGTTATTGAAGACTGCTCACACACGTTTCAAAGTGCCCAGTCCATGTTCAAACTAACAATGAATCTTTATGTAGAATGTAACTAATGTGAAAACAGTTACGTTTGACTTATTGATCATCCCACAGGTAACATAACTATGGGACTGATGTGGCAGGTGACTTTGGGAGGGTAACCTCGCTGGCAGAAGATGCAAAGAAGATCCTCTCCCCTACAACGACCTTCTCCCTCATGGTAGCCATGGAGATTGTGGCTTTCAGAGCTGGGAATCTTTCCTGAGTGCTGTGCAATAAAGTGGTGGAAGCTGCATTATAACGACTCTGCTGTTGGAACTCAGCAGGCTGCAATTTAACAATATATTTTGAGGTGGAAACCAAGGTAACTAACTTCCCACTCTTTCTTGGAGAACCTGATTTGGCACAACCTGGTTGTTTTAGATTAGGTAAGTAAACAGTATCATCTGCGTCATTTGAAAAGTAGTAATGTAACTATGTACACATTTGTCACATTAAAATGGAATCATGCAGCGTTCCATGCTGACAAATTACAAATACTGATTGAGTTCTTCCATGTTTAAGAATTGAGTATATTGTATCAAAGTCTTAATTCTCATTATCAGCCTCTTACCCAAGGGAAGAATCCCATACAATGTGATCAGTTGCTTCACATCCAAGAGAGAAGGCATGGGTTCGATATCTGTTTGGCGGAGTGTGGTCCCCAAGTAGTTGTACTCACCTATACAGGAAAAAAAATAGGGAATTAATCATGAAAATTGGGTTAACCATCTTGTCAACTTGTTATGAGGGTATCATGCTTTCCTTGAGTTCTTATTTGAGATATTAAGTGGTCTAATACCACATTTGAACTGAAACATCTTTTGCACCAGCTGCCTAAATGGATGTTGGATGTTCTACTGAATATCTGCACTTGAATTATGATGATCCAAAATGCTGAAAGAAATAATCCAAGGAGTTGGGATATCTAGTAATCTTTTCCATGGGCCTACCCTTAAATCCATGAGGTGTGTTCTCAAGGGAGTAGATTTATTTCTCTGACATTAGTTTTACTAACCTAAGCATCCAGTTGACCCAAGAGGACACTGGCTTGTATTTTGTCATTGACAAGATCTGGGGTACCTGCAGAAAATTGCCGTAATTAAACAATGAACCTGAGCGATGCAGTTGAACATCACGGACTGCTCTGCTGTTGCACTGTACTGCTGCCGCAAAACAACAAATTTTCACATCATAAATCAATGATAATAAACCTGATTCTGATTCTGAAGCTCTAAGTTGCTATCAGTGAATCCCTGCTGCTCTATAGGATGTGTGTAAAAGGCTTCCTTGGTGTAATAGATGGAATTCAATAAACTGGCAACATCAGTTAGTCTCTGCACTCTAAACTCAAGTAAAGAGCCCTGAAAGTGTAACATCTTATTGCACGAGGTAATCTGAATTTCTTGCCATAAAGAAATAATCTTATGTGTAGAATGTTAAAAATTCCAATTATATTAATAAAATAAAAGTAAATATACGTATTTTATTTTGAAACATCTTTTATGAATGAAATCCAGCCTCCCCTCCATTGACCCTGTCAGTACTTCTGCTGCCTCGGGAAAGCAACCAACATAATTAAGGGCCCCTCCCACCCCAGTCATTTTCTCTTCTCCCCCCTCCCATCGAGGAGAAGATACAAAAGCTTGATTACACGTACCACCAGGCTTAAGGACAGCTTCTATTCCGCTGTTATAAGACTTCTGAATAGACTTCTTATATGATAAAAATGAATTCTTGATCTCTCAATCTACCTCATCGTGACCCTTGTACTTTGTCTACCTGAACTGCACTCCTCTGTAACTGTGATACTATATTCTGCATTCTGTTTCATTTTCCTTCTGTACTACTTATGTATGGAATGATCTGTCTGGATGACATGAAAACAAAAGCTGTTTCACTGTATCTCAGTACATGTGACAATAATCATCAGAAAACATCAGTAAATCATCAGAAAACTTATGCTTTTTACTTCCTTGTTCTCCATCGGCAATTGCCTGTCTGATGTCATCACTGTGTGTGCGTTGGGGGGGGGGGGGTGGAATTGGGAGACAGAGAGTCACAGAGGGAGTGGTCCCTGTAGTAGGCAGAAAGGAATGGGGAGGAAAAAACATGGCTAGTGGTGGGATCTTGTTGCAGCTGGTGGAAATGACGAGGGATGATGTGCCCGATGCAGAAGCCAGTAGGGTGAAAGGCGAGGACTAGAGTCATAGAGCTATACTGCACAGAAAAAGGCCCTTCAGCCCAACATGTCCGTGCTGATCAAGTTGTCTAATTCAGCTAGTCCTATTTGCCTGTGTTTGGCCCATATCACTCTAAACTTTTCCTATCCATGTACTTGTCCCATATCTCCTAAATGTCGTAATTGTACCTGCCTTTGCCATTTCCTCTGGCAGCTTGTTCCATATACAGTACGCACCACCCTCTGTGTGAAAAAGTTGCCCCTCAGTTCTCTTTTAAATCTTTTCCCTCTCACTTTAAACCTATGCCCTCTAGTTTTGGACTCCCCTACCCTGGGGAAAAAAGACTGTGGCTATTCACCTTATCTATGCCCTTCATGATTTTGTCAACCTCTGTAATGTCACCCCTCAGCTTCCAACGCTCAAGGGAAAAAAAATCTGAGCCTATCCAGCCTCTGTTTATAACTCAAACAATTCAGTCCTGGTAGCAACCTCGTAAATCTTTTTGGCACCTTTTCCAGATTATTGACATCCTTCCTATAGAAGAGTGATCAGAACTATAAGTAGTACTCCGTATGTGGCCATACTAACATCTTGTACAGCTGTAACATGACATCCCAACTCCTGTACTCAATATTCTGACTGATAAAGGCAAATGTGCCAAATACCTTCTTCACCACCCTGCCTACCTGTATCACAATTTTCAAGGAACTATATATCTGCACCCTGAGGTCTCCCTATTCTACAACACTCCCCAGGTCCCTACTATTTACTGTGCAAGTCTGCCCAGGTTTGCTCACGATTCAACTCATGTTTACCTTAATTACACTCCATCTACCATTCCACGACCCACTGGTCCAGTTGATCAAGATCCTGGTGTAAACTTAGATAATCTTCTTCACTGTCCATTATACCACCAATTTTAGTGTCATCCACAAACTTACCAACCATGCCACTTACATTCTCATCCAAATCATTCATATAAATGATGAAAAATAACAGACCCAGCACCGATCCCTGCAGCACACCACCTGGTACAAGCCTCCAGTCTGAAAAACAACCTTCTATCACCACTGACCCCTACTGTCAAGCCAATTTTGTATCTGATTGGCTAGCTCGCCCTGGATCCCATGTGACCTAACCTTCCGGACCAGCCTACCATGCAGGACCTTGTCAAAGGTCTTGTTAAAGTCAAGGGGAACTCTAGTTCTGTTTTGTTTGGAGGGAGATGGGGTAAAATAGAGGAAATACGAGAAAGAACTCCACCAACCAGAGTAGAAGGGTTTATCTGAGGCTTTCCAATGCTTCTCCTTCTTTGCCAGTGTGCTACTACCTTTGGGGAATTGACCTGCCAATGGGGCAGGGAATACTCAAGGATGGTGATGGAGGAGACTGGGAGGATAGTTAGTGTGATGTGATACATTGAATGTGACTAGTCAAGTTGTTGCTTAACTAATACAAGGTAGCTCTACATATTAGCTCAACAGTCTATCCCTTCCAAATTCAATTTGCTTCTCCATCAACATTGCTCATGATAGATGAGTATGAGAAGTTTCAGGTGAATGGCAGGTAGTCATCAAAACCCAGCATAAAGCAGATAACTGCTATCCTGGTCACAATGTAAACACATTCTATACCCCACCTTTAAGCTTCACTTCAATCAATACCCCTCTGAGCAACATCTTCTCGGAGCTGTCATTCAAAGCTTTAATATTTCCTCATTAGCTACATAATGGATACTTAACTTTATTATGCCATCCAAACCCATGTAGTGCAGCTTAGAATATGCCAGCCTTCCTGGCATTGTTGAATATATTAGACAAAGGCATCACTAAATGCATGATCTAATTCCTTCCAAGAGGGAACTTGTAAAAGGTGTGTCTGGCATAGTGATGCCTCTCATTCCAATATACCTAGCACAAGACTGAAGTGGGTTCAAGTTCAACCTCCATTCTTAAAATGATATAATTATAATATATATTTTAAAAGTCAAATTGACATCAAAATTTTGCATGGCATTCTAAAAGCTGACCCAAACTTAAGGTAAAAAATTACCTGTTAGCCTTATACTTATCATTTGCAAAACCCTTTTGTAAAAGTAGAAACAATTTTTTCATACCTTTAAAATCAGAAAGTTGGATATTCTTTGGCTTTATGAGCAGACCTTCACGAACTAGTTCTTCATAGAGGGAATCAATTGTCCTATACAAATTAAAAGTTATCATTAGTGCCTGTATACATCTATATCAGCATTCCAATCTCTTTGTCCATTGGTCGCCACAAACTTACCATCTTTTGTATTATAATTATTTTGTGCAAGTAAGCTAGACTAACTTAAATGGTGAGAAATACATCAGATGACTTTTAGTATAATGGGCTGACTGATGCCTTTCAGTGCTGCAGCACCGATGAACCTTGCATTTCTCCTAGACAATATATTATTGAAAATTGGTATCATTGAATCAGTTAGGAGTGTTCTTTCTCTCCAGTTGTGACAATTTTTCAAAAGCAATCCCAGTGTCATAACTCTGTTGCTCACATTTAGTTAGACAAACATCACAGAAAAATTTGCACAACAGAAGCTTTATAATAATTTCCTAATTGTTTATCTGCAGATGAACATTCTAAACAAATAACCTAGAGCAATGGCTCTTTGAATTATAGTGAAGCTGTCATGTAGCATGATAGTCTTGCTGATGAGGGCATTTGGTTTTTTATCCCTAAGTGAATTTTTACCCTTTATATTTATACATTAATTTATATTAACATTTGAAAGACAACATCAGTGATGAAGTAATTCTCAGGTAGTTTTAATGTCTATACACAATTTATATGAGTTATGTTTCTCCTTCATTTCTTCTTAACTTCAGAGAATTATCTTAGAATTCACATTGGATGCAAAATTTCATGGTACTGATGCTGTTATAGCATTTCACTTTTCAGTATTTGAGAGTGCTTCATATTTTGGTATGAATACAAATCAGCTGTCAGATCTAAAACTAAACAAGTTCAGCTAATTATTTCACAGTATAAATCAAACAACGTGACATTCTGGAAATACTTTAAGCAATTGCAATATGCCTTTGGGTTAAATCTTGAAGTGATTGAAACTTTGATAATATTTCATTTGCCTTTAAAAGCAAAGCCTTGATTCCAGCTTTAAAGTTCAACATTTTTCTGTTTATTCAACATCTGATTCCTTCTACGTTGAATGTGCAATAATTTGTCTGTCAAGATATTGCCAAGTTTCACCAAGACAGGAGCAGTTTGAAAATGTACATGTGTGTCAAAGTGATGTATTGACAATTTGGAGTTTATACCTGGTGTGTTGATTGAAGTTCTGAATAAATGGGCTGTGGCTTTAAAAACCTTGGATGCTTTAAATCTATCATTGAATAATGAAAATATTCACTTTTGAAACATACTTTGGTGATTCAGTTTGTTGAGATTAAAGTGAGGATTGCCATTTATTTGTTCCTTAGTTCTGTTTGACAACCATCTCAGTTCTATGGCCATACTTGAATTTTAACCCTAAATGTTAAATGATAACTAGTACAGAAGAAAAATCAAAGAGCAATGTTGTTTGTATCATGAAATAAAAAGAGACTTGCACTTAGATGGCTTCAACAATGAGATAATGACCAAATAATGTGATTTGTAATACTAATTCAGGGATAAATATTGTCAGGACAGCAGGGATAATTCCGTTGTTCTTTCCATAGGGTATTTCACATCCACCTTTACAAATCATTAGGCCAACTCATAATAGTGACTAATTGGTGTAGGGAACTTTTGGCTGGGTGTAGTGCAGTTGGCAACATATTCTGGACCACCCTGCCTGCAATATAGCAGTATGGATGTACAATCTGCACTGGAGCTTGCGCTCGAGAATCTGCACCAAATCCAGGTGTGGTTCTTGGGTGTACTGAACTGAGGGGTCAGATACTCTTCCTATCTGGCCCTTCACTTCTTGCCAGCCACAAGTGGCAGATCTAGTGCCACCCCATTCATTTGAATAGGGTTGCCGATTTCATCAAAAAGATACATGGAGTCATACAGCACAGAAACATGCCCTTTGTCCCAACTCGTCCATATGACCAGGATTCCCAATTAAGCTAGTCCCATTTTCTTGCGTTTGGTTCATATCCCTCTTAACCTTTCCTCTCCAATGTACCTGTCCAAATGTCTTTTAAATTGTTATTGTACCCGCTTCAACCACTTGCTCTGACAGCTCATTCCATATGTGTACCAACTCTGTGAAAAAGTTACCTCTCAGGGTCCTATTCACTTTTTTCCCTCTCACCTTAAACCCATGTCTAGTTCTTGATTCCACAGCCCTGGGAAAAAGACTGTGTGCATTCACCCTATCTATGTCCCTCATGATTTTGTATACCTCTACAAGATCACCCCTATGCTCCAAGGAATGAAGTCCTAGCCTGCCCATCCTCCCCCATAACCCAGTCCCTTGAGTCCTGGCAACATTCTCATAAATCTTTTCTGCATGAAATACTTGAAGCTAAGATTTTTTGTTAATCTTTGTATTACTTAATATTAATGTTCAATTAATTGACATGACTGTTTTAAATATATTCATTATTATAGTTTTACAACAATTTTTTGAGGTTTTAATTATTGAAATGTATTTTAAATGATTCTCTATGTCTTTGATCATCAGAGAGATCCATAAACAGTGGAAAAGGCCTTTAATGGCTTGAGCTATTAAAAGGACATCAGGGTGGCCTTGGGAGACAAGGCCTCAACATCCACTGCTAAAGTCTTAGTTACCACTCACTGGATGCTTGTTCCAACATTGACACCAAAACACTGGGAGCTGTGCAGCCACAAAAGGTAAATGCGGCTGTGAAACTTAGTAGGGGGGTATATCTGAGGCAAAGGCTATCTAAGCTTATCTACAATTGGTGCCATTGGTTCGGTCTCAGATGCTGTATTATGCTGAACTGGAGGCATTGCACTTTAGGAAGGATAGCAAAGCCAGAAAGAGTACAGAAGGGATTTACGAAAACTGTGCCAGAGATGAGGGAATTTAGTTATCAGGAAAACCAAATAACTTACGAGTATTCTACCGAGAGCAAAAAAGGTTAAGGGACACATTTTACAGAGGAGTGTGGAATTCTAAAGGACTTTGAAGAAATAATGAGAAACTACATCCACTGACATAAGGGTCAGTAATCAAAGTATAGCACAAGATAAAAAGAACTGGCAACAACTTTTTAAATGCAGCAGGCTGTTACAATACGTGTAAATTTTTTGAAGAATGTTGTTTGAAGAAAAGACAAAACTTGGGTTCAGTTAACTGAAATTTATTTCTGGAACTTTTAAAATCTGAAATAATTGTCTGATTGAGATAAAGTCATTTTATTGCTTGGGGAATATTTCTTTGAAAGACAGGATTCAACCATTTCCAGTTTGATTATTACCTGTTAGCAGTCAGATCTTTTCCTTTCTTCTTCTTCTTCTTTTCTTTCTTTGATTTTTTCTGCATGAAACACGGAAACAAAATAAACTCTCAGATTTTAAATTACTCTTGTGAATTTATTTCAGTTTCAAATGTATGTGCAAAGCTTATAGTGTTTATTGACAGGGAAATCAATGGCTAGGATATAACACTGTAGAATTACAATTATGGGCTAGGAGCTGATGAGTATTCAGATCAAATTCCACATTGTGAAATTATTCAGGGGTAAATACCACAAAAACAAAATCATAGGAAGATCAAACAGTAAAGCACAGAAATATGCTCTTCAGCCTACCATGTCTGCACCGACCATAATGTCAATTTAACTAATCCCACCTGCTTCCTTCCATTCTTTGCCTGTTCATGTGTCTGTCTAAATGCCTCTTAAACATTGCTATCATATCTGCTTCTACCACCTCCCCGATAGCTTGTTCCAGGCACCTACCACTCTGTGGAAAAAAACTTGCCTCACAAATCTCCCTCTCCCTTCAAACATATGCCCTCTAGTATTTGACATTTCCAACCTTCAAAAATTATTTACATTTCTATCAGGTTACCCCTCAGCCTCCAGAGAAAACAATCCATGTTCATTCAACCTCTCCTTACAGCTAATACTCTACAATCCTGGCCACATTCTGATGAACCTCTTTTACACCTCCACATCCTTCCTGTGGTGTGGTGACCAGAACTGCACACAGACTCCTAATGTGGTCTAACTAAAGTTTTATGCAGCTGCAACATGACATCCTGACTTTTATACTCAATTCCCCAACCAATGAAAGCAAGCATATTGTTCACTTTCTTCACCACCCTATCCACTTGCATCACCACTCGCAGGGAGCTATGGACTTGCACCCCTAAATCCCTCTGTACATCAATACTCCTAAAAGTCTTGCCATTTACTGTATACTTTCCTCTTGCATTTGACCTCATGAAGAGCAACACCTCACATTTGTCAGTATAAAACTCCATCTGTCATTTCTCTGTCTAAATTTCCAACATCTATATCCTGCTATATCCTTTGACGACCTTCCTCGCTATCCACCACTCCATCAATTTTCCTGTCATCTGCAAACTTACTAACCAGACCACCCACATTTTCATCCAAATATTACAAAACATTTTCATTACAAATATTATATATTACAAACAACAAAAGTCCAGCACTGACCTTTGTGGAACATCACTGGTCACAGACCTCCAATCAGAAAAACACCCTCTACCGCTGTCCTTTCTCTATGACCAAGCCAATTTTGGATCTAATTTACCAACTCACCATGGATCCCATGTGACTTAATCTTCTGGACCAGCCTACCAAGAGGGACCTTGTCAAATGATTTACAAGAGTCCATGTTGACAACTGCCACTGCCCTACTCTCCAATCACCTTTGTTCCTTCCTCAAACAACTCATTCAAATTTGTGAGATAGTATCTCTCCCACACAAATAGAGGATTGGTTAACCAATAGAAGGCAGAGAGTTGGGATAAATGGGTGTTCCTCTGGTTTGCAATCAGTGGTGAGCAGGGTGCTGGGCCTGTAACTGTTCACGATATACATTAACGATTTGGAAGAGGGGACTGAGTGCAGCGTATCTAAGTTTACTGATGACACTAAATTGAGTGGAAAAGCAAATTGTGCAGAGAATGCAGAGAGTCTGCAGAGAGATATAGATAGGTCAAGTGAGTGGGCAAGGGTCTGGCAGATGGAGTACAATGTTACTAAATGTGAGGTCATCCACTTTGGAAGGAAAAATAGAAAATCAGATTATTATTTAAATAGTGAAAGATTGCAGCATGGTGTTGTGCAGAGGGACTTGGGAATGCTTGTTCATGAATCACAAAAGGTTGGTTTGCAGGTGCAACAGGTTATCAAGAAGGCAAATGGAATGTTGGCCTTCATTGCTAGAGGGATTGAATTTAAGAGCAGGGAGGTTATGCTGCAACTGTACAGGGTACTGGTGAGGCCACACCTAGAGTACTGCATGCATTTCTGGTCCCCTTACTTGACGAAAGATATACTGGCTTTGGAGGCGGTGCAAAGGAGGTTCACCAGGTTGATTCCGGAGATGAGGGGGGTTAGTCTACCAGGAAAGATTGAGTCGCCTGGGACTATACTCGCTGGAATTCAGAAGAATGAGAGGGGATCTTATAGAAACTGTGGCGACTCACCGTCTAGTCGGGCAAACCGGCTCGGCAGTCGGGTCGCGTGGCGTCGGAGCGACGAGGCCCAAGATGGCGGCGGGCCTCGTCTTTCCAAGCGACGGGGAGAACCCGCGCGCGGGAAAGTCCTGATGATGTAGGACTTACATCATTGCCGGTTGTTTTGGGCGGGAACTTTCTCCCTTAAAGGGCCCGCACAAGGCGGGAAAATAAACCAGTTCTGTTTGGCAATCCTCCGAGTAGAGTCTTGTTTTATTCCGCGGTAGCAACCGCTACATTGGTGACCCCGACGGTCCAAACAGCTTTTGGACCCGCGAAATGGACGACAGCGCAGCAGCCAACGCAGTGGCCCTCAAGCTGCCCACCTTTTGGACACTTCGGCCCAGTGTCTGGTTTGACCAGGCCGAAGCGCAATTCCACCTTCGGCAGATCACCTCCGACTCCACGAAGTACTACCATGTGGTTAGCTCTCTGGACCAGGAGACAGCCGCCCAGGTTGGATACTTCATCCAGTCGCCTCCGGAGGAAGATAAGTACCCGGCTTTCAAAGACCTTTTGATTAGGACCTTCGGCCTCTCCCGTCGTGAGCGCGCCGCCCGCCTGCTTCATCTGGATGGCCTGGGGGACAGATCCCCATCCGCCCTAATGTATGAGATGCTGGCATTGGCCGAGGGACACAAGCCATGCCTGATGTTCGAACAGGCCTTCCTCGAACAGCTCCCCGATGACATCCACTTGTTGTTAGCTGACGCCGACTTCAGCAACCCCCGTGAGGTGGCTGCCCGGGCAGATGTCCTGTGGAGGGCCAAGCGCGAGAGCGGTTCGTCCGTCAGTCAAATCACCAGGCCGCGAGCCCAACGCCCGCCTCGCCCGGCCCCAGCAACCGAGCAGCCACGCCCCAGGAACGCAGACGACGACACGGGTGACCAGCTGTGCTTCTACCATCAGAGGTGGGGTGCGGAGGCCCGTCGATGCCGCCCACCCTGCAAGTTTCAGGGAAACACCAGGGCCAGCCGCCGCTGATGGCTACGGCAGCTGGCCGCCGACAGAGCCTCCTCTTCGTTCAGGACAAGAAATCTGGACGGCGTTTCCTCGTTGATACTGGAGCGGAGGTCAGTATTTTGCCCCCCCGACAGGCCGCGACACTCGTGACAGGCCACCAGGTCCTCTACTCAATGCCGCCAACGGTACAACGATACGGTCTTTTGGCACCCGTACGCTTCAATTACACTTTGGCGGCAGCCGTTTTACCTGGACCTTTACCCTTGCCACCGTCGCCCGACCACTCCTAGGAGCCGATTTCCTTCGGGCCCACAACCTGTTAGTCGACCTGCGAAGGAAGCGTTTAGTCCACTCTAGCACTCTCCGGACCTATCCCCTGGGAGAAATCAGCCCACCAGCCCCGCGCCTGGACTCCATTTCCCTTTCTGGCGATGATTTCGCCAAGCTCCTAGCCGAATTCCCATCGATTTTGGCACCTTCGTTTACAAATTCTAGGCCCACACATGGGGTACGACACCACATCATTACCACAGGGCCACCCCTTCATGCCCGAGCACGATGATTACCTCCAGACAAGCTCCGCCTGGCAAAGGAAGAGTTCCGTCACATGGAGGAGCTGGGGATTGTTCGCAGGTCAGACAGCCCCTGGGCCTCCCCCCTGCACATGGTCCCCAAAGCCACCGGAGGGTGGAGGCCCTGCGGCGACTACCGCAGGCTGAATGACGCCACCACCCCGGACCGCTATCCCATCCCTCACATCCAGGACTTTGCAGCGAACTTACACGGGGCCCGCATCTTTTCCAAAGTGGACCTCGTTAGGGGATACCACCAAATCCCGGTCCATCCGGATGACATCCCCAAAACTGCGATTATCACCCCATTCGGCCTGTTCGAATTCCTTCGGATGCCGTTCGGCCTTAAGAACGCTGCGCAGACCTTCCAGCGGCTGATGGACGCGGTAGGCCGAGACCTGGACTTCGTGTTCATTTACTTGGACGACATACTGATCGCCAGCTGTAACCCCCAGGAACACCTTTCCCACCTCCGCCAGCTGTATTCCCGCCTCCGCGATTTCGGCCTCACGATTAACCCGTCCAAGTGCCAATTCGGACTTGAGTCTATCGATTTCCTCGGCCACAAAATCACCAGCGACGGGGCAACACCCCTACCCGCCAAGGTGGATGCTATCCGCCATTTTGCCCGCCCTGACACAGTCAAAGGCCTACAGGAATTCCTTGGGATGGTCAACTTTTACCATCGTTTCATCCCTGCAGCAGCCCGTATCATGCGCCCTCTGTTCTCACTGCTGGCTGGTAAGGGCAAGGACATCACCTGGACTGACGAGGCTGCGGCTGCTTTCGTTAAGGCCAAAGACGCCCTGGCAGACGCCACGATGCTGGTACACCCCAGGACTGATGTCCCGACTGCCCTCACGGTAGATGCGTCCAACACCGCGGTGGGTGGGGTACTGGAACAGCTACTCGAAGGCCGCTGGCAACCCTTGGCATTTTTCAGCAAGCACCTTAGACCGCCCGAACTGAAGTACAGCGCTTTTGATCGGGAACTTCTAGCGCTGTATCTGGCGGTCCGGCATTTCCGATACTTTCTAGAAGGCAGGCCTTTCACCGCTTTCACCGATCATAAGCCTCTGTCCTTTGCCTTCTCCAAAGTCTCCGATCCCTGGTCAGCTCATCAGCAGAGACATTTATCCTACATTTCCGAGTTCACAACTGACATCCAACATGTCTCCGGAAAGGATAATGTCGTTGCTGATGCACTTTCCAGACCAACCATCCACAACCTATCCTTGGGTGTCGACTACACGGCCCTAGCTGACGCACAGCAAGCCGACGACGAACTGCCCAGCTACAGAACCGCAGTCTCGGGTCTGCAGCTCCGAGATTTCTTGGTTGGTCCAGGTCAGCGGACCCTACTTTGCGACGTTGTGACTGGTCAGCCCCGCCCTATAGTCCCTGCAGCCTGGCGGAGACACGTTTTTGACTCGGTACATGGGTTGGCGCACCCGTCCATCAGATCTACTGTCCGACTGGTCGCCAGCAAGTTTGTCTGGCATGGCCTGCACAAACAGGTCAGTGAGTGGGCCAGGACTTGTCCGCACTGCCAGATGTCAAAAATCCAGCGACACACCAAGGTCCCACCACAGCAGTTCGAGCCTACCCGTAGGAGGTTCGACCACATACACGTCGACCTCGTGGGCCCTCTGCCGGTTTCAAGAGGAGCCCGGTACCTCCTTACCATCGTGGACCGGTTCACGAGGTGGCCTGAGGCAACCCCCCTGGCTGACATCACAACCGATTCCTGCACCCGGGCGCTGCTCACAACTTGGGTCTCACGTTTTGGCGTTCCGGCCCACATCACTTCAGACAGAGGCACCCAATTCACTTCCAGTCTCTGGGCTGCATTAGCGAACCTGCTAGGGACGCAGCTGCACACCACCACGGCCTACCATCCTCAATCAAACGGGTTGGTGGAACGTTTTCACCGCCATCTGAAATCGGCCTTGATGGCCCGCCTGAAGGGTCCTAACTGGGTTGACGAGCTGCCTTGGGTCCTGCTCGGCATACGCACTGCCCCCAAAGAAGACCTCCGGACTTCGTCAGCTGAGCTTGTATACGGGGCGCCACTAGTTGTCCCCGGGGATTTCATACCTGCCCTTCGGGACCAAGGGGAACAACCCCCAGCAGTCCTACAAAGACTGCGCGAGAAGCTTGGCGCCTTGGCCCCGATTCCCACCTCACGGCACGGTCAAGCCCCATCCTGCCAGCCCAAGGAACTACGGGACTGTAAGTTTGTTTTCGTTCGCAGGGGCACACCTCGGGTGCCATTGCAACAACCATATGAGGGACTGTTCCGAGTCATACGGAATAACGGATCCACTTTTATTTTGGACATTGGAGGCAGGGAACAGGTTTTCACGGCGGACCGCCTCAAACCGGCCCATTTGGATCTGCAACAGCCTGTCGAGGTTGCCACGCCGTGACGCAGAGGCCGCCCCCCTAAGCGGCAGCTGGCACAGCCCACGGACCTTGGGGACTGTCTTGCCGGTTCTGGGGGGGGGGGGGGGGGTTGTGTGGCGACTCACCGTCTAGTCGGGCGAACCGGCTCGGCAGTCGGGTCGCGCGGCGTCGGAGCGACGAGGCCCAAGATGGCGGCGGGCCTTGTCTTTCCGAGCGACGGGGAGAACCTGCGCGCGGGAAAGTCCTGATGACGTAGGACTTACGTCATTGCCGGTTGTTTTGGGCGGGAACTTTCTCCCTTAAAGGGCCCGTGCAAGGCGGGAAAATAAACCAGTTCTGTTTGGCAATCCTCTGAGTAGAGTCTTGTTTTATTCCGCGGTAGCAACCGCTACAAAACACATAAAACTAAGAAGGGGATAGATAAGATAGAGGCAGGAAGGTTGTTTCTGTTGGGAGGTGAGACTAGAGCTAGGGGACATAGCCTCAAGATTCGGGGGAATAGATTTAGGACGGAGATGAGGAGAAACTGCTTTTCCCAGAGAGTAGTGAATTTGTGGAATTCTCTGCCCAGGGAAGCAGTGGAGGCTATCTCATTAAATATATTTAAGACAATGTTAGATAGATTTTTGCATAATAGGGGAATTAAGGGTTATGGGAAAAGGCAGGTTGGTGGATCTGAGTCCATGGCCAGATCAGCCATGATCTTATTGAATGGCAGAGCAGGCTCAATGGGCCATGTTCACTTTAATAAGAACATAAGAAACATGTTCCCTAATAAGTCCATACTTTTCCAAATGTGTAAAATCCTGTCCCTAAGAATCTTCTGCAATAATTTCCATACCACTGACACAAGGCTCACTAGCCTTTAATTTCCTGGAACATCCATTTTGTCCTGAACTGCCGTGCAAAAAACAAATGTAATCAAACAAGGCAACAGAAATGTCACTGAATCTACCTGTCTTTGTTTCTTTCTCAATTCCTCTTTAATATATTAGAGAATAGTCAATAAATTAATCTCAAAAGGTACTTTATTAATAAAAGAACTTGCAGAGAGCCAGAACAATATTTCTACTGTGTGCTTATTTCACAGACTCCCAGGCAACTTTTGTACTAAACAGGGCAGCACAGTGGTACAGCGGGTAGTGCAACCTGTGTTCAATCCTGATCTTGGATGCACTTTGTGTGGCAATTGAAACCTCTCCCTGTGGCTGTGTAGGCTTCATCCAGGTCCTCCAGTTTCTTCCCGCATCCTAAAGATGTGCTCGTAGGTTAAGATGCAACTATAAATTACCCCTGGTGTAGGTGTGTGGCATGAGAATTGGGGGCATGCGAGAGAGAATAGGCGACAGGGAGATAAGTAGGGGAATGGGACTAACAGGCATGCTCTAACAGCCACCATAGACTCAATGGGACAAATGGCCTCATTCTGCATCATGAATGATAAGAAATATAAATATGAAAAATACAGACGGCAGTTAGTCACACAGCACAATTCCTAAAATGGTACATAACCAAAGTAACAAATGTTACACAACCAATCATCTTAAAGTTAAAGGAGAAAGGGGCACTAATGAATAATGATCTAATTTATTTATCTATATGCCAACAGAATGAAATCAGCAACAGGAAATGTCTGGCTGCAGCTTAATCAACGCAAATTCATTTAAGCAAACAAATTGGTTTGATATATCTGGGTCAAAAGTCAGTAGTCTGATGAATGAGCTTCACCTTGGAACACTGACTCTTTCCTGAGTTTACTGGCACAACCCTATGATGGGATCCAATGGTAAACTGGATATTCCAAGGGCCAGCAGCTCTCAGATAATTAGAGAGGTCCTCATAATCTTTTCAATTACAGGCGTCTGGAACCACCCCCAAATGGCTTTGATAGCCAGTGAATCCTAGGTTCTACAGTACAACCCCTACCCTCCCTCTTAATCTGCCACCTCCTAATATCTATACAGGCCCGCACTGAACCTGCAGCCTCTTACACCCTGGACCCATATCTGGCAGCAATCAATGCATTTATTCATTGCCTGTTTATGGCCTGGTTCCTATGAACAAATCAATCTGGGACCTTCCAACAAAAGAGAATTGAAAACCACAAGACATCAATAGGCAGCCTGCAGCTTCAATTGTCCCAGATTAGTTGGCTTTTGTTAACATGGGAGACTTACGCTGCCAAACTTCAGTCATTCTGTGCTTCTGGTTCTCACAGCCATTACTACATATTGCGCCACATTCTAAGTTTCAAGGACAACACACACACACACACACACACACACACACACACACACACACACACACACACACACACACACACACACACACACACACACACACTTAACACTGCCTTTGGCCCCTATAATTTCCTTTCTCATTTCCCATTTATTTCCTTCATCAGTCATATAAGGTCTAAAAAGCGCAAGATCTGGAAAGATCGAATAATTCACGCAACAAGATTGTTCTTGCTTTCTGCCAGTGGTTTGCGAAGGGTATCTCATTTACATAGATCAAAATTTAAACCATTGGAGTCACTCAGTAACTTTCAGTATTGAAAGCCCCAAGTCTCCAAGATCAGTGAAAACAATCCTGATCAAATGGGACTTTTTTCAAAGCAATAAATATTGCCCTGGCTATTTGGGCCTGTACTTTTTACGGTGGTCGAAACCCTGATAGGCATTTTGCAAACAGAATATTTTAAAACTTTAGATTAGGTCAAACTGTGTTAGGAAGCTGAAGTCCTTAACTGAGGCAAGGCTAATTTTGATGACATATGACAAGAACTTGCAAAGGATGATTGGGAGGAGGCTATTAGCAGGTAAAGAGACATTTGGTAAGTGGGAGGCTTTTAAAAGTGAGGTAGGGAGAGTTCAGGGTCAACATATTCCTGTTCGAGTAAAGGGCGAGACTGGCAGGATTAGGGAACTATGGTTGACAAGGGATATTGAGGCTCTGGTCAGGAAAAAGGAGGCATTTGTCAGGTATAGGCAGCTGTGATCAAGTGAATCCCTTGAGGAGTACAAGGGATAGAACATAGAACAGTGCAGCACAGGAACAGGCCTTCAGCCCACAATGTCTGTGCCAAACATGATGCCAAATTAAACAAAACCTCTTCTGCCTGTACATGATCCATATCTCTCCATCCCTTGCATATCCATGTCTGACAGCCTCTTAAACACCACTATTGTGTCTGCTTCCACCACTACCCGTGGCAGCCCATTCCAGACTTAAAAAAGAAATCAGAAGGGCATAAAGGGGACGTGAGATATCCTTGGCAGATAAGGTAAAGGAGAATCCTAAAATAGTCCACAAGTATATTAAGAGCAAAAGGGTAAATACGAGAATCCTACAAGATTCCATAAGAATCTCCCACTATTGGAAACAGCATCAACTCTATCCTACCAGACAACCTGGACCAATTGCAATTCGCCTATCGCCGAAACAGGTCTACAGCAGATGCCATCTCCCTGGCCCTACACTCAGCTCTGGAGCATCTGGACAGTAAAGACACCTACGTTAGACTAGTGTTTATTGAATACAGCTCTGCCTTCAATACAATAATCCCAAGTAAGCTTGTCACTATACTCCGAGACCTAGGACTCAACACCTCCCTCTGTAACTGGATCCTTGACTTTCTAACAAACAGACCGTAATCAGTGAGGATAGGCAGCAATACCTCCGGCACGATTATTCTCAACACCGGTGCCCACAAGGCTGCGTCCTCAGCCCTCTACTCTACTCCCTATACACTCAGGTCTGTGTGGCCAGATTCTGCTCTAATTCCATCTACAAGTTTGCAGATGATACTACCGTTGTAGGCCGTATCTCAAGCAGCGATGAGTCGGAGTACAGGAAGGAGATAGAGAGCTTAGTGGAATGGTGTCATGACAACAACCTTGCCCTCAATGTCAACAAAACAAAAGAGCTGGTCATTGACTTCAGGAAAGGAGGCGGTGTACATGCACCTGTCTACATCAATGGTGCTGAGGTTGAGAGCTTCAAGTTCCTGGGAATGAACATCACCAACAGCCTGTCCTAGTCAAATCACATAGAAGCCACGGCCAAGAAAGCTTACCAGTGGCTCTACTTCCTCGGAAGGCTAAAGAAATTTGGTTTGTCTCCTTTGACTCTCACCAACTTTTACAGATGCACCATAGAAAGCATCCTATCTGGATATATCACGGCTGGGTACGGCAACTGCTTTGCTCAGGACTGCAAGAAACTGCAGAGAGTTGTGGACACAGCCCAGTGCATTACAGACACCAGTCTCCCCTCCTTGGACTCTGTCTTTACCTGTCATTGTCTTGGTGAAGCAGCCAGCATAATCAAAGACCCCACCCACCCGGGGCATTCTCTCTTCTCTCCTCTTCCATCGGGTAGAAGATACAGGAGCCTGAAGGCACGTACCACCAGACTTAAGGACAGCTTCTACCCCACTGTGATAAGACTATTGAACGGTTCCCTTATACGATGAGATGGACTATGACCTCACAATCTAACTTGTTGTGACCTTGCACCTTATTGCACTGCACTTTCTCTGTAGCTGTGACACTTTACTCTACTGTTATTGTTCTTACCTGTACTACATCAATGCACTCTGTACTAACTCAATGTAACCGCACTGTGTAATGAATTGACCTGTACGATCAGTTTGTAAGACAAGCTTTTCGCTGTACCTCGGTACAAGTGACAATAATAAACCAATACTAATACCAACCCTCTCCACATCCACTCTATCCAGGTCTTTTAATGTTCGATAGGTTTCAATGCTGGTGTCTTCAACAGTGAAGACTGATGCTAAATACATATTCAGTACATCTGTTATTTCTTTGTTCCCCTTTACTACTTCTCCAGCATAATTTTCCAGCAGTCCGATGTCAACTCTTGCCTCTTTTACTCTTTAGTAATCTGAAAAGACTTATGATATCATCTTTTATATTATTGGCAAGCTTACCTTCATATTTAATCTTTTCTCCCCTTATTGCTTTTTTAGTTGCCTTCTGTTGGTTTTTAAAAGCTTCCCAATCCTCTAGGTGCCCACTAATTTTTGCAATATTGTATGCCTTCTCTTTTGCTTTTGTGCTGTCTTTGACTTCCCTTGTCAGCCGTAGTTGCCTTATCCTCCCTTTAGAATGCTTCTTCTTCTTTGGGATGAACTGATCCTGCATCTTCTGAATTACTCCCAGAAACTCCAGCCATTGCTGCTCTCCTGTCATCCCTGCTCGGGTTCCCTTCCAATCAACTTTGGCCAGCTCCTCCCTCGTGCCTCTGTAGTTACCTTTACTCAACTGTAATATCGATACATCTAATTTTAGCTTCTCTCTCTCAAACTGCAGGGTGAATTCTATCATGTTATGATCACTGCCTCTGAAAGATTCCTTTACCTTAAGCTCCCAAATCAAATCTGGTTCATTGCACAACACCAAATCCAAAATTACTTTTTCCCTAGTGGGCTCAACCACAAGCTGCTCTAAAAAGCCTTCTCGTAGGCATTCTACAAATTTCTTCTCTTGGGATCCAGTGCCAACCTGATTTTCCCAATCTACCTGCATATTGAAATCCCCCATGACCCCTGTAACATTGCCCTCCTTACATGCCTTTTCTATCTCCTGTTGTAATTTGTACCCTACATCCTGGCTACTATTTGGAGGCCTATATATAGGTCCCATCAGGGTCTTTTTATCCTTGCAGTTTTTTAACTCTGCCCACATGGATTCTACATCTTCTGATTCTATGTCACTCCTTGCTAAGGGTTTGATTTCATTTTGGACCAACAGAGTCACCCCACCCTCTCTGCCTACCTGCCTGTCTTTTCGATAGGATGTGTATCCTTGGATGTTTAGCTCCCAGCTGTGATCTTCTTTCAGCCACAACTCTGTGATGCCCACAACATCGAGGCTGCCAATTTTGAATTGCGCTATAAGCTCATCCACTTGTTTCGTATACTGTGTGCGTTCAAATATAACACCTTCACCACCAGAAACTTGTCTCCATGTTGCCTGAAGTGAAATTCTTATCTGTTTCTAAACTTTTTCTTTTTTTTATTCTGAAGACTTCAGTAACCTCTCCTGCATTCTCCTTCTCTTTTCCTTTATCTATACTTTTCCGATCTCTTGAAGCCAGCCCCCCAACTATTTAGTTTAAAGCCCTATCCACAGACCTAGTTATGCAATTTGCCAGGACTCTGGTCCCAACGTGGTTCAGGTGGAGCCTGTCCCATTGGAACAGCTCCCTCCTTCCCCAATATTGATGTCAATGTCCCACGACTTCAAACCCACTTCTCTCACACCAATCTTTGAGCCACACATTCAGCTCTCTGATCTTATTGACCCTGTGCCAATTTGCACGTGGCTCAGGTAGCACTCCAGAGATTACCACCTTTTGGTTCTGCTTTTTAATTTAGTCCCAAGCTGCTCAAATTCCCTCAGCAGAACCTCGTTCCTTGTTCTACCTATGTCTTTGGTACCCACATGGACCATGACAACTGGATCTTTCCCCTCCCATTCCAAATTCCTCTGCAGGTCAGATGAGATGTCCCAAACCCAGGCACCAAACAGGCAACACAGCCTTCAGGACTCTCGATCCTTGCAACAGAGAATTGTGTCCATTCCCCTGACTATACTATCCCCAATTACAACTACATTTCTCTTCTCTCCCCCCCTTGAATGGCTCCCTGAACCTCGGTGCCATGCTTAGGTTGGTCATCCTTCTTACAGCCCCCACTCCCATCCACACAAGGAGCAAGAATCTCAGACCTTTTGGACAAGCTCAAGGACTGAGGCTCCTCTAGCACTACCTCTTAGATCCTCCTACCTGCCTCACTTGCACTCACACCCTCTTGTCGCTGACCATAGACCGAAGTTGAAGCAGTTAATCTGATGGGTGTGACTGCCTCCTGAAACACAGCATCCAGGTAACTCTCCCCCTCCCTAAAGTGTTTGAATGTTTGAAACTCAGATTCCAGGTCATCAACTTTGATCCTGAGTTCCTTGAGTAACCAACACTTGCTGCAGATGTGGTCACCAGGAACCACAATGGGGTCCACCAGCTGCCACATCATGCAGCTACAACACATCACCTGATCCTGCATCCCTACTTGGTTTAATTAGTTGTAATTTGGTGCCTTTTTATTTAACTACTATAAAATCCTTACCTGTTCTTGCCTACTACTCACCTGTGCATCCTCGCTGAAGCCTCTTGAGCCAAAGCCTCAGCTCCCACTCCTACACTGGCCCATATTCACAATGTCCACTCTGCTGTACTCTACCTTCCTTTTATTGGCTGATTTGCCACACACTTAGTCAATCAGTCACAACTTCAAAAAGAAAAGCTGCTAGCTCCTCCCCTCTTCTGCTCTGGCTGTTGCAACTGGAGAAAATAAGCTCTCAACTGAAAAAACAAGGCATAGGGCGTGTTTTCCTTCATCAATCAGGGCACTGAGTAGAAGAGTTGGAACGTCATGTTACAGGTGAACAAGATATTGATGAGACCAGACTTGCAGTATTGTGTGCAGTTCTGGTTGCCATGCTATAGGAGGGATGTGATTAAGCTAGACAGAGTGCAGAAAAGATTCACATGAATGTTGTCAGAATAGGAGGGCTTGAATTATAAAGAGACATTGGATAGGCTGGGACTGTTTTCCCTGAGGGGTGACTTTATAGAGGTTTATTAGATCATGAGGAGCATAGATGGGATATTTAGTCAAAGTTTTTCCCCCAGAGTAGGGGAGTATAAAACTAGAGGGCATAGGTTTAAGGTAAAATATTTAAAAGGGACCTGAGGGGCTGCTTTTTCACACAGAGAGTGGTGGGTATATGGAACAAGCTGCCAGAGGAAGCTGTAGAGGCGGGTATATTTACGTCTACGAGACATTTGGACAGGTACATGGATAGGAAAGGTTTAGAGGGATATGGGTCAAATCTAGACAAATGGGACTAGCTCAGGCAGACAACTTCATCGCCATGGATGAATTGGCCAAAGGGCCTGTTACTGTGCTGCATAACTCTATGAAGCCAATATACTTGTGGGGTACATTCAGGGTGGGGCAGGGAGTGGGACCCAGAATGACAACACAGCAGGTGGGGAGGCTGACTCATATGTAGAAAATAGTACAGGCACATCCAGTGGGAAGAGCAGATGGAGACAAGTGGGGGAGCATGAAACAGCTCATCGGCTTAACTGGATTTTCTTTAATGCAAGAAGCCTTAGTTGAGCAGGATAAGCTGAGAGCGTGAATCACCACAAGGGAGTATGACGTTGTTGCAATCTTAGAAACATAACTGAGGGAGGGACAGGACTGGTAGCTTAATATTGCTGGGTACGGAAGTTTCAGGTATGACAGAGGGGGTTACTAAAGGGTAGGGAGTGTTGCACTGCTGATCAGCGAGAGCATTATAGCAGTATTCAGAGAGGATTGGCCAATGAAGCTTTATGGGTGGAACTTAGAAATAAGAAAGAGGCAATCACTTTGATACTATAGGCTTCCTAATGGTCAGTGAGAATTAGAAGAACAGAGATGTGGGTAAATTGCAGTAAGGTGTAAAATCACTAAGGGTGGTAGTAGTTAGGGATTTGAACTTTCCCATTATTGACTGGGATTGCCTTAGGATAAGGGGCTTAGATGGGGTGGAATTTGTAAATTGCATCCAATGGCTTTTTAAAGCAGTATATAGAGAGTCCTTCAAGGGGTGGGGCTGGGCTCAGCCTTGGATTGGGAATGAGCTGCCAGAGGAGGTGATAGAGGCAGAAACAATGACAATTTTTCAAGGGCATTTGGACAAGTACTTGGATAGGAAAGGAGTAGAGAGATACAGGCCTAATGTAGGCAAATGGGATTAGCGTAGATAGGCACCGTGGTCAGCATGGACAATTTAGGCTGAAAAAGATCTTTCTGTGATGAGTTGAATGTTATAGAGCATGGAAACAGGCCCTTCTGCCCAACTTGTCTGTGCTGACCCAGGTGCCTTCCTGAGCTAGTCCCATTTGCCTGCATTTAGCCCATATCCCTCTAAAGCTTTTCTTTTCCATGTTCAGCTCTATGAATCCATGTCCTATCAGAGTTCCTTTAAATCATGTCTTTTTGCTGATCTGTTGCTGAGTTTACTCTTTGTTTCTTTGTGCTTATGGTTGTAGGTTGCATGGTTATGCCATGATTTAGCTTGGTTATCATGAAACTGGGTACAATGGGCATAATAACATCATGTGCTGTATGACTGATGCCAGACAGACATAAACATTGCTTCAGGCAGTTGCACTTGGCCAATTTCCTGGTGGTTGCTAATCAACCCTGAATAGTTGCTATTTTGATCTAATGTACACAAAATAGCTTTCAAAAGCGACTTTTGTATAAAATGCAAACACAAATGGGTCTGATTACAGGCAAAAGATTCTATGGGAAAGGAAATACATTCATGGTTAACTAAAGAAATTAAAGTGGAATTAAACTGAATGAAAAGGCCTATAATTTTGTTTTAAAGAAGAGCTATTTTCCTGAAGATTGGGGGAATTGTAGAAAGGAGCAAAGGAAGACTAAAAATTTGTTAGAGGGTGAAAAAAGAAATACAAGAGTAAATCCAATAAAGAACATAAAATTTAGATTGTAAAACCTTCCAAAAATTCATAAAAATGAAGAGAGTAGCAAAGTAAATGTTCTTCACTCAGAAACTGAGACAGGGTTATTGATGCTGAGGATTAAGGAAATGTCAGAGACATTAATAAATATTTTACATTTACTTCACAGGTGAAGGCTCCAAAAGCAGACCAAGAATAATAAACCATTATGGAGCAAAAGGGAGAGAGGAAATTAAAACAAGTATTATCACTAAAGGAAAAAACTACTAGGTTGACAAATCCCCACAAACTGATGTCTATATGCAAGGATAGTGCATGGATAGTTTTGACAATTGTTCACTAGTTCTAAGATTCTGGAGAGATCCCAAGAATTTAGAAAACCACAAATGTAACATGGGTTTTGAAGAAAGACATAAAGAAAGTGGGTCATTTAGCCTAAGACCTCTCAATGGGAAAATAGTGGAGTCCATTATTAAGGAAGAAGTAACAAGGCACATAGAAAATCATAGTACTCTAAGACAGTCAATATGGTTTTTGAAATGAAAATCATATTTGACAACCTTATTAGAGTCCTTTAAGGATAGACAAGCAGGTCTGATAAAGGGAAAACAAAATGAGTTATATACTTAGACTAGGTATTCAATAAGATGCTATATAATAGTTTATAAGATCAGGACATGTTATTGGGTGTAATATAATAGAATGGATGGAGAATTAGTTAACTGAAATTGGAAAATTCAACGTTCATACCATTGGGTTGTAAGCTACCCAAGCGGAATACGAGATGTTGTTCTTCCAGTCTGAGTTTGGCCTCACTGTGGCAGTAGAGAAGTCCAAAGACAGACAGGTCAGCGTGAGAATGGAAAAGAAAGTTGAAATGGCATGCAACTGGAAGCTCAAGATGGCTGTTGTGCTTTCTGATATGAACACTGAATTTTCCAATTGTAGGTAACTCACACTCCCTGAGTTCTTTTCCCACCTGTCCACCCAGGGCCTCTCTCCCTTTGTTCACCTTTTCCATCCTCCCCTCCCCCTAATCCTCACCATTACCTAGATTCGTTACCCTTACCCATCTGGTTCCACCTCCCTTATCTGGTTCCATTTATCACCTCCCAGCTTCTGCCTCTCCTTCCCCCTCCCCTCCTCCATCACATCTCCATCTGCCCAATCGTTTTTTTCCTTACCTGTTTGTATCTATCACCCACCAGCCTCTGTCTCAAAACTACTCTTTACCCCTCCCCCATCTGGCTCCATCTGCCCATCATTCCCCACCTCACCTGATTCCACCTATCAGCTAACAGCCCCCGTTTCACCCTCCTTTTCACCTCTTTATACAGGCCATTTTCTCTCTACGTTCTCAGTTCTGATGCACGACCTCAATCTGAAATGTGGACCAGCCCTTTGCCGCCAACAGATGCTGGTTGACCCACTGAGTTCCTCCAGCGATTTGTTTTTTTGCTCCTATACCTGACATATGCTTTTTTCTTTTCCCTGATCAAACCTTCAATATCCTTCATTAACCAGTGTCCCCTAAACTTACCAACTTTGCCTCTTACCTTTGCAGGAACATGCTGATTCTGAACTCTTACTCTCTTGTTTTTAAACACCTCCCATTTATGAGCTGTTGTTTTCCACCCCAGTAGCTGCTTCCAATCTACTTCTCCCAAGCCCACCTTCCCCCAGTTTAGTGCCCTAACTCAAGGTCCAATTCTACTTTTCTCTATGACTACCTTGAAGTTTACTAAACTATGGTGACTTATAATCCAGTTGAACTTAGTCTAAATACAGTCAATCAATACATATTTCCCACATGAATCATGTAACCAGAAATCAATTGAAGACAGTTAAAATGTAAGGTTAGCATTAAATCAGTTGTTTCAACACTGGGTCATTTTCTGGCAGTGCCACTGAAGAATGGCCTGGCTGTGAGTGGGAAGAGCAGAGAGCAGTTTAAAAAGGTGTAAGTTTCAAAAGAGCATTTTATTTTCCTTCCCAGAGACCTGGCGGAGAGTGGGTGGAGCAGAAACAATTTCAATAGGTGTAAGTTTCAAAGGAAGGTTTTTTATCCTTCCACAGACTCAGCGGCCTGGCAGCATATAAAAGGAGGTGTGCTTTAGCGAATGGCCATTTTGAAGCCGTCATTGTAAGAGTGGCTGCTGTGAGGTTGTAGTGATTGTGTTTGAGGTACAAGTCCTTAGGCTTTGTCTTGAGAGGCTTCGGCAAGGAGGCTGAACAGTGGCAAGGTCCTTTACTTTCCTCTGTAGTCTTGGTGGTTTAGGGATGGCAATTAGTGCAGTTATATGCTTCTCCTGAGGATGTTGGATATCAAGAAAAATTCCAGTGTCCGTGGTGACTATAACTGTGGGAAGTGTGTCCAGCTGCAGCTCCTGACTGACCACATAGAGCGGCTAGAGTTGCAGTTGGATTTAGTCAGGAGCATCCAGGATGCTGAGAGCATCATAGGGAGGAACTTTAGAGCGGTGGTCACACCGAAAGTACAGGGAACAGTTAGTTGAGTGACCACCAGGAAAGGCAGAGGGGATAGACAAGGAGTGCAGGATTCCCCTGAGGCCATTCCCCTCTGTAACAATATCTTATTTTGGACACTGCTGGAGGTGATGGCCTTTCAGAGGAGAGCAGCAGCAGCAGCCAGGTCTGTGGCATAAGTACAGAAGGGTGGAGTCAAGTAAAGCTGCAGTGAAAGGAGACTCGATAGTAAGGAGCACAAATAGGAGATTCTGTGGCCACAAACAAGACTCCTGGGTGCCTGGGTCAAGGATGTCTCTGAGCGTATGCAGAACATTTTCAAGGGAAAAATCGCCGTACACATTGACATAGGGAAAAAGGAATGAGGATCCGCAGTGTGGATATATGGATTTAGGCAGAAGGTTAAAAAGCAGGACCACAATGGTTGTAATCTTTGGAAAACTCCTGGTGCCATGCACTAGTAAGGTCCTCTTGCAGCTCGTTCCATATACTCACCACCCTCTGCATGAAAAAGTTGCCCCTCAGGTCCCTTTTAAAACTCTCTCCTCTCACCCTAAACCAACGTCCCCTAGTTTTGGACTCCCTACCCTAGGAAAAAGATTGTTACCATCCACCTTATCTATGATTTCATAATTTTAAACACTTCTATAAGGTTGTCCCTCATTCTCCCATGGTCCATGGAATAAAGACCTAGCCTGGCCTGCTTCTCCTGGCAACATCCTTGTAAATCTTTTCTGCAATCTTTCCAGTTTAACCACGTCTTTCCTATAACAGGATGTCCAAAACTGTACACAGAGCTCCAAGTGTGGCCTCACTAATGACTTATACAACTGCAACATAATGTTCCAACTTCTGTACTCAGTGCCCTGACTGATGAAGGCCAGCGTGCTAAATGCCTTTTTCACCACCCTGTCTACCTGTGACGCTGCTTTCAATGAACTATGGACCAATTTTGTATCCAGCTTACCAACTCGCTCTGGATCTCATGTGACTTAATCTTCCGGACCAGCCTGTCATGAAGGGTCTTCTCAAATGCTTTACTAAAGTCTGTTAAGGAAACATCCACTGTCCTTCTCTCATCAGTCATTTTTGCCACCTTCTCAAATGTGCAATTGATCTATATCGTGCTGCATCCTCTGACAACCTTCCTTGCTATCTGCAACTCCACCAATGTTCCTGTCATCTATTGTTGCCAGGTCCTGTGTTGTACTTTCAATAAGCCTGGTTCTGTGCTGTACTGTTCTCTGTTCCATATAACAACATTCCATGCACTTACCTTCTTCCCATCTTTCTTTCCTTTCCTCTTTGTACTCTTATCCCTGTCCACTGCTATTTTTAAGTTCTTCAGCTCCTGTCTCATTAGTTCATCAACCTGCAATATATGAAAGTAATCGTAATTTTACATTATTAACAGTTCATCTTTTAGTATCATCAGTTCTAGCTGAGCTGATAATCAGTCAGGATTTCATTTACAGCAGATGCATGTACGTAAATATCCAATGAAAAGGCAAGCAACAATGTTTGAAATCTTGGACAAAGACTGATGGAAAAACACAGCAATGTACCTGCATCTAAAAAAAAAGAAAATTTAAATTAAACTTTGAATCAAAGTAACCCCTAAGTCCCTTAATTTAACTGAAGAAAAAAATCAAAGAAGGGGAGACCTAGAGTCAAAAATCAGTGGTTAGATCTGCTCACTTGGGTTATCACTAACAGTTAAAAGGGTTTAACACCTTGTGAAAGATTTTCATCAGCAGATTAAAAAGTGATGATTAATTAATAAAGATCATATTGTCAGACACCAGAAGTGTATTAAAGTAATGCAAGAGTAATGTCAAACGAGCAAATGTATTGATTGGCAGGTGCATGAGAAAAATAGGAGGGTTTTGAAGTTCTTGAAACAGTTCTCACAGAAACAGAGGGGGAAGGAAGGAAAGGGGGATGCTTTGTGATGAGATCACATTGTGGATGCAGGAACAGACACAAAGGAACAGGAACGGGCTAGCTTGTACCTCATTTAGAGATCCACTGGGAAAAATTAGGCTGCACTTATTGTTGGCCATATGCAATCAAGTTTCCATGCAGCTGAATGACTTAAAAAGACTCTTCCTCACCAGGACCAAGCCTGGCACTAGTAACCAACTTTAGTGGGTCTCGTTTAAATCAACTACTTCCCAGTTCTCCTTCAGGTCCCTTTATGATACTGACACCATCCTCCTCAGGCCTTTGACCCTCACCCATCAGATGGATACCTAATCCTTCCTGTTCAGTGACCCCTCCCCCAACAGCATTCAACCCCCACTCACAACTGGGAATTACAGACTTAACTACTGATAGATGATATAAGCCCTAACCTCCTTTATAATAAAGTCTCATATCTGACCCTTATGCTCTGTGATCCTCCCCCACCCTGCTGGTTGCAGGTTGCAGGATGCAGCCCCAACTCCACCTGAATTAATTTGCATACTATGCACTGCTGCCATGTAACACTGATTCAATAGCACCCATTGCTTCGGGCACTACTGAAATTCTCATGACCAACATGGTTTTTGACCTGCCACAAAACAGCCAGTTAACATGAATCTGTGAACACCAAGGAAATTGTAGATATCTATGCATTTCTTTATAAATTCAAAGTAGACGATCTCACATTTGTGTACATTGAAATCCAGATGGCAGTTTTGCCCATTTCATTTAACAATATATATCTGAAACCAAATGCATCAATCAAAAGTCTTATAGCACTATCAATGTTTAAGTTATCAGTAAACTTAGATATGTGGCTTTCTATCCTGTCATCCAACTCATTTGTAAAGCTGGTGAATAGTTGCAGCCCTAACCCAGATTCTAGTTAGACACTTGCTAGTCACATCATGTCCATTTGAGGTAACCCTGTTTCATGCCTCCTGGTGTTCATTCAAGTTCAAACTTGACGCAGAAGGTGACATGTAGGAACAGGAGTGGGCTAGCTTGAACCTCATTTAGAGGAAATTTCTCCAGCATTGCCAATTTAAAAAAAGGGTCAGATTTTATCATGACATTGCAATAGTCAATTAAGGACTTAAACCAATGTACATGGATGCAGACTAGATTACTTGGCTTGCTGTTGCATTTGTTTGCATTCTACTTTAATCATTGCATTCTACGGGCAGCTGGAAAGAATAGAAGGTAAAAGTGATGAGAATCTGCCTCAGGTTGTTAGATGTTGCATTCACTCCGAATAGTTGGTAAAGCAAACAAGACATCATATAAAATTCTCAAATTTCCGTCATCTATTATAAAGTGAAACTAACTGCAATATAAATTTTATAAAGATTGTACACTTTATGTTAAAGGTCTACCTTTAAAATCATTCCTAAAACACAGAAAATTAATGATGTGTTGAGAGAATAAATATTAAAAGAAATTTAAAACATGCACAGCTTTGCATGTTTAGAAGCAATATCATATTGAATTTGCTATTTCAAGCCACATCTCTCCATGTGCAATCATTTCTAATAACAAGCAACAGGTCAGCTTCCCTGCCCCATACTGTTTGTCACCGAATTATATCTGGACAGTAGTGTACAGAATATCCTGTAATAAATTCAAATCTATTTTAGAAGCAATTTAAACAAACTTGCTTCCAATGTGGTGTGGCAGGATAAATTCCAATATGAATGTAATTAAAAAAGACTTACGGAAACATCTTTGTTGCATGGGAATCAGAGAATACCAGATGATTTTGCCAGGAATATGATATTAAATGTTGCACGTGGAAAAATGAAGCAAGATTTTTTAAAATTGAAAGCTGGAGAGAGAATCAAAGACCCCTTTGGGAACTGGGGATAACTTGTTTTTCTGACACACCTTACTTTGGAATTAGTAAGTAAGTTTTACCAAAAGCTGTACATAGAGCAAAACACAGGCTGTTGTTCATGATGGATTTCTGGCTTTTGCAATTATTTTACTTTGTAATTATTTAACTGCAAAGCAGGGTATAAAATACTACAAAGAACTATACCCCTTTATAAAAACCTATCAATTTTGACTGAGTAGATATAAATAGGCTGACTTGAAATATCTACTTCTAGTCCTTGTGAGAATTTTAAAAATTATCCAAGCACAGATAAACCCATCCTTCTCCAAGTTACATTTATAGTGGTCCAAAAGTTCAACCTGTTCTCATCTAAGTGACTTTCCTTCAAGTATCAGCCTACGTGGTTGATGTAGGCAAATAAATGTGGTGGCAATCATGCTGAACCATCCCTTTGAACCAACGATATGAGGCTAACTTTAGTGTTTCCACTGCTAATTGAGCACAGATCAACTACCTCAACAAAGATTGGAGATTCAACCCACGTTCTTCTAGCCTTCTATGGCTCAGTATCACACTAGAAGTTACTCTGTCAGCCATCAGAAGATCCTACAAAAAACCTAGTTCCATGTTCCCCGTGTGTATTTTTTGTGCAAACATTTTATTCTTCTTCCTCTGTCATCTTTTCCACCTTCTCAATATGGTTCTGTTCCACTCTCTCTACCCAGCAAGCCCATCCTGACATGTTCTGAAACAGAATTGTCACATCAGTAACCAATTAGGTAACACAAATGGTAAGGCTTTCATTTAACAAAATAGGATTCCATTAATGATCTAGATTCTCTTTTTTAACTTATTCATGGTATTATGGGTGTGGATGGCTAGGCTGGATCTTACTGCCCCTCCATGATATTCTATATCACTTGTGCAGGCTACACCCAATACTTCACAGAAGCAATCAGTCTCAGTGTTTATCAGAGCCATCAAAAGAAAGTATTTTTAATGAAATGTTATTCATAATCTTGATATCTATTTGACAATCCTGGATATAATACAAAAAATCAAATCAATAGATCAGTTTTTAAGCAAAATTTAGTTAGCAAACTTGAAACTGTATATGTTATTTATTTCAATGACAGCATTTAAGGCAATTAATTTGAAGAATCAAGTTGTCACAAAATTTTCTGCATTGATTTAATATAGCGTAGAAACTGACAGAACAGCGGTGGGAATTTAAAACAGGTCACTGGTGCTGTAATAGTGTTACGCTAACCACTACACTACCATGCCTGCCCTACACTAACTCAAATTGCACTATATGCAATTTCACCCAAAGATTCTGCATTCTGATTACACAACAAAAACAGTGCAACTGAGCAAAAAAATATTAGGCACATGTATTTTATTAATGATTAAGAAGTTCACAATAGCTAGGGCAAATTCAAAATTTCAGAAGACGTGCAAATATGCAGAGTGGATCCTGATTCTTTTTTCCTTCGTTTCCAGGATGGCAGCTGAAACTAACCACAATGACATTTGAAACTTACTCATGCTTAGATAGTAAAACTTGTAAATAAACTCAAATAATCCTCAAGTATGGTGCAGAAAACGTGGGATTGAGAGGGAATGTGATGATGGTAAAACTGCATTAAATAGCAGTCTAGGAGAAAGGGCCTTTTTGTCTTCATAAACGTCCATGTCGGGTTTACAATACAAGGCAAACAAATTGTTATGTGCATAAATGTTTATAGAAATCAAGACATAGTTTGTCAGATAATTTAGTTTGAGGTCAAATCAACCAATAACATTACCACAGATTCTCTGTATAAACTGGAAAATAACAAGTTTTAGAACAGGATAAAAACCAGCTTTTTCAAGGTTGGTGTTCAAAATGGGAAAAGAGGGATAGGAATTGAAAAGCAAAAACCCACTGATGCTAGAAATCAAAAAAAATATAATAAAATAGAATGTCCGTGTGTCATCACAATTTTAATTCTCCCCATTGAAGATGGATGAGTTTTTTTTTCAGATCTATTTTTGGGCTACTAAATACTTGGGTGGACCTGAACTAAGTACTTTTGGCCTACCTAAACTACTGAGAGAAATGGAAACTTTGTGCACTGATGTTCTGAAGGAGACCAGCTAGGATTTAAACCAGAGAATATATCCAAGGGACAGAACCAAGAGAAAGAACGAAGTTCAGTGAGATACCAAAGAAATCCCTTGGATATGATTACAGAGGTTGTTTACAATGATCAAGGGATCTATTCTTTTGGATTCTTCTGCTGGAATGGGAAAATCTTTCCTTATTAATCTACTTTTGGCTAAAGCTCAGACAAACCATGACTGCCCTGGCTATGGTATCATCGGAAAATACTTCAACACTTTTAATGGGGATGAAAACTGCACATTTGACTTTTTAACTCACTTTAAATTTGACAAATGTGGAGACTACAACATGCAACATTGGTTGGGGAACTACAAAGGAAAACATTCTAAAAGAGCCATGGAAGCATTGGGTCGAATGTTGCAAGATCTTAGATGCAATAATAAATTAATGGTAGGAGTTACTTTAGTGCTATCTGGAGATTTTCATTAAACACTACCAGTAATTCCAGGAGGTTTTCCCATTCCAACAGAAGAATCCAAAAGAAAAGATTCCTTGATCATTATAAACAGCCTCTGTAATAATATCTAAGGCATTTCTTTGGTATCTTACGGAACTTCATTCTTTCTCTTGGTTTCCTCCCTTGGATATATTCATCTAATTGGTTTAAATCATAGCTGGTCTCATACAGAAACTTGGTGCACAAAGTAACTCCTACTGTTAATTTATCTTTTTCTAGATTATCAATCCCTCATATACCAATTAGAGCAGATGAATTGAAAGCCTGTATTAAAGCATCACATACTTGGGAAAATGTTTAACAATTACACTTGAAAATCAATATGCAAGTGAGATACCAAAGAAATCCCTAGGATATGATTACAGAGGTTGTTTTTCAAGGTTGGTGTTCAAAATGGGAAAAGAGGGATAGGAATTGAAAAGACAGACAGACAATACATCTACAAAAGAGTTTGCTTTGAATTTACTCTAATTAGGAAATGGGGAAATTAAACACGAAGACTCAACAGGAATGATCTCATGGCTGGAAGGGTGGCGACACTTGTGGGCTGCCCCCAGCTCATTCTCAGTAACGCAAAAAGATGCATTTTACTGTGTGTGCACAAAGTTTCCGTTTCTCTCAGTAGTTTAGGTAGGCCATAAATAAAGACCAGTCTAACTAAATTATCAGTTCAAAAATTACTACCCCATGTAATTCAGACTATCATGATGACTGATAATGCTGTTGGGGAAAGTGTCTTCGTCCCTCAGATACCAATTATCCCATCTGATCTACCCTTTCAATTTAAGCAACTTTAGTTCCCTATTCAACTTGGTTTTGTTTTAAGCATTAACATCTGGACTTATGAAGGGTCTCGACCTGACTCAACTGTTCATTTCCCTCCACAGATGTTGCCTGATCCGCTGAGTTCCTCCAGTATCTTGCTTGTTGTGTTAAAACTGGTATGCTAATACACCTGCACACATCAATTGAACACTTCATGCACTGCATACACTTACAGCCAAGGCAATCACTTCATTCAGAAACATTGAAACATACTCAAGGACATTTTTTTTATTTCAGGAGAAAACGGCTAGCAAAATGGGGTTGAAATAAGACACAAAGAGACCATTGCTGAGCCTAGCAGCTCAGTAAGTTAGAGGTGAGGGTCTTGCAAACAAAGGCTTGGCAAAACAGAAGTCACTGAAGATAACAGATGCACACATCCAATGCACTCTCTCTTATCTCACCTTCTCTTATACCACAATCACTTCTCACCTTCACTATGCCTTTCTCATTTCAGATATAGAGCACATCCTACCAAATAAGGATGGACTGAAAGCAAATCAGTGGGGAAAGTTATCTCAATGCCAACTCCAAGGGAGTAAGGTTGCAAACCCATTCTGCCCTGGACTTTGAAGGTGTAGCCAATTGGAAAACAACTGTGTATACAAACTACAGGTAGGCAAATTGGTCCCATAAAGGATGAAAATTAACAATGGGAAATAAAGAAATGGAAGAGACTTTGAACGAATATTTTGTATCTGTGTTTATATTAGAAATCACCCAATCTGTTCCATTGGGAGTAATGCATTGGTGCAGATTGCCTCATGAGAGGTGGATTAATTTCAGGGTGGCAAACTATAATTTGTTAGGTGCAAAGTACTCAGTGTTAGGTCCTCAACTATTTATGATTTGTAAATTACTTAGATGAATAGATCAAAGATATTGATTAAACATAGTCAAATTTTCTAATGATATAAATTTACATAGGAAAGCCAGTTGTGAAGAGCACACAAATAGTCTGCAAAGCGATCTAGATAGTTTAGGTGCAAGGTCAAATAAAATGGCAGATGTATTATAATATAAAGAAATGTGAGATCATCCACTTTTGTAGAAAGAAAAGAAAAAAAAGGATATTATTTAAATGGAGAGATACAGACAGCAGCTGTGGATAGGAAATTCAAAAGTATTCATGAAGGTACAACAGTAACTAAGAAGCCAATGGACTGTTGGCCTTTGTTGCAGGGAATGAAATATAAAAGTAGGAAAGTCTTGCTACAACAGTACAGGACAGTGATGAGACCACTACTGGAATGCGGGATATAGCTTTGGCCTCCTTATCTAAGATAAGATTTTTCTGCATTGGAAGCAGTTCAGAGTGGGTTTCCTGGATTGCCTATTGAGATGAAGTGATTGTAGTATGAGGAACAGTCGAGTAGTTTGGTTCTATAATCATTGGAGTCTAAAGGAATGAGAGGTGATCAGATTGACTGGGACTTGACAGAATTGATGCTCAGAGAATGTTTCCCCTCATGAGGGAATTTAGAAATAGGGAGCAGAATTTCAGAAGTCTTGCATTTAAAATGGAAATGAGGAAGTATTTCCTCATTTTGAGGCAAGTAAAGTTATGGATTTGTACATCCCAGAGAGCTGTGGATATTGCATCATTGGCTATTTTCAAAGTTGAGACAGACAGATTTTTGGTCTATGAGAGAGTTAATGGTTATGGGGAACAGGCAGGAAAGTGGAACTGAGCTAAAGATTAAATCAGCTATGATCTTATTCAATGGCAAATAAGGCATAAGCAGTCATGTAACCCATGTTTACTCCTATTTTTTTATATTCTTAATGAGAAAAAGTAATAAACGTTGAAGGAATAAAGAGAGAAATCAGAAGAGAGATGAAGAAGAGACTGTGAAGCAGAAATCTGGGACACAGAAAAGAAGCAATGGCAGAGAGAAAGTGAAATCAAAAGGGAGAGTGAAAACAGGAGAGCCAATTGTAAGAGAAAACAGAAACAAAAAAAGGGGAAGGCACAACAAAAGGAAGAACAGTAAAAGAAAAATGGAGGGGGAGAAATGCACACAAAAAAGCACACTGGAAATGGAGAGCGTAGCAAAGGAACCAGGCAAAAAAGGAGAGGAGAAAGAGAAAACAAAAGGAGATATAAAATGGCAGGAGCTGAGAGGAAAGGATAACTGGATGAATATACAGACAATGAAAAGAGCAGAAAGAAAAAATGTATAGAGTGAGGAGCAGCAGAGCTGCTGGAGTTTTGGAATTCTCTCTCTGCCTCTCCAGCTGTCTTTGTTTCCTTAAGGTGTTCCTTAAAAACAACTTCTTTGATGACCTCAGGCCTATCTGCCCAAGTTTTTCTTTCCTAGGCTTAGTTGGATAATATTTCTCAGAATATTATTTAAGATTGCTGTTTAATATTCCAAATATAACTGCTTGATATTTTGTTATATTAAATGTCCTGAGTAAATTTAAGTTGTTGGTATTGGAGTCTGTGCCAAGAATGTTAATTGTCCCGAGTACATATGAACACTGAATATAATTTCAATATCCCCGAGAAATTATGGGATAAGAAACAAGCAATTTACAACTTTTGATTCTTATCAAGTGATATTTAATGAAGCATACTCATGTGGGAATCAGGGGAGCTCATGTATGAGCTTGTCATAGTCAAACAGCCTGATTGTCTGATGGTGAACATATTGCTAGCCTGTCAGCTACAGAATTTGACCACACATGAAACTGCATCAAGAAGATGGGAATAGAAAAAATTAAAATGTTAGGTTAAAAATGAGTCAACATATGAAATTACGACGTATTGCGAAAGATAATGTGTAGTTCATAGATTTCTCATGTAAACATAGTTGCCTAGAAGCTCAGTTGATTTAGAGTGTAAAATTGATTTTGAACCATGCTCAGCAAGTGTATACTGCAAACTTCAGTCAGCAGCTCCCACACTCATTACCCATCTACACATGATTCACCTTTGCAATGATTATCACATTAATAATTAGTACTTATTGTGGTCCAGCTACAAGAAGTAATCCATCACAAACATGAACTGCATGAACTGTTTAGAGGGATCTTTCAATTACTGTGGATTGTTGGACTTGAACATATTTCTCTGCATGGCTAGAAGACTATAGAGAAAGATCATTGCCAGAGCTCGATTCTTTACGGTGAACAATGGGCATGAAGAATGATTGTTGATACACTTGATACCCACCATGTAATAATTAATGAAAAGAAACACTTTTCCCAGCAGTGACTCATCTTTCATGTTGTCATCCCCCTTTTGGTGGCCATCTCAGTATCTCCTTCTGCACAAATCATGAAAGCCTGACCCAAGCAATTCTTGGCAATTTAATCAATACCAGTTGTTGAGTAATCACCCTTCGTGCCATCTTCCAAATGCCTTTGAAAGTCAAAAAAACTGTAATCTGAAATAAAAACCGGAATGTTGGAAACACTGAGCAGGTCAGGCAGCATCTGCAGGCATGGTAATGTAGCGGTTAGCGTAACGCTATTACAGCGCCAGTGACCCGGGTTCGATTCTGGGAGTTTGTACGTTCTCCCCGTGACTGCGTGGGTTTCCTCCGGGTATTCCAGTTTACTCCCACATTCCAAAATACCTATGGGTTAAGAAGTTGTGGACATGCTATGTTGGCGCTGGAAGCTTGGCGACACTTATGGGCTGCCCCCAGAGCATTCTACGCAAAAAAAAGATGCATTTCACTGTGTGTTTCGATATACATGTGACTAATAAAGAAATCTTATCTTATCTTAGAATCAGAGTTAATGTTTCAGGTCAAAGACCCTTCATCAGAACTGGGAAGATGAGAAAACAAGTCAACTTTAGGTTGCGGTGAAGGAAGGGAACACCCCTGATAGGGTGAGGCTAAGTTGCCCAGGTATTTATGCAATCATTTAATTTAAAGAATAACAAGGGCAGGTAGAAAGACAGAAAATAAACAATAGGGACATGTGACAAGGGACAAAGAGAGCTGTCGCTGAGACCCGAAACCAAAAGGAACATGGTATAAATGCAAACCAGGCAGTGTCTGTGGGAGATAAAGCTGACTCAATAATACAGATAGATAACCTCACAGCAGAACTGCCCAGCTCTGATACCAACAGAAAAAAAAGCTGCCTGAAATTATAGAATTCAATATCAAGTCCTGAAGGCTGCAATATATTGGAGGAGGTGCTGGTCCTCAAACTTACAGTGTGGGAGGCTGCAGACAGATAGGTCAGAGTGGGAGTGGGGAATTAAAATGACAGCAACTGAAGCACAGAACTCCAACAAAATATGGATATTTTCAATGCCTGTCCCTGTTTCTCACATAAAATATCTGTTCACCAAGTCCAATTATTTAGGCATTTTTCTTTCCATTAATTTTAATTTCAAGACTCTAATTATGAAAGCATTGCATTTTATTTTAAAAAAATCATTGTCTAAGAGAACTGTAACATGCCAGGCTTACACTGAGATCTTTTAACAAATTTCAAGTAAATTGAAATCGTCAGCTGGTTAACAAGCAAGGCCAATTAAATATCACAAAGCAGGAGTAAAATTTTCAAAACAAGTTGATTCACACAAAAAGTTGAGAGCAAACTATAGGGAGTACATTTTGCAAGATTAAAAAGAGACAAAACTCAGATTAATCAAATGAAAAACTTGGAATATTAACACAGAAGATCATGTGAAATATGAACCAAGAAGGGAAACGTACAAAATAAAAACATTCCAGCCAAAACTAAAAGGTTGCAGAGAAGTCAGAACACAAACTATAATAGACAGAATGATGGAATCATTTTAAGGATTTGATGTACATTTATAAATATACTGGTGATGACATGAAAATGAAGTCTTTCTAAATGTAGAGCTGTGCTTCCTAGAGAAGTGGTGGCCAAGGAGGGAACTATATGAGGAATGTAAACATGTTTAAAACATTTCATTGTGTTATGAATGGGTATTATAAGAATATAAATTAGGATTAATATTAGGAGCAAAAAGAGGAATGTTATGAAAAATTGATCCAAAGGATCATTAGAATACAGAATACATTAACACAAGTGGTGACTGAAGTCAACTCAATAACCTTAATATGGGAATTACGTGGAGAGATCTGCTTTGGTACTTCTGATATCTGCCAGAAATTCATATTGTGCAATCCCATATGTATAAACTATGGAGCAAACACTCATTGAGTGGGGTTCACACTTTCACAGAAAAACTCAAAGACTGCACTAGAGCTGCCAAAGTAGAAAATCTTCTTGAATGGCATTTGAATTTTTTAAAGTAGAAGGAAAGAGCAGCAAAATGAGAGTAGATGTGACAGCTCAGATATAGAACTAAAATTGAATGGAACAGGACAATGGCTGTCCGATGTGGTGGAATTTCTACTGATCTTTAAATTAGCAAAATATATAAAGGTTGTGTAATTTCAGTATCATAGGATTTTGCAGATAAATTAAGCCATTCAGTCCATTGAACATCAGGGAATATTTTAAAAGAATAAAAAGACACCAAATTTGGATTAATCAAATGGAAAAGTTGGCAGATAAATTCACAGAGCAAGCTACTTCTTCAATCATAGCCTTGGTTTGGATTTGGAATTACGCAGATGGCAATGATTGGAAATTTTTTTTTAGAATCATCAAGTTCTACAGCACAGGAACAGGCCCTTCAGCCCAACTTGTCCATGCCAACCCAGTTGCCTATCCAAGCTAGTCCCATTTGCCTGCATTTGGCCAATATGCTTCCAAACCTTTCCTGTCCATGTACCTGTCCAAATGTCTTTTGAACGTTGTAGTTGTACCCACTTCTACCACCTGTTCCATATACTCATCACTGTGATTGTGTAAAACCTGTCCCTACATAGAACAGTACAGCACAAGAGCAGGCCCTTTGGCCCTCGATGCTGTGCCAAATTAAGCTAATGATGTCTAATTGCACTAATCCCTTCTGCCTGAACATGATCCATATCCCTTCATTCTCTGCATTTTCATGTGCCTATCTAAGAGCCTCTTAAGCACTTCTCTCATATCTGCCTTCACCCCTAGCAGCACATTCCAGATATCCACCACTCTGCATGTAAAAAACTTGCCCTGCACATCTCCTTTGAACTTTCCCCCTCTCACCTTAAATGCATGCCTTCTAGTATTAGACATTTCGACCCTGGGAAAAAGATACCGACTGTCTATCTACACCTATCACAATTTTATAAACTTCTATCAGGTCTCCCCTCAGCCTCCTCACCTCCAGAGAAAACAACCCAAGTTTGTCCAACCTCTCCTTATAGCACATGCCCTCTATTCCAGGCAGCATCCCAGTAAACCTCTTCTGCACCCTCCACATCCATTCTATAATGAGGTGACCAGAATTGAATGCAATGCTCCAGATGAGGCCTAAACTGAATTTTATTAAGCTGCAACATAACTTTCTAACTCTTGAACTCAGTGCCTCAACTAATGAAGGCAAACATGCCATACATCTTCTTTTCCACTCTATCAACTTGTGCAGCCACTTTCAGAACCCCAAGATCCCTCTGTACATCAGCACTGTTAAGGGTCCTGCATTTAACTCTGTACTTTCCCTTTACATTTGATCTCCCAAATTGCAACATCTCACACTTGCCTAGATTAAACTCCATCTGCCATTTCTCCGCCCATATCTGCAACTGATCTATATCCCGCTGTACCCTTTGGCAATCTTCCACATTATCCACAATGCCACCAATCATTATGTCATCTACAAATATGAATCCACCCATTCACCTTTTCATCCAAGCCATTTATATACGTGTGCGTGTATATGGTCCCAGTATGGATCCCTGCAGAACACCACTAGTCATGGACCTCAAACCAGAATAAGACCCATCAACCACTACCGTCTGTCTTCTGTGGGCAAGCCAATTCTGAATCCAAACGGCTAAATGACCCTGAATCCCATGGACTTTAATCTTCTGGATGCACCTTTCATAAGGGACCTTGTTGAATGCCGTACTAAATCCATGTAGGCGACACCCACTGCTCTACCTTCATCAATCAGCTTCATCACCTCTTTGAAAAACTCAATCGTTAATAAGATCTAAAGGGGTCTGAAAGATTTAAAGGGATCTCTCAGGTTCCCTTTAAGTCTTACCCCTCTCTAAATCTATGCCCTCTTGTTTTAGACTCCCCGCCCTGGGAAAAAGACTGTGACCATCCAGCTCATCTATATCCCTTATGATTTTATAAACCTCTATATGGTTATCCCCCAGCCTCTTTCACTGAAGGGAAAAAAGTCTCAACGTATTCAATGTCCCCTAATAATTCAAGCCCTCCAGTCCTAGAAACATACTTGTGAATCTTTCCTGCATGCTTTCCAGCTTAATCACATCATCCCTATAGTATGGCGACCAGAACTGTGCCCAATACTCCAAGAGTGGTCTCACCAATATCTTGTACAGCTATATCATGATATCCCAACTCTTGTACTCAATGCTATGACTGATGAAGGCAAGCATGCCATATGCTTCCTTCACCACCCTGTCGACCTGTGTCACCACTTTCAGAAAACTATGTATTTGCACCCCGAGGTCTCTCTGTTCTACAACACTCTCCAGGGCTCTGCCATTCACTGTGTATGTCCTGCCCTGGCTTAACTTACCAAAATGCAACATGTTACCTGTGTCTGAGTTAAATTCCATCTGCCATTCCTTTTCCTTGCTGTAACCTAGATCCTATAGTAACTTTAGATAGCCTTCTTCACTGTCTACCACACCACCAATTTTGGTGTCATTCGCAAACTTAATAATCATGCTATCAACATTCTCATGCAATTTGATTGATATATATGACAAACAAAAGAGGACCCAGTACTGATCCATGCAACACACCACTGGCCACAGGCCTCCAGTCTGAAAAACAAACACCCTCTGACTCCTACCATCAAGGCAATTTTGTACCCAATTGGCTAGCTCAGCCTGGATCCCATTCCAGACCAACCTACCATGCGAAGTCTTGGCAAAGGTCTTGCTAAACACGATCTCCCACACAGAAAGCCACACTAATCAAATTCATGAGCCATGATCTCCTACACACAAAGCCATGCTCATCAAATTCGTGAAGGATAGAGACAATTGATCAAAGTCAACAGCAAGAATGAAAAGCAGTGGGAGTCATAGAGTAATACAGCATGGAAACAGGCCCTTCGGCATCCTCCCTGCTAGTCCCAGTTGCCCACGTTCAGCCAATAACTCTCCAACTCCTCCCTTCCATGTACCTATCCAAATGCCTCTTAAGTGTTGCAATTGTACCTGCCTCGACCACTTCCTCAGGCAGCTCATTCCAGGTACTCACTACCCTCTGTGTAAAGAAGTTACTTCTCAGGTCTCTTAAATCTCTCCCCCCTTATCTTGTATCTGTGCCCTCTAGTTATGGACTCCCCAACCCTGGGGAAAAGACTGACTGTCCACCTTATCTATTCCCCTCATGATTTTATAAACTTCTATGAGGTCACCCCTCATTGTCCTACACTCCAAGGAATAAAGATCCAGCGAGGCCAACCTCTCCCAATAATTCTTGCCCTCTATTCCAGGCAGCATCCTCATAAATCTCTTCTGTACCCTCTCCAGCTTGACAATGTCTTTGCTATAACAGGGTGACTAAAACTGCACAGTTTTGGAGAAACTGTACAGGAGAAAATAATATGGATCAAGATTCATTCACGAGATAATACCACAAGTCTGAGTTTTAAAAAGTCAGTGCACTACAGAAGGAAACAAAGACTAAAAGAAGTTAAAAGGCTCAAAAATTCAAGAGGACCAGGCAGGTTAGAGTGGAAAGTGAAACAGTGAATCTAGAAATAACTCTGGAAATGTACAAAGGAATATCAAGGATCAAACTATCGCAATCAATGTCTCTAAGTTTCATAGCTTTATCTGTTGAATTTGTAATCTAAAGTATTTTTTTGTCATTTTCGAATACTGCTTTGTGCTTTACAGACCACATTTTTTTATACCTGCACTCTGATTTCCTCCTCCACCTCTTTGCGTTTATCTTCCTTGATGAGTTCAGCAACATACTTCTGGGAGAGGTTTGTGCGCTCATCTCGGTTCTGCCAAACTCCTGTTGTTCACAAAGAAGGAAAGGAGCTGATACTCTACTCATAAAAAAGCTCATCATTTTACCCAACATTATCAAAATTTCTCAATTCTTTTGCTTTACAAGCATAAAGAGTGATAAAATCAGACTATGATCATCACCCTTCAGTTTATGTAATGCATTAAGATTGGTAATACATTGCACACTCAGGAAAAAGAAGAGGGTCCTGTAACTCTGTATGAGGAGATTCCATTTCATCGCAGGGAGGGAAGGAAATATCAGGCAACAGATCACCCTGGCCTATTCTGGCACACATTTTCAGCTCTCCTTCTCTTCTTAGGCAGTTCTTGGGATTGAGGGTGACTGGCTTCGATGCCAATTTCATGGGTCTTGATGTAGCTAATTAAGGCCGATGAAGGAACCACTGACTCATCTACAGATGGAGCAAGAGGTGGCTGACGGGGTGGATGGGTGAGTAGTTGTGAGATGGCACACTCCTTCTCTTGCTAAAGCAGGGTCTCCATGTGCTCTCAGCACATGGACACAAGGTTCTCAGCACCATCCTGAATACTCCTTTTCCACTTTGAGCAGTTATTGGCCAGTGATTTCCAGGAGTCAGTGGGCATGCTGCATTTCTTCAAGGATACTTTGAGTGCGTCCTTCAATCTTTTACTTTGCCCTCTGGTTATATCTTGCTATGATAGAGCTTGAAATAGAGTGTCTGTTCTGTCCAATTGAATGTAACTAGGGCTTCAAGGCTAGAGCTGTTAGCTTGGGAGAGCACCCTGACATTGCTTCTCATGCATTCAAATATCAAAGTCAAAGTCAAATTTATTGTCATATGCACAAGTACATGTATGCACAGCTGCAATGAAAAACTTACTTGCCGCAGCATCACAGGCACTTAGCATTAGAGACACAACATTCACAAGAAAACATAAATTAAACATAAATTATACATAATTATACAAGAAAGGACACAACTAGAACAAAAAAGAACCAAGTCCATTGTAGTGCAAAGTGATCAGAGTGGGCATAGTGTTGCTATGCTGAAGTAGTGATTAGGGTTGTACAGGTTGGTTCAAGAACTGAATGGTTGAAGGGAAGTAGCTGTTCTTGAACCAGGTCGTGTGGGACTTCAGGCTTCTGTACCTCCTGCCCGATGGTAGCTGCAAGATGATGGCAGGGCCTGGATGGTAGGGACCTTTGATGATAGATGCTGTGTTCTTGAGGTAGCGCCTTGTGTAGACACTTTCGATAGTGAGGAGGGATGTGCCTGTGATGTATTAGGTTGAGTCCACTACTTTCTGCTGCTTCTTACATTCCTACATATTTTTTTTCAACAACAGCATTGGTGGCATTTTTCCACTACCTTGAGATGCCTGCTGTAGCTAGTCCAGATCTCAGAAGTAAATAAGAGGGCAGGGAACATGGAGTTGTAAAGGGAGTGATCATTTTGAACTGTGGAAAGTGAAGAGGAAGTGTCTACATGTCTGGTTGTGGAATCTTGATGGATCTTGCAGAAATTGCAAAGAATAATCTACTGAATGAGGAGGCTGGTGGAGTGGAAGGTAAGGACCAAGGAAACTGTTCTTGTTCTGTACAGGAAGAGAAAGGATGGGAGCAAAGGTGTGAGTTATAGATGGGATCTGGTTAAGGGCTCTGTCAACCTATGATAGGTGGGAAGCGACAGTTTAGGAAGAGGGAAGACATTTCAGAGACACTTGTATGGAATGTCTCATTATGGAGTAAATGCAATGAAAATGGAGGAACTGAGAGAATTTGGTTTCATGGATGTTGAGTGTAAGGCCCATTCCCTTGTATATTTCCTTGAATGAGTATCAATGTCGTAGAGCCTGGCTTGTGACTGTGCACAAATACAAGCCTCATCTGTAGTTTGACAATTGAGGTTTGGGTGAACTTGGTGCTGAAGCATAGTTGCTAGAAATTTAATAGTTTCCCATTAGTTCTTAAGATTAGCTGCACACCCAAGGAATGTTAGTCGCAAGGGAGATGCAATAGCGCAGTAAGAAACACTGAAAAAAGCATAGGGGTGATGGTGCAGCCTTGCTTGACACTGGTAATCACTGATATTGGTTCTATGGTAGATGCATTGTTTAGCATGATAGCTTGCATGCTGTTGTGGAATGGAATGGAATGCAATGCAATGGAGACAAATTTCTAATGGGCAGCTAAATCCACAACCCTTCCTGATGGACAGAGTCAAAGGCTTTAGTGAGGTCAAATATGTTTAGTGACTGGTAATGCCCCTTGTGTTTCTCTGGCAATTGCCGTGCAGTGTATATCATGCCCATTGTGTCTCGGATGGACAGGATCCACACCGTGATTGTGGACTGGGAAGGAGTTCTTCAGTCACTGGAAGGAAGCAATTGGTTAGCTCCTCGACCTCATCTTCTCATCAAATCATTCCTGGTTCTTCTTGGTAGAGAAGCCAAGAGTCTCTTCACAGGTGTCATGTATGGCAGACTTCAGGGCAGCCTACATGCTGTGAAACCTTTGCAGCTCCTGTAGAATGGGAGTCGACTGTAGATTGTGTAGTTTTATCTGTGAAGAGCTGCCTTTGTGGGGACCTTGAGACCTTCAACACTGATCTCCTTGCAGCAATGCTTATGTTGCACCATCCAATGTCAACCATCTGGGTATGATTGCATTTCCCTGGGTCCATTCTTATCTACTTAATCATAGTCCAATAATTACTTGCAAATGGCTCTCCTATTTTTCATCTACATGCATATTTCTTGACATCATCATCTATAACAGTGCTAGGTTCCATCTCACTCCTGACACCTGAACCCCCCCTCCCCGACATCTGTCTGAAACTAAACCAAATTGTTTGCAACCATGGTATCATATTTGATCCAAAGACAACCTTTGACCTAAGTGGTTTTAATGATATATCCCTTATACCACCTTTTTCCACTTCTGTGGTGTTGCCCAAATTTACTGCTACCTCAGCTCAACAACTATTGAACCTTTAATCCATGCCTCTATTACTTTCAGTCCAATCCACTGCTGGCTATTTTCCCTCTTCCTAATGACTATTTTACGGCTATATCCTAAATCGCACAAAATCCTATTCACACATCATTCTTATACTTGATGATTTATACTGCCTCCCAATTGAATAATGGATTTATTTTAAAACCCCTTCAAGGCCTCACCCCTTCGGAATCACATAATCTCCTTGAGGTTTATAATATTCCAGAATCTTTATACTCGTCCAATTGTAGTCTCTTGATTATCCCAGAATTGCATTACAATGGCAACCATGCATTCAGGTGTCAAGGCCAAAAATTCTGAAATGCCTTTTTAACATGGTATCACCTCTCTATTTACTGCCAAAATCCTACCTTTTGAAACAATCTTTTAATAATCTTCTCAAAAAAAATTCTTTGGAAACAATGCCCAGTAATTAGAATAGTGCTGCTTCTTCTTGATGTGCCCCTCTAAGGTCTCCTTCCTGAGTTAAAACCTCTGAGAAAACACCCAACTAACAGCAGAAATTTGCCTCGTGATGCATGTTGTTCCCTGAAGAGCATTGTTCTACTAGTGAGCAGTGCTGTCTAATAATGGGCACAAATCAGTTCTGCAGTTTTTTGAAGATTGTTTCCAAATAACTCAAGGACAAATTATCAAGACCCTGTCTTAGAATTAGAGGAGTATGATAGTGATCCCTTGATGTGTAAAGTTTGAGGAAGAGGCATTTATATTATAAATGGAATGGCTTTGTTAGGTGCTATAGAGTTGTACAGCACCTAAACAAGCCTTTTGCAGAAGAGGAACCCGCATAGCTTCCAGAGAACACTGGCTTCTGGGTCTGATTTCTGGGGTGGCACTGTGGAGCAGCTAATAGAGTTGCTGTGCATGGCAGGTGCCCTGTTACCAGTTCTTTAAGAATAGATTTTGGTATCTCCCCATTGTTGACATCAAGCTAACTGGTCTATGGTTCCCAATTTTCTCTCTTCCTCCTTTCTTAAATAGTGGGGTTACATTTGTTTCCTTTCAATCTGTGGGAACCACTTCAAAATCTGTGAAATGTTAGAAGATGACAACCAATATATCTATCAGCTCCAAATACAATTTTTGTTTCAAATCTTTAGGATGCAGGTCATCAAGTCCCGAGAACATTCAGTCCCATTAATTTCTCCAGTTTTTTTTTTCCATCAGCACTCAATTATTCATTCTCTTCTCCATTATTTTGGTGATTCTGTCTTCCTCTGTGAAGACAGACACAAAATGTGTCTTTAATTTTTCTGTCATTTCCTTTCTCCCAATATAATTTCTTATGACTCAGTCAATAAAGGACCCGTATTAATATTAAGCCTATCCAGCTCAGCCTGAGGGATGAAAGTGCAGGGCTTCCACAATGCTTGGTTCCATCACTTCAGTTCAAAAAACATAAGGTTAAGACTTCAATTATGTTCAAATGAAAAGAATTTTAAGTGCTCAAGCACTACCTGTGTTCAAAAGGCAACACAATGCAGCTCATCAAAGGCATCCTTCTCAGTGTGTCAGCCAATAGTTTGCCCTTAGTTAGCATCAAACACCATTGTTTGGGGATCATTCTGTATACAAATTAGTTTTCAAAACACCCTTATGTTAGAATAATTACTAAAAAATCACTTAATTGACATTATATACTTAGTTACATTATGTACTTAATTACAGCTCGACATTCAATACCATTATCCCCTCAGTATTAATTAAAAAGCTTCAAAATCTGGGCCTCTGTACCTCCCTCTTCAATTGGATCCTTAATTTCAGGAGACCACAGTCAGCGCAGATAGGTAATAAAATCTCCTCCTAGCTGACAATCATCACAGGCGCACCTTCAGGATGCATGCTTAGCCTACTGCTCGACTCTCTCTACACTCCGATGATACCACCACTGTTGGCAAAATCTCAGATAGTGACAAGGAGGCATACAGGAGTGAGATATGTGTGATGACCTGGGCGGTTTTAACCAAGACTCTCTTGAGGGGACCCCGTGTGTTTTTTTTTGAGGGAGTTGAGTCAGGGATTCCTCCTGAGATATCACACGGCTCTCAGTTTAAATCCTGGTGTCCGCCGCCAGGGCCTTGGACATTTCAACAAGGACACTTGAGTTGAGTCTGGTTACAGGGGGGGATCTGACGAACAATTCTAACCGATGTGTTCTTAGTATTTCAGGTTGGCGCAGCAACCTGGAAAAATGGAAACCTGGAACAACAACAACAACCTCACACCCAACATTAGCAAGACCAAGGAATTGATTGTGGACTTCAGGAAGGGGAAGTCTGGAGAACACACACCAGTCCTCATTGAGGGGTCAGTGGTGGAAAGGGTGAGCAGCTTCAGGCTCCTGGGTGTCAAAATCTCAGAGGATCTATCCTGGGCCCAACACATTGATGCAATCACAAATAAGGCATGCCAGCAGTTCTACTTCATTAGGAGTTTGGTGACATACCAAATCTCCTCGAAGACTCTTGCAAATTTCTACAGATGTACTGTGGAGAGCATTCTGACTGGTTGCATCACTGCCTGGTATGGAGGCTCCAACGTGCAGGATTGAAAGAGGCTGCAGAGAGTTGTAGATTCAGCCAGCTCCATCACAGGCACAACTCTACCCACCATCGAGGACATCTTGAAGAGGCGGCGTCTCAAGAAGCCGACATCCATCATTAAGGACCCTCACCATCCGGGACGTGCCCCCTTCTCATCATTACCATCAGGGAGGAGGTACAGAAGCATGAAGACCCACACTCAATGTTTCAGGAACAGCTTCTTCCCCTCCGCCATCAGATTTCTGAATGGTCCAGGAACCCATGGAGTCTCCCTCTTTATTCCACATTTGCACCTTTTTTTGGTAACTTATAGTAATTTTTATATCTCGCACTGCACTGCCACTGCAAAACAACAAATTTCATGACATATGTCAGTGATAATAAACCCAATGCTGATGGTAGCCTCCATAAAAAATAGCATTTTCTGTCCATCTCCCCCTGGCCTAGGCTGTCCCTATGTGGTTTCAGTAGGTGTTTTATGGAGTCGACAAAGCAGCCTGATCTATTGCAGGGCTCCAGCTCAGGATAGGAAATCTACACACTGATCCTTTGCAGGTTTAGACCCAGTGTAAAAATGACAGTCCCACTCAAATGAATGGAGAGATGTCTTTTATTGAGAGGGAGGTGAATGGTTATATCCTTATTATTTAAAAAAGCTGGCATCAATAATTTTAGGTAATTGTTAGTGTGTAAATATGCTTTTTAAATGTAATCTTCTTTAATATCTTTGTTATTATTACATGTCCTGGGTCTCACAGAATGCGTGTGAATGTTGACAACTAACACTTCACTGGTTATCAAAACCGTTCTCTGAGTCCACGTGAGTGCACCAAAACAGTCCTCATGCCACACCCAGTCACTCTGAGATGGACTGGGACTGGGCTCCCAGAGGACTGCACCAGAGGCCAAAGGGGCAGGTGGAGGGTGATTCTTGGGCAATGGAAGATAAGCCCCCATGACTCAGAATCCTCAGCTTTCTGAAGTAGAGAATTTCAAGGATCCACAAGTGGATGTGAAAAAGGAAGTCCTCCTCATTATCCTGAAACTATGAATCTCTATATTCCCCATCAAGGGAAACATTCTCACTGTTTCTACTCTTTCAAGTGCACTCAATTACATACGGTATATATGGGATCACCCATCATTCTTGACCCATTCTACTCAATTTCTCGTCATAAAACCTTCATCTCAGAAATCAACCTAGTGATTATTCCCTATATTACCATCAATGCAAACAAATCCTTCCTCCAATACGGTATTGCAGATATAGTCTTACCTGAAGTTATGAAAACTGCTATATAAATTCAAGTCTTTCTTTCTCTGTCTTACTGATTGTCTCTGTATTATTCCCCTCTTTTAACAGACCTAAATGTAAATCACACTGCATTCCATTTTGTTGTCTTTTCCTTTATACACTACCCTGCCATGCAACCTCATATGAAAAGTTGTTCAATGAACGTAATGTTTCAAAGTTGGTTTTATAGTATTGCTTAAGAAAACTGGATGAACTGTAACATGCAGATAAGAAGATGCAGTAAAAGCATGTTTTAATTATTTAGCTTATTTATTTGTGTGTGTCAATTGACCCGGCCACAAAGATTTGCTAAGATGTTTTGCCTGCCTAACAAAACTTCCGTTATCACAAAGCAGCTACACTCAGCTTCCTTGCTGGGTCTTCCTCCACCTTGTCAAGTTGTCATGGGGGCAGATGACCTTTGTGGCATAAGGAAGTATGAGGTTATGGTATCAAGTGTGGAATCGGATGCAGGGCAAAAGGCATACATACTTGCTTTGTACAAACACAGTAATAAAAATGAACTGGGTGTGTACAGTTTCCCCTTTGGAACGATGGGTTTAGATGTGGCATTGACAGGGTAACACTATGTGATTATCCATATATATGGGATGTTCACAATCTTTCTTTGTGCAAGTACAAAAATTATAAATTCTTGGCCAAATTCAGTACATATACTCTTGAATGCAATAATGACTAGACACTGATATTTCCCACTAATCCACATCTAATAAATTTGTTAGTCATTTGGAAATAAATTATATATTAGAAACAAGTTTTTCTTTGACAAATCCCTCACCTGTGCCTAGGAGTCTGTCAGACAGGAATTAAGAGAGCAGACTCAGATCCACATGTATTTATTTTACTTAACTTGGATGTTAAACAGTGCTAAAAAAGATATACTAGTGGCAATGACTGATGGCTAAATGATTTTGTAATTCCTATTGCAAAACCTTTTCAGGAATTCTGCTGGAAAAAGATTGCCCATATAAATAAGGTTCAACTACCTGCAGTAAGGTTAGGGGTTTCTATGAAGCCTAATTTCAGGGCAGAGGTGTTGCAGTTTGTGAAGTGTGAAATGATGACAGTGTCAGATGTTTTACTGCCACTTGCACGTGTAATTTAACCCTTCACACCATTGTACACAACTTCCTGCCCTCCCTCCCCGTTATAAAGAGAGTCTCATGTTAATAGTGCTATTTTCATGAACTATGTGGGGTTAAACCCCAAAAATAACCAGGTTGTAAGAGATGTAAGAAGAGCACATTACCTTGCCTTGAAATTAGCTTTTGTGGCACTATGTTTTTGTTTACTGCGTGATTCTACTCCTATGAAAAGAAAACTGGAGATTTACATTGTACAGGCAGTCCCCGGGTTACGACAGGGTTCCATTCCTGAGAAGTGTTCATAACCCGAACAGTTCACAAGTCAGAAATGCGACTGCCCGGCTATATATTTAAATATAAACATAGGCCAACCAAGAGCAATGTGTAGTTAAACCCAGGTGTTTAACTCAACCATTCAGATTTCTCTGCAAGATGCAGTTATATTGCTGTGAACCAAGTTCCCACATGGCAGAAGGTGCCTGCAGCTGAGCTGGTATCATGATTTGTAGTTGAAATTTTTTTTAAAAATCGAAATAAAAATAGAAAATACTGGACACACTCTGTGGAAAGAGAAATAGACTGAAAGTTTCAGTTCAGAAACTTTTTACAGAACCTTCTTCAACCTGAAGATGTTCATGTTGTTCTGCTGTGTAAGGAGTAATGGACAGTGAGACTGTCTGAATCCCAAAAGAATGCTGTAGGACCTCTGTCACCCTGGCTCAGTCATTGAGCTGACGTGTGAAATTGAAACATCCTGGAACATAGAGCAGGAGTGGAATTTCTGGCTAGTGTTATGCAGGTCTTGGTAATACTCCAGGAAAGAGAATAGGTTCTGGTTCAGGAAAGAGAAAATTGTGACTGTCAGGGGGCTAGAATTTAGCAAAGGTTAAGTAGTAGATTCCCCAATGGCATTCAGTAGGTGTCATGTACTTGCTACCTGTAAGGGCAAAAGGAAAACCATGAGGCACCCCACCACAAATGCAAACCAAGGGCACTATGGCTCAGGAAGCCATCCAATATGGGGAACTGTGGGATAGAAATGTAGGTGGAGGCTTTACTGGAAACAGAATATGGAATCTTAGCAGAAAGAGAAAAAGTGGAGTTGATAAAGGCTCCAAATGAGTCAGACAGAGTTTAGATACAACAATGATAGTTTAACCTAGGAGAATGAAATTGACTACAAAGAGCATAGGGCAGAATAAGCTAAGTTAGGGCATGATTTATTAAAGTATACATCGTATTATAGAACAGGAATGTAAAAAAATACAATGAGAGGAAATGAGATTAAAAGCTTTCTGTACAGCTCTTCACAGTAGCATTATACAGTTAGAGATAAGTAAGCAATAAAAATTACATGAAATTGGAATAATAGAGATCTCTGAAACATGCCTCAAGAAAAATCAGGATTGGGGATTAAATCGTGCAAGCTTTAACAGATCTAGAAAAGAAAGATATGAGAAATGGAAGGTTGAATAGCTGTATGTTTAAAAAGTAACGATGTTATAAAAAATTGCATAGCTGTTAGTTAATTAGAATGTGGATATATATGGAAAGTGTTAAAAGATGAAAAAAAAGGATGAGTTGCAGTAATTGGGGTAGATTAAAGACGATCATATAGTTAAAGTTAGTTGAAAGAAGAAATATGGAAGGAAATTAGAAGAAAGACTGAAATAACAATCATATTAACGAAGGAATTTCAAATACCTCAAAGTTAATTGTCTGGAATTGTGGGTAAAAGGACAGAGATCCTACAAAGTTTACAATAATAAATAAAAGCGGAAAATGCTGGAAATATTCAGTAGGTGGGGTTGGTTCTTAGTGCAGTGTTGCAAAGTTCAGAAGGGAGCTGGTTAGAGTAAATAAGAACAATGGAAAATTTAAGAGGAGCAATGCCACATCAGCAGTTAGCGATGATCAGATCTAGAATCAGAATCAGGTTTATTATCATTGAATTGTATGTTGTGAAATTTGTTGTTTTGTGGCAGCAGTACAGTGCAAGGACACAAAGTTATTATAAATTACAAAATACATAAATAGTGCAAAACAAAAGGAATAATGAGGTAGTGTTCATGGACCATTCTGAAATCTGATGGTGGAGGGGAAGAAGCTGTTCCTGAATCGCTGAGTGTGGGTCTTCAGGCTCCTATTCCTCCTCCCCGATAGTAGTAATGAGAAGAGGGCATGTCCTGGATAGTGAGGGTCCTTAGTGATGGATGTTGCCTTCTTGAGGCACTGCCTCTCAAAGAAGATGTCCTTGATGATGGGGAGAGTTGTGTCCGTGATGGAGCTGGCTAAGTCTACAACCCTCTGCAACCTCTTGCAATCCTGCGCATTGGAGCCTCCATACCAGACTGTGATGCAACCAGTCAGAATGCTCTCCACCGCACATCTGTAGAAATTTGCAAGAGTCTTTGGTGACATAGCAAATCTCCTCAAACTCCTAATGAAGTAGAGCCGCTGGTGTGCCTTCTTCAAGATTGCATCAATGTGTTATGCCCAGGATAGATCCTCCAAGATGCTGACGCCCAGGAACTTGAAGCTGGTCACCCTTTCCACCGCTGACCCCTCAATGAAGACTGGTGTGCCTTCTCCAGACTTCCCCTTCCTGAAGTCCACAATGAATTCCTTGGTCTTGCTGACGTTGAGTGTGAGTTTGTTGTTGCGACACCACTCAACCAGCCGATCTATCTCACTCTGGTACGCCTCCTTGTCGCCATCTGAGATTCTGCCAACAACAGTGGTGTCATCAGCAAATTTATAGATGGTACTTGAGCTGTGTTAGCCATGCAGTCATGAGTGTAGAGTGAGTAGACAAGAGTCTCGAGTGAGCAAAGCTCTGCTGAAAGGTAACTGAATTGAAACATCAACTTTATTTTTCTGAAGCAACAAACAATCTGCTGGAGGAACTCAGTGGGTTGAACGGAATTGTCAACACTTCCAGTCAAAACCCTGCATCAGTCCTGGGTACGATATGGGTTGCTTATAGAAAATGGACAGCAGTGCGATGCGTACTGAGAGAAACTGAAATAGTACATCAGGAAGGAGAAAAGTAAGTTTATGGACAGTTCTTAGGAATGCAAGCCTATGTAACCTGGGGACTGCCTATAATCTAATACATATTTAAGAAAATAACTGAGGACTTAAATAGGACAAAGACCAGTGTAATAAGTTAGAAGAAGAGCTGGTTTTGAGATGCTGAAATCAAAAAAGACAAAAGAAACCAAAATATTTGTAAATATTGATACAGAACAGAAATGGCATTCATTTAAAATGGCACCCAATGAAGATCCATACAAATATAAACTGTTAAACAAAGCAAACTGTTCACTGCAAAAATCCCATCATAAATACACAAGAGAAAATTGAGGAGAAGGAAAAAGGCCTACAACAATTGCATGGACAATAGGGGAGAGAATGACATGAGAATATAAAGTGTTAGAGATCAAAAAGAATAATAAATAAATAGCAAAAGGAACCATGCAGTTAAATTATCAAGTAGCATGAAGCAAAATAATATATAACTGGTGCATTAACAAAAAAAAACAAAGTCAGAGTGGGTGTTAGGTCACTAAGAGAGAGAGAAGATAAAACAAAAATCTATTGGCAATAATGATACAATAGCAGAAGTATTAATTCATTGCCTTGCTTCAGGATTTAACCACAATACAGGCCAGGTGAACAACAGATTAGAAATATAGCAAAAGAAAGATCAAATTAATAAACTAAACTGAAAGGGGCGAGTTCAAATTGATTACATAGCACACCAAAATAATCTGTAGAAGTGGCAGCAGAGACACTTATTACATTTTCAGTAATTTACTGGGAAATAGTGTAATGCCAGAGCACTGGAAGATTCCTAACATGATACTCCATTTAAGAAGGAAATAAGAAATTGTCCAGGTAGCTACAGACCAGACAGTTATGCTTTAGTGGAAGGAAAAATAATGTAATCCCTAATAAAGACGATCAACAAGCTTCCAAACCTGGGCCTCTGTACCTCCCCCTGCAACTGAATCCTCAACTTCTTTATCAGGAGACCACAGACAGTGCGGATCGGTGACAATCAACACAGGCACACCTCAAGGATGCGTGTTCAGCCCACTGCTCTACTCTCTCTGCACTCATGACTGTGCGGTTAAGCACAGCTCAAACGACATCTATAAATTCGCTGATGACACCACTGTTGTTGGTAGAATCTCAGGTGGCAATGAGGAGGCATACAGGAGTGAGATAGATCAGCTGGTTGAGTGGTGTTGCAACAACAACCTCTCAGTCAATGTCAGCAAGACCAAGGAATTCATTGTGGACTTCAGGAAGGAGAAGTCGAGAAAACACACACGTCCTCATTGAGGGGTCAGCAGTGGAAAGGGTGAGCAGCTTCAAATTCCTGGGTTTCAACATCTTGGAGGATCTACCCTGGGTCCAAGACATTGAAGCAATCACACAGGCCAGTGGCTTTACTTCATTAGGAGTTTGAGGAGATTTGGTATGTCACCAAAGACTCTTACAAATTTCTATAGATGTGCAGTGGAGAGCATTCTGACTGGTTGCATTACCACCTGGTATGGAGGCTCCAATGCACAGGATCGCAAGAGGCTGCAGAGGGTATAGACTCAGCCAGCTCCATCACAGGCACAACCCTCCCCACCACTGAGGACATCTTCAAGAGGCGGTGCATCAAGAAGGCAGCATTCATTATTAAGGACCTTCACCATCCGGGACATGCCCTCTTCTCGTTACTACCATCAGGGAGGAGGTACAGGAGCCTGAAGACCCAAACTCAACGTTTCAGGAACAGCTCCTTCCCCTCCACTATCAGATTTCTGAACAGTCCATGAACACTACCTCGTTGTTCCTTTTGTGCACTATTTATTTTTGTAACTCAGAGTAATTTTTAATGTCTTGCACTGTACTGCTGCCACAAAACAACAAATTTCACAACATATGTCAGTGATAATAAACCTGATTCTGATCCCTAATAAAGGCAAAAACAGACAAATGAAAACAAGAATAGCACCCAAAACTAATGAATGAACAACATGGACTTTGTTATTATTATTTTTAGAAATATTATTTTTCTAATCTCATTGAATTCTTTGAAGAGATGGAGAAAATAGCCTTGGGCACTGCAGAAGATGCAGTTTATTTGAATTTTGGAAAGACCTACAGTTGTTAAACATATTAGACTGCATGTAGTGTCAGGATACTTGCATCCATCCTGTAACAGGGAAGAGACTCGGGTGGAGCATAAACATGAGAAGGGCTGGTTAGCTTAAGTGACTAGTTTCTGTACTATGTATGATATATAATTCTAGGAAAGTTGTTTGAAATACAATGCAAGTTGTGGCATCAGCCATTAAATGCTGCATCATTGTAGATTCCACAGGTTTACTAATGCTAGAAAGCATTGACTTAAATCTCAGCCAATGTCCTGTGCGTAAGATAGGTTTCCCATCATTATGCACAGACTTTCTGGTGAGCTTCTGACTGCACCAAATATTTGGCTGTCTATACCCAGAATCCTGCTTTTGTAGCCTACAACATCAAAACCTTCATCTGGCTCTAAATTAGGAACATGGTTGATGTGGACATGGCGAGACGAATGGCCTGCTTCAGGATTTTCATTTGGATGAACTTCTGTATAAGTGCATTCCCAGGAAACTGACTTCTGGGCTATTATTTCCTCAAACCTTATTCCTGTCCACACATCCGATGGCTTACCAAGTGAAGATCTCTCCACTACCTTAACCTCTAATGTAAAAGCAGTACCAATGTCTGAGTTGTGGGCTGTAAGTCTAACGTTGGTATCCCTTCATCCTCAATGTTTATCTCATCTTCACTTTCTTATTCCTCCTCTAATTGGGAAGGGCCTAATTCTTGGGTATCAGAATTACTTCACCAGAGCTTGTAAGTCAGAAAAAACTGTAGAACACAGTAAAAATTGGAAGATAAGAGAGAAGACCTCACTATCCACCTCTCCAATTCCACAAATAGACACAGCCTCAGTGATACCCCATCTGTAATGGCTAGCCCCATCTCTTCAATGGCAGTAAAAACATCCAGGTAGTCTTTTCCTCTTCAGCTCTTGCCAAGTGTTTCCAGTTATGTATGACCACCTCTCACTGTGGATGTGTTCCTTATTATTCTGCAATATTTCTGGGCTTTACAGCCATCATGCCAGTGTGTGTAAGCTGAGAGTTATGGATGGGAGGTTTGCAAAAGGACCGAGTATGTGATGAGGTAAAACGTGAATTTTAGAGTTCGATTATACATTGTTGCTAATTGAGTGATGGGAGTTTCCTGAATTAAGAAGAGGGAGATGCTCGAGGTACAGCTGGTAATCAGATGCTCTTTGTGAGAGTCACCTTATTCACCTTGACAGCTGGTGTTTGATTCTTAAGCTTCTCTTGTGTTATACTTACATTCTTGAAGTTACACTGCCAATATTCTCCTCCTGCCTTCTTTGATTAGAAGCAGAATGCCTCCTACTCTTCTATGGAAACAGATGTCCCCTTCTCTCCACATTTTGTGTTATTAAAGAGTTCACATTCTCTGGTATGGTTAGCCATTTCTTAAAATATCACAGTCAAGATTCAATTTTTAAAGGCCTCTGATCACTTCTTACAGCTATAAAGCAGCTCCACTTTAAGAGCTTTAGGCTTCCTTTAAGAATAAATATGCAATTTCTATATTGCCTCACCACCCTGCACCTCCCCACATCACCCACTGATGTTGCAGCCACTCTGCAACACGGGCTACACTGGCTGAGTGCAGCCATCATTTAGAACAGTGCTTTTGCTATCTTGCCTACAGGTCAGTCAAGTATCATAATATCCAAGCCTGATTTTGGGGATTATCCAATTTAATTCTCACTGTGATTAATACCACCACAATGAAGCAAAATTGATCCTGAGAAGGAAAGGAGATAAGAAAAATCCTGGGATATGACACATGTTTTTTCTTCATCTCGGACTGCTGGTTCTAGTGCAGAAAAAAAACATTTGAAATACTTGTGCATTTTATTCAAACTCAGAGAGTGAGAAATTGATATCAGCAATCATATTCTTAATTTGGCTATGAAAAGGATGCCAAGTCAGGCTGACAATTTTGCCTGCTGATTTATTTTCCCTCCTCTCCGCTCCATAAAATGAAACACATAACCTCTACTTTATGCTGTTCTGATGACATGATTGATACATGGAGTTTTTGTTGGCAAAACTGCAACCTTCAAAATCTCCAGTGGCACTCTGAATGTGTTAACCATATTATTACCAAGAAAGGACATAATGAGGAAACTCTCAATAGGTACAGTCAATAAATTGTAGATTGAATTGTTGCAGCTGATAACCCAATACAAATCTTTCAAGCTGTTGTGTTTCGCAACTAATGTTTCATCTTACAACTTTAAAAGGAAATATTCATTACTGCAACAGCAAAATGTTTGTTGTAACTAATACATTGTGAATATATTTTCTACTAATCTTAAAATCATAACAAGTACAGCACAATGCAGCCCACTGTGCTCATACCAGCCAAAAATAAACTATTTAAACTAATCTCATTTCCCAGATCTCAATCACCAGCTCCATAGGCCATGACACATCAAATGTCACTCAAGTACTTTCTGCCTCCACCACCCTTCCAGGGAGCAACCTCCAGACCCCCACCACCTTTCCACCCACTTCCCTCTAATTTTGAGCAATTAACTTAAATTTATGTCTCCTTGTTATTGACCTATTTTCTCAGGAAATAGGCATTTTTCATTCACCCTATCCGAGACTCTCATACTTTTAATTTTAAAACTAATGTTTTACACAGTTCTAAGAAACCTCTCTGCTCTGACATATTATTTATCTGACAATTAAGACAAGTGTACCTTCTTAACCACCTTAGCATCCTGTTCTGTCTTCAGGAATTTGGAAGGAAACTCTCAAAGATCCTTGTCTTTCTCTGCACATCTCTGTACCAACCATTTATTGCATATTTCTCTGTATTGTTTGTCCTCTTAAATGCACTGCCTTTCACTGAATGAATTCCATTTTCCATACTTAAGACTATTTGCCCAGTTTGTTGATATCAAAGAAAACTTAAAAATAATAAATCTTGAGGAAATTAACAGATTTAAATAGTGGCATTTGTTTCGATTTAGTTCTCAAAAATCCCTGCAATATCATCAATAACGTATGCACTAATGGTTGCAGAGATGGATTCAAATATGACATTAAATGTTATCATGTGCATAATGATTTTTCCTACCTTCATATGTTTTATGACCTTCTGCCACTGTTGGAAGGAAATCACTCTCAGCCATTTTCCAACCTTCTTCTTCTTCCTGCATGAATTGAAAAAAAATATTTGTGCCTAAGTTTTGAAAAGGTTATATGTATTATACAAGAAATCAAGATCGATTTTACTTTCCAGATTTCATTTCTTGAAATTCTAACCTATCATAAAAATCAAATTTTAAATTTGAGGTTAAATTCATTATCAAGTAAGCAGCCTTGGAAGCTGCCAAATGGAATATCTTAACCAGACTCAATATGCTGGCTGGACTGAAGCCTGCTGACAAAAATAGCCAAACATTTTTTGGGCAGATAATAAATATCTAAGGAGAACAATTGAATAAAACAAATTTATGGAAAAAGAACAAGGTAAGGCCTAACTACTATTTGGTCCCAACATTCCTAGTAAATGGATCCCAGTGAAAAGATTTAAAAGGAGCTGAGCTGAGCTGCAGCAGAGCAGCCATTGTGAGAGTGGCTGTTGTTGAGATTGCAGTATTGTGTTTGAGGTACAAGTGCTGAGCCGTTGTCTTGAGAGGCTTCAGCTAAGAGGCTGAGCAGTGGTAAGGTATTTTACCTTCCACTGAAGTCTTGGTGGGCTTGAGATGACAGCTAGGGTAGTCGTTTGCTCTGTGGGAGACCAAGGAAACTCACAGTGCACATGGCAGCTACACCTGTGGGAAGTCGTCCAACTACAGTTCCTGACTGACTGCAACGAGCCGATGGAACGGCAAGTGGACTCACTCAGGAGCATCCATGATGCTGAGGGTATCACAAGCAGCAGCTTTAGTGAGGTGCTGCCAAGATGCAGGCAGCAGGTAGTTGGGTGACCACCAGGAAAGGTAGAGGAGGTAGGCAGAGAGTGCAGGATTTCCCTGTGGACATTCCCCTCAGAAATAAGCACATCACTTCAGATACTGTTGGGAGGGGAGATGGCCTTTCAGGGGAGAGCGGCAGCAGCAGCCAGGTCTGTGACACAACAACTGGCTCTGATGCACAGCAGAAAAGGGTGGAGACAAGAGAAGTTGCAGTGATAGGAGATTCGATCGTTAGGGGGACACACCAGACATTTTGTGGCCACGAATGAGACTCTGGGATAGTATGTTGCCTCCTGGGTGCCAGGGTCTGAACAGTTGTAGAACATTCTCAAGGGGGACAGTGAGCAGCCAGAAGTCATTGTACACATTGGTACCAATGACATAGACAGCAAAAGGGATGAAGTCCTGCAGAGTGAAAATAGGGAATTATGCAGAAGGTTAAAAAGCAAGACTTCAGCGGTTGTAATCTCTGGAGTACAGTGCCACATGCTAGTGACGTTATGAATCAGAGCAAATATATGTGTGGCTGAGGAGTTGGTGCAGAGGGAGAGGTTCAGATTCTTGGACCATTGGGAGCTCTTCTAGGGCAGAGGTGACCTGTACGAAAGGAACAGGTTGCACCTGAACTGGAGAGAGACCAATATCCCAGTGGGGAGATTTGCTAGTGCCACTCAGGAGGGTTTTAACTAGTCTGACAGTGGGTGGGACCCAAAGCAGTGGTGTAGCAGTTGAGGCAAATATAGACGTTAGTGTGAGCAAGTTCATTCGGCAGAACAGGGAGTGAGGAAGGTCTGATAGGCTAAACTCTATTTATTTTAATACAAGTAGCCTGACAGGTAAGGCAGATGAACTCAGGGCACAGATACATACATAGGACTGGAATATTACAGCTATTACTGAAAAATGGTTGAGAGATGGGCAGGATTTGCAGCTCAATGTTCCAGGATACAAATGCTACAGGTGTGATGGAAGTAAGAGAGAAGTTATGTTTTTGATTACGGAGAACATCACAGCAGTACTTAGAGAGGACATTCCTGGAGGATCATCCAGTGAGGCTATGTGTGTAGAAGTCAGGAATAAGAAGGGGGTGATCACTTTGATGGGTTTGTACTATAGGCCCCACCCAACAGTCAGTGGGAATTAGAGAAGCAAATATGTTGGGGGATTGCATATAGCTATAAAAGCAATGGGTTGTAATAGTAAGTGATTTTAACTTCTCTAATGTTCACTGAGACTGCAATAGTGCTAAGGAATTACTTGGGGCAGAATTTGTTATGTGTGTTCAGGAAAGTTTCAAGTTTTCTCATGCAGTATGCAAATAGATCTACTAGGAATGGGGCAACACTCAACCTCCACTTGGGAAATGAGACTGGGCAAGTGGCTGAAGTGTCAGTGGGGGAGCACTTTGGGACAGTGACCATAATTTTTTTTAGTTTTAAAATAGTTATGGAAAAAGGTAGGACTGGTCCACAACTTAAAGTCCTAAATTAGGGCAGGGCTAATTTTGATGGCATTAGACAGGAACTTTCAAAGATTGATTGGGAGAGGCTGTTTGTGGGTAAATGGACGTCTGTCAAGTGGGAGGCTTTTAAATGTGAGCGGGGGAGAGCTCAGGGACAGCACGAAGAGTGAAGGGCAAGGCTGGAAGGATTAGGGAACCCTGGCTGACAAGGAATACTGAGGCTCTGGTCAGGAAAAAAAGGCATGTGTCAGGTGTAGGCAGTTGAGATCGAGTGAATCCCTTGGAGTATAAGGGATAGAGATGTTCACAAGAGTGAAATCAGGAGGGCAAAAAGAGGGCATGAGATAGGATTCTCCCTTGTCTGCCAAAGCTAAGAGATTCTATAAGTATATTAACAGCAAAAGAGTAACTAACGAGAGAATAGGGCCCCTTAAAAGGATCAATGAGGTTGTCTGTGTGTTGAACCACAGCAGATGGGAAAAGTCTTAAAATGAATACTTCTCATCTGTATTTACCATGGAGAAGATCATGGAAGCTACGGGATTCAGGGAAGAGAATAGTAATATCTTAAAACATAGCCACATTGAAAAAAAAGGAGATGCTGGTGGTCTTAAAACACATAAAAGTAGATGAGTCCCCAGGGCCTGATCAAATGTTTTATTGGACATTGTGGGAAGCCGAGGAAAACAATTGTTGGGGCCCTGGCAATTTCAATGGCTACGTTAGCTATGGGTGAGGTACCAGAAGACTGGAGGCTGGATAATATTGTGCCTTTATTTAAGAAGGGCTGCTTGGCCAAGCCAGGGAACTACAGGCCAGTGAGCCTGACATCAGTGGCGGGAAAGTTACTGGAAGGGATTCTTAGAGGCAGGATTTGCTGGCATTTGGAAAGGTAAGGACTGATCAGGGATAGTCAGCATGGCTTTGTGCCTGGGAAATATCATCTCACAAATTTGACTGAGTTTTTGAAGAGGTGACCAAGAGGATTGACCAAGGCCATAGACTTTGTCTACATGGAATTTAGCAAAGCCTTTGACAAGGTCCTGCATGGTAGGTTGGTCCGGAAGGTTTGATCAAATGGGAGCCTGGGTGAGCTAGCCAATTGGGTACAAAATTGACTTGGTGGGACAAGTCAAAGGGAGGATTGTTCTTTATTTTAGAGGCCTGTGACCAGTAGTGTGCAGCATGGATTGGTGCTGGGTCCACTGCTGTTTATCATCTTTATTAACGATTTGGATGAGAATGTATCTGGCATGATTAGTGACTTTGCTGTTGACACCAAGATGGGTGGTATAATCAACAGCAAATTCCCATTAAATGAAAGTGGTTGTAGTAGCTTCCTTCAGGTGGTCATGGCTGTTAGGGATGAGAATCAATGCACCATGGAGAAATGCCAAAAAGAATCACAACCTTGCGAGATATGTCAAGGTGAACCCTACTCCAATATAAATACTGATCTTTCACGCTCAAATCTCCCTACTGCTACCACATCCTTCCTGTTGTGTGGCAACCAGAATTGTACACAGTACTCTGTGGTAGTCTAGCCAATGTTTTGAACAAATGAAACATAACATTGCAACTCTTATATTCAATGCTTCAGCCTATGAAGGCAAACATGGGAAATAGCTTTATCGCTACTCTATCCGCCAGTGTCACCACTTTCAGGGAGCTATAGTCTTGCACCCAAAGGTCTCTCTGTATATCGATACTCCCAAGTTCTCTGCCATTTACTCTATATTTCCTACCAGAACTTGACCTCCCAAAGTGCATTACCTCTCAAATTGTCCGGATTAAATTCCATCTGCCATCACTCCTGCAGGAGTAGAATTCATAGCATGCAGCAACTTGTTTGTCTTTTGCAGGAGAAGCAATATGCCTCCTCAACTCAAACACCTATCATCTGCTGAGACAGCAGAGAGCTATCCTCAAAGAGAGAAGTAAACACATCAGGGAGAAGACTTCTGTGACTCAACATCTCCAGATCTGGAGGTTGAAACAATGGTAAAGCAGTCTGGGTGCCAGCAGATCTTTGCACCATTGTCTATGGAGTGTCCTGAGAGGTTACCAGTCATGTAGATTTGGGCCAAGGAGGCACTGTCACCTCCCACTTCAGTTCTCAGGCAGCATTCTCACTGCATACTCCACAGCTATTTCACCCAAAAATCATGGTTAGTGTGATCTACCACTGATTAAATAGCACAAAAAATGGCATTAAAGGAGATAAGTTCTAGGAATTTGTTGTCTTCAGATTCCCATTAAACTCTGAATGTAATTCTATAGTTGGTATACAATATCACTGATCTCACATCTGTCTTGGAAGGACTGAACCATTATACCATGCAATACACATGCTGTTACTGTCTATAAATAAAGTGCAGGTTTTAGTCTTTATGCTGTTAAAAACTGGTGTTTAGACTTAGTTAAAATTTTATTTAATTTTAATTAGATAAAATTTAAATAAAATTTAATCAATTAAAAACTTAGATGTCTGGAACATTATTTTGCCCCATAAAAATTTCAATATTTTAATGATTAATTATTGCTGCCTCAATAATAGCCTTATAATTCTTTCCCCATAAACAAATCCTGTGTATAAACTGTAGCAACAAAGTCCTACAATGCTGCCATGATAAAAACAATGTTCAAGAGGCTTGGCAACAAATGTGGAGAGAAAAGCAGAGTTGATGTTCAGTTCAAAGATCTTCCAACAGAACTGGAAAAAGTTAAAGATAAGCAAGCTATACAATGCAGAGGAAGGGCAAAGCAGAGGATAGAACTATAGATGCATGATCAATGATGGAGCAGAATCAGCAGGGATTAAATGATAAAATGGTTGATGGGTTCATGTTTAAGGAGGATGCTAACAGTACAAGTATACAAGTAAAAGATAGGTCTAGATAAGGTGTAAATGGGAGTTGTAGAAGCAGTCAAGTATAATGAGTATGATTGGGTAATCACCCCATCAGTAAGGCTTGACAACTATAATGCTGCAGATGGCTGCATTTGGCTTTATACACATAACCTATATATATGGCTGCCCTGCACTCATGACATTTTTGCTGGAGAAATTACTTTCCTTTGGTTGGGAATTTCTGTAGTTCCTGTTTCCACAACTCTTTAAGTAGACACTTTTCTGACTAAACTGACTTTAAGTGCTCTGCAATAGATTGTTAGCTGTGCATCATACGTTATTCCAACTGATATGCTGTTGTCAATATGGCTGATATGCTGTTGTCAATAACCACTCTTTGTATGAAATTGTGGAATTCCATGTCAAGTCCAAAAGCCCTCATCAAAAGATGAGGCTCTGTTCCTCAAGCTTACATTGAGATTCATTGGACTAGTGTTCCATATAATCTTACACAGTTCTCTCCTTCAGTTTCCTTTCTCTGTATTTTAAAACTTCTTTATCCCTAACTTTTTCCACTTCTGATAAAAGAACATCAGTCTGTGATATGAATTGAATTTGTTCCATTGGTGTTGTCTAACCTGTTAAGATTTCCAACGTTTTCTGGTTTTTATTTCAAATTTTCAACATCTGTGATATTTTGCTTTTGAGATTCTGATACCTGTTTACCCATTAATTCTGTGCTTGCAGATCTGCATCAATTCCTATTTAAGCATCCAACATTTTTAAAGTCTTCATTCCTTTTTCAAAACCATCCTTTGCTTCATTTCTCCCTGTTTCTGTAATCTATTCTAGGCATATAACCCTCAAAAATGTCCTCCAAAACTCAAGCTGCTGGAGGAACTCAATGGGTCAGGCTACATCTGCGGAGGCAAGGGGCGAGTTGACATTTTGGGTTGACACCTTGCTTCAGGACTGAGAATGTAAAGGGTAGACAGCCAGTATAAAGAGGTGAGGGAGAGGGGTGTGCAGGAGCAATAGGTGGAAAGAAGGGGGTGTGCCAAGAGCACCTGGGTGGATTAGGAGGAGAGAGAAAAGAATGCCTCTAGTTCTGATCTCTTGACCAGTACCAACTTTAATTGCTCCACCAATGATGGCCATGCCCTCATCTGCCAAAGCCCTGAGCTCTGGAATTACTTTCCTAAACTTCTCTGCCTTTTTGTCTTTTATTCCACACCCACCCCCCCCCCCCACCAAATTATAGAGTGGTTTAAGATCCTTTGACCAAGGAGTGGGACATCTGTACTGATATCTCCTTAAACAGCTTGATATCAAGTTTGTTTGATAACACTTCTGTAAAGCACCCTAGGATATTCTTTAATATTTCAGGTGCTAAGTAAATACGACTTGTTGCTCTCATTGTTGGATTTACTAAATGGATTGAGCGTGGGAAATAGATCAAAATTTATAAATGTTAGAGTTCTGCTAATCCCACCAGGTTTCAATTTCGTCTGTGGGAGAAGAAATGTCTGCAGTAAAGTTCACCCTTCCTGATAAGGAAAAGAATTCATCAACCCAAAGAAGTTTGCCAAGATTAGGAAGTCTGCATTTGGCAACATGCTACAGTTGCAGGCACACAATACACAAATAGACCTTGCTTTCAATCAGCGGAATATGCTACTTACCTCCTTCTCAGAATAAGCACGAGATAATCATATTCATGCAACTTTCACTCCTGAAAAGGACTGTTTAAAGGTTCCCTGTTGTACTGAGATGCTTACCTATTTTATTTATGAAGGATTTTCAGATTAATCCCTAATGTTGACATTTTGATGATGTTCACTTTGGTACAAGGGTGCTAGTTCTCAGAAACATGCATGCTATGCAGGATCTCAACCCATCCCCCTAAAACACAGTTCATAATTCCTTTCATTGATGAAAAATGAATACATGGCACAAAGATGCCACTGTATTCATGGCAGGCAACAGATAAAATGGTGGAGCAGTTAAGCATTTAGCTTTTCTTGAAAGCCTTTGGTTGTAGAAAAATTACCATATTGTTGAGCTTTATCAGCTTCTTGATCCACAACATTCATCCACTGACACAATGAATTTGTTCCTTTCCTTGCTTGAGGCAGGCATCAAAATTAAGTTGTTTTTGGCACAAGGCACAATTTGAAAATGCTCCTAACCTGGAAATTGCATGGAAGTAGTTCCAAGGAACACGAATCTCCTGTTCTCCCACACGCCCCAGTATTCATTATCCAACAATTCATAACAGTATTCATTATCCAACCATTCACCTTCTCCAGTACCCTTGCTGCAGTTTGTAAGCCAGCGATGTCATACTGCCACCATTCATGCCCAAGAGCATGCAGTCTAAAGCCTGATCTATATCCAGAGCTCTTGATATTATTCGAGCTCTCTCCACTGAAAAACTAGGCTTCCACCAACAACAACTGTACTCACAGGATAACACTCCATAGGGTGACGGAAACAGAGAAAACTAACTGGATAAAACACTGAAGAATGGTTGATATTTGCAAGACCTGGTTTGATTTATATATTTACTCACACTAAAAGACTACGATTTCAATAGCAGAGGGAAGGTAAAGATGGTATTTGGAGTACTGTTCAATCAAAGGACAGGCTGATGGGTTCTTTTGATTACATCTTTCCACTTTTCTGTGAATAAATAATAAAACAAAGGTGTTTGGCACACTTGCCTTCATTGGTCAGGGCACTGAGTACAAGAATTGGGACATCATGTTACAACTGTACAAGATGCTGATGAGACTGCACTTGGAGTGTTGTGAACTGTTCTGATCACCTCATTACAGAAAGGATGTCATTGAGCTGGAAAGGGGGCCAGAAAAGATCCACAAGGATGGAACTGGGACTGGAGCAGTTGAGACTGCATAGGCTGCGGCTTTTTTCCTCTGGAGCGTAGGAGGCTGAGGGGTGACCTTATAGATGTATATAAAATTATGAGGGGCATAGATAAGATGAATGGTCACAGTCTATTTCCCTATGATAGCAGAGTCTAAAACTAGAGGGCATAGATTTAAGGTGAGAGGGGAAAAATTTAAAGGGGACCCAAAGGGCAACATTTTCCACACAGAGGGTGATGGGTATGTAGAACAAGGTGGCAGAGGAAACGGTAGAGGCAGATACAATTAAAACATTTAAAAGACATTTGGACAGGTACATGTATAGGAAAGGTTCAGAGGAATAGGCACCAAATGCAATGCATCCTACAAGATTTTATAAATAAAGAGCAAAATGGTAACTTGGGAGAGAACAGGTCTTCTTAAGGATTAGTGTGGTCATCTCTGTGTGGAGTCACAGGAGATGGGCAAGGTCATAAATGAATACTTCTCATCTGTATTTACCATGGAGGTCATGGAAGCTGGTGAGTTTAAGAGGAGAAAAGTGAAATCCTGAAACTTATTGACAATACACAAGAAGAGCTGTTGGCAGTCTTGAGAAGCATAAAGGTGGATAGATCCCTGGGGCCTGATCAAGTGTATCCTAGGACATTGTGGAAAGCAAGCGAAGAAATTGCTGGGGCCCTGGTAGAGATTGTTGTATCATCCTTGTCCACGAGTAAAGTACCGGAAAACTGTTTTGCCTTTAAGAAGGGCGGCAAGGGCAAGCCAGGGAACTTCAGGTCAATCGGCCAAACATCAGCGATAGGAGAGTTACTGGAGGGGATTCTGAGAGACAGGATCTACCAGCATTTGGAAAGGCAAGGACTGATTAGGTTGATCAGCATGGTTTTATGCATGGGAAGTCATGTCTCATGAATTTGAGTTTTTTTTTTGAAGAGGTGCAAGAGGATTGACGAGGGTAGGGTGGTAGTCGTTATCTACATGGACTATAAGCAAGGCCTTTGACAAGATCCTTCATGGCAGGCTGGCCTGGAAGGCGAGATCACATGGGATCCAGGGTGAGCTAGCCAGCTGGATACAAAATGGGCTTGGTGGAAGGAGTCAGAAGGCGGTGGTGGAGGGTTGTTTTTTCAGATTGGAGGCCTGTGATGAGTAGTGTGCCACAGGGATCGGTGCTGGGTCCTGCTTTGTCTGTCAGGTATATTAATGATTTGGATTAGAATGTAGGTGGCATGATTAGAAAGTTTGTGAATGACACCAATATAAGTGGTGTAGTGGACAGTGAAGAATATTTTCTGAGGGTACAACAGGACCCAGATCAACTGGGACAGTGGGCAAAGGAAATTCAGATGGAATTTAACTCAGACAAGTGTAAAGTGATGCATTTTGGGAAGTTAAACCAGGGGAGGGTGTTCACTGTGAATGCCAGGACTCTGAGGAGTGTTGTAGAACAGAGGGACCAAGGGGTACACATACATAGTTCCCTGAAAGTGGCAACACAGTTAGACAGAGTGGCAAAGAGGTGTATGGTATGCTTGCCTTTATCAATCAAGGCATAGATTACAAGAGTCGGAACATCGTGTTACAGCTGTACAAGATGTCGGTGCGACCGCACTTGGAGTGTTGTGTGTAGTTCTGATTGCCATACTAAAGGAAGAATGTGATTAAGCTAGAGAGGGTGAAGAAAAGATTCATAAGGATGTGGCCAGGACTGGAGGGCTTAAGTTACAAGCAGAAACTGGATAGGCTGGAACGGTTTTCGCTGGAAGAGGAGGAGGCTGAGGGGTGACTTGATAGTGGTTTATAAAATCACGAGGGGCATAGATAGGGCCGATAGCCACAGTTTCTTTTCCCCACGGTAAGTGAGTCTAAAACCAAAGGGCATAGGTTTAAGAATGAGAGGATGAAAGTTTAAAGGGGACCTGAGGGGCAACGTCTTCACACAGGTGTTGGTATGTATATGGAACAAACTGCCACTGGCAAGTACAATTACGATGTTTATAAGACCTTTGGACAGGTACATGGATGGAAATGGTTTAGAGGGATACAGGCCAAATGCAGACAAATAGGACTAGCTCAGATAGGCACCTTGGTTGGCCTAGACAAGTTGGGCCAAAGGGCCCATTTTCTGTGCTTTATAACTCTGTGACTCTGACTGGACATCTCTGCACTCCACCCTAATCAGCATCAGTGAAACATCAGACCCTTGACCTCTCTACCAGAATATACAAAGTCAGAGTGTTCTTGGATTGAAAACATCACTCCGCAAGGTGAATAAAAACAACTTTACATGCATCCAAAGACCAAGCTCCAACAAAAACCCATGACCTAAAGAAAAGATGGTGGGTAGAAAAAGCACAGAAAACCTAGCAACTCGTTGAAAAAGCCACACTGTCAAAACCAACCACATTGGCAGAATGCCTCACCAGCAGAACTCACCAACAAGCGCCAAGACTAAGACTTCGCTTGGCTAGCAATGAGAAGCACCCTCCACATCAAATCCTTCCAGCATGGTTGGAATTCACTAGGTCAGGCAGCATCTTTGGTGGGAAATGGACAGTCGATGTTTCGGGTCCAGGTAACAGATCTCAACCCAAAACATCAACTGTCCATTTCCCTCCATAGATGCTGCCTAACCCGCTGAGTTCCTCCAACTTTTTGTGTGTTGCACTTGGAAGGGCGCATTGTTCAAAGAAGCCATGAGTGGCATTGGTGCTTTGTATACAGAACATATTAACTTGATGACACCAGGAACGAAGTTGGTCAATGGTGGTGCTGAGACTGGACCAGATTAAATGAAATACAACACGCCTCAGGAGCAGAAGGCATCTTTGCTGAAAATATTGCAGAAAGGAACTTCAGACGCAAATTCACAGCCTAATCTCTCACTTCTGGGAAGACAAGGACATGCCAGCTGACATCAGAGACATGGTCACCTTCAAGAAAGAACACATGTCCATATTTCATGGTCATCAAACTGAGATTATTCAGGCTCCTATGGAAAGTAGCCACTTCCCTAATGAAAGATGTTTTTAATCAAATGGGGATAGCAAATTGGAGGTGATATATCATGTAAGAAAAAAGGTCACACAGTTCTGATCACATCCATCTGCTAAATTAAAACAATTTTCACCAGCTTTCCTCCATTCCTTCCAGTTACTGAACTTCCTGACCATGAAAAGAGTTTCTTTAAATACATCTCACCGAAATACCAAATTCTTTGACAATCTTTCAACATAAAAGTTCAAGAATGAGCTTTAGTAAACTGATAGCATATAAATTAATGAGGGTTTTAACAATAGCCCAGAAAGTCATAGTTATAGAGTCATACAACACAGAAACAGGTCCTTAATCCTGACCTGTCCATGCCGACCAAGAGGCCTATCTATGCTAATCCCATTTTCCTGATTTTACCCATCTCAACTTTTTTTTTTAACCCATGTACCTGTCCAGATGTCTTTTAAATGTTGTAATTGTACCTGCCTCTACCACCTCTGTATGAAGAACTTGCCCCCCCACATCTCCTTTAAACTTTTCCCTCTCACCCTAAGCCTACATCCTCAAGTTTTAGACTCCCTTAGTCTTGGAAAAAAAACTGACGATCCACCTTATCTATGTCCCTCATAATTTGATAAAATTCTGTAAATTCACCCCTCAGCCTCCTATGAGAACAATCCCAACCTATGCAATCTCGCCTTGTAACTAAATCCATCCAATCCAGGAATGGCTAGCAATAACTAGCTGTGGCTAGCAATGGCTGGCTTAGAACATAAAAGACGCCTTGACTATCTTTTGATTGAGCATGATAGAACATCTAAAATTATATTGGTGAAATCAAAGTTTGCAAAAGTTGGAAATCCGAAATAGAGACAATATTTGCTGGAAACAACCTGTGAAAGAGAAGCAATGTTTGCTTTTCAGAGATATTTCCTTTGTTCGACCCATCCCTCCACCACCTTCTCTGCCACTGAAGAATAGCGGACCTGAAACAGTAACTGTTTCTTTTCCCACAGATGCTGCTGACCATTAAGTGAAAAAAAAAAGCAAATTACTGAAACAAAAACAGAAAATGCTGGAGATACTCAGCAGGTCAGGCAGCATTTGTGGAGAGAGAAACAGAATTAATGTTTAAAGTCAAAGAGCCTCCTTCATAATGAGTATATAATACTGAAGTAAAAAGTAAAATCCGGACTCTTCTGAGATTGTTCAGGAAGTCGTGTTGGAGCTGTATAAAAGGTTGGTTAGGCTGCATTTGGAGTATTATGTGCAGTTCTGGTCACCGCATTACAGGAAGGATTGGAGAAGAGGTTCGCCAGGAGGTTGCCTCGACTAGAGGGTATTAACTACGAGGTTGGACAGGCTTTAATTATTTTCTCTGGCACATCGGACAATGAGGGGCGACCTGATAGAAATATGTAACATTATGAGAGGCATAGAAAGGGTAGACAGAGTCTTTTTCCCCAGTGTGGAATTGTCAATTACTGGAGAACATAGCTTTAAGGTGAGAGGGGGAAAGTTTAGAGAAGATACATGAAGCAAGTTTTTTCTTTTACACAGAGAGTGGTAGGTGCCTGGAACACACTGCCAGGGGATGTGGTGGAAGCAGAAACAATGGCAATGTTTAAGAGGCATTTAGACAGACAGGGAAAGCATGAATATAGACCACCTGCAAGCAGATAGGATCAGTTTGGATTGGCATCATGGTTGGCATGATCATCATGGGTCAAAGGGCCTGTTCCTGTGCTGTAATGTTCTATGTCCTAAAAGGCAAATATAGGTCTGGTGGAAATTCTTCTAGCCTGTTGGCTTTATAATGTTTGAGCGGAGCAGAAACAAAAACACAAAATAAGCTTTTAGGCCTCCATTATCATAATATAACCTTTTTTATAAAACACTGTGGAAGTATTATAGTACAAGTTTAAAGTTGGTTGGAGAAACTAGTCATTTTTACAATGACCTCAGCAGAATATTCATCAGTTTCACCTTTTTTTTTAATTCATTCAAGGGATATGGACTTAGCAGGCCGAGCCAGCATTTAATTGCTCTTCCCAAATTGTCCCTGAGAAGTTGGTGGTGAGCTGCCTTCTTAAACGGCTGCAGTCCTTGAGGTGTGGATATATCCACAACGCTGTTAGGGAGAGAGTTCCAGGATTTGACACAATAACAGTGAAGGAACAGCAATACACTTCCAAGACAGGATAGTGCATGGCTTGGAGGGCAACTTCCAGGTGGTGGTGTACCCATGCTTTTCCTGCCCTTGTCCTTTTACTTGGTAGAGGTCATGGGTTTGGAAGGTGCTGTCTAAGGAGTCTTGATGAGTTGCTGCAATGCATCCTGCAGATGTTACACACTGCTGCTACTGTGTGTCAGTGGTGGAATGAGAGAATGGTTGTGGATGGGGTGCCAATCAAGCAGGCTGCCATGTCCTATATGGTGTTGAGCTTCTTGAGTATTGTTGAAGCTGCACTCACCTAGGCATTCCTGACTTGAGCTTTATAGATGGTGGTTAGGCTTTCATGATTTAGGAGGTGAGCTACTCATCACAATTTTCCTAACCTCTGAGCTGCTCTTGTAGCTACATTGTGCATATGGCTACTCCAGTCCAGTTTCTGGTCAATGGCAACCCCCAAGATATTGATGGTGGGGGATTCAGTGATGGGAATGCCATTGAATATCAGGGGGTGATAGTTGGATTTTCTCTTGTTGGATATCATCACTGCCTGACAAATAGGTGGCAAGTAACATTTGTGCCACACATCTGTCCAGGTCTGGATGTTGTCCACGTCTTGCTGCATTTGGATGTAGGCTGCTTCATTATCTGAGGAGTCATGAATGGTGCTCAACATTGTGCAATCATCAGCAAACATCCCTACTTCTGATCTCACAACTGAAGAAAGGTCATTGATGAAGCAACTGAAAATGGTTGGACCTAAGACACTACCCTGAGGAACTCCTGCAGAGATGTCCTGTGGCTGAGATGATTGACCTCCAACGACCACAACCATCTTCCTGTGTGCTAGGTATGATTCCAATGAGCAGAGGGTTTCACCCACCCCCGATTCCAGTTGACTCCGGTTTAGCCAGGCCTCCTTAATTCCATATTCAATCAAATGCTGCCTTGATAGTCAAGCACAGTTATTCTCACTTCACCTCTGGAGTTCAGCTCTTTTGTCCACATTTGGACTTAGGCTGTAATGAGGTCAGGAGTTGAATGACTAGGGTGGAACCCAAACTGAGCTTCTGCGAGCAGGTTGTTGCTAAGCAAGTGCCTCTTAATAGCACTAAAGAGGTGGTAATTGGGCGGGTTATATTTGTCCTGCTTCTTGTGGACAGGACATATATGGGCAATTTTCCAGATTGCTGAGTAGATGCCAGTGTTGTAGCTATACTGCAACAGCTTGGCCAAGTTCTGGAGCACAAGTTTTCAGTACGATTGCCAGAATATTGTCAGGGCCTTTGCTGTATCCAATACCTTTAAGCCATTTATTGATATTATGTGGAGTGAATTGAATTGGCTGAAGGCTGGCATCTATCATGCTGGGGAGCACTGCAGGAGGCTGAGATGGATGGATCATCCACTTGGCACTTCTGACCGAAGAGTTTTGCAAATGCTTCAGCTTTCTCTTTTGTACCGATGTGCTAGGCTCCCCCATTGTTCAGAATGGAGATATTTGAGGAGCCTCTTCCTCCAGCAAGTTGTTCACTTGTCTGCCACCATTTATGCTAGACATGGTAGTAATGCAGAGCTTGTATCTGAACCGTTGGTTGTGGGATTGCTTGGCTCTGTCTGTTGCATGCTGTTTATGCTACTTGGCATGCAAGTAGTCCTGTCTTGTAGCTTCACCAGGTTGATCCCTCATTTTGAGGTATGCCTGGTGCTGTTCCTGGCATACCCTCCTGCACTCTTCATTGAACCAGGGTTGATCCCCTGGTTTGATGGTGATGGTAGAGTGGGGGATATGCTGCACCACGAGGTTGCAGATTGTGGCTAAGTACAATTCTGCTGCTGATGATGGCTCACAGCAATTCATGGATGCCCAGTCCTGAGCTGCTAGATCTGTTCATAGACTGCCCCATTTAGCATGGTAGTGCAACATAACATGATGAAGTGTATTTTCACTGTAAAGATAGAATTTCAACTCCACAAGGACGATGCATTGGTCATTCCTACTGATATCGTTATGGACAGATACATCTATGGCAAGTATTGGAATTGATTTATTATTGTCACTTGCACCAAGGTAGAGTGAAAAACTTATTTTGCATACCATTCACACAGATCAATTCATTACAACAGTGCATTGGGGTAGTACAAGGTAAAACAATACAGGATGCAGAATAAAGTGTCGCAGCTACAGAGAAAGTGCAGTTCAGGTAGACAATAAGGTACAAGGTCATAATGAGGTAGATTGTGAGGTCAAGAGTCCATATTATTGTACTAGGGAACCACTCAGTAGTCTTATAACAGCAGAGTAGAAGCTGCCTTGAGTCTGGTGGTACGTGCTTTCAGGCTTTTGTATCTTCTGCCTGATGGGAGGGTGGGGGAGGTGGGGGGAGAAGAGAGAATGTCCCAGGTGGGTGGGGTCTTTGATTATGCTGGCTGCTTTACCCAAGCAGCTAGAAGTATAGACAGAGTCCATGGAGGGGAGGCTGGTTTCTGTGATGTGCTGAGCTGTGTCCACAACTCTCTGCAGTTTCTTGTGCTCCCAGGCAGAGCAGTTGCCATACCAAGCTGTGATGCATTCAGATAGGATGCTTTCTATGGTGAATCGATAAAAGCTGATGAGTGTCAAAGGGGGCATGTTAAATTTCTTTAGCCTCCTGGGAAAGTAGAGGCATGGTGAGCTTCCTTGGCTGTGGTGTCTACATGGTTGGACCAGAACAGGCTATTGGTGATGTTCACTCCTAGGAACTTGAAGCTCTCAACCTTCACTCCTAGGAACTTGAAGCTCTCAACCTTCTTGACCATTGATGTAAACAGGAGCATGTGCACCGCCCCCCTTCCTGAAGTCAATGACCAGCTCTTTTGTTTTGCTGACTAGCTGAGGTCGATTGTGCTCTCTTGCTGTTTCCCTCACCACTTGCTACAGAGCCAAGCTAGTAGCAATTTCCTTTAGCACTCAGCCAACTCAATCAGTAGTGGTGCTACTGACCCACTCTTGGTGATGGATGTTGAAGTCCCCCACCCACAGTAAATTCTGCACCTTTGTCACTCGCAGTACTTCTTCCAAGCAGTGTTCTACATAGAGTAATATTGATTCATCAGCCAAGGCAGGACAGTAATGGTCAAACATGGACAAAAGACCTGAACTCCAGAGGTGAAGTGAGAGTAACCACTATTGACTTCAAGGCAGAATTTGATTGAGAATGGCATCACAGAGCCCTCGCTAAACTAGGCGGGTGGATAATTGGAGAAGCCCTGTGAGGACAAGTGCAAAAGACACAATATCCTGTTGAAATCACAAGTAACATAAAGTAAGACGTTGGACAGTACCAATCAATCCTGAATGCAAGAGACAGAAGCCATTTATGGGTAAGAACTCAGAAGAACATTTAAGCCAAAGCCAAAATTTGTAACATTACCTCTTTATCAGCTTTTCCCTTCTTTTTCTTCTTCTTTTCCTTTTTGTCCTTACCACTTTTTTTCTCCTTCTTTTCTTTATCTTTCTGTTTCTTTTTTTCTTCTTGTGCAGCAAGTTCTTGAAGCACCTGTGGAGAAAAATGATTATTATTCCTGGAGCTAAAAGCAAACTGTTGGAGGAACTCAGCAGGTCAAGCAGCATCTGTGTGGGGAGAGAAACTGTCAATGTTTCGGGTCGAGGCCCTGCATCAGGACTGAGAGCAGAGGGGGAAGATAGCCGGTATAAAGGGGGCGGGGGCGGTGAGACAGGGGCTGGTAGATGATAGGTGGACCGATGAGTTGTGAAGGATGATGGGCAGAAGGGACCAGGTCAGAGAGAAAAGACAGGTGGAGTTGGAAGACAGTGGGTAACATGGAAGCAGACAAGGGGAAGAAAGGGAGGCAGATAGAGCCAGGTGAGCGGAGGGGAGGGTGGAGGTGGAGACAGAGGTTGGAAGATGATGAGCAGGGACTCAAAGGCCACAAGTGCTAGAAACTGATAAGGGAAGCGATAATGGGAACCATTAGGGGAGAGATGAAAGGCAGCTGGAACCACATGGGGGAGGGTATACAGTGGGTGAAGTGTGCAGGTAGTAGATGGATGAAACCGGGAGGTGGAAATGGGAAAGGGAACAAAAAATGGGAGAACCGGAGGCAGATCAGAGGGAGAGAGAGAGGGGAAATCAGAAGGGGGATCAGAGGGAGAGAGAGGGGGAACTCAGAAGGCGGATCAGAGGGAGAGAGAGGGGGGAACTCAGAAGGGGGATCAGAGGGAAAGAGAGGGGGAACTCAGAGGCAAGGGGAACCTGAAATTGAAAAAAAATCAGTGCTCATACTATTGGGTTGTGGACTACCCAGGCAGAATATGAGGTGGTGTTCTAGTTTGCATTTGGGGCTTACACTAACAGGGAAGAAGGCCAAGGATGGGCAGCTCAGTATGGGAATGGGAAGGGGACTTGAAATGGCATGCAACTAAGAGCTCAGGATGGTCATTGAAGACAGAGTGTAGGTGCTCTGCAAACTGGTGATGTGGTCTGCACTTGGTCTTGCCAGTTTAGAGGAAGCCATATCAGGAGCACCGAATGCAACAGACGAGGTGCACATGAACCTTTACCTCACCTGGGAGGACTGTTTAAGTCCCTGGATGGTAGTGAGGGAGGAGCTGTAGGAACAAGTGATGCACCATCTATGGCGGCAGGGGAAAGTGCTTACACCTATCACCCACCTGCCTCTATCTGCCATCTCCACCCCTCCTGCTCTTGGCTCCTTCTACCCATCACCCTTCACACCTCCTTGGTCCATCTGTCACCTACCAGCCCCCATCTCATCCTTGCCCCTTTATATCAGTTACCTTCCCTCTCCATGCTCAGTCCTGATGCAGGGTCTTGACCCAAAATATCAAAATCTTTTGTCTCTTCCACCCACCCCCACCCCACCCCCGATACAGATGCTGCTCAACCTGCTGAGTTCCTTCAACAGTTTGTTTTTACTCCAGATTTCAGCATCTGCAGTCTCTCGTCTAATATTGTTCCTGCACTGGAGAACTCCCTCAGTCATAAGACATGGGAATTAGACCATTCGGCCCATTAAGTCTGCTCTGCCATTCGATCGTGGCTGATCTAGTTTTCCCTCTCAACCCCATTCTCCTGCCTTCTCCCTATAACCTTTGATGCCCTTACTAATCAAGAACCTATCAACCTCTGCTTTAAATATACCCAATGACTTGGCCTCCACAGACGTTTGTGGTAATGAATTCCACAGATTCACCACCTCTGGGTAAAGAAATTCCTCCTCATCTCTGTTCTAAAGGAACGTCATTTTATTCTGAGGCTGTGTCCTCTGGTCCTAGACTCTCCCACCTGGAAACATCCTCTCCATATCCACTCTATCCAGGCCTTTCATCTTCAGTTTATATCATGGAGCTACAAGAAAAAGCTCCGATCCTACTGTCTTCTGCTTGAACTTGGGCATGGAGTTATTTTAACGAGCATGTATTGTAAATAAGCACCTCTACTCTAAGCCACAAAAACTCAATAAGAGTAGTAGCAATTGTGCAAAGTGATCATACTCAAAGTATAGTAAGCTGAGCTCACAGAGAGCAGAAATTGAATGAAATGAAAATGTCATGGATTTCTTATGGCAGCTGCTAATGTCAGGTATTTTTCCAAAACATGTGCCCGCTTTGTGTGATCATGGAAAAATATTCAAAGAACAATCAAGTTTGTTCATGTTTTGCATACAGTACATTGTTATGGACTCAGTGAAAGTCCCTTTAAGATAGAGAGTGTGTGTGTATGTGTGTGTGGGGCGTGCTTACGTCAATAGAAGATAAAGGACGTAATGACGTTGTTGAAGAAGTAAGAAGAAGAAGAAGGAGAGAGAGAGAAGGGAGAGAGACACCAGCCTGCTTGTTTTCTCTATCGATGGATGAGAAACAATAACTGTGTTTGCCACTGAAATCCATGTATGGAAGTTGGAAGTAATCTGGAGGAGTTCACTTTGTTGCTGACCTGTAGAAGGAAACAGGTATTTGTGTGTGGACGACCACGGTTCGGATGCTTTTCGGGGTGAGGAAGTCACTACCGAGTAAACACTGAAGTGTCGTTTGGGTTCCATCGTGGAACATTTGGATTTCGTATGTACTCTCTCTATGTTTTTCTACATCTACATCTTATCTTCAGACAACGGTGGTTGTTGAAGAAGCCCTTGCTCATGTTTCACCTTATGGCTTGCGGAACTGAACTTTAAGAACCATTCCGGAACTGGGAGTTTTGGACTTTGTCACACACACACACGACGAGTTTAGTTTTGGGGTTAACGTTCGAGGTTTAACATTTTTGAATTCTAACATACTAACATTTTTACTTTTATTTTACGTATTATCATAAGTAGTGATTAATAAAATAGTTTTTAACACTGAATCATGCTCAGTGTGTTTCTTTTGTTGCTGGTTCGTGACAACATACAGAGAAGCAAATACACTTGTTCTATGATGAAGTAAACTTCTGTGCTGTTCTGTCATTAATCTTCCTATTGATGATATGCACCATGAATATGTCAAGGACATTTATGCCAAGCTGTGCGACGTCAAATTTTAGTAGGACATGGAGTAACTATCAGGGACTTTAGGAGCATTGATGTAGAGAGAGCAAGAATGAGCTTTGGGAAAATTCCATAGCTCCCTAAAGTTGCAACACAAATGGATAGGGTAGAGATAAAGCCATTTTGTATGCCTGCCTTCTTGGCCAAGGCATTGAGTATAAAAGTTGAGACATCACATTGCAACTGTACAAAACATTGGTTAGACCGCATTTGGAGTACTGTGTACAGTTCTAGCCACCACACTATAGGAAGAGTATGGTAGCAATAGAGAAAGTACATAAAAGATTTATCAGGACATTGCTTGGAATGGAGGGCTGTAATTATAGATTGGACAGGCTGGGTTTATTCTCACTAGAAAGTAGGAGGCTGAGGGGTGACCTTTCAGAGGTTTATAAAATTATGAGGATATAGGATAGATTGTCATAATCTTTTGCCCAGGGTAGGGGCGTCCAGAACAAGAGGACACAGGTTTAAGGTGAGAGGCGAGAAATTTAAAGGAAATCTGAGGGGTAAGTTTTTCCACACAGAGAGTGATGAACATTGAAGATAAGCTAGTGGCGTTAAAGAGGCTGTTAGATTGATACATACAGTAAATATGCAGGGAAGGGAGGGATATGGATCTTGTACTGGCAAAAGAGATTTAGTTTAATTCGGCTTCATGTTCGACACAGACATCGTGGGCCAAAAGGCCTGTTCCCATGCTGTACTATTCTACGTCATTTTATGTTGAATATCTGGAATGAGCTGCCAGAGGAAGTCGTTGAGACAGTTATAATTACAACATTTAAAAGCCATTTGGATAGGCATTTAGATAGGAACGGCATAAAAGAGATATGGGCCTAATGTGGGCAAATGGGATGAGCTTAAATAAACATAATGGTCAGAATGGACAAGGTGGGGTGGGCTAACAGGATCCTTTTCCATGCTGTATGTTTCTATGATTCCATGGTTATGTACGGGATATACATGGTGATCTGAGAAGTATTGAAATTAAGATTAACAAGCAATGGAATTTTATCCTGGTTATGAATCTTTAGGGAGTATTACAAGTTTACAGAACAAAAACCCTAATAGCTAATGTGCCCTTTGCCTTGTCATTCAACTTTTATTTACATCATTCACCTACATGTGTCAATCACCCAGGTGTATTGGACAGCCACAACAATTATCTTAATCAAACGAAAAGAAAAACTTCTTTTAAGTAAAATAAGTTTTATTTTGCAATTTAAAAAATTGTTACCATGCCAACATTGGTAATTACAATCAAACTGCATCCAACCCAGGACCAGCAGTTCACAAGCATTTTAAGTCTTATTTTTGCTTGTTTGCCAATTAGTTCTCCACACTTTCAGAAAAATGAATTAATTCACTGACCTTGTAAAAATATGCCAGGAGACTGACTTGCTGGAACTGAACAAAGGTGCTCTTCATAATTTTCATTCTGATGAAACCCTTATTTAACAAAGAACCTCCATTCCTTTCATAGTTACTTGAAATGGCTACAAGAAATTTTCTAAATGGCTGCTATGCCTAGGTTGGATATGGTTTGATTGCAATTCCCAATGTTGACATGTTAATAATTTTTTAAAATAGTAAAATATAACTTATTTTACTTGATAAAATCTTCCTTTTTGTTTGATTAAAATAAACCTTTCAGTGTCCAATACACTCAGGGGAATCCTAGGTGCCTTGATTGATGCATATAGGCAGATGATCGTGCCAAAACACTTAACTCATTCTGCAGCAGCACAAAAAGCTGGAGGTACTCAGCGGGTCAGACAGCATCTATGGAGAGAAAGGAAAACTTTGAAGAAGCTTTCCTCCTCTCCATTTTGCTACTCCACTGTGAAGTCTCTTCAAGGTATGCTGACTTTGAAGAAGTTTTCCTCCCCCATTTCCCTCCATAGATGCTGCCTGACCTGCCGAGTTCCTCCAACATTTTGTGTATTGCTCCAGGTTCCAGCATCTGCAGTCTCTTGTATCTCCACATAACTCGTTCTGACTGGCACTACTGGTAGCAAAGTTGAAATAGTTGTTTGCCCTGTCAAACAAGCCTTCAGTCACTGCCTGCCCAATGGATTTGTGGGTGGCAGGCTTCAAAGTTCTGCAGATATCACCAGTAGGGTCCCAGAAGGATTCAAAGACAAAATGCTACTGGCAAAGTATGGCTACCGGCTCCAGCGGACCAAGTGACTGTCTTCTGTCTTCTCTTAACCTCGTGAGGCATTAAGCCTGGGGGTCAAGTTGGGAATCAGGTAAAAGAGTTGAGGAGTGGAAATCAGGACTCTGCCCCCACCCACCACCCACCACCACCACCCAAGGGGGAAATTGTTGGGTCCTGACTTAGGCTGATTTGGAGGGCAAAGGAGAGGAATTGGAAGGCTGTCAGTAGTTAGGAGTCAGGTAAAGGTGGAGATTCATTTGTGCAATGGCGGAGGGGTGGGTGGAGTTGAGATCAGTTCTGTGGTTATGAGGAGACACAGGGGAATCATGAAATCATGAATTGTAAGTGTAAGCAAGGGACTTGTGTGGCAGGGCGCTGGTCTAACAGTGAGTTGCGAAATCTAGTTGTTACTGGAGCACCTTATGATGACTGCTCCTGCAAATTTTCCCAATAATGCTCCAAAAGAAGCATTGTATACAAACCCATGTAAAATGATGCGCATATGAATTGATTTCACAACACCCTGTCAATGTTGTCAGCAATGATCCTTTTCCATAGATATACAAAAAAACCTGGAGACTTTTGCGATAAGCGCAGCTTCAGTTAATTGTCATTGAAATAAACAGGACTACACAATCTAATTTCACATATTTTCTCACAGCATAGGATGAAACCATTTGGCTCATTGAGTCTATACTTGCTCTTGGCACAGTCCTATTCCCCCACTTATTCCCTGTGGCCTATTCTCTCATACATGCACAATAATTCAAATGAAAAGATTTATTGTAGAAGTATTATCATATGAAGCTGAATAAAGCTCCAATTCCAACATAACTACATGGTTATGCCAAGCTTCATCCTTGTCATCCAAAAAGATCAGAGCATATCACAATCCTTGTAGGAAATTGTGTGTATCATAATTATGAGCAAGGACCCTAGATAGTTTTTCCTCTTCCTCAGTTGATTCACTTCAAGAAAGCTGTTGATACACTTGTTAGTTCAACATGTTCGGGAAGTTATTAATGGGATAGAGTATGTAATTAACTGGGGAAGTTTAAATTTTTCACCTTAAACAATCCTAACTTGAGATTTATGAGCGGGCTATGTGCCTCAACTAATACCCGAAATATAGCAGCCTCATATTAAGTTTTAGAATTTACCTCTTGGGGAGTCTTTGAAGCAAATATAGCTGCGGAGCCTCCCTTCTCTTCATCAGGATAGTCAGGGAACTTTCCAGTTATGTTTCTGGATTGAAGAACAAAACAACAGCACTTAGTAAAGCCAGTAACCATTTTTGAGTGATTGGGTTGAATTCTCTGATTAGGTAATAGAGAAGGCAGATCAGTTTAGTGGCTTGGGTGATGTATATATTCAAAAGACATTCAAGAAAGTGCCACACAATATCCTTATTAAGAAATAAAAACAGAAAATACTGGAAACACTTAACAGAGTGAACATTTTGGGTCAAAGACCCTTTATCAGAACTGGAATAGAGAGAAAACAAGTTAATTTTAAGTTGCAGAGAAGACGGGGAGCAAACAACAGGGAAAGAAAAAGGAATTTTTCTGATAAGGCGAGTCCAGAGGATATTCTTTTTGTCCTTTCCACACTCTCCCACCATCCTGGCAACTTAAAGCTAACCTGTTTTCTTTCTTTCCTAGTACCAACGAAAATTCTTTGAGTTAAGTCATTATCTCAGTTTCTCTTTCCACAGATGCTGCCTGACCTGTGGAGTGTTTCCTACATTTTAATTTCACATTTACAGCATCTGCACGTTTTTGTATGTATATTTTCAGCCTTATTAAAAATAGGGAAACTCCTGAAATTAATGGAATATGACAATATGGAAATAAAACCAGTTGAGTGATAATAGAAAGCAAAAGGGATAAATGAATGGAAGTTTTCGGGCTGGAAGATGGTTGCCAGCAGTATTCCCAGAGTCTCATTTTGAGACATAAGAGTCAGAGACATACAGCATGGAAACAGGGCCTTCAGCCTAATTCTCACATGTCGACCAAGATGTCTATCTGTCCTAGTCCCATTTACCTGCATTTGGCCCATTATCCCTCTAAGTTTTTTTTAATCCATGTGCCTGTCCAAATGTCTTGTTAACATTGTAATTGTACTCACCTCTACAGCTTCCTCTGGGAGCTCGTTCTACATACTCACCACCCCGTGTGAAAAACTTGCCACTCAGGTCCCGTTAAATCTTTCCTCTCTCATTTTAAATCTATTCCCTCTAGTTTTAGACTCCCCTACCCTGAAAAAAACTGTGACCATCCACTATATCTAAGCCCCTCATCATTTTATATACAAGGTCACCCCTCAACCTCCTATTCAGAAGGGAAAACAGTCCCAGCTCATCCAGTCTCTCCTTATAACTCAAGCCCTCCAGCCCCAGCAACATCATCGTGAATCTTTTCTGCACCCTTTCCAGCTTAATGACATCCTTCATGTAGTTGGACAGATATTTATAGGCTTATAGAGAAAAAGGTAGGATCGTGGAACTATGCATAACTGTTTTAACATAAAATCAACAGTCAACTACCGTAAATAGCATCACATCATGCTGCAAGTTGCACTGATTCTACAATTTTAATTGCAACCTGCATTTTAAAGCATGAACCATAGAGAAGAAGAGCCACAAGAGACAGCAGATGCTGGAAACTAGAGCAAAAAAAAAACTGCTGGAGGAACTCAGCAGGTTAGGCAGCATCTGTAGACGGAAATGGACAGATACCTGACCCACTAATTTCCTCCAGCAGTTTGTTTCTAACCACAGAGAAGTCATGGTTATTCTACTAAATCCTGTTTCCCTTACCGACATTCGATAAACCATTGTCTGATCTGCTCCTGCAAGGTTTCTTGAATATCTGGTCCCTCAACTGATCGCACTTGCTCTTTTATTGTGACTAAGGCTTGCTGGTATTCCACCTCATGTACTTCCTGTACCACCTGCCGCTGTTGATATACTTTCTGAGCTTGCAGTTGAGTAGAGCTAGGCTTCTGAAAATCAGGAGGAGGTTCCTGAAAAACAAAAAGGCACAAACAAATTTGAAGCTTACGGTTGCAGGAAAAAGTGCTGGGGATGGGTGGGTGGGAAGGAATAAGCAGACACCTACCATCTGTCACCTACCAGCCTCTATCTAAATATCCCCCACCCCCCAACCTGGCTCCATCTGATCTGCCCATCATACCATATCATCTAGTTCCACCCGGCAACTACCAGCCTCTATCTTACCCCTCCATCTCACTTCGATATACTAGTGATCTTCCCTCCACACTGCCAGTCCTGATGCAGGGGTCTTGACCCGAAACATCGACCATCCCTTTGTCTCCAATAGGTACTGTTTGACCCGCTGAGTTCCTCTAGCAGTTTCATGTTTTGCAAGAGAAAGAGAACATAAGAAATAAGAGTAGGAGTAGGACATCTGTCCCATTGAGCCTGCTCTGCCATTCAATGGCCATGGATTCAGATCCACCTACCTGCCTTTTCCGTATAACCCTTAATTCCCCTACAATGCAAAAATCTATCTAACTGTACCTTAAATATATTTAATGAGGTAGTCTCTACTGCTTCCCTGGGCAGAGAATTCCACAGATTCACTACTCTCTGGGAAACGTAGTTTCTCCTGATCGCCATCCTAAATCTATTCCCCTGAATCTTGAGGCTATGTCCCCTAGTTATAATCTCACCTCCCAGTAGAAACAACCTTCCTGCCTCTATCTTATCTATCTCTTTCATAATTTTATATGTTTCTATAAGATCCCCTCTCGTTCTTCTGAATTCCAGTGAGTATAGTCCCAGGCGACTCAATCTCCCCTCATAGACTAACCCCCTCATCTCCGGAATCAACCTTGTGAACCTCCTCTGCACCGCCTCCAAAGCCAGTTTATCTTTCCCCAAGTAAGGAGACCAGAACTGCACGCAGTACTCCAGGTGCAGTCTCACCAGCACCCTGTACAGTTGCAATCTTCCTGCTCTTAAATCCAATCCCTCTAGCAATGAAGGCCAACGTTCCATTTGCCTTCTTGATAACTTGTTGCACCTGCAAACCAACCTTTTGCAATTCATGCACAAGCACTCCCAAGTCCCTCTGCACAACAGCATGCTGCAATCTTTCACCATTTAAATAATAATCTGATCTTTTTTTCCTTCCAAAGTTGATGACCTTGCAGGTACCAACATTGTACTCCATCTTGCCCACTCACTTAACCTATCTAGATCTCTCTGCAGACTCTCCGCATCTTCTGCGCAAGTTGCTTTTCCACTCAATTTAGTGTCATCAGCAAACGTAGATACGCTACACTTGGTCCCCTCTTCCAAACCATTAATATATATCGTGAACAATTGTGGGCCCAGCACCAACCCCTGCGGCACCCCGCTCACCACTGATTGCCAACCAGAGAAACACCAGTTTATCCTAAACCTCTGCCTTCTATTGGTTAACCAATCCTCTATCCATGCTAATACATTACCCCCAACTCCATGCATCCTTATCTCATGGATAAGTCTTTTATGTGGCACCTTATCAAACGCCTTCTGGAAATCTAAGTACACAACATCCACCTGTTTCCCCTCTATCCACTGCACTCATTATATCCTCAAAGCATTCTAGTAAGTTTGTCAGACAGGACCTGCCCTTCCTGAATCCATGTTGTGTCAAGGTCCTCACCTCCCATCGCATCCATAACAGCTCCCTTTGGTATGTTAGACGAGTCCTCCACCGTGAAGACTGACACAAAATAGTCATTCAAGGCCTCGCCATTTACACATTACCCAATATTAACTCCACCCTCTCATCTTCCAAGGGACCTACGTTCACTTTAACCACCCGTTTCCACTTTATATAATTATAAAAACTTTTACTATCTGTTTTTATATTTTGTGCTAGTTTACTTTCATAATCCATCTTCCCTTTCCTGATTGCTTGCTTAGTGGTTCTTTGTTGCTTTTTAAAGTTCTCCCAGTTTCCCACTGCTCTTGGTGACTTTGTATGCATGAGCTTTTAATTTGATGCCTTCTTTTATTCCCTTAGTTATCCAAGGTTGGCTCTCCGCTCTTACTGTCCTTGCTTTTAACTCAAATATACTTTTGTTGAGCACTGTGAAAAATCTCTCTGAAAATCTTCCACTCTTCCTCAACTGTCCCACCATATAACCTGTGTTCCCCGTCTACACTAGCAAACTCCTCCCTCATCCTGTTGTAGTCTCTCTTGTTTAGGCATAATACACTGGTTTTAGATTGAACTATTGCACCCTCCATTTGTATTAGAAATTCTATCATACTGTGATCACTCTTTCGAAGAGGATCTGTAACTACAAGATCCTTAATTTTACCTGTCTCATTGCACAGGACCAGATCTAAGATAGCATTTTCCCTTGTAGGTTCACTAACATGCTGTTCAAGAAAGCTATCATAGATGCATTCTATGAAATCATGTATCTCATCTATCATCTTGCATTCCACTAAAACACTGCCAGAATTACATGCTTAATTCTCACAGATAGTCATTGTGTACTTAATCTCACAGAGGAAAGGCAAGAATTGCGAGGTTTGAGACTATAGTATTACAACATTTTCAGCTGCAATAACTACAATAATTATTCTACTTTTAAAGCCTTGTAAGTTTGTCTTTCCTACAAATCTAATTCCTCTATAGTTAATCTTTGAGCTCACAATTCATCTTGATATTAACTGACAATGGCTACCTCCCAACCACATCATTTGGACTCACCATCTCAAGAAATATCATTTCCTCTGCCCGTTCTTTCTTGGTAATTTTCCTTTGAATATATCCACACCAAACCTGTAAAAGTAAGTACAATAGTTGTGATTAATGCTTGAGCAGAAAAGGAATGGATTTAGGTTAATTTTGACATTATTGAGATAAAAAGTCTATTTGTACAGCTAAAAAAATAACCTCCCAAATATTTAAATTATTGTATGAAAAATATCATGTCAATAATGCTGTATTACCTCCAAAACTGTGTACAACAATTGTAACATACACTTCCAATGAATTCTTACAGAAAAGGAAAGTTTTAAAGACATGAGTAATGGGTTTGTGTACTGTTGACATACAAATGGAATAGTATTTTTGCAATGATTTTACTTTCTGCTTAGGAATTGGATGTACTGGCGATTTGTACTAGCTTTCCAGAACTACAATTCCAACATCACAAATTGCATCTGAATCTGACTTGGTATGACATTCATCAACTTCATAGCAATGTGAATGATGTTCAAAGTGTCTTGTTCTTACCAAAGGAATGGTTCACAATTTAATTTCCCATCCTTTTATGCCATGTAGAATGTAAGCAACTCCTAACACTCAGAGATGACTTTGTCCTCTTTTTAAGAGAGAGAGCAGACCCATCAGCCAGGAAATTGTAATTAGCATACAGGAGGTTACTCTTGCAGTCTTCTAAAATTTTCAGTTCTCGTTTTGTTTTTTCTGAGTCTCACCTGTGAATCAATGTACAAGCTCAACACCAATTCCAGAGACCCATATGCATTGTCTTTGCTGACACTTCAATGCACTTCCAGATGAGGTTAAATCAACACCTAGTCTTGCACCAGCATGGAAAAGATACAATAGCATCATTTAAACAAAAGCAGAAACTGTTTACAGTGTCTTAGCTACATTTATCAATGTCGTTCAACTCATTCTTAGTCATGGTCATAGATAGATTCATAGAATTATATAGCACGGAAATGGGCCCTTCTGCCCAACTCACATGCAGACCAAGGTGCCCACCAAACCTAGTCCCATTTGCCTGCGTTTGCCCCATATCCCTCAAAACCTTTCCTGTCCATGTACTTGTCCAAATGTCTTTTAGACATTGTAATTGTACCCACCTCTACCACTTCCTCTGGCAGTTCATTCCATATATCCACCATCCTCTGTCTGAAAAACCTGCCCCTCATATCTTTTAAATCTTTCCCCTCTCACCTTAAACCTATGCCTTCTAGTTTTTGACTCTCCTATCCTGGGACAAAGACTGTAACTATCTACGTTATCTATGTCCCTCATGATTTTGTAGACTGATACAAGGTCATCCCTCAGCCTCCTTCGCTCCAGGAAAAACAGCCTATCCAGTATCTCTTTATAACTCAAGCCCTCCAGTCCTGTCAACACCCTTGTGAATCTTTTCTGCACTTGTAGGCCTATATTGTGTGCAAATTGTCTGCTGCACATTCCCCTACACTGGGACAGTGATTATTAGGCAAATGGACCGTGAAGTGCTTTTGACATCCATTAAATTTTAAAAGTCATCATGTGCAAGAGGAGTAAAATGATAATCAGCAGAAGCAACAGGCAACTGTGAACAGACATCTAGATAGTAAGCAGAAGGGATCAGTTATCAGAGAAATGAATGAGAGGAAAATACAGTGATATAGGCATTAGCTATGAAGGGATTACCTATGTCAGCACAATATTGTGGGCCAAAGGGCCTGTTCTGTGCTGTACTGTTCTATGTTCTATGTAAATAAGCAGAAGAGGGGAATAGCAAGGAATGGAATTTACAAAAACTGCTACCCACATATCTGTATGTGTAGATAGTGTCTCAACTTGCTAGAGTTCTCAGAAAAACAATGACTCTATAGCCAAGATTATAAAATCAGTTACTGGCAGACATCTGCTGCCTCCCATTTGGAGGTAGTCTCCATCATGGACCTGGTGAATACAAACTAACACTGACCATAAAGATGCCCACCATCGCAAAATTTTTGGCCTTTTGATCCTTCCAGGGCACAGCTGAAGATAATCTGATAGTGCCGAGGTGAGGATGGTCAATAAATGTTAACTCCACGTGATAATAACAGTCAAAATGAGTTGGCACTCAGAATTGTACCCAACATTATTAATCATCTCATCCGATTGATCCTGTTCTATTCATGTCTTCCCTTTCACGAACAAGCAACTGAGAAAAGCAAATTGCCAACCCATGATCAAGAAAAGCCATTCAAGAAAAAAGGACAAAGTGATGCCTTTTATGTGATTGCACTACAAAACAAAAACTTAACAAAAATTTGGTATTTTTCATCACATGACTCCGGATAAAGGGTCTCAACACGAAATGTCGGCTGTCCGTTTCCCTCCACAGATGCTGCCTGATCCACTGAGTCCCTCCAGTGGTTTTATTTTTGCTCCAGAGACTGACTTGAATACAATGAGGCAGTAGGTGTGCTGCTGACTGGTGGGGAGGTGTTAGGCAGCAACGAGTGAGAGGTGGAGGTGGTCCCTAATTCCTTACCCCCTTTCAGCTACATCCTTCTGATGACACACACTTCATTCATAACACGATGCAGCTCAGTGTGGTGCTTTAAAACCAAGCCATGATTGCATTGAATGGCAGAAAAGAGCAAGTGATCTACTTGGCTACTCTTGCTTCTATTTCTTATGTTCTTATCCAACAGGCTGCGCCTTCAAGAGTCTAATTCAGCCATTAAATCATTGCCCGCACAGAAGCCGGAAACCTGGCGTGATTGCTCCAGCTCCTGACTTGCGGAGCCACATACAGTCACATCCTATTTACAGCAAGTGGTCCGATGTAACTGTCTTGTGATTGCAGTATGCAAGCTCTGTGTTATGCTCATTATATGATAAAATTATAATAAGATTTGTGTGGAAAAAAATCTGACAAATACACTGAAATTAATTTCAATTTACCCACATGACATCAATCTCATACCCTTGCCCCTACTTTCCATTCACCCTCAAAAGCAAAAATTAATGAAATGGTAATTCAATGGCACTAATGAATATTAAAGCAAATTTAAGAGCTTTTTGAAAGAACTTTATCCAAAGATGATTCACCAAGAAGATTAGCCAAGGTAAAAAAAGGCAACTGGTTTCTATGATGAGGAAACTGTGGGTATCAGTGGAATGAATCTTGATAGGACAAATCATCCTTTCTCATCATGATTTATACAATTATGCTCTTAAGTGAAAAGTGAAAATAAAACCTTTTTTATTAAAGTAGCTGCCATTTCAGGAGCCATTGCACTCGCTTTTCGTTGTTTAGCTAAGTTTTGTCTTTCTTCTTCCATTCGAATTTCCAGCATAAACTTAGCTCGTAACCGCCCCTGCCGAGCACGTTCAGCAATTTGAATGATTTGGATGGCTTCTTCTAGAGTCAATGTTTTTATACCAGTTTCCTAAAATACATAAAATAAAAGATAACATTAAAGATTGTTTTGGCAAGAAGTTAAATAAGTATTGATTTAAGATTATCAATCGTTCTAATGCTGCCAATATATATCCAATTACTTGGACCTTAATTTCATAACTCCTCCTACAACCCACCATAAAAAAGTGAGTCACCTCAATAAGCCTAACATGTTAACAACAAGGTAAGGAACCTTAAAACTATGCTGCTAAGAAGGATAGAGCTCCTTAACCATAAAGCTGATGAATTTGTTGTATCCTGGGTATAGTGCACAATGAAATGAATGGTGGTCACTTTAAAAAAAAGTAAAAGTGTGATGGACGTTTAAGAGATCTTTACAGAATCTATCAAAGTCAGTGTTGAAGAAGGATTACATGACATACTTTAAGAACAAAAATGGACTACAGAATCATAAACTATAGAGTCATAAATCATAAAAACATGTTATTCGGGCAACCACATCCATGCCGACTAGTCGGCCCCCATCTGTATTAATGCCATACTCCAGCACTTGGCCCATAGCCTTTTATGCCGAGATGATTGAAGTGTTTGTCCAGACACTTCTTGAATGCTGTCAGTGACTGCTGCTTTCACTATTCGCTCTGGCAGTGCACTCCAGGTACTCATCACTGTTGGTGCAAAAGGTCCCCCATCAGATCATCATGTTACCCCTTACCCAAAATCTATGTTTTATTCACCTCTGATAAGGGAAAAAGTTTCCTTCAATCTACTTTATCTATACCACCCATAATTTTATATAAGGCTGTTTCCTACTTACGAATAGGTTCTACTTTTACAGATGTCCACAAGTCGATTTTGTCCATAATTCAGAAAATACACAAAATCACTCAATACAGTAACCATACTTTGATGGTATTGTAACAAGTGTTGTTGATGAGGGCCAATTAACATGAACATTTATTTATTGCAACAAGGTGGGGGAAGGCAGAAGTGTGGAATCAGGATGTCCCACGCTCAATGGCTGATTTCAATGGGCTTGAAGTATCAGTGGAAGTTACATTGTTTAATTAAGTATCATTGCTTAATGAAATATCAATAGAAACGATTTCTTGTCAATTTCCAAAGCAACTCTCTTAAGTAGACTCCAGTAGTGAAACGGGCAGCGTGTGTTCTTAAGAGCTAATGGTGTCTGATTGGGCGGCATGGTAGCATAGCGGTTAGCGCAACACTATTACAGCACCAGCGATTGGGGTTTGATTCCTGCCACTGTCTGTAAGGAATTTGTACGTTCTCCCGTGTCTGCGTGGGCTTCCTCCGGGTGCTCCGGTTTCCTCCCACATTGAAAAGATGAACGGGTAGGTTAATTTGGGCTTAAAATGGGCGGCGCGGATTCGTTGGGCCAGAAGGGCCTGTTACCATGCTGTAAATAAAACTTTAAAAAATTTAAAAATTTTAAAAATTTAAAATTTAAAAAAATTACTAAAGGGAGGTTACACGTAAACAGGCTTTTACAAGACTGGTACTCGTTTGAATGTAATAATATTTATGGGAGCTCGTTCGTATGTACGGGTGTCCATAAATCATTCATGATGTCCTAGCTTCATTAGTTCCCCCAAAATGCATTACCTCACATTTATCACACCATCTGCCATTTCTAAACCCATTTCACCAACACATCAATATCACCCTATAGCCTAAGACAACCCTCCACACTGTCAACAACTCCACCAATCTTCACGTAATCTGTGAATTTACTCATCATACTTCCTGCAACCACATCCAAATCATTCACATACATTGCAAACAGCAACAGTCCTAGCACCAATCCCTGTGGAACACCAGAGGCATCCAATCACAAAAACTATTTTTATCACCACCCTCTGTCTCCTGTTGCGAAGCCAATTCTGGATCCAATTTGCCAACTTGCCCTGGATTCCATGGGCTTTAACTTTTTGGACCAGTCTCCCATGTGGGACCTTGTCAAAGGCCTTATTGAAGTCCAAGTAAACCACATCTACTACACTGTCCTCATCTTTGTTAACCTTGTAACTTTGTTACCCCCTCAAAAAATTCAATCAGATTGATCATTCATGATCTGTCTTTGACAAGGCCATGCTAGCCATGCAGATTAGTTCCTGCGTTTCAGAGTGACCATTAATCCCGACACTCAGAATTTTTTCCACTAACTTTCCTTTTACTGTTGTTAGGCTCACAGGTCTGTAATTGCCAGGCTTTTCTCTGCTACCCTTCTTAAAACGGGAAACCACATTTGCCACCCTCCAGACATCTGGTACCTCACTTGTGGCCAGTAAAGATTTAGAAATCTTAGCCAGAGCCACAGCAATCTCATCCCTTGCCTTCTGTAGCAGCCTGGGATAATCCTCATAACCATCAAATAACCAAACATAAGCAAAGTAATTGGGATCACAGCGTCTTCTTTTTTGCAATATTTAATTGCTCTGCCCAACTGTTCCAATCACTAGCAATGGGATTGACTTGTACTAAAGAATTAAATCGAAAGCTTGTGATTAATATGGAAATTATATGTATCCTCTGATTAAATGAGGCATAGAGTTGGCTCTGGATAAATATACAAGATATAAAACATTTCACTTGCTTTTGATAGAACTCCTCATCCATCAATAACAAAAATAAAATCTCACAAAGCATAAAAAGAATGCCATTGCTAAATTTTAGTCTTCACTATAATAGTTCATTAATCCAGTTCTAATTCAGTCCCTAGAAATATCAATACATATTTTATATATTACGAGATTTATATAAATCATATGTTTAATTTCAACTAATTGCAGAAACTGATTCTGATACAAAGCTTTCCTTTTCTTCATGTTAGGATGTTGATATTTTTTAATAAACCCAGGCAGATCGAGGCAATTTCTAAACCAAAGGAGTAAGTTTGCCTCCACTGTGCTCCCAGTCTAGGGTTTACTGGATTGGAATATGCATTGCTGAATTCACAATCTAATCTCATACCTGTTTTCCTCTAGATGGGGTAACCATTGAGTCACAGTATTACAAAATTTCTACTTGTATTCAAACATTAATCCATTATCAAGTATGAATTGCAGTTATGACAAAAAACATTTCAGCCAGAATATTGCCTTTTCCAATACTAACTTACCTGCTTGGCAATTTCAGCATTTTCTACTTTTCTTTCATTTCCCACCATTGCAGAGTTTTATTTTAATCAAAATATATTCACAATTCCATACGAGTAAGAAGTACATTGCTAAATAAAATTGCAATAATCAATTTGCTAGGGGAAGTGGTGAAAGCAGATACAATAGCAATGCTTAAGAGGCATTTAGACAGGCACATGAACAGGCAGGGAATGGAAGGATATTGTGCAGGCAGATGTAATTAGCATCATGGGCTGAAGGGCCTGTTCCTTTGTTGTACTGTTCTACATTCTATGCTCTAATGCAAGACTTTTTCCCCCAATCTCAAGGTTGTTTTACATATGAAATATTTTTCAATTTGTGTTTGACAAACTGCTGAAGCATCAACTCAATAAGAAGTTTTCTATTGTTAATAGTTACTAACATTATGATTTTGCCACTGACAAATGCCATTAAATGTGGGTATTCATATATCTGCAAATATCTCCTATTACTACACAATATCTCCAACTACTTTCATCATGGCAGCTCAAGATAATTATTCCTACCTACATATAGTCTGATTCCATTCTCTAGAAAATGTAGAAAATGTAGAAAATTGTTATAGGCAGATCTGCAGCAACAATACATTTTACCTAAACACATGCAGTAGCACAGTGGGCAAGTTCCCAAACTAGCAGAGGAAATTCTGGACAACAGATCCAGAAACATATGTTTGTATCGCACAGCGATAGCTGGGGAATTTAATTTCAACTAATTGAACATTGCTAGTTTCAGTAATAGAAATAAATTTGCATTCTGGTTCACAAATGCCTTTCAGAGAAGGAAATCTGCTTTCCCAGTCTTGTCTGGCCTATACTTAACTCCAGACAAACCAATATGATTGACTCCTAGCTTCCTCTTCAGTTCAGAGGCAATATGGGATGGTCAATAAATGTCAGGATTACCAGCCATGTACCCAACCCATGAGTGAATAAAAAAAAGCTGAAGAACCAACAAAATTTTAAAATTAATCTTCAGTCAAAACGAGCTGAACAATGAAATAGAGCAAGGAATTATTTCTACAGCCAGGAAGCAAGACATAGACAGGATTGATTGACTTTGCAAACGTGGTATGCAACTGAAGGAGAGAGCACTGAAACTTCGAAATAGTGTTTGACTATACAGTGGCACTTGTTTGTTCAGTCCAAATGATCACCTGGTCTCTTGAAGCAAGAATAGAAAATACTGAAAATAGTAGGTCAGTCATCATCATGAAGAGAAACAGAATGCTTCAGGTTAATGACCTTTCAACAGTATTAGAAAACTCAGAAATGAAATAGGGTTTAAGTTGCAGAGAGTCAGAGCAGTGATTGGGTCTGTGGAGAGAACAGTAGTGAAGTTACATTATGGAGTGGAGACCAGGAATGACCAAGTGGCAGAAATGGTCGTAAATGTAGATATGGAGAAGATACAAATGGGAAGAGACAAATGAAATCTGAAATTCCAAAAGAGGAAATGAGTGGGGTGGTGGGGGAGGAAAATCAAATACTGGAAAAGCAAGAAACAGTACTCTTACATTGATTTACAAGATCATGAGGGGCATAGATAGGGTAGATAGTTACAATCTTTTACCAAGGGTAGGGGAGTCTAAAACTAGAGGGCGTGAGAGGGGCAAGGTTTAAACAGGGACATGCTTTTCATACAGTGGCTAGTGGGTATATGGAACGAGCTGCCAGAGGTGGTGGTAGAGAGGGTACAATTACAACATTTAAAATACATTTGGACAGGTACATGGATAGGGAAGGTTTAGAGGGATACAGGCCAAATGCAGGCAAATGGGACTAGCTCAGGTAGATACCTTGGTCGGCATAAGACGAGTTGGACCTATTGGTTCATTTCTATCCATTTGTATGACTCCACAGCTCAATAAACACAGACAGACAAACAAGATTAAGATAACTCCTCATGACCTGATAACTGACATCCCAAGGTTTTGAAAGATATGACTATGGAAATAGTGGTTGCACAGATAGTCATCTGACACAATTCTCCTCACTCTAGAATAGTTTCCATTGATTCAAGTAGCAATTGTGGCCCTGCTATTTAAGAAAGGAGAGAGAAAGGAAAGTATACAAACCTGTTAGCCAGACATCAGACATAGGGAAAATTCCAGACTATTATAAAGTGGCAACTGGACATTTAGGCAACAAAAACAGGACTGGGAAGGTACAACATTAATTTTCAGAAATGAAATAGTTTTTGACAAACCTGTTCAAATTTTTTGGGTTGTAACCATGATAAATGGGTCATTTTTAGGTTGGGAAGTTGTTAAAGCAGTGTGGCTGAGATGAGACTGTGGCCCAATGTGTTCACAATCTAAAGCAATGAATTAGATGAGGAACCAAGTGTAATAGATTCAAATTTGTAGAGTAAAGCATGGTAGTATTGTGAGTTCTGAGCTGAATGCCAAGTGGGATTTGAATGGGCAAGGGCATGGCAACAGAATATAATATGGCAATATGTTGTCATCTAATTTGGTTGAAAAAAAATAGAAAAGCAGAGTTTTGTTTTAAATGAGAGATTGAAGGCACTGATGTTCAGAGGGATCTTGGCGTCTTTGTAGGCAAATCACTGAGGATTAACATGCATTTCCACAAATTGTAAGGAAAACAAATCATACATTGTCCTCTATTGCTGGAGGATTTAAGAATGAAAGACATCTTCCTATAATTATACAGGGCCCCACAGAGGGTCACTAACAAAGGTTCATCAGATTGGTTCCTGGGAATGAGGAGACTCTTATAAGGAAGGAATAAGAAGATTACGCCTAAATGCTCGAGTTTAGAAGATGATTAAAGCAGACAAAATTCTTACAGGAGATGCAAATTTAAAAAAATGCAAATGCTGGAAACTGAAACGCAAACAGAAAGTGCTTGAAAACTCATCAGGTCAGGAAGCATCTGTGAAAAGAAACAATCAACATCTCAGGTCTGCGATCCTACATCAGAACTGAGAAAGAGAGAGATGCAAGTTAGTTTTCAGCAAGAGGGAAGTTGATAGAACAAAAGGATTGTCTGTGATAGAATGAGTAAAAATTACTTAATGGGGACAGTCTTCAGTATATTAGCTTCTTAGTTTGTGTAATGAGTTATTAATGGTGTCGTGGTGGGACCTACCCAGCAGGATAGACAGAAAATGTAAAATACAGTAAAAACTAAACAGGTCAGAAAGCATCTGCAGAAAGGAAACAGTTTAGATGAAGGACCTTCATTAGACCCGAGAAAGAGAGAAACAAGTTACTCTGGGTAACAGCAAAATGTGTGTAAGAGAATTAGTCTGAGAGAGATAGGTACTATGATTGTGCAATTTGTTGTTGATGTGCTTCTAATATACTGGGACATGTTCAGCAGACCAGACTGTACAGAGACGAAAAGAAACAAGGACCCAACTCACTAAATAATGTTGTTTCCTCTGCGTATGTTGTTTACATCAAGGAGATCAAAGTCATAAAATAAAGGGTCAGCCATTTATAGACTCACAGAATGGTGCAGCACAGAAACAGGCCTTTCATTCCACAATGTCTATGCCAACCATTCTACCTATCTAGTTCTACTTATCAGTCCTGTTTACCCATATTTGATCCATAGTCTTCTATGCCTTGGCAATTCAAGTGATTGACTAGATGCTTCTTAAATGTTGTGAGAATACCTGCCTCCATCTCCTCAGGCAACTCATTCCAGATTCCAACCTCTGTGTGGAAAAGATTTCCCCTCAGATCTTCTCTAAACCTCCTACTTCTCAACGTATACCTAGCACTCTTATTTTAGACCCAACTAAAGTAAAAAGCTACTCACTCTCTACCCTATCTATCCCCCTCATCATTTTGTATACCTCTACCAGGTCACTTCTCAGCCTTCTCTCATCCTGGGAAAACAAACCCAGCCTACCCAGTCTCTCCTTATAACAAAAATGCTGGTGAAACATCCTGGTGAATCACCTCTGCACTCTCTCCAGCACGGTTACATCCTCCCTACAAGTGTGGCAACCAAAACTGCACATAATACTCCAGATGTAACCAAACCAATATTTTATTAAGTTGCAACATGTTATAGTCTATGCCACAGCTGATGAGTGCATGCATGCTTAATGCCTTCTTCACCATTCTATCTACTTGTTCTGCCACTTTCAAGGATCTATGCACATACTGCAAGGTCCCTCTGTTCAACAACATTCCCTAGGGCCTTACCATTACTGTGTATATCCTACCTTTATTTGACCTCTCAAACTGCAACACTTCACACTTGTCGGGACTAAATTCTATATGTCATTGTTCCACTCAACTCTCAACTTTGTAGCCCAAGACAATCCTCCTCACTATCTATAACATCACAAATTTTCATGTCGTCTGCAATTAGAAGGATTGGAAGCAGGATTGGAATTGGAAGAAACTTGTTCACCCAGAGAGTAGTGAAGTTTTGGAATTCTCTACCCAAGTGGACTGTGTTGACTCAGTGGTCGCATATATTCAAGATAAAGATTGATAAAATTTTGGATATAAAAGGGAATCATGGAGATGGGATGAGTAAAGGAGAGTGGCATTGAGGTAACAGACCAGCCATCATCTTACTGAATGGTAGAGTAGCATAACAAGTTATCTCCCAAGATGCCTCAAAAGATTTTGTGTTAATTAATATAGATATCTTTATTAGTCATATGTACATAGAGACACACAGTGAAATACATCTTTTGCATAGAATGTTCTGGGGGCAGCCCACAAGTGTCGCCACGCTTCCGGCGCCAACATAGTATACCCACAACTTTCTAAACCGTACGTCTTTGGAATGTGGGAGGAAACCTGAGCACCCGGAGGAAACCCATGCAGACATGGGGAGAACATACAAACTCCTTACAGAAAGCAGCCAGAATTGAACCCAGGTCGTTGGTGCTGTAAAGCGTTACGCTTTGGTTTCTGTAGTACAAGTAGGGTTTGTTGCATAGCAAGTTTTTTTTGTTAAACAACTCACAAGCAATCTGGTCTCGAGGCAAACTCCACTTAGTGTTTGCTGCGGTGAATAGTGTTTGAAATTTAAGAGGACTTTGTATGTTATCCACAGGGCGATAAACAGTTAAATAATTATTGTTTTATGAGCCTTGACCCATTTTAATCCAACTGGATAGGCCGGTAAGATTCTGGAATTAGAACATATGAGGGAAAATGTAGTTCACCTACCTACAGTAGGTTTCTGAGAGACTGGAAGAAAGAAGACAGGAAAGTTCTGATTCAGCTTTCTCATGATCAGGTGAAAAGCACATCCTCAAGAGGAAACCAATTAAGATATTAAAAGGGTAGCAGTTTCAATATTAAAAGTAACAGCATATACAGATACAGTAAATATTTCATTTGCACGACTAACCTTTTGCACTTGAATTGAGCTTTGGGATAATATTCGAGACAGAATGTTTTCTCTTTCCTTCATAACTTTTAATTTATCCTTCATGAAGTATCTGGGAATGGGGATCTCTAAGGCTTCCTGTGAAATTTAATTTAAAATTCAATAAAGACCCTTGAAGTTAAACGGATAATTAAATATATTATACATTTGCAAGGATACCTTGTGAGTAAGCCCAATGAAAGCCCAAATCATAAATAAGAAATACATATCATTGTCGAACAGTTTTAATTACTTATGATCTGACAACTCAGCTAGATCTTGACAGCACTTACAAATTAATCAACAGGAAACCCATTTAAAATAAATAATGGGAGCTATAGCTTATTTTGTTCTTTTGAATACCGTACAAACAAGTAATATTTTATATTGTGATATTTTATTTATATAGGAGAATGCTGTGGCCTATGTACAACAAAATTCACCTCACACAAAGCGACCTGAGTGTGAAGCAAGGCTGGCTGACACAGACAGCATGCAATGGGCTAGTAAGTTTAGCTTTAAAATCATTGAGATTAGTAATGGCTTCAAAATACTTGCTGCAGCAAATATTAAATAACTGCAACTGATCAGAAATGTTGGTAAAATAAAACATTTCAAGGTGTTCATAAAAAAAATACTACAGATGCTGGAAGACTGAAATGTTTAGCAGGTTAATATCTCCATAGATGCTGCCTGACATTTCAGGAGAGAAAAAACAAAATGGAAATGGTACTGGCCGATAGAAGGTAAAAGCTAATGGATAACAAGAGGTGTCCTGAAGTGAACATAGGCGGACGAGAATGGAATGGAAATTACCAGAAGAGGAAAAGAAAAATAATATCTTGGAAATGTGAAACACAAGAATGAAATAGCTAATTATCTGAAATTGTGAAATTTAGTGTTGAACCTAAAAGGCTATGATGTGCCTAGTCAGAAGATGAGGTACTGCTCCTCAAGCTTATATTCAGCTTTATTGGAAAGGTGTCAGCTGTTGAAGACAGTGATAGTGGCATGGAAAATTAAAGTGGCAGGCAACTTGAAGCTCTTCTATTGAAATCTTAATTTTTTTTTAAGGTCTGCTCTGGCCTATCTGGGTAGCCCTCTCTGATATGATTCAAGCTTTACTTCTACAATGACCAAAGGAACCTAATCCTTCAGTGATTTCTCTTAAGCTAGCATCAGATTCTTATAAATGGAATTGACCTGCATCATTAACTCTCTTTCCTCAGATAATGTGTAACCTGCTGTTTTATAGCAACTTTATCTGTTTTTAAACCACAGACAGGCCTACTTCATTTTCCTTTTCTTGCTTTTAAATCAATGATGGAACCTCACTCACCGGGGTTAGCTTGAGATCCTGCAGTATATCGTCATAATAGTGAAACTCTGAGAACTCCAGTTTCACCATTTCATCCTTTAGCTCAAGAATTCTGCCCATAACACCCTCCAGTACATGGTGGATAATCCTTCTCTTCTGAGGATGTACTATCTGTTCATAGAGCTCTTCCACATTACGGAAAATCTGCACATACTTAATGTAGAAGGAAGTCAGCATCTGGAAGATCATCACGCGGTCTGTAAGTGGTTTGGCATCTTGGGAAGAGAGCTCCTCCTGGAGAAGATAGTGAAGTGCCTCATGGGTATCAGCCCACATCTTATTATAGGCTCTGTAATGCAATAATGTTGGATAATGATATGAATAGCAGACAAAAACTTCATGTACAACAGCATTCCATATTAAATGTGTCAGATAGAAATCATAGAATTAATGAATGGTAGAGAAGATGCCAGTCAAGCATATCATTTGTGCTTCCCCTTTCATAACGCAATCTAGACATAGAATTACACGGCATGGAAACAGGCCGTTTGGCTCAACTCTTCCATGCTGACCAGGTTGCCTGCCTGAGCTAGTACCATTTGCCTAAGTTTGGCCCATGTGCCTCTGAACCTTTCCTAACCATGAACCTGTTCAAATGTCTTTTAAATGTTGTAATTGTACCCACCTCTACCACTTCCTCTGACAGCTCATTCCACATACTCACCATCCTTTGTGTGAAAAAGCTGCCACTCAGGTCCCCTTTAAATCTTTCCCCCTCACCTTAAATCTACGTCTTCTAGTTTTAGATTCGCCTACCCGGGACTATGACCATACACCTTACCTATGCCCCTCATGATTTTATATACCTCTATAAGGTCACCTCGTGGCCTCCTTTGCTGCCAGGAAACAGCCCCAGCCTATCTAGTCTCTCCTTATAACTCAAGGTCTCCATTCCTGACAATATTCTTATGAATCTTTTCTGCATCTTTTCCAGCTCAATCAGATCCTTTCTATAGCAATGGTGACCAGAACTGCACACAATGCCCCAAGTGCAGTCTCACCAGTGTCCTGTACAGCCATAACATTGTAATTCTGGTATTCAATGCCCCAACCAATGAAGGCAACCATACCTTATGCCTTCTTCACCATAATGTCCATCTGTGTCACCACGTTCAGGGAACTATGTACTTGTACCCCTAGGTTTCCAACACTCCCCAGGGCCCTGCCATTTACTGTGCAAGTCCTGCCCTGATTTAACTTACCAAAATGCAACACTTTGTATTTGTCCAAGCTAAATTCCATCTGCCAATCAATGGCTCACTTTCCCAGTTGCTCTAGATCCTGTTGTAATCTTAAATAACCTTCTTCACTGTCCAGTATGCCACCAATTTTGGTGTCATCTGCTAATTTATTAACCATGCCAACTACATTGTCATCCAGATCATTAATAAGAATGATAAACAACAATGGATCCAACATCAATCCTTGCGGCACACCACTGATCACAAGCCTCCAATCTGAATAACAACCCTCCACTACCATCCTCTGACTCCTACCACCAAGCCAATTTTGTATCCAACTGGCAAGCTCACCCTGGATCCTATGTGATTTACCCTTCTGGACCAGCCTAGCATGTGGGACCTTGTCAAAGGCCTTGCTAAAGTTCATGTAGCAAGTCTACTGCCTTGTCCTCATCAATCCTCAGTCACATCTTCAAAAAACTCAATCAAATTTATGAGAGACAATTTCCCACACACAAAGCCATGCTGACTATCCCTAATCAGTCTTTACCTTTCCAAATGCAGGTACATCCTGTCTCTCAGAATCCCCTCCGGTAACTTTCCCACCACTGATGCTAGGCTCACACCCTGTTCTCTGGCTTGTCCTTGCAACCCTTCTTAAATAAAGGCACAACATTAGCCACCCTCCAGCCTTCTGTTACCTCACCCATGGCTAATGATGATACAAATATCTCTGCCAGGGTCCAAGTTCTCAGCTTTTTCAGTATTTTTAAACTAAAGTAATTATGCATTTCAAACTATTAATTTAGTAAAGTGTTAACAGCTAAAATGGTGCCTAATTTAAGCCACTTCTTTAACTTAGAGAGCAGAGCAGCATGCCAGATATGAAGCAATCATTGGTTCCTGTCCATTAAGTTCAAGTCTTCCATTAGTTTATTTCAATTTCTGTATGTTTCAAAAGAGACATGGTAGATTACCAAGGTGTGGTCAGAGTATAATGTTACTGCCAGTGGAGAACTTATCAAATGTTATGCAGTTATGGTTAGTCCTTCGATGGAGCATTCATGTTATGGCCTGCCATACTGTTCATCAATCTGTGAATCTATCCATTAGACACTATTTGGCAAAGGACGAATATGAGTGTTTATTGTAGCTATGCTTTGCATAAAGAGGCTTTATTTTCTTATAAGCAACCTGGACTGTCACTGACCTTTCTAAGTTTACAGAAGCATTTGATAATATCCTCCAACTTTCATTACACACAACTCCCTTGCCTTAATTTATTGCCTTAGTACTCTCCTTATTGATATACTTAACAATAATTTCCACCCAATTTAACTGCATCAGTGGCACCAGATTCTATGCTTTGGATGGGAATTTCTGATTTAATGCAATACCAGAGATTGAGAATGGACTTGGAATGAAGCTGCAGGACTTGGGAGAAGGGAGAAATACAATAAATAATTTCCCATGAGATTCCTTTGTTCATAAAATTAATCTGAACTTAAACTTCAACCTCTTATTTGCTGTGCCAGATGTTATAAAATACTTGGCCACTTTATAAACCAAGGGGTATGACTGCCAATACAATATTATAAAATCAGTACATAATTGGCTTGATGGTAGGAAGCAGAGAGTCATGGTGAAAGATTGTTTCTTGGACTGGGGGCCTGTGACTAGCAATATGCCACAGGGAACAGTGCTGGGCCCATTGTTGCTCGTCATTCACATAAATGATTTGAATGCGAATATACAAGGCATGGTTAGTAAGTTTACAGATGACACTTAATTAGGTGGTATCGTAGACAGTGAAGGAGGTTATCAAAAATTACAGGGGGATCTTCATCAGCTGGGTAAGTGGGCTTTCTTCTATCTTCTATGGTCAAGCCAATTTTGAATCTAATCTACCAAGTCACCATGAATCCCACGTGCCTTAATCTTCCAGATCAGCTTGCCATGAGGGACCTTGTCAAATTCCTTACTGAAGTCCATGTATCCAACATCCACTTCCCTACCCTTCTCAATCATCTTTGTCCCCTCCTCAAAAGACTCAAATTTGTGAGACAGGACCTCCCCTGCACAAAGCCATGCCAAATATCCCTATTAAGTCTATTCTTTTCCAGATGCGAGTAGATCCTAGTCCTAAGAAGCTTCTCCAATAATTTCCCTATCACTCAGTTAAAGCTCAATCATATAATTTGTTGGGTTATCCCTGTTGTATTTCTTAAACAAGGAACAACATTGGCAATTCTTCAGCCCTCTGGGATCTTACTTCAGGCTAAAGACAATAAAAAGATCTCTGCGAGGTCCCACCAATCTCCTCTCTTGCCTCCCTCAATAACCTGGGATAGAACCCATGAGGCCCTGGGGCCTTATCCATCTTAATGTTCTTCAAGAAACCCAACACCTCCTCCTCCTTGATAGCAACATGCCCAAGAATATCAGCTTACCCCTTCCTGATCTCGCTCTCCTCCATGTCCTTCTCCTTGGTGAATACTGATGCAAAGTACTCATTTAGTACCTCACTCACTTCATCTGGTTCCAGGCATAAATTCGCTCCTTTGTCCTTAAGTGGTCTTAACACTTTCCCTAGCTACCCTTTTGATTTTAATGTATAAAATACCTTGGGATATTCCTTAATCCTACTTGCCGATGGCATTTCATAGCACCTTTTAGACCTCATGATCCCCTGTTTATTTCCTGCCTCCTTTATATTTCTCAAGAGCCCTGCCTGACTTCAGCTTTCTAAACCTTGTACATGCTTCCTTTTCCTTTCCCACCACCACCCCCCTTCCCCCCACCTTACCAACCTTGTCTTTCTTCCTCAAGTGAACATGTTGGTCCTGATTTCTGACCAGTTGGCCTTTAAATGACTCCCACATGCCAGATGTTGACATACCCAATAACAATTGCTCCCAATCCATTCTCCCCAGCTCCTACTTAATACTGTTGTAATTAAGCTTCCCCCAATTTAGCAATTTCCCCTAAGGTCCAGTCTTATTCTCACGCATAACTATCTTAAAATTTACAGAGTTATGGTCATGGTTCCCAAAATGCTCTCTCACTGAAACTCCTCCAATCACATGGCCAGGCTCATTTCCCATTACAGTGTCTAGTATGGCCCCCTTCCCTAGTTGGACTATCTACATACTGTTTCAATAAACCCTGCTGGTGCACCTAACAAATTCTGCCCCTGGCACTAAGGAAGTTCTAGTCAATACTGGGGAAATTAAAGTCACTGACTGCAACAATCCTGTTACTTTCACATCTTTCCATAATCTATCTACTTATCTGTTCCTCTATTCCCCCCTGGCTGTTGGGAGGCCTATAGTATAACCCATCACAGTGATTGAACCTTTCTTATTTCTGAGTTCTATCCATATTGCCTTGCTGGATGAACCATCCAGACTGTCCTCTCTCAGTGCAGCTGTGACATTCTCCCTGATCAATAGTTCAACTAACCCACCTCTTTTACGTATCTGAAATGTTGAGCTGCCAGTCCTGCCCTTCTCTTAACCAAGTCTCTGTCAGGGAAACAACATCATAGTTCCATGCACTAATCTAGTGAATGCACATTCCATCATGAAATAAAACATTCACAGCGAAAGAGATCGGTCCTTGACTAACCAAAGAAATTTGAGGGAAAGATTAAAAGCAGCAATGAAAAGAAGCATGCATGTTTTGGAGAACTTTAGAAGCCAGCAAAAGATCACCATAAAATGATATATGGGGAAAGTATGAGAGCAAATGACAAGGAAATACCAAAACATATTACAAATGCTTCTTAAAGAAATGGAAAATAGTGGAGGGTTCCAAAAGTAAACTGGAGACATTATAACGGGGAAGAGGAAATAACTGGGATGTTAAACAAATATTTGTAACTGTCTTCACAGAAGGGAACAAAAAACAGGCAGAAATGGAGAAAGTAGCTAAGGGACTAACGAGACTATATATACATGTACTCACTAGCCACCTCAAAACTGTCATGGAAGCAAAAATTCTCAAGCCCAAGGGAATGCCTGTAAAGAGGAGGAAGGGATTCTGGAGCAATCCATGTTGATCAAAAAATAACAAATCTAATATGGAAATATAGAACACCAAGCCAGATAAATTAAATTAAGTCATTGGGAAAACAGTAAAATCCATTGTTAAGGAATCTGGAATAGACTATTGTAAGTGACTGCATGATTTGGACAGCTAACAGGGTCTTATGCAAGAAAAATTATCTTAAGAATTTCTGATAGAGGCTGTGACTCAAAATCAGCATGACACAGTCAGTAGATATATTACATTTGGATTTTCAAAGGCATTAAGTACTATATAAAAGATTATTACAAAAAAGGGTTCAAGAACTTGGGTAATATGTTAGAAAAATAGAGTATTGATTAAAGAGAAGAAAACGCTTAATAATAAATAGGTTATTGTTAGATTGTCAGGCTGTTATAATCAAATTCCACAGATCACTGCTGGTGCCTCAGTTGTGTACAATCAAGATCAATGACTAAAATATAGGAATGGAGTGTAATGTTTTCAAATTTACTGTCAATACAAAACTAGGAGTGAAAGCAAACTATAAGTAAAACAAAGAATCTGTAATGGGATGCAGATGCAAACAATGAGATTATTCACTTTGAAAAACAGGAAGACTAGTTTTGTTTCAAATGGTGAAAAATGATTAAATGTTATTGAGAGAATCTGTGAGCCTTTGCACTTGAAACTCAGTAAATAAAGGTAAATGTGCAATTGGGAAATCAAATGGTATGTTGGCCTTTACTCAAAGATGGAGAACCAAGGAAGAATTCTTGCTGCAATTCAACAAGACGTTGGTTGGACAAAATAGGTAGTACTATCTGCAGTTTTGTTTGTCATATACAAGGAAGGATATAGGTGTGAGATGGGGTGCCATAAAAAAATTCACTACATTGATTTCTTAGTCAAAGGGCCAGTTCCACAAAGAGTGATTTCAGTTCAGAGGAGAATCAATCTCATTGAAATATACAAGATTGACAGAGCTCATCAGGATTGAAGCCAAGAAGCTAATCTTTGACTAGGGTGTAGAGAAATGGAGACTGCAGCTTCAGGGTAAAAAAAAACAGACATCTTTGAATCTTTGGAAATCTATGCCTTCAAAGTCTGTGGATGGTCAATCATTGAGCTTAGTTATGGTTGATCAATAGATTTCTAAAGAAATCAAAAGAAACGATCATGTAACAGGAAAGTAGAGGTAATGTAGCAGGTAAGCCACAGTTGTATTGAATAATGGAACATGTTCAAATGATCATATGGCCAACTCCTATTTAAATTATTAATGTTCCAAGCACAAAATCCCCAAATATTTTCACATATGAAGCTTTGTATTTGGAATGCTACATCATGAGAATTACTTCAACATTTCTGGTGCACAAGAACCATCAGAATCAGGTTTATTATCACTGACATACATCATGAAATTTGTTGTTTTGTGGCAGCAGTACAGTGCAAGACATAAAGACATAAAAATTACTGTAAGTTACAACAATAAATAAATAGTGCAAAAGAGGAATAATGAGGTAGTGTTCATGGGTTCATGGACCTTTCAGAAATCTGATGGCGGAGGGGAAGAAGCTGTTCCTGAAATGTTGAGTGTGAGTCTTCAGGCTCCTGCACCTCCTCCCCAATAGTAGTAACATGAAGAGGGCATGTCCCAGATGGTGAGGGTCCTTAATGATGGATGCCACCTTCTTGAGACACCACCTCTTGAAGATGCTCTCGAAGAAGGTAGCAAGGCAAAAGGTAGGTTCAATTAAGGACAAAGGAGGGAATGTATGCCTACAGCCAGATGACGTGGGTGAGGTCTTTAATGAGTACTTCACATTGGGATTCACCAAGGACATGGATGACAGTGAGATTAGGGAGGGGTATGTTGATGTCAAGTCGGAGGCGTTAGGTGTCTTGAAAAACATTAATGTGGATAAAAAAAACAGGGCCTGATGGGATCTATCCCAGGATACTGAGGGAAGCAAGGGAGGAGATTGCTGGGGCCTAGACAGAGATCCTTGTATCTGCTTTAACCACGGTTGAGCTAATTGAAGAGTGGAGAACAGCCAATACCGTTCGTTTCTTTGTTTAATAAGGGCAACAGTGACAAACCAGGAAATTAAAGGCCAATGAGGCTTATGTCATTGGTAGGGAAATCATTGAAAAGATTCTCAGGAATAGGATTTACTGACATTTTGGAAAAATGTGAACTTATCAAAGATAGTCAACATGGCTTTCTGTGGGGTTAGTCCTGTCTCACAAATTTGATCAAGTTTTTGGAAGAAGTGACAAAGATGATGAGGGTAGGGCAGACAATGTTGCCCACATGGACTTCTGTAAAGCTTTTGACAAGGTCCCTCATGGTAGGTGGTCCAGAATAACTCACGTAGGATCCACAGTGAATTGGTAAATTAAATTCAAAATTGGAATGGTTATAGAAGATAAAGGTTAGTGGTAGAGAGGTGTTTTTTTCTGACTGATGGTCTGTGGACTAGTGGTGTTCCACAAAGATCAATGCTGGGACCTCTGTCCTCTTTATAATGTATATTAATGATTTGGGTGGTTTGATTAGTAAGTCTGAAGATGACATGAAAATTCTGGAGTTGTGGATAGCCAGGAAGGTTGTCGAAGGATACAGCAGGATAAAGGTCATTTGGAAATTTGGGCAGAGAAATGGCAGGTGGAATTTAATCCGTACAAGTGCGAGATGCTACATTTTGTAAGGTCAAATGTAAAAGTAAAGTATACAGTAAATGGCAGGATCCTTGGAAACACTGATGTACAGAGGGACCTTAGGGTGCAAGTCCATAGCTCCCCGAAAGTGGCAACACAAGTAGATAGGGTGGTAAAGAAGGTGTATGGCATGTTTGCCTTCATCCATCAGAGCATTGAGTATAAAAGTCAGAAAGTCATGTTGCAACTGTATAAAATCTTGGTTAGGCCGCATTTGGAGTATTGTGTGCAGTTCTGACCACTGCATTATGGGAAGGATGTGGAGGCTGTGGAGAGGGTGCAGAAGAGGTTCACCAGGATGTTGCCTGGATTAGAGAGTATTGGCAATAAGGAAAGGGTGGACAAATTTGGATTGTTTTCTCTGGTGCCTGGAGGCCGAGGGGAAATCAGATTGGGTGGATAGTCAAGAGTCTTTTTCAAATACCAGGGGGCATAGGTTTAAGGTGAGAGGGGAAAAGTTTAAAGGAGATTTACAAGGCAATTTTTTTTTAAACACTGAGAGTAGTAAGTGCTTGGAATGAGCTGGGGAAATGGTGGAAGGAGATAACGTAGCAACATTTAAGAGGCATTTAGATAGACATATGAACAGGCAGAGAATAGAGGGATATGGACAATGTGCAGGCAGATGAGATTAGTTTAATTTGGGTAAATGGCTAGTGAAGACAAGGTGGGCCAAAGGGCCTGTTCCTGTGCTGCACTTTTCTAGGTTTCTGTGGACCTTGTTTAAACATGCAGCATTCCTGCTCTAAGTAGCGCTGCGCTCTGAAAATCAACAGGGTTTGTTTACAAATCATCTTGCCTGCCAAATGCGAACAAAGAACAAAAAAGCAACCACATGGGTGTTCTCAATATCAAAATATAAAAGCAGAAAATAAGAAAACCAAGGTCTGGGAAAATCATAACAGAAAACAAGGAGATGAATTAAACAGATATTTTGTGTTAGTCTTCACTATAGACAGTAGTCTATAACACTATAGACAGTACACTATTAACAGTAGATTCCCAAAAATAGCTGTAAATCAGAAATTGAGAGGAACTCAGGAATCCAAGGAATTGTTAGAGTCGCATATTACAACTCCTGGCCTCTGATGAACTTCATCCTAAGGTCTTACATGAAGTGGTTAGTAAGATAGGTGGTAGTATTGTTTTATTCTTCTAAAATGTCCTAGTTTCAGAGAAGGTTCCAGTGGATGGAAAATTAACAAATGTAACTCCTTTCTTCAAACAGGGAGGGAAGCAGACAGCAGATAACATGGACCATTATCTCTCATTGCAAAAATGTTAGAAGCCATTATTAAAAACATTATAATAGGGAACATAGAAACATTCAAAGTAATCAGGCAGTCAAAATAGTTAAGCGACAGGAAAATCACGTTTGACCAATTTATTTGAGTTCTCTGAAGAAATAACCTGTGCTATAGATAAAGAGAAACCAGTGGATGTACTATGCTTAAATTTCCAAAAAGCATTTGAAGAGATTAAGAGATAACAAATTGGCATGGATAGAAGATTGGCTGGCTAATGGGAAACAGAGAATACCAACAGATGGGCATTTTCTGGTTGGCAGCATGCAATGAGTGGTGTGCCACGGGATTCAGTACTGGGGCTTCAGTGTTCTCATAGAGATGACGGATGAAGGCATCAAAGGTATGGCTGCCAAATCTGCTGATGACACAAAGATAGATTGAAAAGTAAGTTGCAAAGAAGAGGTAGGAGGCTGCAAAGGAACATAGATAGCACAAGTAACTGGGCATAACTCTGGCAAATGGGGCACAATGAGGGAAAATGTGAAACAGTACATTTTGAAAAGAAAAATAAACAAAGAAGCATATTACCTAAATGATGAGAGGCAAAGGGATCTGGGTGACCTGGTATATGATTCACAAACAGCTAGTATGCAGGCACAGCAAGTAATTAGGAAAGGTTGCACAATGCTACTGTTTATTGCTAGGAAAAATGATTACAGAAATTGGGAAGTTATGCTTTAGTTATATGGGGCATCTAAAGTAAGAGTTAGAGAGTCAGAGAGTTGTACAGCACAAATGGGCCTTTTAACCCACCACATCCATGCCAACCTTTCTGCCCATCTACATTAATCCCATTATCTAGCAGACATGGTAGTGTAGCGGTTAGCATGACGCTATTACAGTGCCAGCAACCCGGGTTCAATTCCGGCCGCTGCCTGTAAGGCGTTTGTACATTCTCCCAGTGACTGCGTGGGTTTCCTCCGGGTGCCCCAGTTTCCTCCCACATTCCAAAGACATACAGGTTAGGAATTTGTGGGCACGCTACGTTGGTGCCGGAAGCGTGGCGACACTTGCAGGCTGCCCCCAGAACACTCTACACAAAAGATGCATTTCACTGTGTGTTTCAATGTACATGTGCCTAATAAATATATCTTAATCTTAACAAGACCCATATCCTCCTACATCTTATCTATTTAAGTGTCTGTTTAAAAGTCTCTTAAACATAGTAATTGGATCTGCTTCCACCACCTCCTCTGGAAGTGAGTTCCAGATATCAACCATGCTGTATAAAAAAATATACCCCTGAAATCCACTTTGAAACTCCTTCCTTTCACCATTGGGGGAGGGCAAATTACGACAGGAGCTAAGGGGTGTTGATTGGGAGCAGCTGCTGTTGGACAAGTCCACATCTGACATGTGGGAGTTGTTTAAAGACAAGCTGATCAGACTGTAACCTGTTTAAATGACTACCGTCCCGTGGCACTGACTTCAGTCATCATGAAGTGCTTCGAGAAGTTAGTCTTACAACACATCAAATCCATTCTCCCTCCCTTACTGAACCCCCTTCAGTTTGCGTACCGCCCCAATCAGTCAACCGAAGATGCAGTGTCCTTTGCCCTTCACCTGGCTTTGTCTCACCTAGGTCAAAAGGACACTTATGTTAGAATGCTCTTTATAGACTTCAGCTCCGCCTTTAACACTATCATCCCACAGAACCTCATAAGGAAGCTACACCTACTGGGCCTTAGTGCCTCCACCTGCAATTGGATTCTGGACTTCCTCTCTGAAAGGCCACAGTCAGTTCGTATTGGAAATACCATCTCAAAAATCACCAGGCTGAGCACTGGAGCCCCCCAGCGCTGCGTGCTCAGTCCACTGCTGTTCACGCTGCTGACCCATGACTGTTCTGCCAACTCAAGCTCCGACCATATCATCAAGTTTGCTGATGATACAACAGTGGTGGGCCTCATCGGCAGGAACGATGAAACAGCTTCCAGAGAGGAGGTGGCGAGGCTGGCGGATTGGTGCTCAGTCAACAATCTCTCCTTGAATGTGGACAAAACAAGAGAGACGATTGTGGATTTTAGAAAGGCTCAGGCTGACCACTTACCCCTGTGCATCAATGGCATCATTGTACAGAGAGTCAGCTGTTATAAGTTCTTGGGAATACATAAAGCAGATGACATTTCTTCCCTCACCAAGAAGGCACAGCAGCGTCTCCACTTTTTACAGCGGCTGAAAAAAGCAAACCTGCCCTCCCCCACCCTCACCATATTCTACAGGGGTACCATTGAGAGTGTCCTGACTAGCTGCATCTCTGCCTGGTACGGTAACTGTAACATCTCTGACTGTAAGTCTTTGCAGAGAATTGCAAATACAGCGAAAAAGATCATTGGAGTACCTCTTCCCTCCATCTGAGATATTTACAATACACGATGCACACATAACGTTTATAGAGTCATAGATGACCCTTCTCATCACTCCCACAACCTATTTGTCCCACTGCCGTCTGGCAAGCAGTACCGGAGCATCCGGGCCAGAACTACTAGATTGCAAAACAGTTTCTTCCCCCAGGCTGTCAGGCTCCTGAATACCCTGGTAGACAAATGCCACGTCAAAAGCTCTGGTTTGCACAATGGCATATAAGAACTTTGGCTGCTGCTGAACATGTTTATACAATGAGTACAACACACTGAACTTGTATTTCTCTTGTCCAACTCGGTTTTGCACTAACTCTGCACTAAATTTGTATTTTGTATATACTGTATTTTTGCACTATTTGTACTTGCACTATTTTTTTGTTGATTTTTTGTTTTTTGTTTGTGTTTATTGTATGTCTTCTGTTCTACGTATGTCCTCTGTTGTGAGAGTCTGGGGGAAACGACATTTTGTTCCGCCATGTGTTTTTATAGCATGGATGAATGACAATAAAGTAACTTGAACATTTGAAAAAACAGAGGACAACTAAGAAGAAGGTAGGTCCACTCAAAGATAAAGGAGGGAATTTGTGCTTGAAGTCAGAGAAAGTGGCTGAGGTACTAAATGAGTACTTTGCATTGGTATTTACCGAGGAGAAGGATTTGAAGGATAGTGAAAACAGAGTGGGGCATGCTGATGTGATGGGACATGTTGAGATTAAGGAGAAGGTAGTGCTGGGTCATCTGAAAAGCATCAAGGTGGATAAGTCCCCAGGGCCTGATGACATAAATCCCAGAATATTGAAAGCAGCAAGTGAGGATATTGCTGGGGCTTTGGCAAGGATCTTTGCATCCGTACTAGCAACAGACGAGGTCCTGAAGGACTGGAGAGCAGATGTTGTGCCTATGTTCAAGAAGGGAAATAGGGAGAATGCAGGTAATTATAGGCCAGTGAGCCTCACATCAGTGGTAAGAAGGTATTTGAGAGGATACTGAGGGATAGGATTTATGCACATTTGGACAGGCATGGCCTGCTTAGGGACAGTCAGCATGGCTTTTTGCGGGGCAGGTCGTGCTTTACAAACTTGATAAAGTTTTTTGAGGTGATTACAAAGGTGCTTGATGAGAGTAGGGCAGTGGACATTATCTACATGGACTTTAGTAAGGCATTTGATAAGGTCCCTCATGGTAGGTTGATTCAGAAGATAAAGATGCATGGGATCCAGGGTGAATTGCAAGTTTGGATTCGGAACTGCCTTGCCATAGAAGACAGAGAGTAGGGGTGGAAGGCTGTTATTCTGGCTGGAGGTCCGTGACCAGTGGTGTTCTGCAAGGATCGGTGCTGGAACCTCTGTTGTTTGTGATGTATATCAATGATTTGGATGGGTGGATTAGCAAGTTTGCAGATGACACCAAGATTTGTGGAGCTGTGGACAGTGTAAAGGACTATCAAAAGAATACAGCGGGATATAGATCAGTTACATATATGGGCAGAGAAGTGGCAGATGGAGTTTAATCTGGGCAAGTATGAGGTGTTGCTCTTTGAGAGGTCAAATGAAAGGAGAAAGTATACAGTTAATGGTAGGCCCCTTAATAGCATTGAGGTACAGAAGATTCTTGGGGTCCAGGTCCATAGTTCACTGAAAGTGGCTACACAAGTGGATAAGATGGTAAGGAAGGTGCATGGCATGCCTGCCTTCATTGGTAGGGGTGTTGAGCATAAGAGTGAGGAAGTCATGCTGCAGCTATATAAAACTTTAGTCAGACCATTTGGAGTATTGTGTGCAGTTCTGGTCACCCCACTATAGGAAGGATGTGGAGACTGTGGAAAGGGTACAGAAGAGGTTTACCAGGATGCTGCCTGGATCAGAGGGAATGAGCTATAAGGAAAGTTTGGACAAACTTGGATTGTTTTCCCAGAGCGTCAGAAGCTGAGGGGGCAACCTGATAGCAGTTTTTAAAATTACAAGAGGCATAGATAGGGTAGACAGTCAGAATCTTTTACCAGAGCAGGAATGTCAAACACCAGAGGACATGCTTATTTTAAGTTGGGGTGGGGGGGGGGGGGCGGTGGTGGTGAAGGAGTTTAAAGGTGACGTGAGGGGCATGATTTTTTCTGCAGAGTGCATTGGTGGATGCCTGGAATGGGTTACCGGGGTAGTAGTGGAAGCAGGCAGTTTGGTAGAGTTTAAGAGGCTTTTTAGATAGACACATGAATACAAAGGGAAGGGAGGGATATGGGTGATACACAGGAGGAGGGCATTTGGTATAAATTGGCATCAAGATTGGCACAACATCATGGGCCGAATGGCCTGTCCAGTGCTGTAATGTTTTATGTTCACCTAAACCCATGCCCTATTGTTTTTGAACGCCTACCATGGGAAAAATATTCTGACTACCTATGCTATATGTGCCTCCTATAATTTTATATACTTCTATCAAGAAACCCTTCAGCTTCCTTTGCTCAAGAAAATAAGCCCAGTCCATCCAATCTTTACCCATAACTAAAGTCCTCCAATCCAGTCAACATCCCGGTTAATCTCCTTTATAGTCTCTCCAGTGGAACAACATGTCTCCTACAGGGTGGTGACCAGAACTACACACAATATTACAAATGCAGTCTATTCAGTGTTTATTTAAAGTTGTACAAATGTCCCAACTTTTAAAATTCTATGCCCCTACCTATGAAGGCAAGCATGCCATATTCCTTCACCATTCGACCTACCTGTGGTACCATTTTCAGGGAACTATGGATGGGAAACCCAAAGTCCTTCAGTTCATTAACATTCTACCATTTACTGTACAGGTCTTACCCATATTTGACTTCCCAAATTGCATCATCTTATACATATTGAAATTAAATTCCATCTACAAAGGTTTGCCCAATTTTCCATCTGAACTAGATCCTCTGTAGCATTAGACAGCCTTCCTTACTGCTCACAAACTCCAATTTTTATGTCGTCCACAAACTTAGTAATCATACCTCCTACATTCACATCCAAGTTGTTAATGTATACCACAAGGATCCTTTCAACAAACCCTGCAATACACCAATGGTCAAAGTTCTAATCAGAAAAGCACCCTTCCACCAATACCTTCCACCTCCTATCACCAAGTCAATTTTTGCTCCATTTAGCCAGCTCACCTTGCATCCCATCTGTCTTAATCTTCTGGATTAGCCAACCATGCAAGACCTTGTAAAATACCTTACTAAATGTCCATTTAGATAACACCTACTGCCCTGCCTTCATCAATCTTCTATGTACATAATTAGACTCATTACTTAAGGAAGGACATTAATGCAGTGGAAACAGTTCAGAGAAGGTTCACATTTAATAACTGGAGTGGGCGGGTTATCTTATGAGACATAAGTTCATTTCCTACACTGTAAGTAGGTGCATATTGTCCTTTTTTATTAAAATAATGCTACAGTAGGATAGAGATCAGATGGAAAGTTGGGTAGAAAATTGGCATATGGAATTTAATCCCAACAAATGCAAGACAATGCACCTTGGGAAGTCAAATAGGGGTAGGATTTATCCAGTAAATGGGAGGACGCTAAGGAACGCTGACGAACAGAGGGACCTTGGGGTTCAAGTCGATAGTTCCCTGAAGATTGCTTTAAAAAAAAGGCATATGGAATGTTTACCTTCATAGGTCGGAGTTGCGACTTTTTCTGTACATATGTAAAAAAGCTGGGATGTTATGTTGCAACGTTACAAAAGACTGGTTAGACTGCACTTGGAGTACTGGTGAAGTTCTGGTTGCAACACTATAAGAAGGATATGGTTGAGTTGGAGGGAGTGAAGAGGAGATTCACCAGGATGGCAGGGGTATCAAAAACATCAAGACATAGGCCTAAGGTGAGAGGAAGGAGTTTCAAAGTTTTTTTTCACAATTGATATCTAGAACTTGCTGCCAGAAAAGGTGGAGGAATCAGATACAATCCCTACATTTAAGACAGGCACTTAAATGGACAAGGCATAGAAGGATACAGACCTAATGCAAGCAAATAGAATTCGTGTAGATGAAGGATCAGCATGGATGCAGTGGGTCAAAGGATCCATTTCTGCACTGTGCATTTCTAAGACTATAAAAGTTGGACTTGTATTCGTTGGACTTTAGAAGAATGAGAGGAGTTTTGATTGAACTATACAAGATCATAACAATTCTTGACGGAGTTGACAATGGAGACACAGTTTCTTTTCATGAGAAAATCTAGATCCAAGGATAACTGTTTTAAAATAAAGTCATTTTAGATAGAGATAAGGTTTTTTTTCCCTTCTAGTGGGTCTTTGGAACTCTATCTCAAATGATGGTGGAAGCAGGATCACTGAATATTTTTAAGGCAGAGGAGGATAGATTCTTGATGAACAATGGGGTGAAAATCACTGCAGTGAGACTGGAATGTAGAGCTGACTACATAATCCCATTGTCCATGATCTTATTAAATGGTGGAGCAAGCTCAAGCAGCTCACTCCTACTCCAAATTCATATGTTCACATATGATCAAATAGCCTGGCCTCATGCTTTGGAAACAAACAATTATTTTCAATGAATTTTATTCCCTCATAAATTTGACGGAATAAAGTGGCTTCCATGAGATGAAGATGACCAAGTCTATAAAGTCAATACATAATAAAGGTGCACAGTATGTTCTTTTGACAATTTGATTCATTGCAATTTGCACTTATCTATTTTATTCATGGTTGCAAATAAAATTAGACACTTGGAAGAAACTGTTCATTTTTAATTATGTAAATACCTGAGGATTCAGGTGACAGTGGCAAAAAAATACTGAACAAATGTTTTCTATCTATAAAGCACATGTAAAGATGGGAATATTTGTATCTGCCTCAGAATGACAGTTCTACAGGCATATATCTATTACTTTGCAACCATTACATGGATTCTCCATGCTTGTGTAAACACTAGGTAAACAGATGCATTCTGTTGTGTAGCATTAATTAATAATGTAAAGAAACATGAAGTGGGATAGCCATCACCCAGGGAATTTGATAGGCTACAGATGGTAACACTGGCTAATGTTTTGAAACTGGCTTGGACAGCAAATCCTTTGCAAGTAATAAATAAATGAGTAAATGATTCATTTAAAACTATAAAGTATCCATATTAAAACTGCATTTTGAATTCACAAACTATGCTCTGCATAAATAAATGTCATTGTGTCTCATGACTAATATAGTCTGCAGTGTGTAACTGGTATCACATTTATCCAGATGATGATAATGCTGGTCTTGCGGTCATTTTAGTTGCAAACTGCTACTGTTTGGGACCATATTTCAAAGTATTTTAAGCTTAATAGATAGTACCTGTTCCATTCTATTTGTTTGTTCCTCACCCCTCCCCCAGTACAGCTAAATAACTAGTGATTACTCTTCAAGTTATGCACGAATGCCCAGGTGTCAGTAGTGTCACGTACCAGCAACAAAAGAAACACACCGAGTCATGTATAAGTGTTAAAACTATTTTATTAATAACTACTTATGATAATAAGAAAAATAAAAGCAAAAATGTTAGAATGTTAGAAGTAAAAATGTTAGATCTTAAACATTAACCCCAAAAACTCTAAACTCGAAGTGTGTGTGTGGCAAATTCCCAAACTCCATGTCTAGGAATAGTTCTCAAAGTTCAGTTCAGCAAGCCATAAGGTGACACGTGAGCAAAGGCTTCTGCAAAGCTACCATTGACTGAAGAGGAAATGTAGAGAGTAATTATGAAATCCAAATGTTCCACGATGGAACTTACATGACACCTCAATCACTGATGATCTCCATTTCTTTGTTCCAAAGTATCTGCCACCCCAAAAGGCACTCAAGATGTGGCCGTCCACACAAATACCTGTTTCCTTCTATAGGTTAACGACAAAGTGGACTCCACTGGATTATTCCAAAAATCCATACATGGATTGTGGTGACAGACACAGTTATTGTTTTTTCATCCATTGATACAGAGACCAGCAGGCAGTGTCTCTGTCCCTCTCTCTCCTAACTGACTGCTCCAAAAACGTCATCACATCCTTATCTCCTGTTATTGTCGTAATCACGGCCGCCCCCCCCCCCCACCCCACCCCCCCACACACACACACACACACACTACTGCACTATGTCCTAAAGGGGCATTCACCAATAGTAACTTAATCCGTAACAGTAGGCAATTTGAAAACCAAAAGGATCACTGCTTAACTCAATGTCCCAAGCACACTTCTAGTGGGCAAGTTGCTGCACATTCGTGAGCACTAAATAAGTAGCCAAAAATTGATATGCATCCTTTCCATGTCTGAACAAACATGTTATTCTCTATTTTCACCCCCCACCAAACTTCTTTCTTTTTCTGAAGATAGTGATTCATGTTACTGCATGATGCAATGGATACTAAAGTATCAACTTGTTTAAATAACTCATTCTCCTTTAGCTAGTGCCTATTGAAAGGCTTTTTTTAAAACCATAGGAGTCAGGGAGTCAAACAGCACAGAAACAGTTCCTTCTACCTAACTCGTTAACGCCGACCAAGATATCTATCCAAGCTAGTCCCATTTACTTGCATTTTGCCCATAGCTAGGCCTTTTCTATCCATGTACCTGTTCAAATGCATTTTAAACATTGCAATTGTACCCACCCCGGCAGCCTCCTCTGGCAGCTTGTTCCATATAACAAACACCCTCTGCATGAAAAAGTTGCCCCTCAGGTCTTTTAAAAGTTTCCCCTCCCATCTTAAATCTATGTCCTCTAGACTTAGACTCCGCTATGCTGGAAAAAAGACTGTGACCATACACCTTGTCTACACCCTGAGGGTTTTATATACCTCAGTAAGGTCACTCCTCAACCTCCTAGGTTCCAGGGAAAAAGGTCCTAGCCTATACATCTTCTCCTTATAACTCAAGCCCTCCAGTCCTGGTAACATTCTCACGGATCTTTTCTGCACCCTTAATAACATCCTTCCTATGTCAGGGCAAACAAAACTGCGCACAATACTCCAAGTGTGGTCTCATCAACATCTTGTACAGTTGTAACGTGATGTCCCAACTCCTGCACTCAATGCCCTGACTGATAAAGGCAAGCGTGCCAAACCCCTTCTTCTCAACCCTGCCTATCTGTTTCACCACTTGCAGGGAATCAAGTACCTGTACTCTGAGGTCTCTGTTCTACAACACTCCCCAGGGTCCCACCATTTACTGTACAAGTCCTGCCCTGGTTCCCAAAATGCAACAGCTCACACTTGTCCAAGTTAAATTCCATCTGCCATTCTTTGGCTCACTTCCCCAGTTGATCTAGATCCTGCTGCGATCTTAGATAACTTTCTTCACTGTCCACTACACCACCAATTTTGGTGTCATCTGCAAATTTTCTAACAATGTTAACAATGATCCCTGAGGCACACTACTGGTCACGATTCTCCAATCTGAAAAACAACCCTCCACTACCATCCTCTCACTCCTTCCACTAAGCCAATTCTGTATCCAATTGGCTAGCTCACCCTGGATCCCACATGGTCTCGACTTCCAGACTAGCCTACCATGCAGGAACTCATCAAAGGCCTTGCTAAAGCCCATGTAGACAACGTCTACCGCCCTGCATTTGTCAATCCTCTTGGTCAACTCTTCAAAAAAACTCAAACAAGTCTGTGATACACACTTTCCCACGCACAAAGCCATGCTGATTATTCTTTAACAGTCCTTGCCTTTACAAATGCTGGTACCTCCTCTCCCTCAGGATCCCCTCCATTAACTTTCCCACCACTGATGTTAGGCTCACCAGCCTGTAGTTCCCTGGCTCATCCTTGCAACCCTTCTTAAATAAGGGCACAATATTAGCCACCCTCCAGTTTTCCGACACCTCACCCATGGCTAAAGATGATGCAAATATCTTTGCCAGGGATCCTGCAATTTCTTCCCTCGCTTCCCACAATTACCTAGGATACATGATCAGGCCCTGGGGATTTATCCACTTTAATATGCCTTCAGACTGCCAGCACCTTCTCTTTTGTAATTTGGATAAGTTACAATACATCACTATTCATTTCCCTTAATTCTTTAGTCTCCATGACCTTCTCCACGGTAAATACAGATGAGAAATATTCATTTAACACCTCGCTAATCTCCTGTGGCTCCACACATGATGGCCACATTGTTCCATAAGCAGACCTATTCTCTCACCAGTTACCTTTATTCTCTTAACATACTTGTAAAATCTCTTAGGATTCTCCTTTACCTTATCTGACAAAGCTATCTCAGGTCTTCTTTTTGCCCTCCTGATTCCCATTTTAAATATACTCCTGCATCTCTTATACACCTCAAGGGTTTTGCTTGATCCCAGCTGCTTATACCTGACATACACCTCCTTTTTTCTTGGCCAGTGTCTTTAAAATCCCTCATCATCCAGGGTTCTTGCCAGCCTTCACTCTAGCATGAACATGCTGTCCCTGAATTCTCCGTCTCTCACTCTTAAAAGCCTCCCACTTGCAAGATGTGCCTTTACACACAAACAGTCTCTCCCAATCAGCCTTTGCAAATCCCTGTTTAATGCCTTCAACACTGACACTGCACCATCCTGTCTTGCCTTCTAAATAGTAAACCAAATTGTATCATCCCAAATGCCAACCCACCCAAAATCAGCTTGTGACCTGCACACTCCATGCATTTTAGTTCCACACTAGATGATTTTGCCATATTTCTTTACAGCTCAGTGTCGGCTCACTCTCTCATTGCCCCACTAGTTTCCATTCATGCTTCCCAGATCCTACCACTCACCTACACAACAGAGCCAATTTTACAGTGGCCAATTAACCTACCAAGTATTTTTAGCATTTTTTAAACATGTTTTCCAAAATGTGACTTTTGTAGTTACAACCCACCACTGCCAAGACACTTCTTTAGGGGCAGGTACGGTAGTGTAGCAGTTAGTGTAACTCTGTTGCAGCACCAGCAACCTGGGCTCAATTCTAGCCGCTGTCTGTAAGGAGTTTGTACGTTCTCCCCATGACTACGTGGGTTTTCTCTAGGTGCTCCAGTTTCCTCCCACAATCCAAAGCCATACAGGTTAGGAAGTTGTGGGCATGCTATGTTGGCGCCGGAAGCATGGTGACACTTGTGGGCTGCCCCCAGAACACTCTGTGTGTTTTGATGTACATGTGACTAATAAAGGTAAACAAGATATCTTGATTCTGTCTTCACTTGCATGCCAAAATGGAAAGAATAACTGTTTTTGGAGTCTCAATGCTAAACAATAAATTGTACCTTCAGATCACTGATTATGGAATTGTGGACCTCAATTTACAATTTACTCATATTGTATTTGGTATTGGTATATTATTGTCACTTGTACCAAGGTACAGCGAAAAACTTGTCTTACATATCGATCTTACAGGTCAATTCATTACAAAGTGCAGTTACATTAAGTTAGTACAGAGTGCATTGATGTAGTATAGGTAAAAAAAACAATAACAGTACAGAGTAAAGTGTCACAGCTACAGAGAAAGTGCAGTGCAATAAGGTGCAAGGGCACAACAAGGTAGATCGTGAGGTCATGAGGTCATAGTCCATCTCATTGTATAAGGGAACTGTTCAATAGTCTTATCACAGTGGGGTAGAAGCTGTCCTTAAGTCTGGTGGTACATGCCTTCAGGCTCCTGTATCTTCTGCCTGATGGAAGAGGAGAGAAGAGAGAATGTCCCAGGTGGGTGGGGTCTTTGATTATGCTGGCTGCTACACAAAGACAATGAGAGGTAAAGACAGAGTCCAAGGAGGGGAGACTGGTGTCTGTAATGCGCTGGGCTGTGTCCACAACTCTCTGCAGCTTCTTGCGGTCTTGGGCAGAGCAGTTGCCATACCAAGCCGTGACACATCCTGATAGGATGCTTTCTGTGGTGCATCGGTAAAAGTTGGTGAGAGTCAAAGGGGACAAACCAAATTTCTTTAGCCTCCTGAGGAAGTAGAGGCGCTGGTGAGCTTTCTTGGCCATAGTATCCACGTGGTTTGTCCAGGACAGGTTGTTGGTGATGTTCACTCCCAGGAACTTGAAGCTGTCAACCCTCTCGACCTCAGCACCATTGATGTAGACAGGTGCATGTACACTGCCCCCTTTCCTGAAGTATATGATATTCCTTTTATTTGTGTCATTTAACTGGTTTCTTGAAATGCAGTTTAAACTACTGTACAAAGTTTACAAGAGTTCAATCAATTGTAATTATAAGGAGGGTTTGGACAGGCTGGGTCTATTTTCACTGGAAGGAGGCTGAGAGATGACCTTATAGAGATTTATAAAATTATGAGGGGCATTGATAGGATAGCTGGTTTTTCCCCCAGGCAGGGGAGTATAATGCTACAGGGTACAGGTTTAAGAGGAGAGAACTGTGAAGGAGATCTGTCATTTTTCACACAGAGGATAGTGGTTATATGGAATGAACTGCCAGAGGAGGCAATTGAAACAGATACAATGATGACATTTAAAAGGCATGTGGACAGGTGCTTATGCAGGAAAGACAGAGAGTGATACAGGCCTAATACAGGCAAATGGGATGAGCACAGATACACATCACGGTTGGCACAGAGAAGGTGGGCCAAAAGGACCTATTGCTATGCTTGCTGAGTTTCCATGCTCAAAAGGAAATTTAAAATAACAACATAATAATGCATTGTGCTTTTGTGCTACAATTTTGCTCACTCATGCTGCATTGTTTTATCCTAAACTCAGTGATTTTATATTTAGGTAATCTGTAAAGAATTTGCCAATCAGTATATTCAGTTGGAATACTCAATGTCCCTTGTTTCATTTCTCAGTTGGGATACATAAAACACGAAAGTAAATGCAGTGCCTTCTTGCTTACCTGTTTGACATGATTGGTGATCGGCGAGGGTCGAGTCTGAACTCTCCTTGCAATGGGTCAGAACCTCAACTTTACAGCCTCGTTCGTTTCACTACCACTTTCCTCCAGTTCAACCAGTGCTACACTCGGACCTGCATAAAACCTTGAAGCAGGTCTTCAGTTGAAATCCTTGCACAAAGCTCCTTGGATAAATTTTGTAGCCAACCTGTGCAGCACGACCATATGCTTGTATTGTAATGTAATTTCTCTATGCCCTCAGCAAATTCAAAGCTTAACTCAGCTACATTCCCTTCAACTCCAGGGCAACCAGGATGCTAACGCATGCGCGCTGCAGTTCCCCGGCGAGCGCATGTGTATTACTCCAAGCGAGTGAATGTCGTCATGGTAACTGCCGGCCGGCCTGGCAGCTTAGACCTTTTTAGAAAAATTAATGTTGCATGATACCTCTGGGTGAGTTTGTGTTTATAAAAGAAAACGCAACGGAAGTTTTATTTATTGTTTAAAGCTCCCTTTCGAAAATTGCTACAAACCACCCATCTGGTGCTGGGACTGTAACTGAGGGGCAATTTCAAATAGGTCTGTTCATCTGGGAAACATGGTTTGGTGAACGTTTTGTATGGTCAGTGTCATTGTGCATTCTTGGGTAATTACTTTTTAAGTGTGCATTTATGGAAGGTGACACCTGAAGAACATTTTCTTCCTTCTCCTATTGCACAATCCGTAAAAATTAACACTCCCAAACCAGAAAAAAATGAGAACAATGCAGTGGATGTGATTTACATGGAGTTCAGTAAGGCCTTTGACAAGATCCCAAATGGGAGACTGTTCCAATAGATTAGGGGCTATGGGATTCAGGGCAAGTTGGCTTGTCAATAGTAGATGGGAGGTGAGAGCAGAGAGTGGTTTGTGGTATTCCACAGGGATTGGATTGGTGCTGGGATGCTTGCTGTTTGTAATATATGTGAATAATTTGGATGTAGGAGGTATGATCAGTAAGATGACACAAAGATTGGTGGAATTGTTGAAAGTGTGGAAGTTAATATTAGACTACAGGGTGATATCAATGTGATGCTGAAATGGGCTGAGAATTGGCAGATGGAATTTAATCCTGAGGAATGTGCAGTGATGCATTTTGGGAGTACAGGAAGTCCCCGGGTTACGAACGAGTTCTGTTTTTGAGACTGTTCGTAACCCGATTTTGTGTGTAACTCGGAACAGTGTCCGCGCATGCGCGCTTGGCCCGGGGATCGCGGCCGCACATGGCCCTGGCTGCAGATGCGCACTTGGCCCAGGGTTCCCTGACCGCACATGCTCACTTGGCCCGGGGTTGGGCCAAAGAAGGTGTACCACCGCCGTGGTAGGATCAGGGGCCGGACCCGCTTACGAACCTACCACAAAGGTTGGTTTTTAAGTACAGACGTTCGTAAGTCAGGCATTCGTAAGTCGGGGACTTCCTGTACTAATAAGGCTCAGATATACACCATGAATGGTAGGGTTCAAGAGAGTATTAAGCAACAGAGGGACCTTAGTGTTAGTAATTCCAAAGATCCTTGAAGGTGGCAGCACAGGTAGATAACATGGTTAAGAAGACATATGGGACAAAGGCCTTCATTAGTTGAGGCATCGAATACAAAAGTGGGAGATTTTGCTCCAACTTTATGAAATATTGGTCAGACCTTAGCTGGGGTACTGTGTCACAACACTTTAGGAAAGATGTGATAGCATTGAAGAGGATGTAGAGGAATTTCACTGGAATGTTGCTTGATTCAATTCAGTTATGAGTAGGGACTGGAGAGGTCAGGTCTATTTTCCCTGGAGCAAAGAGGTTAAGAGGGACATGATTGAGGTATATAAAATTATGAGAGGTACAGATAAGGTAGATTTCATGAAACTTTTCCCTATATCAGAGGTAGATAAAACTAGAGAACATAGATTTAGGATAAGGGGTAAGATTTAGAGGGGATCTGAGGGTGACCTTTTTTACCCAGAGAGTGGTGAGTACTTGGGATAAACTGCCATAGAAAGTAGTGGAAGCAGAGCTGCTGACGTCATTTGAGAGGTGTCTAGATGAGCAATGAAATCGCCTAGGCATAGAAGGTATGGGCCAAGTGCTGGAAGATGGGATTAATACCATTTGGTGCCCACTAGTTGGCATGGACGTGGTGGGCCAAATAGCCTGTGTCCATGCTGTATGACTCTATATAAAAAAAACAATTCCCCAGAGCCCTCTCTCTCCCACAACAATTTCTGAAGAACACAAGAAAATAGGAGCAGTGGGCCATCAAGCCCCTCAAGCCTGCCCCACCATTCAATATGGCTGATCTATGCTGGCCTCAACTCCTCTTCTGTGCCAGTTCCCCATAAGCCTCAATTCCTAGATCTTTCAAATACTTCTCCATCTCCACCTTAAATATGTCCAGTAATCTGGCCTCCACCATCCTTGGGGGGCAGAGAATTCCAGAGAATCACTACCCTCTGAGAGAAGAAATTTCTATGCACCTCAGTTTTAAGTGACCAGCCTCCTTTTTTGCAGCTGTATCCCCTTGGTCATGACTCTCCCACTAGTGATAACATTTCAACATGTACTCTGTCAAACTCACTTTGGATCTTATATATTTGAATAAGGACACCCATCGTTCTTCTGCAAACACAAACCACCCGGACTCCCTTGATAGTACAACCCTTTCATCCCAGGAATTAGCCTGGTGAGTTTCCTTTAAACAGCCTCCATTGCTATTATATCCTTTTTTAGGTAAGGGGACCAAAACTGTGCACAATCTTTGAGGTGTTGCCTGACCAACCAAAGTGAAGGAGGTGGTTCGTTTCAGAAGAAAGCATAGCCTAAAGGAAGGTAAAATAAATTCAGCCGCAGATTAAATAAAATGTTGTTTTGTGCATACACAGTGGGAATTGTTTATTTCCCTGCTAATTCCCAATACAAGCTAAAAAAAAGTGTTGAGAAGTTGCTTTGCTCCCATTTAATAGCTGTAAAATAGCCTCTTGGATTATCCCCAACACTATTTATGAAAGTCCCATAAAAGTTGTGAGGTTCACAAAAGAGCCTTGTCAGATTTCCATGTTTCAATTTCAGCACAGTATATTCTATTGCTGTATTGAAAATGTTTGCATTTGCTGGCATTTCTCTATGAAAGTGTGATCTTTGCAGCTAGCTCATAAATTGACACTCAACAGTACAAGGTGCATTTTTCCAGCAACAGTTGCAACTTATGAATAGATACTGCGATGATTAGTGAAGGTTGGCTGAGTGGTCCCTGGAGAGTCAGCCACCTGAACAGCCTGGTGACGGACAGTAAATGAAGAGGGCTTGTATTTTGTGCAAGGAGGCTTCATAGACCCTTCATAGCGACAACTAGGCAGTCCTGGCAGGAAGGTAAGGAAAGCCTTTGGAAGGAATGCATTATAAGTGCAATTGATAAATGCCTGAACTTGGAGAAGCCTCCAATGCATAGATGTCCCTGTGCTCCTGTGGATGAAGAATTCTTCTCTCCCCTGATTTGAGTGTTTTGGTGACCAATCTCATGCAGCAGTGAGCATCAGACTCAGATGAGATGAGATCAACAGCACCAGTCTGAAATGAACCTGAGGCTAGGATACTGAGTTTCTGTAACTTTGACCTCCCCAAGCAATTCAACTATGCAGACGTGAGTTCACGCCTCAAGAAGGCAGACTCTGAGAGTTGCTCTTTAAGGAGAACCAGGGAGAGTAAAACCTGATTGCTATATAAGTAAATAAGAATTGCAATTTTTCAGAAAAATAGGGTTGAAAAGTCAGACAGGAAATTAATTTTGTTGATCCATTATTCTTGATATCATTTGTGGTGGTGATTTTGTCAGGAGATAGATACTGATCCAAACAAGAAGTTCATTGAAAAATTAGATGTTGAATTTCCTTACAAGGGTTAAGACACCCAGAAATATATGCAGTTAATGTTGTACTCAAGACTGATTTTCAACTGCACAACACCTTTTTGAAGCTGTGCAAAGGAATTTCTAAGCCAAGACTTTTGCATTCCATGCACATTGGTGAATGCTGAGTTTGTGACTATACCTTTATGTCCTATAATGTGCATGTTGCATTGCTTGTTTTTCCTAATGCAGAAAATAGCATTTTCATATTCATCAAAGTGGCATGTATCATCTTGCACTTCAGTTGTTTTGCTTGGTAATACAAAATGCAATATATTTAGTTTTAGTTTTCTTTATCAATAAATTTATAATTTCTCACCATTTAAGTAATACTCTGGTTTACTGTTTTTCCTATTATGTGTCCTCAATCTCAACTTCAAGGGATTTATTTGATCCCCACTGCCCATACTTGATGTATGCTTCTTTCTTTCTCCTGACCAGTGCCTCAATATCCCTCATCAACCAGGGTTTTCTAATCCTGCCAGCCTTTCCCCTCACTCCAATAGAAACATATTGTCCTTGAACTTTCCCTATCTCACTTTTAAAAGCCTCCCATTTGCCAGACGTCCCTTTACCTGCAAACAACCTCTCCCAATCAACCTTTGCAAGTTGGAGACACAAGAAACACCAAGGGATTCACATGTGAAAGACTGCCTCACCTGGAAAGGTTGTTTAGGGCCCTGGATGGTGTTGAGGGAGGAGGTGTAAGGGCTGGTGTGACACCTTGCATGGTTACAGGGACGAGTGCCTGGGGAGGGGGTGGGTGCATTTGCAATTTCATATCTAATGCCTTCAAAATTTGCCTTGCCCAATCTAGGAATTTAGTTTATGGAGCACTCTTATCTTTTTACATAACTATTTTAAAATAATATGGTCGCTGGTCCCAAAGTGCTCCCGCATTGACACTTCAGTCACATGCCCTGCCTTATTTCCCAATAGGAGGTCCAGTATTGCCCCCTCTCTAGGGCCATCTACATATTGTTTGAGAAAACTTTCCTGGACACATTTAACAAATTTCACCCCATCCAAGCACTATACACTATGGCAGTTCCAGTCAATATGGTGGAAGTTAAAATGACCTTCTATTATAATCCTATTATTCTTGCAGCTATCTGCGATCTCCCTACATATTTGCTCCTTTAGCTACTGCGGACTATTGGAAGGCGTATAATACAATCTCATTGAAGTGATCATCCCCTTCTGATTTCTAAGTTCTACCCATACGGCGTCACTGGATGATCTCCCCAAGAATATCCTCCCTAATTACTGCTGTAACATTCTCCCTAATCAAAAACGCAACTCCCTCTCCTCTCTTACCACCACCTATTTCATATCTGTAGCAGTTTTACCCAATTTCATTTTGTTGGCAAACTTAGAAATATTACATTCAACTCTGTCATCAAAATCATCGATTTATATTCTGAATAGCTGTGGCCCTGGCAATGATTCTACAAGCACCTACTCATCACTTCCTGCTACCCAACAAAGTTCAATGTTTTCCTATTCTCTGGTTCCTGTTTGTCAACTAAAGCTTATTACTAAATTGAAGAAATTTACCTTTAAAATACCATTAGTGTGTTTTCTCTTTATTGGTTGTATTAAAATATGTGATTCCTATTGGCAGCTGACAGCTTACTCTGATAGCTGATGTTCCTTGGGAAGAGGTGTTGGGTAATAGCATTTCCACAGATAGAACTGGTGTAAAGTAAAATTTCCGTAGAGATGAGGGGTAATCTAGGGATAGGTGGACATCTGTCTTGAATATCTGTGGCAATGCACCCCACCTTTATAACTGTACTCCCCTGCTCCATGTGATCACCATTCAGTTCCAGTGCCACTCATGGTCACAATGCACTATGAAAATGGGCTCATAAGCCTGCAGCGGTCATAGCATCTTTTTGTGCTGTCAGTACATTCATTAAGAACTCTGAGCCCAGTAATGATAGTTGCAATGTATAGAGTAGTAAAACATGAGTAAAGCATATGCAGAGATTAAACTAATGGTCAACTCACTACAAGGTTTACTTATTATTTGGACCAAGGGTTAAAAAATAAAAGATCCATAGTTCATAAGTTTTAGATTCAGCTCCTGTCAGAAAGCAGGACACGGCATTGCCAAGAAGATGACTATCGTGCCAAAGTGTTATACAACCAGATATACCTCTACAAATTCCCAGTGGGCAGGGCTTCCAATGGATAAGACACAAATGTGTTAAAACATGCAAAACAGATTTTATGCATGATTTGTGCAAATAAAGCAGGAGCTACATACTCCTATTTCCAGATAACATTATTTCTATCTTGATACTGTTGAGGGGAAATACCAAGAGATGCTCGACAATTTTCTGTTAGAAAGAAGCAGGTATAATAATAGAAGATTTAATTTGAGCAATGCCATATAAAAGGTTTTTTGGTGATTGTGATATGCCATCAATTGACATTCTCACTATTTCATTAATTTAAATGATTTGATAATCAGTAAAATTTTCAACTAGCTGCTGTAAATTTTCAGATGTAATGCATTTTGGGAACAGTGATTGTAACGCCATAAGTTTTTGGATATTTATGGATAAGGATAAGACTCTACCTCAGGGGGAAGCACTAAATTGGAGTGCTAATTACAATATTAGGCAGAAGCTGGGGAGAGTAGATTGGGAGTGATTGTTATTGGGTAAGCCACATATGACATGTGGGAGTCACTTAAAGGCCAGTTGATCAGAATTCAGCACCAACATGTTCTTGTGAGGAAGAAAGACAAGGATGGCAAGGTCCAGGAACCTTGGATGACGAGAGATGTTGCAAATTTTGTCGAAAAGGAAAAGGACGCATATGTAAGGTTTAGGAAGCTAAAATTTGTCATGGCACTTGAGGAATATAAAGGGATCAGGAAAGAACTTAAACAGAGATTCAGGAGGGCTGAAAGGGGACATAAAATGTCTTTCTGAGTAGAATGAAAGAGAATCCAAAGGCATATTATATGTACATTAAAAACAAGAGGGTAGCTGGGGGAGGGTAGGACTATTCAGGGACAAAGAAGGGAATTTATGTCTGGGGCCTGAGGAAGTGAGCAAGGTACTAAATGAGTACTTCATATCAGTATTCACCAAGGAGAAGGACATGGAGAGATCGGAGAGGGGTGTGCTGATATTTTAAGGCATGTTGATATCAAGAAGGAAGAGGTGTTGGGTCTTTTGAAGAATACCAAGGTGGATAAGTCTTCAGGGCCTGATGGGATTTATCTCAGATTATTGAGAGATGCAAAAGGCATGAGCTTGTCAATGAGGTTCCAAGCATTACAAGACCTGAACTTCATATTATGCAGTGATTAAGTCCCTGGCTCCAGCCATCTATCTAACCATGTTCCTCTCTTTGACCACACACCGAATCACATCTCCACCCCAAGCACCAGCTGCTCACCTAACTGTATTCCTAGTTCTCATGTCTGACTACAAACCTAATCATGCCAGCACCCCACTTTGGCCATGCACCTGACCACATTTCTTACTGCCAGCACGAGCTACACACCTAATGGTGTTTCCAATTTTGTCCTTGGCTGTGACAGCACAGCTGACCATACCAGCCTCCTGGTCTGGATGAACACCTAACCATGATGGTCCCTAACTCCAGCTGCCCAAATAACCATGCCATTCGCCTGCTCCAGAAGTAGACTTGACCTACCTAACCATCATGGTACTGTGTTCCAGAAGTACATCTAACCATGATGCAGTGTCTCAACCTGAACCATCGATCATCCCTCTGCCTCCACAGATGCTGCCTGACTCGCTGAGTTCCTCCAGCTGTTTATTTTTTTCTCTAGATTACAGCACCTGCTGTCTCTTGCATAACCATGATGTGCCCCACCTCTAGCCGCATCCATAATCATATTCCAAGTCCTGGCAACTGCTCTCTGTGTTATTACAGCAATATTTAGATTGAAAGTGCCAGAAACTGTCTATCTCTGTGAAGAAAGCCAATGTAAGAAATATTGTTTTGGCAATGTAGACATGTTGATTTAATAATGTATCCTAGAGAGAGAGAGAGATAGAGACAATATGTTTTTGATCTGACTAAGACATACTGTGCGACAGAAGCCTTATTCTGAGTTTTTCACACCTAACCATTGAGTTATCCCATCTCCATGAATATTTCAAAATGGCAATATCCCAACTTCATCCCAGATTCCACTGTTCCAAGTCTAATGCTTCTCATAAACCCAGAAACCCTCTATCGTCTTCTCTCTCAGCTACAATTGTTCCTTCACTTCTATTTCCTCACCTCTAGGCAAAGCCTTGTGTTTTGTTTTGGTACTATTTCCTACCCTCCTGGCCTTTAATAGAGATAAAAGATGTTAGAAAAAGATGAAATATATCTGTGAAGGAATATGTTTGAGGTATAAGGAGACATACAGAGAAGATAAAAAAAATAATTAATAAAAATTGAAAACATTTAGAATAGATCAGAAGCAAAAAAGCAAGCATTCACAATGTGCAATGTCTCAAATGGTAGGAGAGAGGAAACCAAAGAAGACAAAATGGAAGTCAGAGGAGAAATATAAAAAAAATAGGCTGTACTGTTCTCCCTGGAGCAGAGGAGGTTAAGAGGGGACATGATTAAAGTATGTAAAATTATGAGGGGCATAGATAGGGTAGGCTGCAGGAAACTTTTCCCTGTATTAGATGTAGATAAAACTAGAGGACATAGATTTAGAGTAAGGGAGAAGGGAATTAGAGGGATATGAGGGGGACTTGCTTCACCCAGAGAGTGGTAAGTACCTGGAAAGCATAGCCTGAGAGAGTGGTTGAAGCTGGGTTGCTGACACATTTGAGAACTGTCCAGGTGAGCACTTCAATCAACTAGACATAAAAGGCTGGTAGATGGGATGAATACAGAAGGGTGCCCACTGGTTGGTGTGGAGGAGTTAGGCCAAATAGCCTGTTTCCATCTTATATGTTTCTATGAATCGGTGACTCTCTGAGATATTAATTGTTTTTCTTTGGAATAATAATGGACATGGACATACAAACAAATGAATTAGGATTAAGGGTAGGCCATTCATCCCGTCAAACTTGCTCCACCATTATTCAATATTCAAAGACTCTGCTTTAGTTATCCTTTGAGGAAGACTGCTAAAAGCTCATGACTCTCTCATGAGATGAGATGAGAAAAACTCATGAGATAAGTTTATCTCATCTCTATTTTAAATAGGTGATCCCTTATTTTTAAACAGTGATCCATTGTTCTAGTTTATTCCACATAAAAAAACATCCTCTCCACATCCACCATGTCAAGATCCCTCAGGATTTTATATTATTTCAATCAAGTCATCTCTCATTCTTCTAAACTTGGGCAGATATAAATCTGATGTAAGGTCACGACGAGAAACAGCAACTATCCCTTTGCTCCTCCGTTTGACCCACTGAATTCCTCCAGCAGTTTACTTTTTGCTCCAGATTCCAGCATATGCAGTCTCCCGTAGCAACAGATATAAACCTCACCTGTCCAACCTTCCCTCAGAAGACAACTCATCCATTCTTTGAGTTGCTTACAATGCATTAGCAAGGAGACCAATACTATATGCAATACCCCAGATGTAGTGTCAACAGTACCCTGTGTAACTGAAGCATAATCTCCCTAGTTTCGTATTCAATTCCCCTAGCAATAAATAAAACATTCTGTTAGCTTTCCCAATTACTTGCTGCCAACTTGTAACACTAGGACATCCAGATCCCTCTGCATCTCAGTGTTTTTAACCTCTCACCAGTTAGATAAAATTCTTCTTTATTTTTCATGTCAAAATGTACAATTATACACATTGTATTCCATTTGCCAGATCCATGCTCACTCACTTAACCTATATATGTTGATTTGTCATCTCTTCACAAGTTATCACAATTCTCTGGCGCTCCCTGGACTTGGCCAGCTGTCCAGAGTTACTATACTCCTGTATTCACCTCAGCCAACTGCGGAAGGCCAACACACAATCTGGAGACAGATAATAAGGCTGCTGCTTTGCCATGAATTTAAGTTTTTGCCTGTCTCTGGCACTGAGATTTTTCAAAAGGATTAAAACAACAATCAATAAATATGTTATTATTTTGTAACAATTAATTAAGTTTATCAAACATATCAAAACACAAAAATCATTAAAACTATTAAACTGAGTAAAATAATTTATTTTTAAAAGTGATCTTTTCCATTTTGCAGGCTAAGAATCTCCATTGAAACATATAGATTTGCTAATACAGTGGGTGTGACTTCACAGTTGCTGTGAAAGCCTGCTTCTATTGATGGCACAGCCTCTTCAATGTTATTTAAAATTTTACGAGTGTGTCTAGACATGCATTACATGTCATGGGTCCACAGTGTCTCAATATGCAAACACATAGAATAAGAGAAATAAAAGTATATAATCTATGCCATATGTCCCCAATTTTCATTTGTGTTTTACATAAAAATTGAATCATGCAGTGTGGAAAAAAACTATTACTCAATTTGATTTCTGAGAATAGTTTTCCCTTTCTTAATTCTGTGATGTTAGATTCATTCTTGCCATTCAATTAGAATCTTGGACTCTGCATTGAAAATGTATATGCATCCAGTTAAAAATATATGAATTCTTTTTTTGATCTTTATTTAGTGTTAGAAAAAATACTGAAGCTATCAGTGCTCGCCCTTATAAAGTGTAACCAGCAACTTCTGATGGTCATGAGTATGAGGTGTAACAAGGAAATTCTTTTCTAAGTCACCTTGATCTTCCAAAAGCAGTTATTTAATAGTAACCTGCCAAGAGACTTGTTACTTCATACATAGAAGGGAATGTATTTTGAGTACTTAAGTGAAGGAAACTCACTAACACATCAGAAATAGAGAACACCCATTCTGGTGTGATTAATACTTAATTATTGCCAAATAACCCCAATGATTGTGAAATTTTATAAGTACTTCAGGTTCTTCAAATTCATTTCAATTATTGTTAAAGGTATTACTGCTTGTAAAGTCTCTCTCTCTCTCTCTCTCTCTCTCTCTCTAAAATTCATCTTTCTTTCCCTCTCTTCATTTTGTTTTCTGTATATGATTTTGCTTTGAATGAAGTATTCTGAAGCACACTTCCTGGTTCAGACTTTGCATGTCACAGTAACTGGTCAAGGAGATCACACTGTTTACAAACATCTGGGATCTTTTGTAAAGGGCAAATGTCTTGGACTTTCATTCACCATGTGTTCAAGTACAAAATTTATAAAAAATTCATGGAAAACATTTGTTATTATGAATGGATTGTGACATTTGTTGAATGCTGTCTGAAAAATATGGGCACTAAACTTTTCTTTTAAATTACAGTGAAGCCAAGTCTGTTACAACATAGAACTTAGAACAGTACAGCACAATACAGGCCCTTCAGCCCACAATGTTGTGCCAACATTTAAACCTCGCCTAAGACTGTCTAACCCCTTCCTCCCACGTATCCCTCTATTTTATATTCCTCCATATGCCTATCTAGTAATCTCTTGAATTTGACCAATGTACCTGCCTCCACCACCGCCCCAGGCAGCGCATTCCATGCCCCAACCACTCTCTGGGTAAAAAACCTTCCTCTGATATCTCCCTTGAACTTCCCACCCATTACTTTAAAGCCATGCCCTCTTGTATTGAGCATTGGTGCCCTGGAAAAGAAGCGCTGGCTGTCCACTCTATCTATTCCTCTTAATATTTTGTACACCTCTATCATGTCTCCTCTCATCCTCCTCTCCAAAGAGTAAAGCCCTAGCTCCCTTAGTCTCTCCTCATAATGCGTACTCTCTAAACCAGACAGCATCCTGGTAAATCTCCTTTTCACCCTTTCCAACGCTTCCACATCCTTCCTATAATGAGGTGACCAAAACTGGACACAGTACTCTAAGTGTGGTCTAACCAGAGTTTTATAGAGCTGCATCATTACCTCGCGGCTCTTAAATTCGATCCCTCGATTTATGAAAGCTAACACCCCATAAGCGTTCTTAACTACCCTATCCACCTGTGGGCAACTTTCAGGGATTTGTGGATATGGACCCCCAGATCCCTCTGCTCCTCCACACTACCCAGAATCCTGCCATTAACTTTGTACTCTGCCTTGGAGTTTGTCCTTCCAAAGTGTACCACCTCACACTTCTCTGGATTGAACTCCATCTGCCACTTCTCAGCCCAGCTCTGCATCCTATCAATGTCCCTCTGCAATTTTCAACAATCGTCTACACTCTCCACAACACCACCAACCTTTGTGTCGTCTGCAAACTTGCCAACCCACCCTTCCACCCCCTCATCCAAGTCATTAATAAAAATCACGAAAAGCAGAGGTCCCAGAACCGATCCTTGTGGGACACCACTAGTCACAGCCCTCCAATCTGAATGCACTCCCTCCACCACAACCCTCTGCTTTCTACAGGCAAGCCAATTCTGAATCCACATGGCCAAGCTTCCCTGGATCCCATGCCCTCTGACCTTCTGAAGAAGCCTAGCATGTGGAACCTTGTCAAATGCCTTAGTAAAATCCATGTAGACCACATACACTGCACTACCCTCATCAATCTTCCTGGTCACCTCCTCAAAGAACACTATCAGGCTTGTGAGACGTGATCTGCCCTTCACAAAGCCATGCTGGCTGTCCCTGATCAGACCGTGATTCTCTAAATGCCCATAGATCCTATCTCTAAGCATCCTTTCCAACAGCTTGCACACCACAGATGTAAGGCTCACTGGTCTATAATTCCCTGGACTATCCCTACTACCTTCTTTGAATAAGGGGACAACATTTGCCACCCTCCAATGCTCCGGCACCATTCCCATCGACAACGAGGACTCAAAGATCCTAGTCAAAGGCTCATCAATCTCCTACCTTGCCTCGCGGAGCAGCCTGAGGGAATATTCCATCAGGCCCGGGGAATTATCTGTCCTAATATTTTCTAACAGCTCCAACACATCCTCTCTTGGTATCAACATGCTCTAGAACATTAACCTTACCAACACTGTCCTCAGTGTCATCAAGGCCGCCCTCCTGGTGAATACTGAAGAGAAGTATTCATTGAGGACCTCACCCACTTCCACATCTTCCCACCTTTATCCCTAATCAGTCCTACCTTTACTCCCGTCATCCTTCTGCTCTTCACATAAATGAAAAATGCCTTGGGGTTTTCCTTAACCCTACTCGCCAAGGCCTTTTCATGTCCCCTTCTTGCTCTCCTCAGCCCCTTCTTAAGTTCCTTCCTTGCTACCCTATATTCCTCAAGATATGATCCTTGCTGCCTAAACCTTATGTATGCTACCTTCTTCCTCCTAACTAGATGTTCCACCTCTCTTGTCAAACATGGTTCCTTCACCCTGCCATTCTTTCTCTGCCTCACCGGGACAAATTTATCCCTAACGGCCTGCAAGAGATCCCTGAACAATGACCACATCTCCATAGTACATTTCCCTTCAAAAATATCATCCCAATTCACACTCACAAGTTCTAACCTTATAGCCTCATAATTTGCCTTTCCCCAATTAAATATTTTCCTGTCCTCTTTGCTCCTATCCTTGTCCATGACAATTCTAAAGGTTAGGGGGTGGTGGTCACTGTCCCCCAAGTGCTCACCCACTGAGAGATCTGACCCAGTTCATTACCTAATACTAGATCTAATATGGCATTCCCTCTAGTCGACCTGTCAACATACTGTGACAGGAATCCATCCTGGACACACTTAACAAACTCTACCCCATCTAAACCTTTGGTACTAAGCAGGTGCCAATCAATATTTGGGAAGTTGAAGTCTCCCATGATAACAACCCTGTTATTTTTGCACCTTTCCAAAATCTGCCTCCCAATCTGCTCCTCAGTATCCTTGCTGCTACCAGGGGGCCTATAGAATACTCCCAGTAGAGTAACTGCTCCTTTCTTGTTCCTAACTTCCACCCATACTGACTCTAGAGAGGATCCTGCTGCAATCTCCACCCTTTCTGCAGCTGTAATAATATCCCTGACCAGTAACGCCACCCCACCTCCTCTTCTCCCCCCCTCCCTATCCCTTTTAAAACACTGAAATCCAGGAATATTCAGTATCCGTTCCTGCCCTGGTGACAGCCAAGTCTCTACAAGAGCCACAATATCATAGTTCCATGTATTTATCCAAGCTCTCAGTTCATCACCCTTATTCCTGATGTTTCTTGCATATAAGTAAATGCACTTTAGCCCATCCACCTTACTACTTTTATACCCTATACTCTGCTTCTCCTTCCTCAGAGCTTCTATATGTTAGACCTGGCTTTACTCCATGCACTTCTTCCACTGACCTATCGCTCCGGTTCGCATCCCCCTTGCAAACTAGTTTAAACCCTCCTGAACCATGCTAGCAAACCTGCCTGCAAGAATATTGGTCCCCCTCAAGTTCAGGTGTAACCCATCCAATCTGTACAGGTCCCACCTTCCCCAGAAGAGATCCCAATGATCCAAAAATCTAAAACCTTGCCCCCTGCACCAACTCCTCAGCCACGCATTCATCTGCCACCTCCTCCTATTCTTACCTTCACTATCACGTGGCACTGGCAGCAATCCTGAGATTGCTACCCTTGAGGTCCTGTTCTTCAGCCTTCTGCCTAGCTCCTTAAACTCACTTTTTAGGACCTCATCCCTCTTTCTACCTATATTGTTGGTACCAACACGTACCACGACTTTTGGCTGCTTTCCCTACCGCACAAGAATGCTGTGGACCTGATCAGAGACATCCTGGATCCTGGCACCTGGGAGGCAACATACCATCTGGGATTCTCAGTCATGTCCACAGAACCTCCTGTCTGTTCCCCTGACTATCGAGTCTCCTATCACTATTGCCCTCCTCTTCTCCCTTCCCTTCTGAGCAGCAGGACCAGTCCCAGTGCCAGAGACCTGGCTACTGCCACTTGATCCCTGTAGGTCATACCCCTCAACAACATCCAGAGCGGAATACCTGTTTTTGAGGAGAACAGCCTCCAGGGTCCTCTGCTCTGTCTGCCTGTTCCCCTTCTCTTTCTCTCCCCTGACAGTCACCCATCTATCTGCCTCCTGAACCCTAGAAGTACCTGCTGTAAGGGGGATGACTGCCTCCTGATGCACAGCATCTACATAACTCTCTCCCTCCCTGATGCTTCGCTGTGTTTGTAGCTGTGACTCCAGCTCATCGATTCTGAGCCGAAGTTCCTCCAGCCTCAAGCACTTACTGCAGATGTGGTCACTGTGCACCACAGCAGGGTCCACTAGCTCCCACATCATGCAGCTGCAGCACATCGCCTTGCCCTCCATCTGAACTATATATTATTTTTTCTTACCTAGCTGTAGTCTACTTAAAAGTTATATCAATAACAGTAAAACCTTACCTTTACTTACCAGCTGCTCACCAGTGTTGTTGCAGATGGCCTCCGTCTCTTGATGCTGAAGCCTGTTGTGCCAAAGCAACTCACTCTGACTCTGTCCACTCCGACAATGGCCACTCCAAAATGGCCGCTCTGCTTGACACGACCTCCTTTTTATTGGGCCTTCTAAATTCTGCAGGAAAAAAAAGCCCGCGAAAACACACAAATAAGATAAGATTTATTTATTAGTCATATGTACATCGAAACACACAGTGAAATGCATCTTTGCATGGAATGTTCTGGAGGCGGCCCACATATGTGGTTTCCAAAGAAGGTTGCTACTGGGAGTTGTCACAGCAGCTGACTGGCTTGTTCTGACTGCTCTGTGTTTTCCTTTGATGTGAGACTTGCTGTTTCATTCCACGTGCAGTGAAATTTGGAGAAAGTAAAAGCAGCATGCTGCCAAACAGTGGAAGCCTTAACGAGATCTCAAACAACTCTGAACATCTGAAAATCTAACCTAGTAGTTGATGTTCCCAACCCACCCACCCACCCACCTTCCTTTATCTTGCCTCAGGGTAGAGCTCTGCAAACCCTGGCAACCCTTTGGACTCTCACTCAACTCATCACCCTGACCTTGTTAGACTCCTGTTTTTCCTGTTTTCACCCCTACCCTTTCCTAAGTTACTCATTTCTTTCTCAAAGCACTCATGGTATAATTCCTTTTATTCCATCAATTCTGAGCCGAAGTTCCTCCAGCCTCAAGCACTTACTACAGATGTGGTCACCGTGCACCACAGCAGGGTTCACTAGCTCCCACATCGTGCAGCTGCAGCACATCACCTTGCCCTCCATCTGAACTATTTTTTTCTTACCTAGCTGTAGTCTACTTAAAAGTTATACCAATAACAGTAAACCTTACCTTTACTTACCAGCTACTCACCAGTGTTGTTGCAGATGGCCTCCGCCCTTTGATGCCGAAGCCTGTTGTGCCAAAGCCACTCACTCTGACTCTGTCCGCTCCACTTGACACGACCTGCTTTTTAATGGTCCTTCTAAATTAGCCTGGACCTGTGAGTGACCCACTGCTCCTTGGTCTCTCAGCTCCTGATTCACTCCTAATGATCCACTGTTTAAAAGAAACAACTTTGAAACTTTGAAAATTTAATTATATCACCTGGTCTGGAAAGATTGCATGTTAAAGACCAATATAAATGTGGATGTCTTTGACTGCTTTCACGAGAAATAGGTTGATGAACCAAATGCACAATCTGTGTCTGGGTTATACGTGCTAGCTTCAAAGGAAAATTCTTCTTAGTAATTACTTGCAGATATGTCCTTAACTCAAGAAAAACTGGCTTATATAACTACATAATAACTGGCATACATAAACACATCCTGAGCCCATTGTTTACTTCCCTGCTATTCAAAAGTTTAAAGGGTGTTTAATACCCTTAAGTTGTAACTTACAAGCAATATGCTTTATGTTAAACCTTAGAAATGACTTCTGCTAGATGATTGTTACGCACAAAAATTGGTGGAGTCATAGATAGTTTAGAAAGTTGTCTAAGGATACAGAGTGACATAGATTCAGCTGAAAAGTTGAGCAGAGCAGTAGCAGATGAAACTTAATCCAGACTAATGTGAGGTATTGCATTTTGGGATGTTGAATGCTGGTAGGCCATATGCAGTAAATCACAGGGACCTTAGGAGTGTTGATATACAGAGAGGCCTTGGGGTGCAAGTTAATAGTTCCCTGACAATGGTGACACAGATAGATAGGGTAGTGAAGAAGATATGCTTGCCTTTACAAGCTGAGGTATTGAGTATAAGAGTTGGGACATCATGTTCCAGCTATACAAAACGTTGGTTAGGCCAACAAGGGGTGATGGTGTCTTTCCTCATGGATTCTGACATGCTGCCAGCTAGAAGCTTAGCAATGTACACTTCCAGTAGGTCTGGGCCCATCCAGTCCCACAGAGCCAAGTATATTTCCGGGAGTTTTATTCATCTGAAGAAAACAGATGGTGATTGTCAGCTCCTCTAGGGTCAGTGACTGGTCTAGATTCTCCTGTTTGCCGTCACCTAAAACCTCCATACAAAAGTTGATAAATTCTGGGAGATTATACTGTCTGTGATCTTTCTGTCATTCTGTGGTTTTGATTACTCTGTCTGCATCAGTCTCTATCCATGACATCGGCTCAGCTTCTTTGTTTCTTTTTCCTGTTTTCCTTTTTTTAATCTCCAGAAGTGGAGGACATGCCCAGCTTGATCTGCCAGGACTGTCTTCCTGCTCAGCATTTTGCAACTCCTGCATTCTTTTGTCTATGTTCTCACTCTCTAACTGCTCCCATTTACTAACTAACCAGCCAACTTGTTTACAGCTTATTCTCATGGTCACCTAGCTTTTACCCTATCAGAGACATCCCTTCCCCCACCATCCCTGTAGCTTAATGAGCTTCTATTCTTCTTCAGAGTTCTGACAAAGTGTCTACGACCTGAAGCATTAATTCTGTTTATCTTCCCACAGATGCAGTCTGACCTGCTGAGTTTTTCCAGCATTTTCTGTTTTTATCTTGGATATCCAGCATTTTATTTCAAGCATAGAAGAATTTGCAGATCCTCAATATGTATGGCTCTGAGGATGTTACTGAGCAGTCCTCTTCCTTATAGTTGGAGATCACAGAGTTCCTTCTGTGAACCTATTGAAAGAAGTAACCACTTAGAACATACTTTAATTTAACTTAATTGCACTCAAAGTGGATGACTTCTTACTTGCCTACATTGGATTTTAATTCCTTTGTCTTAATCTGGCTATGCTTTCTTTTGTACTACCCATTGTCTTACCTAAATTAGAATCATCTGCAAATATACCTATAGTCATAGAGTGAAATGGCCCAACTCATCCATGCAGACCAAGATGCCCTCCTGAGCCAGTCACTTTTGCCTGCGTTTGGTCCATATTCCTCTAAACCTCCCCTATCCAAGTACCTGTCCAAATGTATTTTATATGTTCTGATTGTACCCACCTCTACCACTTCCTCTGACAGCTTGTTCCATATACCCACCACACTGTATGAAAACCTTGCCTGTCAGCTCCCCTTTAAGTCTTTCCCATCTCAGCTTAAACCTATGCCCACGAGTTTTAGACTCCCCTCACCCTGGGGAAAAGACTTATCTATCTACCTTATCAATACCTTATCTGATTTTATAAACCTCCATAAGGACACTCCTCAGCCTCCTTCGTTCCAGGGAAAACAGCCCCAACCTATCCAGTCTCTCCTTGTAACTCAATTCCTCCAGTCCCAGCAGCATACTTATGAATCTTTTCTGCACAGTTTCTAGCTTGGGAAGATCCTTTCTGTACCATGGCGACCAGAACTACACACAATGCTCCAAGTGTAGTCTCACCAGTGTTCTGTACAGCCTTAACATTATGCCCCCAACTCTAATATTCAATACACCAACCAATGAAGGCAACCATGCCTTATGCATTCTTTACCACCCTGTCTATCTGTGTTGCCCCTTTCAGGGAACTCGATACTTGTACCCTTAGGTCTCTCTGTTCTCCAACACTCGCCAGGGCCCTGCCATTCATGGTGTATGTCCTGCCCTGGTTTAACTTACCAAAATGCAACATTTTGCACTTGTTTGAGTTAAGTTCCATTTTCCATTCCTTTGCCCATTTTCTCAGTTGATCTATATCCTGTTGTAACCTTCGACAACCTTCTTTGCTGTCCACAATAGCACCAACTTTGGTGTCATCTGCAAACTTACTAATCGTGTCACCTTACATCCTCATCCAAATCATTAATATATATAACCAACAGCACTGATCCCTGTAGCCCACCACTAGTCACAGGCCTTCAATCTGAAGAATAACCCTCCACTACCACTGTCTGACTCCTACCACCAAGCCAATTTTGCATCCAATTGCCCCCATGTGATCTAACCTTTCAGACTAGCCTATCATGCAGGAACTTATCAAAGGCCTTGCTATAGTCCATGAAGATATTGTCTACTGCCCCACTCATGTCATAAAATTCTCCATTCCTTCATCCAAATCATTTATGAATATGGTGAAATGTGGATTCCTCAGAACTCTGGCACAGTGATGCAGCTAGTAGAATCACTACCTCACAGTGTCAGAGACCTGGGTTCAATCCTGACCTCGGGTGCTATCTATGTGGCATTTGCATATTCTCCCTGTGACTACGTGGGATCCCTCCAGATGCTACAGTTTTCTCCCACATCCCAAAGACATGCTGGTTGGTGGGTTAATTGCCACTCTAAATTGCCCGTCCTGAGTAGCTGAGTGGTAGAATCTGGGGAAAGTTGACAAGAATGTAGGGAGAATAAAAAGGGTTAGGTGAGGAGTTGTTTAATTGCTTACTGTGAGGCTTAGAAAAGAGGAGGAGCAGCAGCAAGCGTTGAAAACACCTAGATCAAGTGAGGAGCTGTTTAATTGCTTACTGTGAGGCCTAAAGGTAGGCAATATGTAACAGAGCAGCCATTTTGAGAAGGGCAGCTGTGATGTCGTAGTGCTGCTGTGAGGTCCGAGTGCGGACTTCAGGGAATACCGGGCTTCGGTGAGGAGGGCAAGCAGCAACAAGATAAAGCGAAGGGAAGTTTTCCTTTCCTTGGCTCCACCATTTGTTAAAAGCAGTGATGGCAGTCAGTGAAGTGGTATGCTTCTCCTGTGAGACGTGGGAGATCAGGGAGAGTTCAAATGTCCCTGCAGAAATATGTGTCCAACTGCAGTTCCTCTCAGACTGCATAGATCAGTTGGAGCAGCAATGGACTTGCTCTGGGGCATACAGGAGGCAGAAAGTGTTGTAAATAGAAGTTGCAAGGAGATTACCACACCAGAGGTTCATTCAGAAAGATAGGTGACTGCCAGAAGGAGAAAGCAGGCAGAGCAGGACTCTCCTGTGGCTGTTCCCTTCTTAAATAAGAATATCACTTTGGATACTGCTGGGGGTATGACCGCTCAGAGGAAAATGACAGCAGGGACCAGAGGAAATGGTGAATGCTTGGTCAGACTAATGACATTAAAAGGTACAATTTTCCGACCTTTTTGAATCTGGTGCTGTAAGCTCATTTTTGACTTGCGGAATGAGAAATGAGAGAATTCAATTCAATGAAACTGTTTGATGCATGGGATCTAACCTTCGAAGGAATCTGAAAGTCAAAACATGCTGGGAGTCTGAAAGAAAAACAGAAAATACTTGAAACACTCAGCAGATTAATCAACATCTGTAGAAGGAGAAACAGTCAACATTTACAGTCAGGGACCCTTCATCAGAACTCATGTGACAAAGGATCCTGGACCTGAAATGTTGACTGTTTCCCTTTCCACAGATGCTGCCTGACCTGTGGAGCAAACAAGAAAAAATGTCACTGAGAAGGTAATGGCTGCAGTGATGACACAAGTGGTGTTGGCTCGAAACCAGTAGTCATGTGAGTGCCAAAGTCATGAAGGCTGCAAGTCATGTGTGTATGTAAAGCTGGAGACCTTGCCAGGGATGTAATGGGAACTACTCAGCCTCAGAATCCATGTTTCAGGAGGTCGACTGATATAATTATCACAGGGTAGGACACATTTCATGGACTACATCTCCCTAAAGAGAGGACAATAGTCCCCACTATCCTCAGATGCAAGGGAGTGATGATGTGGAACAGTCCTGCAGGGTACATCCTCATAGCCTTGGATGGTGAAGAGGTGGAAGTGCATATGTCGACTGGCGTTTATTCCACAGCTGAGGAAGAGGATAATAATAGTATATTCAAAGTCACCTTGTTAACTGATGCCATGGTACATGTATGTTATCAATGCTGCTGCATTTTGGTCTGTTAAAGGCCAGAATGTATATTGGAAGGACCTCAAACACTTTCATTTGAGGTGGCGCAAGGTCAGCAATGCAGGAGGGACTCACCAAGCTATGAAGGAAATAAAAAGTTCAGTTGCCAGTGGAGAAAGAGATGTCTATCCACCTGTCTTGGTTATGGGCCAGAGGTGTATACCATTGATTGTGGGCACTGATTGGATTGAGTCCCTTGGATGCATTTGAGGGGATCACATTGTTGGGCAGTGAAGCGATCCCAGAGCCATTTCTTCTTTGTAGTGCCCTGGCCCCATCCTAACACACCACTGGTCAGGTGGGCCTAAAAGGTGCCAAGGAGCCCAGATACACAAACATCGCCAGACCAGAATTACCAACTGTTGGTCTAACAGAGTGGTCATATTGAGCAAGAGATGAATAGCTATTGTTTCATTATCTGAGAAAGTGAGAAAAGGTACAGTCCCGTTCCTTCTGTTGCTAACCATTGGTTCCTGGTTGATTACAATGCAAATTGAAAACTCACCACAAAATGAACGTTCCCAACCAAGACCACTATACACATCAAATCACTCCAAAAACAATACTCATTCTTAATTTACTAAAGGTATGCATGTATTGGAAAACATTTCCTTTAATTCTGGTGGAAAAATCTCCTGAGAGAAAGTCCTGGAAGAATCTTTCTGAGAATCTCTTAGAAGTATCCCCCCCACCCCCATACTCAAAATACATTCAGGTTTTAAATTCTTTAAGCACAGATACAGTAGCAGGTGATTAAACACAGTTTTAATAGTTATAATTACATAGTTTACTTCAATACTTTTCATTGTAGATGTGGTTTTGTAGAATTACATATTTACAACATGAGCACATTTCAACTGACAAGATGACTTCTGAATATTCAAACACCTTTGAGAGGATTCCAGAAACCCAAAACAGCCTTGTTGCCACTATATTGATGGATGGCTTTCTAGATACACAGAAACCCCAAATATTTGATTGACAGAAGAAATATGTCTATGATCATGTGTTAAGTGACAAGATGGTCAGTCTGCACCCTTCCCTGATCTCATCCTGGGGGCTTTAATGTAGTCTGATTAACATAGACATTTATCTATCGTTGTAAATCTGTGTGATTTACAATGGTACAAAACTTAAGATGTCCCATGCCTCATGGCTGGTTTCAGTGCCAGTATAGTACAGGCTCTCTCCCCAGGTTATAAGCACCCCTACATACGAATGAGCTCCCATGATATTATTAAATTCACAAGTCTGACTGACTGTATCGATGGGTGTCACATTATTTAACAAAGTATCTTCGTACATCTGTCAATAAAAGAGATTGTCCAGTCAGTTTCCAAAGCATATCTGTTAAGTGATAGCATGATCCCTTCACAAACACAATGGTGTTTACGCAGCTGTTCATGAAATTTCAGAACTGATTATTGTGTATAATTAAATTTGAACAGTACTTAAAGGCTGGTTCTTGTTTGTGTTACTGGCTGCTATTCCATAACTCCTGATTAAAATTCCTTAACAAGACCGAGCAAGCAAAATGTTATAAATTGAAAAGGCTTGGTGAAATGTATTGTGGGAAGTTTGGACCAATGTTATAGCAAAAAATAGCTTCGTAAGTAAAAAGTACATAGCCCAGAGTCAGTGGTTATTGTAGTGAAAATTCATGAATTGAATACTCGTACATCAGGGAATACCTATACAAAGAAACACGCTATTGTATTTCCAAGTATTTTTGCCTGCCCTGTTCCTCCCACACATGCAGTCACAGTATCTGCAGAATGGCTGATGAAATGCTGCTGACTCACATTGGAGGACACTGTAGTTTGATGTGCAGCATAACTCTAGCAATTCTGGGATTTAGCTTCAGACTGCATCATCTTGATATGAGTAACAGGAGTCTCGGATGGGTGAGTGGCAACACTAAAGGCTATGGTGGGATCACAGATTCATGCTGCACAATACTACTGCCACTTCCCTTGGGAAATGCCTTAGCCAACCATGTAATATGTTGGAGCACAGATTGCTCAATAGCTGCATCACCCTTCAAACCCCTCACAGAGTCATGACAGATAACAGTGATTGGTGGGATTGTTGATAACATGGAAGGTAGTATTAGGCTGCAAGGTGATGTAGATGTGTGAGTGAAATGGGCTGTGAAATAGCAGATGGAATTTAATCCTGATAAACGTGAGGTGGTACATTTTGGGAGAAATAATGAAGCTAGGACATGAACCATGAATGGTAAGTTTCTAGGGGGTATTGAAGAACAGAGGGACCTTTGCGTGCAGGTCCAAAGATCCGTGAAGGTGGCAGCACAAGTAGATAAAGTGGTAAAGAAGGCAAATGGGATACTGGACTTAATTAATCATGGCGTTAAATACAAAAGCAGGGAGATTATGCTTCAGCTTTATAAAATATCAGTGAAACCTCAGCTGGAGTACTGTGTCACAACACTATAAGAAAGATGTGATAGTGCTGACAAGGGTGCAGAAGAGATTCACTGGAATGTAGGGTTTCAGTCATGAGGAGAGACTGGAGAAGCTAGGTCTGTTTTCTCTGGAGAAGAGGAGGTTAAGAGTGTGTTATTATGTGTTATTATGTAGTTATAATAAAGAACTACAGTTCCCAGCAGACAATGCAAGGGGTCACATGGGGGAACAGGAAGTGGCTGGAAAGAGCGGGAAAAAGCCAGCCAGCCTGGTGTTGTAAGTCTGTGCAGTCTGTTGTTTTGTTGTTTTCGAATAAATGTTCAGATGTTAAACCCACGCCAAGTTTGTCTCGTGATTAAGAACAAACATAACATGGCGTCAGAAGTTGGTGTGAAGTCTGAACAAGGAAAGTAAATGAATACTGTGTGCAATTGAGAAAGAGACTCAGTGAGTATGAAAGAAAAGCTGTAAAAAGACAGAGGAAAAGCCGGCCGGCGTGGCGAAGGAGTACATTGTTCATGAAGTTCAACGGTCACCGGATTTGCCAAGAGAGATTCAGGTGAGAGGCCGAGAGTTCCCATTATGGATAAGCTAAGTCCTGCCAAGCTTATGCAGTTTACTGGCAATGTAGCCGATAATTGGAAACACTTCAAACAGCGATTCAACATATATTTAGATGCTAGTGGAGTGGGAAGGAACGATGAAAAATTGAAAGCGTCTATTTTTCTGCACATGATTGGCGAAGGTGCTTTGGACATCTATAACAGCTTTCAAGTTGATGAGACAGCTTTTGAGTTGAGCGCCTTGATGGAAAAATTTGAGGAGTATTTTATCCCAAGTAAAAACATCACATTTGAGAGATATAAATTCTTTTCCTGTGACCAGAAACAAGGTGTTAGCTTCGACCAATACTGAGCTGAGCTTCACACACTGAGTAAGTCTTGTGAATTTGGAGATTTGAGAAACTCACTAGTTACAGACAGAATAGTTTGTGGAATTCCAGATAATGGACTCAGTCAAAGACTGTTGCGTGAAAAAGATTTGACTCTGGAAAAGGCAGTGAATATGTGTAGGTCAGCAGAAACCACACGAGCACAAGCTAAGGAGCTGTACAGAGCAGACACAACAGTACATGCTGTGAAAACAGAGAAGCAGCTCCCAAGGTGTTTCCGAAAGCAACAGCAAATCAAAGAGGAAGGCTCAAACAGCAAATGCAGCAGATGTGGAGGTAAACACCTTCGAAAGATGTGCCCTGCTTATTGGAAGTCCTGCAATAGCTGTGGGAAGAAGAATCACTTTGCAAGGTGCTGTAAAGCTGGGGCTAACAAGAGAAGGGTGCACACAGTTGATGAGAAAATGGAGGAATTCTTTGTGGATTTTGTACAGACTGTGGCTGCTGGTAAAACAGAATGGATTGTTGCAGTAACTGTGAATGAGACAGTAATTCCATTCAAGCTTAACAACTGAGCTCAGGTGAATCTGTTATCCATGGATGATTATAAGACTCTCACAGTAAAGAGTAAGATTTACCCAGTGAAGTTAAAAGTGACAGGCTACACTGGAGAGAAAATTCCAGTAAAAGGGGGCTGTACGGTGACCTTTAAGCACAAAGGGCAGCACTTAAAATCATAGCTATTGATTGTAGAAAAGAGAGTAGAGCCAGTATTAGGTCTGAGTACCTGTGAAAAGCTCAACCTAGTGAAAAGAGTTTTCATAGTAACTTCACATACCAAAGATGACCACACAACACTCATGGAAGAGTATGCAGATGTCTTTGAGGGGCTTGGATGCTTACCCGGTGTACACAAAATTCACATAGATGAGAGAGTGGCTCCTGTTGTCCATGCATGCAGGAAAGTTCCGTTTCAACTTAGAGATAAACTTAAACAAGAACTAGCACGCATGGAACGAATGAATGTCATACAGAAAATTGAAGAACCAACAGATTGGATGAGTTCACTGGTCATTGTGCAAAAGAAAAATGGAGCATTGCGGATATGTCTAGACCCAAGAGATCTCAATAAAGCCATCAAGAGAGAGCATTTTAAATTTCCAACACGGGAGGAGATCATGTCCCAGTTTTCAGGTGCCAAATGGTTCAGCAAGCTCAACGCATCATCTGGATTTTGGCAGATGAAGCTTGATGAGGCAAGTTCGAGACTGTGTACTTTTAACACACCACATGGAAGATATCGCTATCTTCGGCTGCCATATGGGATCCTGTCTGCACCAGAAGTCTACCATAAAACCATCCACTTGATTTTCGAGGGCATACCTGGTGTCAAGACCATGATGGATGACATCATCGTCTGGGGGTCCACCAAGGAAGAATACGATACTCGACTGAGACAAGTGCTTGACGTGACAAGGAATATCAATTTGAAATTAAATAAAGAGAAATGTGAGTTTGGTGTGAAGACACTGACCTTCTTAGGAGATGTCATATCTGAAGAGGGAGTGAAGCCTGACCCAAGGTAGATGTCAGCCATTGAAAACATGGAGAGCTCTCAAAACAAAGAGGAGGTGAGATGTTTCTTAGGGATGGTGACTTACCTAGCTAAGTTCATCCCTCGACTATCAACAGTGTCAGCACCACTTAGGTCACTCCTTGAGCAACAAAATGAATGGATTTGGTCTCATGAGCAAGAAGAGTGTTTCCAGACGTTGAAAAGGGTCCTAACTGAAGAGCTCGTGCTGAAGTTTTATGATCCGGAAAGGTGTATCTGGAAATCAGCTGATGCATCCCAGCACGGCCTTGGATCAGTACTACTGCGGCAGCATGATGGCAAATGGCAACCTGTGGCCTATGCATCAAGGGCTTTAACAAGTGCGGAAGCCAACTATGCATAAATAGAGAAAGAGCTTTTCACCACTACATATGCATGTGAAAGGTTCCATCAGTACATCTATGGGCAAGCTATTGAAGTGGGGACAGACCATAAACCGTTGGTCTCAATTATGTCCAAACCACTGAATGACTTTCCCATGAGGATACAGCGCATGTTGATAAGGCTGCAGAAATAATGATATGAAGATGATCTACACACCAGGAAAATATATGTTTGCTGCTGATGCTCTGTCTTGAGTAGTCGACAAGACAGAAAAAAGTGACCAACAGGTTAATGCAGATATACAGGCCTATGTTGACATGATAGTCACCTCTCTTCCAGTATCTCTGGATAGAACAGAGCAGATTAGGAAAGCAGCAGAGGCAGATGAAACAATGAAAGTACTCAAGGATACAATATGGAAAGGACGGCCAGCAGCAAAGGATGACTGTCCAGTGTGTATTCGGGATTATTGGGCATGCAGAGCTGAACTGTCAGTAGTGAAAGATATGGTTTTCAAAGGGAACAGGTTTGTGATTCCAGTGTCACTACGCAAGAAGGTGCTCCAGAAGATACACGAAGGGCATCTTGGGGAAGAAAAATGTAAACGTAGAGCACGTGAAGTGATGTACTGGCCCAGAATGAACCAAGACATCAGACGGACTTCTGCTTCATGTGAAATATGCCTTACCTACAGACCAAAGCAGCAAGCAGAACCACTCACGCCACACCTGCGGAAACAAGTACCAGACCAAAAAGGACCATAAAACCACCTCAGAGACTGATTGAAAGCTGCTGAGTGGACAAGGGTTCTTGGCAGGTTTATAAGGACAAAGTATTGTGTTTGTTTTTTTTTAACGGGGAAGATGTGTTATTATGTAGTTATAATAAAGAACTACAGTTCCCAGCAGGCAATGCAAGGGGTCACATGGGGGAACAGGAAGTGGCTGGAAAGAGCGGGAAAAAGCCAGCCAGCCTGGTGTTGTAAGTCCGTGTAGTCTGTTGTTTTGTTGTTTTTCAATAAATGTTCAGATGTTAAATCCACGCCAAGTTTGTCTCGAGATTAAGAACAAACATAACAAAGAGGGGACATGATTGAGATATATAAAATTAAGAGGAATATAGATAGGGTTTACTGCAGGAAAATTTTTGCCTTATTGAAGGTGGATAAAACTAGATGACATAGATTTAGGGTAAGGGTTAAGAGATTTTGAGGAGTTCTAAATGGGACATTTTTCAGAGAGTGGTAATTACATGGAATACACTGCCAGAGAGTGTGGTGGAAGCAGAGTCACTGATAGCATTTAAGAGATGTTTGTATGAGCACTTAAATCACCCAGGCATAGAAGTGCTAGAAGATGGGAATAATATGGAAGGGTGGCATGCTGGTCGGCGTAGAAGTGGTAGGATGAATGGCCTGTTTCCAAGCCATAGGACTCAATGAAATACAGCACAGAAGCCAGCCCTTCAGCCCATTATGTCTGCACTAACCGTCAATCACCGAGTTACACTAATCCTACATTAATCCCATATTTTTTATTCATCTCACCTACATTCTCACTTACACATGATGGACAATTTACAGTGGCCAATTAACCTACCAATGCACAAGTCTTAGGAAACCGGAGTACATAATGGAAACCCATGTGGTCACAAGGAGAACATGCAAACTCCACACAGAGAGCACCCAAGGTCAGGACTGAACCCAGGTCTTTGATATTGTCAGGCAGTGGATTTACTAGCTGTGGCACTGTGCCACCTCTGAACTGTGAACCGAATGGGGTGGTTTCTACCTGTGCTGCAACAAAAGCTAAAACTTCATCATGAGATGGTACCTCATAGTTGGTTCCACAAGTGTACTACTTGATTTACCCACCCATGGAAGAAAGAATGACTTCCAAGCACTTCACAAGACTCACTGAACATTTTCACACAAAGGGTGGTGAGTATATCGAATGAGCTGCCAGTGGTAGAGGCCGGTACAATTACAACATTTAAAAGGCATTTGGACAGTTACATGGATAGGAAAGGTTTAGAGGGATATGGGCCAAATGGAAGCAACTGAGACTAGCTCAGTTAGGCAACTTGATCGGCATGGACAAGTTGGGTCAAAAGGCCTGTTTCCGTGGTACGACTCTAGCTTGCCTGCATTCCAGCAAGATTCCTACATGCTCCTTGACTTTGCTTGCAGTTTCTTTGCAGGCATACTAATGCTCAAACATTTAATTGTGCTTGCCCATTAGTCTTCTCCTGTAGGCTGCCCAACAAAGTCCTCATCTATGTCCTCTGCAGCAGAACTCATGCACAGCCTCTGTCACTATCTCCACCCTTTCCTCCCATGCCTGACTCCATCTGCCAAGCTACCCCTCCTCACCTGGATCCACCTATTGCTTGCCAGCTCTTGCCCCACTCCTCTCCCTCATCTCTTTATATTGGCTGTCTACCCTCTACTCTTTCAGTACAATGAAAGGTCTTGACCTGAAATGTCCATTTCCCTCCACAGATGCTGTCTGACCTGCTGAGTTCCCCCCAGCAACTCAATTTTGCTCATGTATAACTTCATCCTCCGGGAGCTGACCCTCAACTACGTTTTCCCTATGTGCAGATCCTGCTTCTAAGCTGTCTTCAAATTTCACATACTGCCAGTATCTTAGCTACTGGCTAGGCATATTCCATTGGGTGCTGAAATGTATTCATATTCACTCCCTTGAGCTCATGCCAATTTCAGCTCTTGATGAGATGAAAGGAGGCACAGATTAATAATAAAATAAGAGGTGCAGTTTTTTACATTTTAAGGGATTGTAGAATGAAGGAAAGATGATGTGAAGAGAATTACAAATATAAGGAAACCATCATCTGTAATAATTTCAACCCAGCCATTGAGCATGGCTTCAGTCACACCTGCTTCAATTATGGACAGCAACATTCCTCTAATAGCCTGTTATCCTGCTGGTTAGCTGATGCCACTGGTGGTTATGTGTTGCCTTAGCCTACAAGTGAGCTGATAAGCTTAGCTGATATAAATGATTGGCTGGCAATGCATGCAAGCAGTGAAATGGAGGTGTGTGCACTGCAGCAGCATAATTGTGTGAAGGTTTATTGTTCGGAATTAATATAAGAGGAATAGATTAGGGATTTTTGGACTGTGTGTACACTGAAAACTGTATGAAACCATTGGTGTGGCTGGTGGAAAATGGCATTCAGACATGTATTTACCAATCTTGACTATCTATGTAAGATTGTTGATTGTATTTTGCACTATTTGATATTTCACCCTGTTGATTAACCTCCTGAGTGACCACCTCATATCCCTTTGCAGTACGTGCCTGGAGAGCCTCCTGGTTTCCAATAAATAGAAGATTTCTCTCCTCATTTAGAAGACTTCTCTCCTCCTTTCCATCTACCTGTTCAGTGCTTCCAATACAGCAGAGCAAAATCATGAAAACCATTCTCCTCCATGTCTGTTTGAACAACTTACTTTCTCTGCTACAATCATACCTGCCAGCTTGTCAGTCACAATGTTCCTCTGTAAGTAATGCAGGCTACCTTCAGCTGAGCCTGGCCACTCACAAAACTGGTCCTATCTGCAATCTCACTGTATATTTGCTTCTCTAGTTCCAGCTGGCTATTAAAGGGCCAATGGTACAATCACATCAAAATGATCATCCCCTTCTTATTTCTAAGTTCTGTCCATATAGCCTCACTGAGTATCCCCCCCAGGAACATCCTCTCTAAATACTGCAGTGATGTTCTTCCTTATCAAAATCGCAACTCCCCCTCTTCTCTTACCTCCACCTCTTTCATGCTTGCACCATCTGTACCCTGGAACATTCAGTTGTCAATGAACAAGCAGCACCAAATTTACACTCTGTGTGCAGGTTAGTCGTGCATCACAACTCATGTTCTCACAAGCCATCTTAGTCAGAAACCCATGGTAATCAGTAAGTCAAGACGTAATTACGGATGGTCTTTCCTTCACAACCATTGTAGTTGTGATATTTTCTAATGGTACTAATTGAATATTTTGAAACATTCAGAACAGGAAGATCAGCAGTTCCTGGAGATCAGGAGTTGGCTGCATAGAAGAACTCCCTCCACAATTAACACAAGGCCAGTTACAAAACTGTTATCTGTGTGAGCGAGGCCACTTGCAGTCAATCTAAAACCCAACAATGGCTCTGCCTTGATTGTCAAAATCACTGCTTCCATCAGCATTTATTGTGCTACCTCCTGCCAGGCACATTCCATTACTGTCTTCTAGGACAAGTCAAATTCACCTCATCCAGAAGCACTTACACTTGCCCAGCTTTTAAAGTAAAAGGTTTTAACGTTATGCCGCTCCATCATAGATCTTTAGAGTTCATTTTCTAATTGCTTATTCCCCTTACCAGGTATGATCCAAACAAGAGAGCTTAAAATATACAATAGAACTTTTTCTTCAAGGCATATGTGACGACTTACAATTATGTAACAGCGGCATGTTAATTTTTCCAGCAGCTCTCACTATGTGCAATTTCCTGTCCAATTCCTTTGGCAAGCTTCTCACATTCGGCCCAGTACAGCTGTGGAGTTCATTGAGAACATGTAATTAGGGCTGACCCCAGGAAATCCTGGCAGTGAGGCCCCTGTGGAAACTAGAGAGCCTCCATTCGCTGTTTGGTCTGCTTCATTATATGATTACTCCACATTATCTCAGGCCCTAAGGAGAATCAGTCATTATAACCCTGCCTTCTTAGAGAGTTTGCAGATCTTTTTTACCTAATTTCTAATTGGCTTAATTTGACTTCAGACTCAAGATAATCTATTAGAGTAAATTTCCTGAATCCAGGGCCTTGGTATGCAACTCGGTACATTGTCAAGAAAGTGTGAATTTGCTCCATGTTGGCTGAAAATCACAAAGAGAACATCCACTGTGTCCCAATATGCATTGCCAACAGTCAAATTTATATAACTAGAAAGGTAAATTTGGATTACTGGCCTAGATTTTACTGGCGTAGACCTCCTCCTCAATCACGTACTTGGTCACCCCAGACCTAAACATACAGGATCCTGCTGCGGAAAGCTTATGTTGTTGTGCTGAAGTATCCCATAGTCCAGCAAAGAGGCCTTGAGGAGTCACAGGGTTTGAACAATGCAATGTCAAGGCCTCTTCCCCAAGACCTAAGTCACCAAAGCTTAGAGAAATATTTAAAAACTATTAAAAATAAAAGAAAGATTTTTTAAGAATGTATAGTTATTAAAATGTGGCACTGTCGATAGTCCATCTATCTCACAGCTCCAACAACTGGGGTTTAATTCTGACCTTTGGTACAGCCTGAGTAGAGTTCACATGCCACCCCCGTGACTGCATGGACTTACCCTGGGTGCTCTAGTTTCCTCCTATATCCCAAAAACATGCTGGTTGTTATGTTAATTGGCTACTTTAAATTACTCCTAGTGCAGGTGGCTGATAGGAATATCACAAGGATGTTAATGGGAATATCTGAGAGAGTGGGTTACAGGGAAATGAGTTGGGGAGTGGAAATGATGGTATTGTTTCAAGAACTGATGGCTAGATCCAAGAACTCAATGGGTCAAATAGTTTCCTACTCTATTGTAAGGAAATATGAGAAATAAAATCAATAAAAACACTTTTAAATAATTACTCACATTAAATGAAACAAATGATTTTAAAAATGAACTTCTTGCCTATCTTCCACACAACCCTACAATCCTCATTGAAATCTGTTGGGTGAAATCTATCAGTGGCACTGTGGTGCAGCTAGTGGAGATGCTGCCTCACAGCGCCAGAGACCTGGATTCAATCCTGACCTCAGGTGCTCTCTGTGTGGAGTTTGCACATTCTCCCTGTGGTCACGTGGGTTTCCTCCAGGAGCACCAGTTTCCTTTCACATTCTAACAACGTGCAGGTTGGTAGATTAATCAGCCACTGTAAACTGTCCCTGGTGTGTACATAATTGGTAGCATCTGGGGGAAGTTAAAGTGGTGAGGATAAATAATGGGAGTAATATATGATTAGTATAAAATAGGCAATTGATAGTACGGACTCCATGGGCTGAAGGCCCTGTTTCCGTGCTATATCTCTAGGGCCAATTCCCCCAGCATAAATGTGGAAAAGTTTCAGCAAGATAAGCTAAGAATCATAGAGTCACAGAGCACTGAAACAGGCCCTTTGGCACACTGAGTCCACACTAACTATCTAGAACCAAGTTCTCTCTATGTTCCAAACATGCCCTAGATTCTATCACTCACCCACATAGTAGGAGCAATTACAGTGGCCAGTTAATTACAGTGGCCAATTGACCTACCAACCAGATATCAAGAGCACCCTGAAGAAACTCATGCAGTCACAGGGAAACTATTGCAAACAGTATCAGAGGCCAGAAATGAACCTGGATTGCTGGAGCTGTAAGGCAGCAACTCTACTAGCTGTGTCACTATGCTGCTCTTATGGTTACAGAAAGAAACAGTGGCCACTGTTGGTCAGTAAATTTTGGACATACTTTTGGCTACACCTGTGCAAAAGTTACATTTAAACAGGTAAATGCAAACCATTGGAGCTATTGTTCAATCACCAGTGGCCAATCTTAAGTGCATAGCAGAACACTGCAGGCTCCAATGTCTCAAAACTGGACCCATTTGCATCTGATTTAACATACAAAAATGTGCATATAAGAATCACTCTTTGAAAGGAATTGTAGAAATTACAAGCTGAAACCATGCATCAGGAGAGCTCATGCAGGGTTTAGACCTGAAATATCAACAATTTCTTTCCCTACACAGATGCTACTCAACCCGCTGAGTTTCGCTGGCAGATTGTTTGTTGCTCCAGATTCCAGCATCTGCAGTCTCTTGTGTCTCTATCTATTATCTTGTGTTCTGTTGCACAAACCAGGTAAAAATACATTTGATTTGCACTATTATCACTTTTGTCTTGCGTGTTGGCTGGTGCAGCCAGTAGAGCTGCTGCCATATAGCTCCAGCAACCCAGGCTCAGTCCTGACCTTCACTGTCTCTGTGGAGTTTTTGTGGAGTTTGACCATTCTCCCTGTGACCACATGGGTTTCCTACAGATGTTCCAGTTTCCTCCCATGTGCCAAAGATATGCTGTTTGGTAGGTTAATTGACCACTGTAAATTGCCCTGGGTGTGTATGTGAGTGGTAGAATCTGGAGGAGGGGTGGGGGGGAATTGATGGAATGTGGGGAAAATTAAATGGGATTCACATAGGATTGTTGTAAGTGGACACTTGGTGTCTGACACAGACTCAATGAGTCATAGACCCTGCTTCAGTGCTGTTTGACTGTGTCAATATGCTTCTATAATATAATATGCAAGTTAACCTTACCATCTAGGTCCTGTGTTTACACCATGTAATTCTTAACAACTCTTTCTAAATTTATGACATTAAGTAAAACCTTTCAGAAATGATGATATGAATGTGAGCTCTTTTGATTGGTAACTTCCAGCCAAAAAGTTCACGGAGTGATTCATCTCAGACTAGGCACTGAGGGGGGTCCCCACTTTTAACTGCTAACCACAGGAAAGTGTTACATCATTCACCACCAACCAAAGAGGCTAGAAAATCTGAAGTAGATCCCAAAGCAAGGGAATGGAGAATGTCGTTCCTCTGTCTCTGAATACATGTTGTTCCTGTAGCCCGTGTGATAAAGGAGCCAGCATAAAATCACTTAACAAAAAACAGTTCACTAGGTCTTAACTACACCCAACTTGGGATCCCAGGCTGTCCCTCGTGCTAGTTAATGAGCTGGTACTCCTGTCCCTCTGCAGTCCTGCTCTGAATCCCAAAATGGGCCTATTTGGATCATTGGAAGCTACCTTTGTCTCCTCCTGCATCATACCACTACTTGGGGATGCAAAGGCTGATTTATAAAGACTGCTATATTTAGCTTTTATCCTAGTTATGTCAGAGGTCTGGTAGAATTGCCACAGGCCATTAATTTACCATAAATCCTTACAGTTGGTGATATTGTCCAGTTATCCTTTTGATTGCTGTGTAGTTACTTAGTTTAAAATCTTCTGGATGTTGGTAAGGAATGTGAAGTGAGGTTTATGAATCCACTGAGTATGTGGATAGTAAAACCTATTCAATTATACAATATCAACAGGATTCAGTTTCTAGTTTTATGCAAGTGTGCCTTCTTATACTAATGAGGAAAATATGTTGCTTTTACATTTTTATAGCATTTTTTAAAAAAATACTTATTACTGTATTTTACAAAGGAAATTCTAATGGAAACTTGTGAATGTTTATCCTTAACTGCAGTTTTGCCGGTTTCAGGGTTTGTTTTTGCCTTCACGGCACTGAAAACTTCACATGATCCAGAAATTACAGCAGTATGAAGACCAGCCTACTAGTTTTGTGCTTGACTAATCCCTGATCTCCATTTGGAGGAGTTTTCCTTTAACACTAGAAGAAATATGTGCCACAGCTCGAGAACCTTTCAGTACACACTCCACAACAACAAGAGAAGCAGATTGCTGGTAATGTGCACAGCTCTTATTTCTTTTCTGTGTCATTGAATTTAAGATTATCACAGTTACTTATTCTCGCTAGGAGGCTTAACATTTAACTTTTAAAGTCAATGTGAACATTCAGAGGGGAGGTGGAACCACTGTACTTTCTTTCAGTCAGTAGATAAGCAGAACTGACTAAGCAGGCAGAATTAAAGAACTGTGCTCACCAATTGTGGCTGTTTTATGCGAGGATTGAATTCCTGATTATCTTCAACACACAGCCTGTGTGAAGCATATTTATGTTAAACGCCTGTCAGAAATTACTGTGTTTGAGTTGTGGGTTAACCAGTGAGTGTGTAAAAGCAAGGCTTATTTTCTTTTCCTCTCATCTCTGACTCATGTTTAGTATGGTTGTGTAAGTTCATGGTATCTTACTCAAAGGACCTTTTCTTCGTGTGTGGAATTTAAAAGTCGTGTCAGCAAGTTATTCAACTGGGTAAGGTTTCATGGTATTTAAAAAGTGCTTCCAACGTGTATTAGTTTCAGCTAAGTTTCCCTGCTACCAGGGTATAGTCATTAAATTGTAATCCTCTAGACCTTATATTTAAACGATGAATAAATTAGGTCAAAATTAAACATGAGTAAAAAGATTTAACTGTTCAATGGATTTGTGGATTTCAGTTTTGAAATTAAGTGTTAATAAAATTTGTTGCAAAAAGGCTTAATCAAAAGCCATATGTCTCTTAAAAATTCAAATACGAGGTCATTTTGGGTTAGATTTTCTCATTCAAATACTTAAAACCAGCTGTGGCACAGTCTTTAAATCTCCCTGTTCTCGAGGTGCTGACATACAGGGCTGTAAATCCACAGGCAGTATCTGGTCTTTTGGTTTCTCATTCATGTGAGAGCATTGTTCATCATGTCAGAGGCTTGGTGTTGAATGTTGACAGGTTCTTTAAACATGGGTGGAGCCAGGCAAAAGGGCAATTACAGCGACTGATTTTAGTTAAATCTCCAAGCTGTTTATGTGATAGCACAATATTAACGCAGAGATATTTTCAAGCAAGAATTTTTGGATTTCGATCAGGAGCAGGATCCTAGCAGATTCACTTCCCTCCACTCCCTCCCTAATTCAGCAGTTCGTCAGGCCACGTAGCATTCCAGCCATTTAGATCAACTAAAAGGAGTTTTGAAACCTCATAGTCTCAAAGGGACTATACCATTTGGGGCACTGAATTTACCAGTAGAGCCACTGGGGCGTTACTTCAGTTTTTGACATTACAAGGAATTGCACAGTATGTTTAGCACAGGAACAGATCGTTCAGATCAACAGGTCCATGCTGCACAATGGTATTCCATATACCACCTTCTAACCTTATCAGCATATACCTCTATTCCTTTCTCTGTCACATGCTTATCTAGCTGCTCCTTAAATGTGTCAACACTTTGTCTTAACAATTCCATGTGATAGTGTGTTGCAAGTTTTATGCTGTCTGGGTAAAGATTGTTTCATCAAATGACCTAATGGATTTACTTGTAATTACATTATATTTGCGGCTCCTAGTTTTTTGTCTGTTCGCCAAAATGAAGTAACATCTTAGAGTCACAAGAGACTGCAGGTGCTGTAATTTGGAGCAAACTGAGGCAGCATCTGAGGAGACAGATAAATGGTCGATGTTTTGGGTTGAGACCCTGCATCACGACTGAGAGTATAGAGGGGAGATAGTTAGTATAGCTGCCACCCCCGATCACCTCTTTATACTGGCTATCTCCCCTCTACACTCTCAGCTGCCTGACCTGCTGAGTTCCCCCAGCAGTTTTTTGCTCTGGAGTAACACCTTGCAATTTCCTGAAATTATGATATTAAGCAAGCTGTTTATTACTCAGCCACTGTGAAAGAAGATATGGGCTATCTTAACATAGAACATAACAGCACAGTACAGGCCCTTCAGCCCACGATGTTGTGCTGACCTTTTAACCTACTCTAAGATCAATCTAACCATTCCCTCCCACATACCCCTCCATTTTTCTATCATCCATGTGCCTATCTAAGAGTCTCTTAAATGTCCCTAATGTATCTATCTCTACTAGCATCCCCGCCAGTGTGTTCCACACACCCACCACTCTCTGTGTAAAAAAAACTTACCTCTGATACCCCCCTGTACTTTGCTCCAATCACCTTAAAATTATGCCCCCTCATATTAGCCATTTCCACCCTGGAAAAACGTCTCTGACTGTCCACTCGATCTATGCCTCTTATCATCTTGTACAGCTCTATCAGGTCACCTCTCATCCTCCTTCGATCGAAAGAGAAAAGCCCCAGCTCGCTCAACCTATCCTCATAAGACATGCTCTCCAATCCAGGTAGCATTCTGGTAAATCTCCTCTGCACCCTTTCTATAGTGAGATGACCAGAATGGAACACAATATTCTAAGTATGGTCTAACCAGGGTTTTATAGAGCTGCAACATTACCTCGTGGCTCTTGAACTCAATCCCCCGACTAATGAAGGCCAACACACCATACACCTTAACAAGCCGATCAACTTGCGCGATAACTTTGAGGGATCTAAGGACTTGGACTCCAAAATCGTTCTGTTTCTCCACACTGCTAAGAATCCTGCCATTAACCCTGTAATTCTGCCTTCAAATTCAACCTTCCAAAGTTAATCACTTAATATTTTTCCCATCTGCCACTTCCGGTCCAGCTTTGCATCCTATCAATGTCCCATTGTAACCCTCGATAACCCTCAACACTATCCACAACACCACCAACCTTCATGTCATCTGCAAACTTACTAACCCACCCTTCCACTTCCTCATCCAAGTCATTTATAAAAATCACAAAGAGCAGGGGTCCCAGAACGGATCCCTGTGGAACACCACTGGTCACCGACCTCCAGGCAGAATGTGCTCTATTTACAACCACCCTCTGCCATCTATGGGCAGGCCAATTCCAAATCCACACAGCCAAGTTTCCCTGGATCACATGCCTCACGACCTTCTGGATGAGCCTATCATAGGGAACCTTACTAAAGTCCATATACACCACATCACCTGCTCTACCCTCATCAATGTGTTCTGTCACATCCTCAAAGAATTCAGTCAGGTTCATGAGGCATGACCTGCCCCTCACAAAGCCATGCTGACTATCCCTAATCAGACTATGCATCTCCAAATACTCATAAATCCTTTACCTAAGAATATTTTCCAATAATTTGCTCACCACTAAGGTAAGACTCATTGGTCTATAGTTCCCAGGGTTATCCCTACTCCCTTTCTTGAACAAAGGAATAACATTTGCCACCCTCCAATCATCTGATACTACTTCTGTGACCAGTGAGGACGCAAAGATCATCGCCAAGGGCTCAGAAATCTCTTCCCTCGTTTCCCATGGTATCCCGGGATATATCCTGTCCGGCCCTGGGGACTTATCTATCCTAATGTTTTTCAAAAGTTCCAGCACATCCTCCTCCTTAACATCGACGTGTTCTAGCTTATCAGCCTGTTTTATGCTGTTCTCACAAACATTAAGGTCTCTCTCACAGGTGAATACTGAAGCAAAGTATTCATTAACAACCTCCCCTACCTCCTCCGACTCCAGGCACGTTTCCTCCTCTATCCCTGATCAGTCCTACCCTCACTCTAGTCATCCTCTTGTTCTTCACATATGTGTAGAACACCTTGGGGCTTTCCTTAACCCTACTCGCCAAGGCCTTCTGACCTCCACTCAGACTGACTCAGTAGACGACCCCTCCAGGACGTTTTCCCTTTCTGCAGCTGTGATACTCTCCCTGATTAGCAGTATCACTCCCCCACCTCTTTTACCTCCCTCCCTATCACTTTTGAAACATCTAAGCCCCAGGACATCCAGCAGCCATTCCTACCCTTGTGACAGCCAAGTCTCTGTAATGGCCACCTTTTGTGAGAAATCCACATGGCTGTCACGTGACAGTTACGACACTGACCCCCGATGACCAGAGGACAGCATTGCTCCTCTGATCGGAAGTGATACTACTGTCAATCAAGGTGCGGCTCCACCCACCCCTCCAGTGTGAGAGTACCTTTTGCATCTGAACCTGCCTGACCAGTATCCTTTGTCTCTGAACCTGCCTGACCACTGGCTGTGACAGGAACCTTTGTCTTTGACTTCCACACCATTGGCTCGTTCAAATCATAACAGTGAGGCTCCACCCAGCCTCCTAGCACCATAAAAAGGGCTGCCTCCCCTAGCCCTATCTCTTTTGACGACCCCAGGAGTAGTGAGACAATGCTGCAGAGATCATTGGTAAGAGTGCATCACCATATGGTCAGGGAGCATTTCACTCAGACTCAGGGAGTGTTAAGGGCCAATGCTAGTGTGGGACGGGCATTGAAGTGTTATATCCTGAAGTTGTACATTGTTACTGTGTGCTTGTGTGTATTATTGTGCGTGTGTGAGTGTATTTTACCCCAGTTGCGCTTCCCCTCTCGTGTTCGTGGTATCCCTGTGCGTGAGTGAGCGTGTGTCTGTTCCCATCCATTCTGTCCCGCGTTTGCCTTTGTGATTAAACTAGGTTTGGTCTACAAAGCTCGAGTCCAGAGTCTTTGATCCTTAAGACAGTTAACAAAACAATTTCACACAACACCACCACATCATAGTTCCATGTACTGACCCTCACCCTTGTTTCTGATACTTCTTGCATTAAAATGGACAGATTTAAACCCATCCAACTGACTGCAATTTTGCCCAATCAACTACCTATCCTTTCTCACAGTCTCTCTACATACTGCATCAACCTGTACACCAACTGCCCCATCCCCTGACCTATCACTCGGGTTCCCATTGCTCTACCAAACTAGTTTAAACCCTCCGCAACAGCTCTAGCAAATCGGCCCGCAAGGATATTGGTCCCCCTCCAGTTTAGGTGTAACCTGTCCCTTTTGTACAGGTCATACCTTCCCCAGAAGAGATCCCAATGATCCACAAATCTGAAACCCTGCACCAATTTCTCAGCCACACATTCATCTGCCAAATCAACCTATTCTTACCCTCACTGGCATGTGGCACAGGCAGCAATCCAGAGACTACTACCCTTGAGGTCCTGCTTTTCAGCTTCTTACCTAGTTCCCCATATTCACTTTTCAGGAACTTATCCTTTCTTGTATCTTCGTCGTTGGTACTAATGTGTACCACGACTTCTGGCTGCTCACTCTCCCCTCACCTTCACCCTCACCTTCTGACACTTGTTTAACAACTCAAGTGCAAACCATCACAAGCTAGCAGCAGCTGAGGAATCAAGCCCACTCCTACTTCACAGGCTGAAAGATATACACACTCCTTTAATGTAAAAAGTGTACAGCTGCATTCTGCCTTGTGCCTATGTTCCCAATACACCCACTAGAAGTAAAAAAGATCTATCATGCTGCACATCTGTCCATAACACAAATTTCATATTGAAACTTTTGGATGTAATACTCTGTAAAAGAATTTTGCAGAAACCTCCCATGGGTTCATTTAGTTGCTGATATCTTTAATTTTCTTGTTAGCATCGTAGATTTTAAAAAATGGTTTCCAACAATCATTTTATGCATTTTACCCAATAGATTTTTCACCTGAAGAGATCATCTGACATTACTGCGCTGTGAGATTTTAAAAACTTTATAACTTTATTTATACGGCATGGTAACAGGCCCTTCCGGCCCAACGAGCCCACGCCACCCAATTACACCCATTACTAAGACCTAATTTCTTCGTCATTTATCGACACCGTTTACTGTGTGTGCGACCTAGATATTTTTTTCTTCCCTGAAAAGCTATTCAAGAGGTAAGCTGCATTTTTATTTATATCGTTCAGTTGCATGCATAAAAGCCAGTTGCCAAGACAGTTTTGTTAATGAATTTCCTGGCTTGTTTCACTTTGCTTCTTTATTCTTCTCATCTTTCTTGGTTTGTCTATATTGATGGAAGGTTGGACCAATATGTCATTTGTTTTATGTTTAAGTAGTGCATAATAGCTATTTAGTGCGCCACTGATGTTGATAGAGTGTTCCCCTAGTTCTAGAATCTTCAACCAGGGGAAATACTCTCCCCATATGTTCCCTCCTGTGTCCTTTAATAACTTTGTAAGCTTCAATGAGATCATCTTTTATTCTTCTCAACTGCCAGAAAATAGATGCCAAGCCTATTCAATGTCACATCACTTGAAGACTCATCATTCCAGGAACCAGTCTTGTGAAGTTTTTCTGCACTACCTCCATAGCAAGTATATCCATTTTTAGGTAAGAAGACCAAAACTTCTCTTATTATTTCACTTGTGGTCTCACCCATGCCATTTATAGTTGTAATAAGTCATATTTATTCTTGTACTGAAATCTTTTTGCATTAAAGGCCAGCATAACATTTCCCTGCCTAATTGCCTGCTGTACCTGCAGTGACATGTACAGGGACATCCAGGCCCCTTTGAACATCAACATTTCCCAATCTCTCACCATTTAAAAAATACTCAACGTTTCTGTTTTTTCTACTGAAGTGTATTGCTTCATATTTTTCCAGGTTTCAGTCCATCTACTCTCACTCAGTGTGTGTAAAGTCTCTTGAAGCCTATTTTTGTCCTCATCACTACTCAAATATCCACATGTTTTTTGTGTCAATAACAGACTAGGAAACATGCTGGTGCCCACAATCACATTATTAATATAGATTGTGAATAGTTGAGGCCCAAGCACTGATTCCTGCCAACTTAAAGAGAACCTGTACATTTCTACTTTTTTTCTTTATTAATTGATAACCAATTCTCAGTCCATGCTAGTATCTTTCCCCACATTCCATGTGCTTTAAACTTGTTTAGCAACCTCCTCTGTGGGACCTTATCTAAACTCTTCTGAAAATCCAAATACACCACATCCACTGGTTTCCTCTCATCTGTTCTACTAGATACATACACAAAGTTATGCAATAGATTATCAAACATGATTGTCATTTCATAAATCCATGTTGACCCTGCTCACTCATATTATTATTTTCTAAATGTCTTAATATCACATCCTTTATTATAGATCCCAGCATTTTCCCAACTACCAATACCAGGCAAACAGCTTGTAAGTTTCTGGTTTCTCCCACCCTCCTTTCTTATATAAGGGCATCACCTTGCTAGCCTGCAATATCCAGGAACCATTCCAGAGTTCAGAGGTTGTGGGTACAGCCAGGATCGAGGACATCAGTGAACAACTGCAGAGCATCCTGAAGGAAAAGAATGAACAACTAGAAGTTAGGTTTCACATTGATACCAATGATATAGATATGAGGTACCATTAGCAGATTGCAGGGAGCTAGAAAAATGATTTGAAAACAGCACTTCGAAGGTAGTAATCTCATGATTACTCCCAAAGCCACGTGCTAACAAGTAGAGAAGTAGGTATATAGAACAAATGAGTGAATGTCTAGAGAAAAGATGGTGCAGGAGGGAGTGCATTAATCTGTGTGCCCTAATGGTCAAAGAGTCATGGAGTTATACAGCAAGGAAACAGGCCCTCTGGCCCATCTCGTCCATGTCAACCAAGTTGCCCAGCTGCTGTGGCAAATCCTATCAATCCAATAATACTTTTCATCTTGAATTTTAACAGATGTTCCAAAGTGGTTGAACTGTATTGGATCAGCTCATTATTGATCTAGTTAGCAGTATTTCTTGTGAGTTAGTGATAGTTTAGTTGTTTCTTTATACTGCCATAATTTTAAATACTTTGTGCCTGGTTTCATGATTCTCACTGCAACCCTATCCCTTGGTGGCTTTGCCTCAATGAAGAAAAAATTAAGTTATATTTGAAGAATGCTATTAACTCAGCTAAAGGAAATAGAAGTTATTTCAATGATTTGAAGAGATGAAATCTATAGATTTCTCTTTTGTTTTTACAGTATTCCGACCTTGAAATTTGATTGTCATGGCAGGCATTGACTTCACTGCTTTCTTGGATTACTTGGATGAGCAGAATATTTCGACAGCAAATGAAACCTGGATCACTTGTGTAAATGGCTCCGATTGTTTGACCTGGGAAATTTATCATTGTATGCAAAATGTCAATAAGAATGCTATCCTATACATAATATCATTCTTTTACATCCTGATTTTTATCAGTGGTTTGGGGGCCAACATTATTGTGGTCTATGTGAATGTGAAGTCAATTCACTCAAGACATGAAACACACTTCTACATCCTGAACCTGGCCATTGCAGACTTGTGTGTGGTAATTACTCTCCCTATCTGGGTCACATCCTTCATTCAACATGGCACTTGGCCTTTTGGAGTGTTCATGTGCAAATTTACTCACCTCATCTTCAGTGTCAACCTGTTTGGGAGTATCTTCTTCCTAACATGTATGAGTGTGGACAGGTATGTATCAGTGATGTGGTTCCAAGATTCTGTTGACCGAAAGAAAGTGTTGATCCGTAAAGTTATCTGTGTGTTTATCTGGATTTTTGCCTTACTGGTATCAGTTCCAGATTTAATTTTCTTGAAAGTGAATAGCAATCATCAGGGTGCGCCCATCTGTCATTTATCTTACCCTGAGGACAACTTCAGAGAATGGATGGCTGGGATGGAAATTTGTTGCATCATTATAGGATTTCTTATCCCATTCCTCGTTATTGCAGTTTTTTATTTCCTCCTAGCAACAGCCATCCCAATTGCAAATGATCCAGAGAGGAAAAATAGCCGGAAGATAATATTTGTCTATGTGATTGTTTTCCTAATCTGTTGGTTTCCTTACCACTCTATTCTGTTTCTTGATGTTTTGTGGTTCCTAGATCTTTTATCTTTCAGTTGTCAGCTAGAAAATTTCATTATTATTTCCCTTCACATCACTCAGTGTCTATCTCTAATACATTGCTGTGTCAATCCCATACTCTACAGTTTCATTAATAAAAACTATAGATATGATCTTATGAAAGCTTTCATTGTCAAATACTCTGTCAAATCCGGCATCATGAAACTTATGGATACTACAGAAACGGAGTGCTGCATACTAGAGTGTTCCTAAAGTAACCTTCCATTTTTGAACAGACATTTCCTTCTCAAAGACACACTTAGTTACTATGGCAAATTCTACTGATTGATTCATTTGTGCAATTTCTATTGTAACTTAGAAGGATTTGAGATGCTGATTAAATATTTCCGGGCAGCAGGAACAAATTTCTAATTGAGGGAGTTTACACTTGCAAGCATATACGTACCTGGCAGATTGTATGGAGTCAACTAACCTTTAAATTCACATAAAAGCTACATGTATTGATAATATATGCAAAGTGTTTATATACATTTATGAATTATATTAAATATGGGATTGCACTAATATAATATGCAGGTTCAAGGGTCCCAGAGATTAGGGGAACTACCTCCTCCAGAGATGCAGAGATAAATAGGCTGTGGATGTAGAATTATTTTTGCTAATGAAATCTAAACTACTTTTAATCCTGCAATATTGCTCACATTCATTTACACCTCAACCCATCTTCTGCTGAAACTCACTTTTATAACTTTTGAAAAATATGTCATACATTTATTTGCAAAAAACTTAGAAAGGTGGAATACTTTTTTAAATGGTGAGAGATTGACAGGTGTTAGTGTTCAGAGAGATCTGGGTGTCCTTGTACACAATCATTCCAAACACATTGATTCCACAGGCAATCAGTAGGTTGGCCTTTATTTAACAATAAAGATGTCACCCTCCAGTTATACAGGGTCCTAGTGAGACCACAGCCAACATACCATCTTCTGTCTTGTCAAGAAAGGATATTCTAGCCATTGAGGGAGTGCAAAGAAGATTCACTAGATTGATTCCTGATGGGAAGGGTAGAAGGTACGTGTTTGTCCCATGAGGGGAGATTAAGCATATTGGACGTATACACTCTGGAGTTTAGAAGAATGAAAGGTGATCTCATTGAAATGTGCAAAGTTATTTTGGAGCTTGACCCAATGATTTTTTTCCCCCTTGCTTGGATTTCGACAACCAGGGAACATATTCTCAAAAAAAGGGGTCAATTATTCAAGACAAAGATGTGAAGAAATTTCTTCCACAGCTGATCGTAAAACTTCAGAATTCTCTCCTAAAGGAGTTGTGGAAGCAGCAGCTTATTTTCAAGAGAGAGATGTACAGATTCTTAGATATCCAGGAATCAAGGAAAAAGGAATCAGTGAAGAAAGGTGACGTTGAGGTTAAAGATCATCTATGACCTGACTGAATGGCCTACTCCTTCCTTTTTTTTTAATACCCTTATAGCACTTCAATGCATCCTCAACCTCCATAGGCTCAAACATACAAAACTGTGTTGCCAGTATTCTATCCTCCAATATCTGCCTTTCCATTTACACCCACATTGGCCCAGAAACACTTTTGTGTTCAAATCCTTCTATGACTTGCTACCTTCCTACCTTTGTAATCTCCAATCTTGGCACCCCATTTGAAATCTGTGTTTCTCATGTTGCCTCTTGTGCATCCCTTATCATTTTGCACTGTTAATGGGGACCATGCCATATCATTAAGGTGTCAAGCTCTGGAATTAGCCCCCAAGATCTCTGCCTCCTCCTACTCCTTTCAAACCTTTTGCAAATGTTTTCAGTCTCTCCTCTAATACTATTACATTCTTAAAACTTGGCATTCAGCTTCTGCGATGTTTACCCACACTGAAGTCAGCATATAAGTGCAGGTTATGACTGTAGCTGTGGATATCTCTTGAACTCAGGTGCTACCCACCCCAAAGGCTTCCATGTAAATTATTCAACACTTTTGACTTTTTGTTTGAAATGATTTACTTTCTTACTCCAATATTATTTATTTATGTCATTGGTTTGTGATTTCTTGAGCACAGAGTAAAAGTTCCAAATAAATATTGTCAATTTTAAAAACTCAATTAGATCAATTTGAATCCTGACCCCTACTCAGGCTCTCTTGAAGTATCAGGTCTGGTTAAGTGATAGGATTCGTATCTCTGATTCACAAGATCATAAGTTTTGAACTCATTTTTAGGCTACTACTTAAGTAGGCACGGTAGCGTAGTGGTTAGTGTAACGCTATTACAGCGCCAGCAAGCTGGGTTCAATTCAGGCTACTGTCTGTAAGGAGTTTGTACGTTCTCCCCGTGTCTGTGTGGGTTTCCTCCAGGTTCTCCGATTTCCTCCCACATTCTAAAGATGTACGGGTTTGGAAGTTGTGGGCATGCCACGTTGGCGCCAGAAACGTGGCAACACTTGTCGGCTGCCCCTGAGCACTCTACGCAAAAGGTGCATTTCACTGTGTGTTTGGATATACATGTGACTAATAAAGATATCTTATGTCTTAGAAGTGCAAATGAGACATTAAACAGGCTTTTTCTGTCCACATAGGAGGGTTTGCGTGACCCCATGACATTCTTCAGTTTTCTCAAATGCAGCAGAGATAAACATATTACAACTAAAGTGCTAGGTCATTAGCATTGTCTCAGACAAAATTGGTTCATTGACTAGCAGTAAAACAAATTATGTAATTACTGTCCCATTACTATTTGTGAGATCATTCTATGCAACAAATTGGCTGTTGTTTTCTTTTTCTTACAGTTTAATTCCTGATATGTAAAATCTTTTTTCAGTCGTGACATTCCTAGGGAAAGGCCTAATTTCTGTTTAATGCTCCAAAATGTGTCACAGGACTAATATCAGAAGTTAGCAGCTATTTAGTTTATTATGCACATGAATCACTGCATGACCAACCTTTTGTACGTGCATATTAAATACGCACAAATCTTTCATTTGTTTTCATGAGTAGACTGGGTTCTAATGGTGGCACCAGATTTTCTTCCTGCAGTTGTTGCTATAGTCAATTTGCTATATAATCGTATTCTCATATCACATATACACACTTACAATGTAGGATACCATTCTGCCCATTAAAGCTATGCCAGCTCTCTATCCAATGTCCCTGTAATCGATTCTCTCTAATATGTCCATAAACTCCCAAATTCTCTTGCCACTTACCTATACTTGGGACAATTTACAGTAGCCAATTAACCTACCAGTGTGTCCTTAAGATATGGGAGAAAAACCAGAGCAGTCAGGGGAAACCTACACAATCGCAGGAAAAATGTCTGAACACCACACAGGTAGCACCAGAAGTCAGGATCAAACCCAGGTCACTGGAGCTGTGTGGCAGCAGCATTATTTTGTTGTTAACTGTGGCTCAACAGTTTGACACCTAATCAGGGGATTCAGACAACTCAGCTAAGGAATTGTGGATAAATTACAATAAACTATAGGCTAGGATTGAACTGAAGGATTCAGAAGGTTTATCGTATCTGGAATAACGGATACCTTGTAAGGAACTACATGATAGAGTATAGGCAAGGGTTTACATACAAAATATGGATTTGAAAAAGTAGAGTTTGGTTCTAAATTTATGTTGATGGCGGCTCCAATGTTGGTACCGACAACTTGTTAATAATGATATTATAATATCCATGCAGTAAGACAGCAATTAATAATCAATCTTTGTTGATGTGAAACACTATATCCTTATGATAGACTAAGGGAGCTAGGGCTTTACTCTTTGGAGAAGAGGATGATGAGGGGAGACATGATAAAGGTATACAAAATATTAAGAGGAATAGAGTAGATAGCCAGCACCTATTTCCCAGGGCACCAATGCTCAATACAAGAGGGCATAGCTTTAGAGTAATGGGTGGGAAGTTCAAGGGAGATGTCAGAGGGAGGTTTTTCACCTAGAGAGTGGATGGTGCATGGAATGCGCTGCTTGGGGTAGTGGTGGAGGCAGGTACATTGGTCAAGTTCAAGAGATTGTTAGATAAGCATATGGAGGAATTTAAAATAGAGGGATATGTGGGAGGAAGGGGTTAGATAGTCTTAAGCAAGATTTAAAGGTTGGCACGACATGGTGGGCCAAAGGACCTGTATTGTGCTATATTGTTCTAACGACAAACTGATTAAAATTATTGTACAAGCCTCACCCTATAGTAAATCACTATGCATAATGTAAAAATGCTCTGTTGCGCTGACAATGCATTGATATGTTTAGCTTGCATAGATCAAAGATTTATGAACTGTACCAGTGTCCTGACATATAAGGGCAAATACCTTTCAATAAATATATCTGAACTTAAATTTTGTAAATAGTTGTCAAATTTAACAGAGCTATTCTACATTTTCAAAACATCTGATATATAATACATACAGTTCCTTCTGACTAGGGTGACAACCTGATCAAAGTATTGATCCCATCTTTACAGATACCAGCTCAGAGTTTCTTTCATTTTGTGATGTGCTGAAATGATCTAAAACTTCTTTCTAGTGGGGCTCTGGGACTGCCTCAATTTTTCTGCAATGTGCTGCCCGTAAATCTGTCTCCCTACTGTCCTTATGTCATTCCAGAAATAATTCTTAGCTTTTTTAATTACAAAGCAATTTTGGGAGTGATCACTATGCTGGTGCATACAAAATAATTTTTAACATGAAACTTTAGGTATGTGTTCTGGTAAGAATCCTGAAAGGCATAACTGGACAGTGTAGCAGCTGCTACCGCGATGTGAAAAACGAGACACTAGTCGAAGGGTTTCAGAACAAGAACTGGTTTATTTTCCTGCCTTGCGCAGGCCTTTTAAGAGAGCCTGTTCCCGCCCACTCAAAACAGCAATAACGTATATGCTGCATCATCAAATCTTTCCCGCGCGCAGGTTCTCCCTGTCACTTGGGGAAGACGAAGGCCCACTGCTATCTTGGGCCTCGCCGCTCCAACGACCCGACCACCGAGCCGGTTCACTTGCTTGGACGGTGAGTCGCTACAACTGTGTATTAAATTGAATATACCATATGAAACTTTTTCGTTAAAACTGCCCTCAGAAGAGTTAGTCTTAATTCCTTAAACTATAAAATTTAAAGAGAGCTTCCTTGTCACAAGTATTTGTAAGCAGACCATCAAATCTGCATAACTCTCATTGCAGCATTTTCATGCAGAGGCTTGCAACAGAAACAAGAGAGAAAACAGGGATATTGACATGTTGGCTTGCACTGGTAATTCAGAGGCCTGGACTAATGGTCTGGAGACGAGAATTCAAAGCCCACCACAATATTTGTGAATTTAAATAGATGTAGTAAAATAATCTGGAATTTTTTTTTTAGAAAAAGCAGGAAATGTTGGAAACACTCAGCAGGTCAAATGGAGTTTCATGTTGAAATGTTGTCAAAGGGAAACAGTTAATATCTCACATTGAAGACATTTCATTGATGTATTCTGGAATTTGAATTAGTCATTGTAGTGGTGAAATAATACGATTGGATTGTTCTAAAATCTACCTAGTTTACTAATGTCTTTCAGGGTTTTATTTACAGAGGGATTTCATTAAAGTTATGAAAGCTGAAATAACCTTGCTTCCACCTTATTTCCTTTCATTCTCCTGCATTACAAATTCTGGTAATTACAAGCACATGCAGACAAGAAATAGCCATCTTGACTTGGGAAATGGGAGCTTGGTGATTGTTAGATGTGGCTCAGGTGGGAGTGTTCTTACCTCTGCCAGAGGTTTATAAATTCAAGTCCCACTTAGAAACTTGATCACAAATTCCAAGGTTGACATTCACTATAGTATTGATGGAATCTTGCACCATTGAAGGTGTTATTTTGCAGATGAAATGTAAACTCTTTCAAGTGAACATAAAAGACCTGTAGCATTATTTGAGAAGATTGTATAAGTCATACATCAATCAACATTTCTATAAGAGATTAGCTGCTCATTGTCATGATGCTATTTATGGGATCTTGCTGTACATATAATGGCTACCATGTTTCCTTTGCAGCAGTGACAGCATTTCAAAAGTTCTTTGACAAGTGCATTCCTGAAAGGGCCTTTCCTCAGGATCTCAGGAGATTCAGGCATACACATACCCGAGTTCTACAACACAAAAAAACAACCCACTACATCCTTGCTGACCTTCTTGCCCATCTACACTAATCCCATTTGCTAGTGTTAGGTCTGTTTCCTATGCCTTGCCTATTCGTGTGCCTGTCTAAATATCTCTTAACTGGTGATGATTGTATTTAACTCCACCACCACCTCTGGCAGTGAGTTCCAGATATAAAACAGTCTATGTAAATAAAAAAGCCTTCCCCACAGATCCCCTATAAAACACCTTCCTTTTTAAATCTATGCCTTCCTTGTTTCTGATACTGCTTATTGGAGATATTTATGCAAGATCCAAGGAAAGATTCAGGCCTATAAAGAAAGGACTTTCACTTCAACATTGTTTTTAAATGAAGGAATCCTTCTGTTCCATCTTTAAAAGGATGTCATGATGCAATTATTCTGTTTCAACATTTGTTGTGTACACAACACTTGCACCATTAACAGAAGAAATTCCTTGGGATATTCTATAGATAAACAAATAGATAACACTTCAATCAACACAGAAGACAAATGCCACTCCAGGAAGAGAGACTTGGGCCAGAAATATTATTACTTAGCCAAATATCAAGACTAATACAAAGAAATTTAACCCAAAACCTAAATGTAGAACTTGATTGGGTCTTTGAGTATGGGTCACTCACTTTTAAAACTGTTCTGGGCCCTCCATATGTATTGGCCTGCATACAGATGGAGGATTTCACACATGTGGGAGGCTGATCAGTCTGTGTCCCCCTCCTGTGGGCCACACACTAAAGCAGCCTGTAATTGTAGCTTTGAGGCCTGATTCAGCTTAAACCCCATTTTTTATCATCAAGGAGTCTATTCTAATAAATGGATAAATTCCCTTTTCACATATTGCTTCAAATTTATTCCCTTCGCCCCACACCTCTCTCTGCCTGTGCCATTGCTGCTTCTCATCCTGACTCCAACTCCATTGGACCCCACTCCAATCACACTTCTGGCCCCTACACCAGAGATCCCTTCTCTATCACATGTTTGATTTACTGCCCTCCATTCAAATGTCCTGCAATCCCTTCATGCTGCCCCTTTCCTCAATGTTACCCATACCTTATTCCTCCTCTTCCCAACTCTGCCATTAATTGTGGGCCGAAGTCATAGTCAGAGAGCCTGTGGGGAGAACAATGCTAGTGGAATCTGATGATACAGGATAGAATAACACAATAGAAAGGATTTGGGCATGGGCAATAATGTTTCACAAATTGAGTTTTTCTTTTGCAGAGATGACCAAGAGGATTGATAAGGACAAGGTTGTCTACATGGACTTTAGCAAGGCTTTCAACAAGGTCCCACATGCTAGATTGGTCTGGAAGGCGAGATCATATAGGATCCAGGGTGAGCTAGCCAGTTGGATGCAAAATTGGCTTGGTGGAAGGAGTCAGCAGGTGGTAGTGGAGAGTTGTTTTTCCAGACTGGAGGCCTCTGACCAGTGGTGCTGCTGCTGCAGGGAATCAGTGCTAGGTCTCCTGTTGTTTGTCATATATAACAATTTGGATGAGATGCAGGTGACACCAAAATTGGTGGCATAGTGGACAGTGAAGAAGGTTGTCTAAGATTACAACAGGATCCAGATCAACTGGGAAAGTGGGCAAAGGAGTGGCAGATAGAATTTAACTCAGACAAGTGCAAAGTGATGTATTTTGGGAAGATAAACCAGGGCAGGACATACAGTGAATGACAGGGCCCTGGGGAGTGTTTTAGAACAGAAACCTTGGGATGCAAGTACATAGTTTCCTGAAATTGATGATACAGGTAGACAAATTGGTGAAGCATAATAGCATATGTGCCTTCATTGATCAGGGCATTGAGTACAAGAATTGTTACAGCTGTATAGGATGTTGGTGAGACCACACCTGCAATACTGTGTGCAGTTCTGTTCACCATACTATAGGAAGTGATTAAGTTAGAAAGGGTGCAAAAAAGATTTACAATGATGTTGCCAGAACTGGATGGCTTGAGTTATGAGGAGAGACTGGAATAAGTTGGGATTGTTTACTCTGGATTGAAGGAAGCTGAGGGGTAACTTTATAGAGGTATATAAAATCATGAGGGGCACAGATAAGGTGAATGCTTATGGTCTTTTACCCAGGGTAGGGGAGTCTAAAAGTGGAGGGCATAGGTTTAAGGTGAAAGGGGAAGGATTTAAAGTGGACCCAAGGGGTAAGCTTTTCCACAAAGGGAGGTGGGTATGTGGATTGAGCTGCCAGAGGAAGTGGTGGAGGTAGGTAGAATTACAATGTTTAAAAGGCATTTGGACAAATTCATGGATAGGAAACAATTAGAGGAATATGGGCCAAATGCAGGCAAATGGGACTAGCTAAAGTAGGCACATTGTTCAGCATAGGTGAGCTGGGCTGATGGACCCATTTCCATGCTGTATAACTATGACTCTAAAGATGTATGAATGAAGGTAGATGAACATGGATCCAAGGTGCTTTGACAAGGACTGATATGATATTTATGCAGAACAACCTATGGCAAAGTTTTGCACAAGTTGGAGTTGAATGTTTGTGGAAGAGGTGGCAAGCAGGGAATCTTTTGCTCTTAGGAACATTAGAGTAATTCATTTTGGAAGTGATCTGGGCAGCAAATTCCAAGGTGTTTTACCTAAAGATGCAAAGAACAGAAATGCAAGAGTGAGTATGTGAGGACAGTGCTGAGTATGCACAGAAACTCAGGTATGGAAGTGTAGGCAGTTCTCTGGTGGTTGCAGGAGGAGGAGCAAGATTGTGAATAATCTTAGGATCACTGCAGATTAAAATTTTAAATTAGAGACAAAGGGGAACAAGGAGCTAATGTTGGTCACTGAGGATAGGAGTAATGGACTAATGCAGGATGGAAAGTGGGCAGGAGTTTGAATGCACCTAGGTTTAGGTCAAATGCAAAATATCAAGCCTCTGCAAGTCCTAGAATGTGTCGATTCTCAGAACATTACATTGATGGTCATACTGTATCTTCATCTTTGAACTGATTAACTGAAGCAAGCTTTTGCAATCCATTGCAATGTTGTGCCAGTAAGAATGTAGGGTTCTCAAACCCTGCAAATCAATTTGATTTGAATAGCTCCACTGAGGGAATAAAACATCCTAAGTCACTTCATATTACAGTGCCAGTGACCTGGGTTCAATTCCCACCACTGTCTGTAAGGAGTTTGTACATTCTGTGTCTGTGTGGGTTTCTTCCAGGTGCTCAGGTTTCCTCCTACATTCCAAAGACATACAGGTTAGGAAGTTGTGGGCATGCTATGTTGGTGCCAGAGGTGTGGCAACACTTGTGGGCTGCCCCCAGAACACTCGATGCAAAAGATGCATTTCACTGTTTTGATGTACATGACTAATAAGGAAATCTTATCTTAGAAGCATGCACAAAGGACAAAGGTTGGTTTCCACAAGCATTTCAGAGATGGATAAATTTCAGGATGGAATTCAAGATCTTACAGTCAAGAACTCTGACAGCAAGACTGCCAGTGGTGTGGCATAGGAAATTGGGGAGAGACATTAAACCATAATTGGTGTTCCATAGATTGTGCAATGAACTGTTGAGTTTGAGGAAGTCACAGAGAGTGGATACAAACCATTGGAGAATTTGCAAACAACAATGGGAATTTTAAACCTTAAGAATGATTGTAAAATGTCAATAAATATGGATTGCAGTAAGTGCAAACATGTCAAATTCTGGGCCTGCATATTTCAGCATAATTTTAAAGCAGCAAAATGTTAAAAATATTTCAATGTGAATGCACTATGCATTAGAGAAGATGGCCTGGCAATTCAGTTATTCTGCCTTTTTTTTAAAAAAGTACAAAACAGCTTCTTGAACTGTAAATGTGGTAGGTGGGGAGCAGAGACATTTCCAGCTAGATGTGTGCCATCCACCAAATTAGAACAGATTGTGCTAGTGGCACCACAAACATGCCTGAATTACTTAGAATGAGTGTCAGTTACATATGAGCCCTAGGTTTCATGCAATACCTTTCCCTATATTGTCTGAGTCAGTTTCCTGGACTTACCCAGGAATGCGTTTATTGGCAGCTTGGTTTAAAGATATCAAGCAGAACTCCCAGATTCATTGATGGATTGTCATTGTAGGCAGCTACTTGACATCTGGGTGTTTCTTTGTACGATTCATTATTCTGGATAGTTTGCTTTTTCTGCAGGAAACGATGTTTATCCAGTGTTATATTCCTCAAACAGCTTGTGTGGTCCCATGGGATGTCTTCAGCCTGGAGGTACAGCCTTGAAGACAGCAGAGAGCAGTGGGAACTGTCACAGGAGGGGCAAGTAGAAGGTGCAGGAGGATGTTGAGCTGGAGGCCAAACCTGCACTGGATATTCAGGAAGACACAAGAGGCTGCAGATGCTGGAATCTGGAGCAAAAACTAGGCTGCTGGAGGAATGCAATGGATTGGGCAGCATCTGTGGAGGCAAAGGGATGGTCAACATTTTGGGTTGAGACCCTGCATCAGGACTGAGTGTTGAAGGAAGACAGCCAGCATGTAGAAGTGGGAGGAGGGGATGAGCCAGAGGCTGGTAGGTAGAACCAGATGAGGGGGGGGGGGGGGATGGAGCCAGGTGGGGAGAGGGAGGGGGGAGTTCTGAGATAGAGGGTGGTAGGTGATAGGTGGGATAGGAAACAGAATATAGAACAGTATTAGTATTGGTTTATTGTCACTTGTACCAAGGTACAGTGAAAGCTTGTCTTGCATACTGTTTGTACAGGTGAATTCATTACACAGTGCAGTTACATTGAGCCAGTACAGAGTGCATTAAGGTAGGACAGGTAAAAATAACAGTAGAGTAAACTGTCACAGCTACAGAGAAAGTGCAGTGCAGGTAGACAATAAGGTGCAAGGTCATGACAACAGTGCAGCACAGAAACAGGACCTTTGGCCCATCATGTCTATGCTGACCATAATGCCAATCTAAACTAATCCTGTATGCTTGCACATAAGAAAAAAATTTCAGATGGAGCCAGGTCATTCTCCCCTCTTCCTCTTCCCCCCCCCCCCCCCCCCAAAATCTGGTTCCACCTGTCACCCATCATTCTGTTTCACCCCTCCCTCTCATTTCTAATATATTGGCCATCTTCCCTCTACACTCTCAACGATGCAAGGTCTCAGCTCAAAGCTTTGATCATCCCTCTGCCTCCACAAATGCTGCTTGACCCGTGGAGTTCCTCCAACTGGATATTCAGGGAGTGTCTCCTACACTAACTTTACCAATGGAGCACTGACAAACCTTCATCCAGAAGGCTGTTGCTGAGTTATGTCACCTGCCTCAGCTACAAGTTGAGCAATAACTTGCACTATCACCTTTAATGAAGTGCCCTAGGGCATCTGAAAGGAGTATTTGCAAATCAAAATCTGGCAAAAATTGAAACTGAGCCACAGGAAGAATTACCCATATTTTTCTTTCTAAAGATACTGCCTGACCTGCTGAGTCTTTCCAGCATTTTGTTTATATTTATTGCACAGTGCTATCAGGATAGATGGGCAAAGGCTTAGTCAGAGGTAGATTTTAAAGTGTTTCTGAAAGGCGAGACAGTTATGGAGTGTCAGGGAAGCAATTCCAGAGCCAAGGCAAGTGGATGTACAAAACCAAGGGCAGAATGATTAAAAATCAGGAGTGCATGAGAAATAGAATCGGAAGATTGCAGGGATTCAGAATACTTGTGCTTGTAGATATAGTAATGGAGGGAGAGAAGTGGGGGGAAGTGGTGTTGACTGAGGGTGGAGGAGAGTGACAAGGCAGTGGAGGGATTTTAAAACAAGGTTGAAGGTTCTACAACTGAGCTGCTATCTGAGCAAAGCTCTGTAGATCAACAGATACAGACATAGTGTTAGTTAACAAGAGCTGGAATGGGTTAACATACAGACAGCAGAGTTTAGATAGTGTACAATGTGGGAGGCCTGCCAGGAGAATGTGGGAAAACTGGCCTAGTAGCTGAAAGGCAGCATAGCTGCAGGTTTTAACAGACAAAAGCAAACTGTGATAAGAATGTGGCCAGGCATTGCTATAGGGGTGAAAGGGGACGGCCTTGCCGATAGAGCAAATCTCCACATAAAACCTCAGATCTATGTGAAACATAACACCAAGGTTGTGAACTGTTTAGTTCATCTTGTGATGGGAATGATGCCCCACAGAACTGAGTTAGTTGCAGGAACCAAAGACAATAATCTAAGCCTTCCCAATATTAAGCTGTGGGAAACTTTAATTTATTCAACATTGGCTGTCAGCCAAAGTCTGGGAAAACATAAATGAAACTTATAGAACATTAAAAACAGTACAGACCCTTCAGCCCACAATGTTGTGCTAACATTTTATCCTGCTCTAATATTTATCTAAGCCTTCCCTCCCATAAACCAATACATAGCCCCCCCCCCCCCCCATTTCTCCATCATTGATGTCTAAGAGTCTCTTAAATGTCCCTAATGTATCTGCCGGCAGTGCATTCCACGCACCCACCACTAAAAAAAAAATTACCCCTGACATCCCCCTTATATCTTCCTCCAATCACCTTAAAATTATGTCCCCTCATGTTAGCCATTGTCACCCTGGAAAAAAGTCTGACTGTCCACTCAATCTATGCCTCTTATAATCTTGTAGACCTCTATCAAGTCACCTCTCATCCTCCTTCTCCCTAAAGAGAAAAGTCCTATCTCACCCAACCTATCCCAAGACATGCTCTCCAATCCAGGCAGCATCCTGGTAAGTCTCCTCTGCACCCTCTAAAACTTCCATGTCCTTCCTATACTGAGGCAACCAAAACTGAGCACAATACTCCAAGTGTGGTCTAACTAGAGTTCTACAGAGCTGCAACATTACCTTGCAGCTCTTGAACTCAATACCCCAACTAATGAAAGCCAACAAACCATACACTTTAACAACCCTATCAACATGTGTGGCAACCTTGAGGGATCTATGGACGTGGACCCCAAGATCCCTTGGTTCCTCCACAATTGATGATCTCTGGGCCAAGAGAAATAGTTCCTTCTTACTTCCTCCATCTAGGCTGCTAACTTCATACACCTTGTGAATCTCTACACTTCTCTAGTCCAATCACACCTTTCCTGAAAGGTGGTGAAGCTGTGGTCTAACTGGTGTTCTATACAAAGTGAGAAACTGAAAGCAATATTTCCCTGGTGGCTGCAGCTTGGTGGTGGAACCCATTTAAATTTCCATTGCAGAGTGTGGTAGTGATCAGGATCATCCCAGAGCCTTGATGCTTTGGCCACAGATACAATATTCTGGCATGCAGTGGGCCATCAGAATCAGGTTTATTATCACTGACATGTGTCATGAAATTTGTTGTTTTGCAGTGGCAGTACAGTGCAGGACAGACAAAAATTACTACATTTTACAAAAATAAATAAATAGTGCAAAAGAGGAATGAGGTAGTGTTCATGGACCATTCAGAAATCTGATGGTGGAAGGGAAGAAGCTGTTCCTGAAACATGGAGTGTGGTCTTCAGGGTCCTGTAGCTCTTCCCCAATGGTAATGTGAAGGGGGTATGTCCTGGGTGGTGAGGGTCCTTAATGATGGAGCTATTTCAGCCTGGCTGGCTGTGTGTCACTGGTGGAGTGAATAGCAGGAGAGCAAGAACTCAGTTTTCCTGAGAGAATGCAGCAAGTGATTTTTCCACACAGCCAACACCACCACCTGGCACATTCCTCAGCATTCATAAAGCTCTACATGGGGAATGAGTGTTGGAGAGAAGCAATGCTAGAGTCTTCTGTCCTTATTAACTCTGGGTTCTAATATGACAGCCATCCTCCACCACCCCTTTAAAAGGCTCACTTTCTTTTCTGGAGACAAGGGAGACTGCAGATGCTAGAATCTGGAGCAACACAAAATGCTGGAGGAACTCAGGTCAAGCAGCATCTGTGGAGGGAAATGCAGTCAACATCTTGGGTTGAGATCCTTCACCTGGACCAAATGAGCTGGTCCAGAGGAAGGGTCTCCACCCAAAATGTGGGTGGTCTATTTCCCTCCATAAATGCTGCTTGACCCACTGAGTTCCTCCAGCATTGTGTTGCTCCTTTTTTCTGATTCCCTCTAAACAGACATGTAAACAATGAAGAGTGTGAGTAGCAGCAAGTAAAAGCCAAGATCTGCAGACAAATTGTCAGGGCCCAGGGCTGACTCAAGTCATTCTCTGCAGTGATGTAACCAGCAACAGATTGGATACCAAAGACAGCATGACTGATTATCTGATAGCATGAACATTGTTTATGGGCCCCGAGAAAACATTTAGTTTATAAAACACTCATGTAAATCTATTTTAAGAAATGTCTTGATAGATCCTCCAGTAAAGACAGTCAAAGTTGTCAGGAAATCCATAACCAAAGGTCATGTCACCGAGAATGGGGATCTCATTTCACTTACTATCCCCGTCAGTAGCGCACACAATATTCCAACTGTGTTGGTATAGAATCTGTTAATTGCAGTCAAATCATCCGAGCATTGGACATCCATGGGTACTGGATGGGCTTTGATGTTCTGGGTAAAGTTCTTTCCTCCTGATCTACAGAGCTCCCATCACTGTCTCTCTCCCCTCTACCCTCTCCATCCACCCATCACTCACACCTCCTGCTGGTTCCCCTCCCCCCACTATTCCCCTCTGCCCTCCCCCCGATTCCATGCTCTACCTTTCCTATTCACCTCCATCACCTTCAGTCCTGTCATTTCCACCTATCACCTCCCAGTTTCTGGCACTGTTCCCACCCTCCACTCCCCCATCTGCCTATCACTATACAGCACAAAACAGGCCCATCGGCCCACCATGTTGTGCCGTCTATCAAACCACCCTCACACTATCTAACCCTTTCCTCCCTCATTTCCCTCTATCTCACATTCCTCCATGTGCCTATCCAACAAACTCTTGAACCTGTCCAATGTATCTGCCTCCACCACCACCCCAGGCAGTGCATTCCATGCACCAACCACTCTCTGGGTGAAAAACCTCCCCCTGACATCTCCCCTGAACCTCCCACCCATAACCTTAAAGCCATGCCCTCGTCTTGAGCATTGGTGCCCTGGGAAGGAGGTGCTGCTGTCTACTCTATCCATTCCTCTCAATATTTTATATACCTCTATCATGTCTCCTCTCATCCTCCTCCTTTCCAGTGAAAAGCCCTAGCACCTTAAGCCTCTCCTCATATTCCATACACTCTAATCCAGGCAGCATCCTGGTAAATCTCCTCTGCACCCTCTCCAATGCCTCCATATCCTTCCTATAATGCAGCAACCAGAACTGAACACAGTACTGAGTGTGGTCTAACTCGAGTTTTGTAAAGCTGCATCATCACTTTGCAGCTCTTAAACTCAATCCCATGACTTATGAAAGCTAACATCCCATAGGCCGCCTTAACTGCTCTATCCATCCATCACTCCTCTTCACCTGGATCCACCTCTCACCTGCCAGCTCTTGCTCTATCCCCTTCCCTCCATAACCCTTATCCACCCTCCATCTTTCAGTCCAGATGAAGGGTCTCAACCCAAAACATTGACTGTCCATTTCCCTCCATAAATGCTGCCTGAGCCATCGAGTTCCTTCAGCTTTGTCTTGCTCTCTGATGAGTCTGCCCATAAAACTGCTGGGGGGCTGTACAACAGATCTGGAATGGGACTGCAAAGTATTAGAGCATCCTAAGATATACTCGCAACCACTTTATCCATCTGTTCTCAATATGCAACTGAGTGCAGTGACATCCACAACGAGCCCTCAGCACCAGCAATTGCTATGATCCCTGGCTCCCATTTAGGGTTGGTATTCTGTGAATGCTGAATTGGGATTCCTAAAGATTAACAGGCACACCTGCAATAAATTAATAGCAGAGAGTTTAATCTGTGCAACTCATGTTGAAAAATATTCTGCAATCTTCTGGGAGCTGGACATAAACATGCACATTTCTGAAATAAGTTTTCTCTGACCTTGTGCGTATCCAATCAAGAATGTCAAATTATAATGATGTTGAGCACTTGATACTTTAATTGCTATTTTTTAATTGATGTTTTTATTGATTTGCTTCCTCCCTCTCCCTTGTACCAGCTTGCCTCCCTCCCTTCCCCCTATTTCTGGTTTGCTGCCATTGTACTGTGTCAGAGTAAAACTAAACCTAGGTCTTTAACACAGCTGTCGGGGTGCTAGAAAGCAAGCACTCACTAGTGTTTAGAGGGTCAGTTATCACTACAGTAAGCTTTGTACAGATACTACAAGTTGGGAGTACATAGCTGGGGTGTTCCACATATAGCAGAGCAGACAACTGGGACTGTGTGCAAACAGGATGGGACTTAGCTCAAAATAGCGATAGTGTATAACACCAGATCAAATGAACCAGGAATTCTAAAATCCTGAGGGATCTTGACATGGTGGATGTAGAGAGAATGTTTCCTTTTGTATGAGAATATTGAACTAGGGGTCACTGTTTAAAAACAAGGGGTCTCCCATTTAAAATGGATGAAGTAAATTATTTTCTCTTTCAGATGGTCAACACTCTTTGGAACCCCCTTCAAAAGGTGGTGGAGCTTTTGATATTTTTAAGCTGCAGTTAGATAGGTTCTTGATAGGAAGAGTGTGAAAGCTTACCAGGGACAGGCAGGAATGCAGAGTTGAGGAAAATCAGATCAGCTGTGACCTTATTGAATGCTGGGGCAGGCTTGAAGGGCCTAGTTACCTACTCCTGTTTCAAAGGGAAGCCTTTGGCCTAATATGTTAATTATTTTTCTCATCACACAAATACCATCTGACCACCACGGAATTTTCAACATTTTCTGTTCACATTACAAAATTTGGCCATTTGGCCTAACTGGTTCATTTCGATGTCCACATTCTAAGAGAACTTCACTGTTGCTGCCTTTCATATCACCCCATCAGTATGTCTCTGGTCTTTGCTCTCATGCATTTATCTAACTTGTGGAAATGTATTTACACTTTACCTTCTCTGGGGGCCATGGAATCCTCTGCAACATGGGTGTCAGTTGGCTGAAGAAATTAAGCAGGTAAAAGCTTGCCATCTTGATTCCTTTTCATCACAAGGTTTCTTGTCAGTCATATGTACATCGAAGCAGTGAAATACATCTTTGCATTGAATGTTCTGGAGGCAGTCCACATATGTGGTTTCCAAAGAAATTGTTTGCTACTGGGAGTTGACACAGCTGACTGGCTTGTTCTGACTGCTGTTTTCCTTTGATGCGAGGCTTGCTGTTTCATTCCATGTACTGTGAAATTCAGAGAAAGTAAAACCAGCATGCTGCCGAACAGTGGAAGCCTTAATGAGATCTTGAACATCTGAAAATCTAACCTACAGCAGCAGTTGATGTTCCCAACCAACCCACGCACCTTCCTTTATCTTGCCTCAGGGTAGGGCTCTGCAAGCCCTGGCAATGCTTTGGACTCTCACCAACTCATCACCCTTACCTTGTTAGACTCCTGCTTTCTTGTTTTCACCCCTACCCTTTCCTAAGTTACTCATTTCTTTCTCAAAGCACTCATGGTAGAATTCCTTCTACCCAAAAAGACCCCCCAAACTCAAGGCTTCTATTCAGGTACACACATAGGCAAAGATATGAAGTATCAACCAGCTGGAGGAACTGAGCCTGTTCTGTCCTTCTGCAATCTTGTGGATCATTAGGTAGTTAAATACTATCTTAACCAACCCAAAGACAATGGTGGCTAATTATAGAGTACCCACTATCATTGTACTCACCTTAAAATGGAACAGAGCAAGATCACATATGAGACTTGTGGTTTCTATTTTCATGAGCACTGCATAAAACATTGGACATTGTCATCATTGCTAACCTTGTGGTTGAAAACTCACCATGAAGAGTCATTGCAGGTAAGGAAACTACCACCGAATCTAGTCAGAAAATTCCTGCTGCCCACAGCACAAGTCTCTCATTCCTTCTCCAAACTGGCACTCTGGCTCAAGCTAGATTTACTTTTCAGAGAGATCCTGAGTTCTGAATTTCTGAAATCTTCAAAGGCTCTTTTCATTTACATTCCAAAAGATTGAATGTACAATTTATGCCATGGAAATCAACAGAAACGTGTTTGGGGAATTCAAAAGTAATGCATGGTGCTGAATACACTTTTTAAAAGTTCATTGCCGTTACCTATTATACCTGCTTCCTCTGAGCTTACTGAAGTTAAACAAGAGGTCCCATATATAACAAACCAACAGGAACTTTAAGAACTGGAAGCTGATGTCACTGACAAATATATACAACTTGGAGAGAAGTGTACAGTCATCAAATTTGCAGTCAACATAAAAAATAGGTGGGAGGTCACATTGCAAGCAGGATACACACAATTTACAGAAATATTGGTAGGTTAGGTGAATGGGAAAAGAGTTGGGAAATGGAGTGTAATATGGGAAAATGTAATATTGTTCATTTTGGAAGGAAGAATAGGTATTATTTAAAATGGAGAAAACTGTAAAAAGTTAAAGGGATTTTGGAGTCTTTATGCACAAAACACTGAAAGCTAGCACACAAGTGCAGCAGGTAACAGGGAAAGTTAATGGAATGCAAGCCTCTATTTCAAGAGTTAGAATATATAAAATTGGGAAACCTTACTGCAAACCATGCAGGGCACAAGTGAGACCATATCCAGAGCCAATTTAAGGAGAGGTATTATTTCGTTGGAGGCCATTCAGAGAACATCCAAGGTTAATCGATTGGACTCTATTCATTGGAGTTTAGAAAGATAGAGACCATCTTACTGAAGCATACAAGGGTCCTAGGCAGCTAAACAGCAGAAATGCTGAGAGGATGTTTCCTCTCACAGTAGAGTCCAACACCAAATGTCATAGACTCAGACTAAGGGGCACCTCAAGGATGCATGCTTAACCTACAAAACAACAAATTTTACATCATAAGTCAGTGATAATAAATCTGATTGATTCTAAGGGAGCATCCATTTAAGATGGAGATGAGGAAGAATTTCCTCTCAGAAGATTGGGTGTCATTGGGAACCTCTAGCTATGGAGAGCTGTGGGGGGGGGGGGGGGGGGGGGGGGGGGGGGGGGGGAGGTAGGGGAAGAGTGGAATCCTTTGTTATAAGGATGAGATTTTTAAAATCAGATAGGGAAAGGGCAGTAGTGTGGACTTAAGAAGTGTCCGATCAGCCATGGCCCTATTGAATGGCCAAGCAGGCTTGACCATCTAACCTCCATCTATAGTATATGGTCTGATGTGTGAAAATCAATCTATGCTGTAATAAAGTAGAACAGCAGAACCAAGGAGCATACAATAAGCACTTTATCATTTAACACTAGGAGAGGGATACAGAGCAAGAGTAAACAGTGTAACCCGAGCTCTGTACTGATCCCCACTCAGATTTACATGTTTGCGTCCCTCCTTTTAACGATGCCTACCTGTGGAGTTGCACATACTTGGGCAGTTGCTTACAGCAAACTTTAGCCAAACAAGATATGCCTTAAGCACTTCTGTTTCACCTAAGCATCTGCACATCTTGCAGTCATAACTATAGTCACGCTATGGTTGAAGCAATAACAGCTGTACATTATTAACTCTTACATTTCCAGTTACTTTTACATATGTACCCAAGACTGAACTTGCACCCTAAATCCATTTGGCATCATGTGACAGCTCTCAAAAGTAGTGCACAGAAAAACATAGAACATGATGTTAGCACTAGTGTAGTGGTTAGCGTAATGCTATTACAGCACCAGCAACCAGGGTTCAATTCTAGCTACTGTCTGTAAGGAGTTTGTATGTTCTCCCCGTGTCTGCATGGGTTTCCTCCAAGTGCTCTGGTTTCCTCCCACATTCCAAAGATGTACTGGTTAGGAAGTTGTGGGCATGCTATGTCGGTACCAGAAGCGTGGCGACACTTGCGGGCTGCTGCCAGAACACACTACGCAAAAGATGTATTTCACTGAGTTTCGATGTACATGTGACTAATAAAGATACAAAAAGAATGATCAATGGATTCCACAGGAATTTAGAGTCAAGTTAAAATTTAATTATAGTTGAAACAAAACAACTTCAATCTTGAAATTAGTGTTAATCAAAAGGCATAATTAAAATATGCATCTGTTGATTGGATTTGTTTGCTAGGTCATTTTAATTACTTTGTCTGACTACTTAAATCAATGGCATCTGTCCCTGCCCCTGCATAATTTCTTCCTTTTCTTTTCCAGTTCTTACTGTCTTTCATTTTCTACTCTTCTTTCAGGATTTATGGTTAACTATCATTCATTTCAGCCTCTTTTCCTTTATCTATTTGTCCCTCTGTATCTCTTAACATGTCAGAGCCTCATTGTACACTGTCCATGGAAGTCACAGCAACTGGACAAAAGGCTGTCATGGAGAGAAGGGAATTGCTGGGGAGGAGGAATATTGTTTTATTGTGACTGGCCAGACTCCACCCACCCCCAATCACACCTGTCCATCCAATCCTAAACCCCAAGTGGCCACAACCCATTGTAAGTCCAGTGCAGAAATCAGTGACCTCTACAGTGAAAAGGTACTGCAGGCATTCAGTCACACTGAAATGATCAGTAGAGCAGGTACAACAAAGGATCAAAACATTAATGTCCCAATGGGGGACACTAATTCCTGTATGGATGGTGACCTGGTGCAGGGTTTGCTCCTTGTTTGGCAGTGACTAAACATCAAGTCATAAATTGCTTACTTTTACAGCAATTTTAGTAATCAGTGAAGTAAACATCACATTGATGACATCACTACAATACTAGGAAATTATGCCCACACTGGGGTGAATTGTCAAAGAGCCATACGGCATGGAAACAGACCCTTTGGATATGGACCAAATGAGACAAGCTTAAGTCCATATCCCTCTAAACCATTCCTGTCCATGTACCTGTCCAAGTTCCTTTTAAATGTTGTTAATGTACCTACCCCAGACACTTCCTCAGGCAGCTCATTCCACATACTGACCACCCTCTGGGTGAAGTTGCCCCTCAAGTTCCTTTTAAATCTCTCCCCTCTCACTTTAAACCTTTTCCCTCTAGTTCTTGATGTCCTTATTATCCCTATCAATTTCCCAATGGTTAGGATGTGGGCACAATCACAAAATTGACTGTTAGTGCATACATTACACATAAAAGACAGGCATAAAAGGGTCCAATTTCTAGATAATTCTCTCTCATTCCTCATGTTCTCATTTCTCCTAACTTTAAACCTCTCACAGCATTACTCTCTCATTTATCTCCTTATTCATTGTTTTTCTCCTGTTCATTCCTTTCCTCTGACTCATTTCAATACAGTTCCAAAGTTTATTTCAGTTCACAGCAGCAATAAATCCTTGGTCCAGCATAACCACCCCACAATTAATATTTTATACTTGTCAACTCATTGTCATTACTAAACCTGTGTAAACAGAAGCAATAACATGGCTAATGTACTTGGGCAGAGCATACAATTCACCTTGTAAGTGAGAATTATTGTGTAGGTACAAAGATCTGTTTTACAAATTTAGGAATTAGACTAAATGGCTAGAGAGATCAAATACAAATAGAAATCATTAAAGTCTCAGACTAATTTACTTGGCAACGTAATGAGTTTCAACAATTGTGCTCACAAGCTGAGGTTTCACCAGACACTAATGTACTTTGTAGTTGGTCTGGTACTGTGGAACTTCTGGCATTGTCAGCTTGTGCATGGACAGTTTCATTAAGGATCAGTGTGCATCTGGAGTGAGTAAACTACATTTTGTGCTGCAGAGAACACTGACGCATTATAGATCAGTTTTCCCTCAGTGGATGGTCAAGAAGTTCTTCCACCCCACCTTTCCCTCAGTGACAGCCAAAGGGTTATATACCAGCAGCCATTTGCGTGATCCAGATGAATCTCAACTCCCCCAGTCTCAATATACCCTCCATGGAGATAACCATTAAAATATAATTAGCTGCTGACCTTAAATACATAGCAAAGATTATCCTGCAGCCATTCCGTTCTTGAACCAACTGGCACAACCCAAGTCACTCAGTTTAGCGATGCCGTGTCCACTGATCACTTGTACTAAAATGGACTTTAATTTTTTCCTGTAAAAATTGTGTACAATTTTTAAAGATATTTTTATTAGTCACGTGTACATCAAAACAGTGAAATATATCTTACTGTATAGCTTTCCAGTGCCAACATAGCATGCCCACAACTTCCTAACCCATACATCTTTGGAATGTGGGAGGAAACCGGAGCACCCAGAGAAAGCTCATGCAGACACGGAGAGAAGGTACAAACTCCTTACAGACAGTGGCTGGATTTGAACCCAGGTCGCTGGCTCTAAGTCATTACGCTAACCGCTACACTACATGCCTGCATTTTAATTTGTTTTTCCTCGTGAATGCTGCTCATCAGATGCTGCTGCAAGCAAGTTGTTTATTGCATCTGTACTTGTGCATATGACAAAAAACTAAACTTGACTCCTTCTGGATGTAATCACAAAGAATACTTTAGGAGCAACAAATGAGCTAGAAGCCACACCAGGACCATATGACTGACCTCACTGAATTTCATTGTGCAAGAACCATGGAAATATTATCTGTGGAAAAGCAGCTAGAACTGAATAAAAAATATTCATCTTTTCATACATGTATGTAATTCAAGGTAGCAGACATGCTGCCTTTTCCTCAGTTCCATTCTCCCTTTCTCATTAGTTTTACTTTAAAATCTGCAAACACCAACTACATCACCCGCTTTATGACTCAGTTACATTTGTGAAGCTCTTAATGTCAGGGGCATGTAGGAATGTGGTTGGTTGTTGGGTTGGTACCAAACAACACTCTGGGGATTTGAAAAAACTCCTCTTGCATTGCTGGAGGTATTTTAACACAGCTAATCAGCAATGCCATCAGATAAAGTATTGTACTGCAAATTGCAATAATGCCCCTGGCATTGTATAGATAGAGTGCATAAATAAACCTGGACTTTTCCTTGAAGTTCCTGAACATACTTGGACTTTCTTTTCCCTTAAACCTCCTCCAAACTTATATATTGCATTTCATGCTCTTGATGTGGCTTCCTCTTTTCTGTTATAGGAAAGATGTCATTTATGCTGTTATAGGAAAGACATCATTACCCTGTTATAGGAAAGATGTCATTAAGCTGGAAAAAGTGCAAAGAAGATTTACAAGAATGTTGCCAGAAATTGAGGGCCCAAGTTATAGGGCGAGGTTGGGCAGGCTAGGACTTTATTCCTTGGAATGTAGGACAGTGAGGTGTATAAAATCATGAGGAGCATTGATAATGTGAATGCAGTCTTTTTCCCAGGGAAAGGGAATCACAAACTAGAGGGCATAGGTTTAAGGAGAGGGGAAAAATCCAAAAGGGACCCAAGAGGCAATGTCTTTGTGCAGAAGGTGGCCCTTATTTGGAACAAGCTGCCAGAGGAAGTGGTTGAGGCAGGCACAATAACAACACTTAAAACACATTTGAACAGGTGCATGGACAGGAAAGGTTTAGAGGGAAATGGATCCAGCTTACATGGGCACCTTGGTTGGCATGGATGATGATGGGCTGAAGGGCCCATTTCTGTGCTGTGTTACTGTATGACTGTGGCTCTATGACTCTACATCACTGAGACCAAGTGCAAACTAGGTGACCACTTTGCCAAGCACCTGCACTCCATTCACCATGGCCATCTGGAGCTCCTGGTTGCAAGCCATTTTTAATTCCCACCCTATTCTCACACCAACCTGTCAGTCCTCAGCCTCCCCTACTGCCAGGGGGAGGCTAAGAGCAAGCTAGAGGAACAGCACCTCACATTCCACCTGGGTAGTCTACAACCTGACAGCATGGACATTGAATTCTCCAGTTTCAGGTAACCTTCCCTCCCCTTTGTCAGCTTTGTCTCTCCTGATCTACCCAGTTCCTCCTACACACTCCCCACCACCCCTCAGTCCCTGCTTCATTACCAACTGCATCAACTTCAAGATCTCATCAAGATCTGGATAAATGAAGACATACCAGCAGACTTTAGAAACTCAGCAATCATTGCCATCTACAAAAGAAAAGGTGATCGATCTGAGTGCAGAAACTATTGTGGAATTTCCCTGTTAGCAACAGCAGGAAAGATCCTCACCCGCATCATCAACAACCAGCTCAAGCCTTTAGCCGAGAAGATCCTTCCGGAGACACAAGTCAGTTTTAGACCATCATGTGGAGCAATCGACATGATCTTCACAATGCGACAACTGCAAGAAAAATGTCGTGAACAACTACATGGTATTCATCGACCTCGCCAAAGCCTTGACTCGGTATCAAGGGCACTCCTATAGGATGTCCTATCCATCTATGGATGCCCTGAAAAGTATATTCGAATCCTGAGACTCCTCCATGATGGCATGCTTGCCACAGTCATGGTCAGCAACAGTAACTGAGCCTTTTCAAGTCAAATCAGGACTAAAACAGGGATGCATGATTGCCCCAACTGTTCACCATCTTCATTGCGACAATCATCCACATCAAGGATGATCTACCCCCAGGAATTGAATTTTTCTACAGAACAGATGGCAGGCTTTTCAATCTTGCCCATCTCAAGTCCAAAAACAAGACATCCATGAGCTCCCTCATTGAATTCCAATATGCAGATGACAACTGTTGCAGGTCTCAGAAAACCACCTACAACAGATTCTGACTGCCTTCAACCGTGCATACACGAAACTTGGACTTACCAATTTCAAGAAGACTCAGATCATCTACCAACTGTCACCAACTGAGGCAAAAATCAGATAGAACCATCAATTCAACTTGGCGAAACAACCCTGGAAAATGTGGACCACTTCCCATATCTTGGAAGTCACCTCTCCTCCAACGTCAACCTTAATGATGAGATCCAACATAGCCTTAAATGCGCTGGAACAGCTTTTGGACGTCTCCAAACAAGAGTCTTTCACGATCATGACATCCGAACAGACACTAAAATGTTAGTGTACAAAGCAGTGGTGATCCCAACACTCCTGTATGCATCAGAAACTTGGACAACATATTGACATCTGAAGGCACTTGAAAAGTTCCATCAACACCATCTTCAAAATATCTTCAATATCAGCTGGGAAGATAGAAGAACCAACATCAGTGTGCTAAATGAAGCAAAAACAAGCATTGAAGCCTACATTATCAAGAACCAACTAAGATGGAGCGGTCATGTTGTTTGGATGAAAGACGAACATCTGCCAAAACAGATCTTCTACTCCCAGCTTAAAGTAGGCAAATGTAAAAGAGGCAGACAACAGAAGAGATTCAAAGATGTCTTAAAAGCCAACATGAAGAAATGTAACATCGACATCAACAATTGGGAAACCAATGCCAAGGACAGGAAACTCTGGCAAGCCATCATCTGAGAAGGAACAGCAACTTTTGAAGCCAACAAATGTGCAGAATTAGAGAAAGAAGATGGAAAGAGGCAGCAACAACTAAAGCCTGATCTGCCATCTGGAACTACCTGTTCTGAATGCAGAAGAACTTTCAGAGCCAAGATTGGACTATAAGCCACTTGAGAGCCCATAAATAGATCAATGGAACGAAGACCATCATCCTCAACCTCGAGGGATAGCCACAGCAATGATGACACCCTCCCCATTACCCCCAGTTTCTTTCTCCTCCTCCACCCACTCCTCTCACTGGGTTCTCCCCCCCACCCCCACCCCAAACTTTTCCCATCTGCCCACAGCATCTTCCTTATTTGGCTCCATGGTCCACCTTCCTTTCCTATCAGATTCCATCATCTGCAGCTTTGTTGCCCGCACTTATCACCTCCCAGCCTCTTGTCACTATCTCCACGTTCCCTTCTCCATCTGCCCATCGCCCTTCCACACCCAAATCTGCCTCTTGCTTGCCAGCTGCTGCACACCTCTCTTATACTGACCATCTCTCTACTCTTTCAGTCCAGATGAATTAATCCAGAGATTAGAATTAAGTCCTGTAAAACTGTCCTGTGATTAGAATTAATTGTTCAAGTGTGGGATAAATGCTGACATTGACTAGTTGGGCCAGAAGGCTTGTTTCCATTTGGTAACCTCTAAGTATCAACAAATCTTGGAATTTATAACCTTCTGGAAGTATCCTCACAAGTATTACAAAATCTCCTAATACACTCCTTAGGAATATTATCAATCAAAATTTGACAGAGTTACAGGAGATCAGGGCAATGACAAAAAAGTTACAAGAGATCGGTGTTAATGTATGGCTTAAAGGAGGAAGAGGAGGTAAATATTTTTACAAAGGAAATTCTAGTGCTCTGGTTCAGCAGCTGAACACATGGCAGCTGATGGTGGGGCAAGTAAATCTGGGCAAGCTCAGTAGGTCAGGATCAGAGGGTAAAGGGCAGGTGGAGACAATGAAGATATTCCATTTGTACTATCTATCCTTCCCCCATGTGAAAGCAAAAATGAGGATTTTATGTTCAGGGCCCAATGTAGGTCAGCAAGGATAGAGCAATTTGATATGGGAGTATAGGTAACTTCCATGATGCTGAGTGAATTGGCCTTGGTTTGAGTTAGGATGCAGTCAGCAGTGTTTTGGATGTCCTCAATTAATGTATAGTAGAACAAAGGAAAACATTGATATTGCATTGGAATATAGGCATAATGAGGATTTCAGCATCAGATGAGCTAAAACTTAGTAAAAGTATGGCTGTGTGTTCATCTTGGGATCAAAATCACACCAAGGTTGAGAGTGGTCTGGTTTAATATTAGGCAGCTTCCAGAAATATGGAAGGAGCCAATGGCTACACACAGCCTATGAACACCTATAAAATTATTGATCAGGGCTTTTACTAGATACTGGAATATCATCAGTTTCTATCATCAATGCTCATTTTGTGCATTACCAATGATTCTAAACACTGATGAGCATCAAAGATATTTGAAATAAAAGCAGAAAATGATGGAAATATTCAGTAGGTCAGGCAGCATCTATGGAGTTAGTGTCAGATTGAAGACCCTTCTTCAGAAGTAGATAAAGAGGCTAGGAGAGGGGTGGCTAAGACAAAGAGAATGTCCTCGATAGGTTGAGGCCAGGGTTGCCCAAGGTTTACGATCAATTGGTTGATTAGAAAAGTTAGAGAGAGAAAACAAAGGGACATGTAAAAGCTGTGAAATGCCAGTCAGAGCTGTTGCTAAGATCTGAACCTATAAGGGAGGATGCTGGGAATACAGGCAGTGTAGGGGAGAGAGAAAGACTGAGTTAATGTTACAGAAGGATAACTTTACAGCAGGAAAGGTCAGTCCAATACAAACAGAAAAATAAAGTCATCTGAAATTATTGTATTTGATGTGGAGTACTAAAGGGTGCAATGTGCCCAGATAGAAGGGCGAGGTGTCGTTCCTCAAACTTGTGCTTGGCCTCATTGGAACAGTGCAGGAGGCCACAGACTGAGGTCAGAGTGGGAGTAAAATGGAAACTTAAAGTGACAGGCAACTGGCAGCTCAGGCGAACTCTAGGCAGATGTTCTGCAAAGCTGTCTTTGTGTTTGGTTTTTCCCCCCCCAAAGTACAGGAGACTACACTGTCAGTGCAGAATGTAATGCACTAGATGTGAAGGTGTGTAAGTGAATTGCTGCCACCCTGGAAGGACTATTTAGCTCCCTTAGTAGTGGGAGGGGACAAGGTAAAAGAACATGTTCTGTGTCTCCTCAATGCACTCTCTCATGCAACTTTAGAAGGGTTGGGGAGGTAGAAGAGCATGCAGGGAGTTACGGAAGAAAATGGTTCCTTCAGAGTGCTGAAAGAGGAGAGGAGGGACAGGTCTATCTGGTGAGGGAATCTCACCGAAGTTGACAGCAACTGAAGAATTCTGTTGAATGCTAAAGCTGATGGGGTGGAAGGGAAGGACCAGAAGGGGTGAAAGCAGAGGTGCAGGAAATAGATGCGACACCGTTGAGAGTTCTGTCAACCGTGGTAGAGGGGATGCTTGCAAAGTGTTAAATACTCAGAAAAATACCAAAAAAATGAACAAACTCTTGGACAGACAGCACCTTCAGCTAGAATAAACAATAAGTCTCTATCTTATAACACTTCTCAGATCTGTTCTCAGACTCATGAGGTCAGTCTGCATCAGAATGATCCAGTGTAGAGAATGAAAAAGAAATGAGTCTCAGAAAGGCTGACAAAAAAAAATCATCCGAGTCTAAACTTAAGATGTAGCCTCAACTTTGCAAAGGTGCAATCAGACATTGCAGTTCACTTTTCTCACTTTCAGCACACAATCAAGAGAACTTATTCTATTATCTTTCTCACTCCTTTTATAGCCCTTTCACTTCTTCACCACACCACCCACTGATATCACTCTCCCCTCATGTTTCTCCTCCTGCACCACTTTTTGCTTCTCCTGAACTCTTCCATGTTGTTCTCCACATCTGAAACTTATTTTATCAAGAGTTAGGCAACATTTAAATTACGTACTGGAAAGGTTTGTGTATGGACTAAGGCATGCCTCTAAGACGTGGTTATTAAATCATTTGAATAAAAGAACAGTTGACTAAATGCTGAACCATCTGGATCAGTTTATAATTTTGACATAAACAAGAATCTGTTTTAGAACCCAGTGCAGCATGTGTAAAGGGGGAATGAAGCTAAGGCTTAAGTTATAAAGTATGTGTGGAACTTTTAGGTGTACTAACATTGTTACTACCTAGCCATCAAGATGATAATTTGAATGAAAAATATAATTAAGAAACAACTGTCATAAATCATGTCTTTCACATCCCCAGGAAATTCACAGGAGCATTTGCAGATTAAATAATTAAAACCAAGCTAAAGGAGGAAACAATGCGAGAAGCAAGCAAAAATGATTGAAGTTATTATTTAAGGAAGACAGACCAAGAGCTTTCCAGAGGACGTTATGGAGAGCTGGGCTGGTTCTATGAAGGGCACAGCTATTGGAGCTAAAGTGAAGAGAGTGAGGAACACCCAAAGGCCAGATGTGAAGGAACATCAGTTTAATATGGAGTTGCAATCACATTTATTTAATCCTAGTTCTGTGTACAATGAGTACGAGCATGCTCTGTGCTAGAGTGAAAGAATAACAAGCCAATTTTCCTCCTGACTCATCTTGAGTTGGCTATGCAGGCTATATGACAACACTTTGCCTGCCAATCCAATGGTGCTGCTTTGAAAATTATGAGTGAATTCCGGCAGATCCATTGATTTCCTCTGGGAAATTGTCTCAGAGAAAGAAGTGTGCAGCAGCCTATGCAGAAGCCCAAGATGGAGAGGAGCTTTATTACTAAATTTTAAACAGAGCTGGGGAAGAGAAATATTTACCACACCTCTTCTGAATGCTGTAGGAATCTGGATAGCAAAAGGACACAGGCATTCAACACTGTTCTGCCAAGACAAATGCTGTAAGCTGACGTGTACTTGTGCATAATTCTTCCACATTCCATATCAATTCCTTTTGGAAATCCCATCATTGGGGGGGATAAAAACAACTACTGAAGGAACTCAGCCAGTCAAACACCATCTGCGGAGCCAAAGGGACAGTCAATGTTTCAGTCAGGACTGACAGCGTAGAGGGAAGATGGCCAGTATAAAGAGGTGAGAGGGAGGGGCGAGACAGATGCTGATAGGTGCAACCAGGTGAGGTGAGCGATGATTGGCAGATGGAACCAGGTGGGGGAAGGGGAAGTAGGGACGAGTAGAGGTGAAGGCTGAAAGATGGTAAGTGGAACCAGATGAGGGAGGGATAACGGGCAGGTGGAACCAGACTGGGTGGGGATAGGGAGGGTAGGACAAGGAAGAAGAAACCCAGGGGGATAGGTGTGTGTGGGTGGGTGATGAGTAGATGGAAATAGGAAAGGTGAGCAAAGGGAGAAAGAACCTAGGTGGACAGTAGGAGTGGGAGTGAGTTACCTGAAATTGGGAAATTCACTGTTCATACCATTGGGTTGGAGTCTACCCAGGCGGTATGAGGTGCTGTTCTTCAAGTTTGTGTTTTGCCTTACCTGGAAAGGAGGGATATAGGCCAAAAGCAAATAAGTGGTCGAGTTGGGCCAAAGGGCCCGTTTCCATGCTGTATGGGCTATGGCAGTGGAGAAGGCCAAGGACAGACAAGTCAGTGTGGGAATGAGAAATGGGGTGGAAGGGAAATGAAACCGGATGCTCAAGATGGCCATGGTGGATGGAGCGCAGGTGCTATGCAAGATAGACACCTAGTCTACGCTTGGTTTTGCTGCTGTAGGGGAGGCCACATCGAGAGCACCGAATGCAGTAGACGAAGTTGGAGGAGGTGCAGGTGAATCTGTACCTCACCTGGAAGGGCTGTTTAGGTCCCTGGATGATGGCGAGGGTGGTAGTGTAGGGACGGGTGTTACACCTCCTGTGGTTGCAGAGGGAAGTGCCAGGGGACAGGGAGAGGTAGGTGGGGAGGGATGAGCAACCAGGGAATTGCTGAGAGCACTGTCCCTGTGAAGAGCAGAATGGGGCAGAGATGGGAAGATGTGACAGGTGATGGATCCACTCCCTTATTGGGAGGATATCGTGCAGAGGAAGCATAACTCTGAAGGAAAACCTGTCCCAAACGGCATTACTCATTAACCTGAAACATGAACTGTTTCTCTCCAGGGTCATTGCTGGCCCTGCTTGATATTTCAGAATCAGGTTTATTATCACTGACTTGTGTCTTGAAATTTGTTGTTCTGCAGCAGCAGTGCAAAGACAAAAATTACAAAACAGACAAATAATGCATAAAAGGAATAACAACAGCGTTTATGGTTTCATGGACCGTTCAAATCTGACGGCAGAAGGGGAAGAAGGCATTTCTTCAATGCGAGAATTGGCCAGTTTTATCTTTGTCCTGAACTGTTCATTGACTGTCAAGTTGAGCAACCCACTCAAACCTTATTATGGCAGGTTCATAGGGTGGGGAAGCTCACTAGTTACATCCTTGCAGCCTGAAAAAGACCCATTTATTCCAATGGTCTTCTTTGTAATTGGTTTATTACTATCATATATACCAAGATAAAGTGTAAAACAAGTATATCAAGGTAGTACAAAGGGAAATGCAATAACAGAATGTAGAATATAATGTTACAGTTACAGAGAAAGTACAGGTAGACAAATAAGGTGAAAGGGCCACGATGAGGGAGATTGAGATCAAGACTTCATCTTTATTGTTTAAGAGTTCCATTCAAGAGTCTTATAACAGTGGGATGGCAGCTGTCCTTGAGGCAGGTGGTGTGTGTTTGCAAGCTTTTCTATCTTCTGCCTGACAGAAGGGGAGAAGAGAGAATGACTGGGGTGGGAGGGGTCATTGATTATCCCAGCTGCTTTCTGAGGCAACATGAAATGTAGTCAGAGTCCATGGAGGGGAGGTTGGTTTTTGTGATGGACTGAGCCGTGTCCACAACTTTCTGCAGTGTTACGGTCTTAGGCAGAGTGGGTGCCATACCAAGCTGTGATGTGATACATCTGGATAGGATGCTTTCTATGCTGCATCTGTAAGAGGCAATTTCAGCAATATTGACTGGGACGCCATTACTGCCAGAGGATTAAAATTTGTTAGGCGCATCCAAAGTCAAAGTGGAGTTTATTGTCATATGCACAAGTACATGTAGGCACAGGTGATTACTTGCAGAGCATCACAGGCACATCATACAAGCAGTATTCACAAGAAAAATATAAAAACAAACAAATTATGCTCAATTTTTACAAGAAAAAACAATTAGAATAAAAACCAAAGTCCATTTTAGTGCACAATAATCAGAGTGGTAACAGTGTTGCTAACCTGCAGTGGTGATTAGGGTTTCACCAGTTGCTTCAAGAACCAAATAGTTGAAGGGAAGTCGTGATCTTGAATCTGGTGATGTGGGACTTCAGGCTTCTGTACCTCCTGCCCGATGGTAGTTGCAAAAAGATGGCATGGCCCAGATGGTGGTGGATCTTTGAATCCAGAGGGATTTCTTGACAGTATGTGAATAGTTCAACCAGGTAAGGGGCCATACTAGACCTTGTACTGGAAAATGAGCTCAGCCAGGTGATCAGAGTTTCAGTATGGGAGCATTTTGGGAACAGTGATCATAACGCCTTCAGTTTTTGTTTAGTTATGGATAGGGATAAGACTAGACCTCAGGGAAGGCACAAAATTGGGAAAAGGCCAATTACAACAAGATTAGACAAGATGAGGGAAGAGTAAAATTGGGCATAGCTGTTATTGCATAAGCCCACATCTGACATGTGGGAATCATTTAAAGGCCAGCTGGATAGAATTGAGAATTCTTGTTCATGCAAGGAAGACAGACAAGGATGGCAATGTCTGGGAACCTTTGATGACAAGCGGTATTGCAAATTTAGTCAAAAGACAAAGGAAGCATAAAAGATTCAGGAAAGTGAAATCTGAAAAATAAAGGAAGCAGGAAAGAACTTAAATAGGAAATCAGGAAGGCTAAGGGGGCATGAAGTGTGAGGATTAAAGGCAACTAAGGTATTTTATACACATTAAAACAAAGGGTTACCAGGGAGAGGTAGGTCCACTCAAGGACAAAGGAGGAAATTTATGCCTGGAGCCAGAGGAAGTGATCAAGGTGCTAAATGAATACTTTCATGGAATTCACCAAGCAGAAAGACATGGGCGGGGGGGGGGGGGAGGGGGGGGAGAAGAAGAGATAGTGAGATCAGGAAAGGGTGTGGTGATATTCTAGTGCACATTGACATCAAGATGTTGGGTCTCTTGAACATTAGAACACAGAACAGTACAGCACAGGAACAAGCCTTTTGGCCCATGATGTGTGCTAACCCTGATGACAAATTAACCAATCCAATATTCTTACACATCATCCACATCCCTGTTCTGTTCGTGTGCCTGTCTAAATGCCTCTTAAGTGTCACTATTATGGCTCCTTCTACCACCACCCCTGGCAGCACATTCTAGTGTGTAAAAACCTCTCCTTATAATTAATACCCTCTAATCCAGGCAGCATCCCACTGAACCTTTTCTGCACCCTCTCTAAAGCCTCCATGTCCTTCCTGTGATAGGACGAGCAGAATTTCCCCAATTACTCCAAGTGCAGCCTAACCAAAGTTTTATGCAGCAGCAACATGACTTCCCTACTCTTCTATTCAGTGCCCTGACTGATAACGGCAAGCATGCTAAACTCCTTTGCCACCCTATCTACTTGCTTTGCCACTTCCAAGGAGCTATGGACTAGGATCCCAGGATCTCTGTATATCAGTGCTCTTAAGGGTCCTGCCATTTACTGTGTACACTTCCCTTACATTTGAACTTCCAAAGTGCAACATCTCACATTTGCCCAGAATAAACTTCATCTGCCATTTCTCCACCCAACCCTCCATCTTGTTGTATGCTAATGACAACCTTATTCACTATGAAGAACTCCACTAATTCTTGTGTCTTCTGCCAACTTAGTCAGCCCATCTACATTTTTGTAGAAGTCATATATATATATATATATATATATAAAAAAAAAAGCCAAACAGAAGCCCCTGCACTGATCCCTGCAGAACACCACTGGTCACAGACCTCCAGTCACAATAACACCCATGCTCTAAGTTCATCACCCTTTTTCCTGATACCTCTCACATTAAAGTAGACACACTTCAGCCCATCCAGCTGACTGCAATTTTGCCTTCTCAAACACCTATCCTTCCTCAGTCTTTCTATATTCTGCATCCACTTGTACATTAAATGCACCAACCTCTGACATATCACTGGTTCCCATCCCCCTGCCAAACTAGTTTTAACCTTCCCCAACAGTTCCAGGAAACCTGCCCTCAAGAATATTGGTCCCCCTCCAGTTCAGGTGTAACCCATCCATTTTGTACAGGTCATACTTTCCTCAGAAGAGATCCCAATGATCAACAAATCCAAAAGCCTACCTCAATTCTTTAGCCAGGCATTCATCTGCCTAATCATCCTATTCTTACCCTCAATGGCACATTGCACAGGCAGCAATCCAGAGGTCACTACCCTTGAGGTCCTGCTTTTCAGCTTCCTACTGTGCTCCCTATATTCCCTCTTCAGGACCTCATCTCTTTTCCCACTCATGCCATTGGTACCAATATGTACCACAACCTCTGGCTGTTCACCCTCCCCCTTCAGAATGCTGTGGGCCCAATCCAAGACATCCCTAACCCTGGCACCCAGGAGGCAATATATCATCCAGGAGTCTCTTTCACATCCACAGAATCTCCTGTCTGTCCCCCTTACTATGGAATCCCCTATCACTACCACCCTCCTCTTTTCCCCCTACCCTTCTGCACCGCACAACCAGGCTCAGTGCCAGAGACATGGTCACTGTGGCTTTCCCCTGCTAGATCATCCCCCAACAGTATCCAAAGCAGCATACCTGTTATGGAGGGAGAACAGCCACAGGGGTACTCTGCACTACCAGAGTATTCTCCACCTTCTCCTGACTGTCACCCAGCTACCTGCAGCTTAGAAGTGACTGCCTCCCTGTAGCTCTTATCTAGGTACTCCTCATTATCCCATAGGAGTCAAAGGTCATCCAGCTGCAGCTCCAGTTCCAGTTCCTTAACAGGGTTTGCAAGGAGCTGCAGCTGGATGCACTTCCTGCAGATGTAGCTATCAGGGAGACTGGATGCCTCCCAGAACTCCCACATCTCACAAGCTGAGCACACCACTGACCCCGGAGCTATTCTAACTACTCTGGCCCAGCACTAAAGGGAACACCAAAACAAAGAAAGGAACTTACCTTCACCTCTTCTCACTGAAGCCTCTTGAGCCAATGCCTCAACTTCCCCACTCCCAAAATGGCCACTCTACCTATACCTGCCTTCCCTTTATTTGCTGCTGTTAATAAGCCAATCAACTTGTAACAATTTGCAAATGTGCCTCATTTAGACTCTTGCGAGGTGAAACTCACAAGCACAGGCACAGAGACTCACCTCTTTTGAAGGAGCTGTGCTGTGTGTGTTCCATGCAGTACATTGTAAGCAGCCCCACTTAGTACATCTACAATCACATTAACAATTTGGTGGCAGATCATGTAATTTACAATAAATATAATATGATTTAATTAATACAATTTATTAGTTAATTAAATCATATTATATTTATGTATATTTACTATACATTCATGCAAGGCTGACAAGCATGATCCTACACCACTGACTATTGATGGTGCTGCTGTGGAGAGGGTCAGCAACATTAGATTCCTGGGGGTCCACCTAGCGGATGATCTGACCTCCACTATTAACACTGCAGCCATCGTTAAAAAAGCCCAGCAGCGGCTTTACCCCCTCCGGAGACTCAGAAAGGCAGGCCTCCCTATTCCACACCTCATCACTTTTTACAGGGGCACCACTGAATGCATCCTGACCTACCGCCTCACCTCCTGGTTTGGTAGCTGCAAGGCCTACGAACAACAGCAGCTCAATAGGGTGGTGAAGACAGGCAGCAGGATCATTGGTGCCCCTCTCCCCTTTTTGATGGAGATCTATCAGCAACACCGCATTCGCAGAGCACAGCCATCATTAAGGTCTTTCATCACCCTTCTCACGACCTGTTTTCCCTCCTGCCGTTGGGGAAGAGGTATAGGAGCATCTGCTCTAGATCTAGTAGGATGCTGAACAGTTTTTTCCCACAAGCAGTCAGGATCATAAATGGACTGTGTCCTCTTCCACTTCACCGACAAGCTCTCCCTCCACACACACGTACAAACTCACATCAATACAGAAACAGTTTGATAGTTAGTTACCTGATACATTGAATTTCATCTCGAACTGAATAAGCACTTATTAATACATAAACGCACTTTAACAGATATGAATATGTGGTGTTGATATGTTTTTAGTTTTGTTTTAGGGATGTTTTTATAGACTATTTTAGATATTTATCACTGTTCTTTTTGTTGCACTGATATGAGCTGGTGAGAAAGAATATTTTGGTTCTTTTGTGTATGTAAATACTCAGAGAAATGACAATAAAGTAAATCTTGAATCTTGAATCTTGAATCTTGAAGATAACATTTAATATGACTTGCCACAGAGAACCAAAGAGCCCCGCAAGTATTGAACAGTACATAACAGTGTTTCAGAACTCAGGGTTTATCTGTTACTTACTTTCATGAGATTGTCATGCTGACCTCCACTCTTCTATTTCTACTTTGCCTGCTTGTTAAAGGGTTTTAACTGTCTATTTTCCATGTAATAAGGATTTTGTAGACCTTTTATTGCTCTCTGCAATCCTTCTTCCTATACTGCTCTTGCTCTTTCCCTTTCACGATTTATTATTCCCTTGCTCCTGGTTCTCATTAATCTTTTATACACTGTCTATTTATCTTGTAACATAAGTATAGGCGAAGAAGAACATTACAGATCAAAACATTCAATGTCAGCCAAATCAGATCAGGCCCACCCATAGAAGAAGCATGTACATGCTAACAGTTGATAGGGCTGGTCTCAAAAGAAATGTTGAGGTGTCCCTCCCTTTTTCCAGTCAACAATTCACACAGGGAACCTGACCAGCAGTCTAATTGCTTGAAATTGGAAATACAGGAAAGCAGCAACTGTTAAACAGTCATCAGAGAATCATTGAGCATGGCAACAGGTCATTTGGCCCACTGAGTCCGTGCCAACTATCAAGCACCAATTTACACTAATCCTACCCTAATACCATTTTATTCTCCCATCCACTTCTCCCTCCGCCTCCCCAGGTTCTACCACTCACCCACACACTGGAGGCAATCACAGAGGCCAATTAACCTGCCAACCACTTGGCTTTGGGAGGCCGGAGGAAACCGAAGCACTCCAGGGAAACCCATGAGGTCACAGGGAGAAGATGCAAGCTCTCCACCTGCAGCAGTGGATTCTTCTCCCAGCCCACCAGCCATAAACCATGCACCTTACTGATACAGTCCTGCAAGCCACTTTTACCTACTGGCACTCCCAGGATACTTGATCGCCCGCGAGTAAAAGTTAAACCCATCCAAGCCACCCGACACTGATCCAGCCTTGGGGGTTAACATTTAACCCAAACGGTATGCACTGAAACAATTGTGAGCTGTGACCACACCTATCTGAGCAGAAACCTGATAGAAGTTTATAAAATTATGAGAGGCATAATGTTAGGGAGGCGCATCAGGGTTTGACACAAAGCCTGGAGATGGAGCTGGCTAGATCATCAACAGAGCAATCAGAAACAGGGTGAAAGGCCAAGGTATGTTGACAGGAGGAATTCACTGAAGCGGAAGAAGGCAGTTCCTCACACAAAAGAAGTGGAGCCACAGACTCCCAACAATTCCAGTGTAAGTACCCAGATATTTAAGAATCAGATTCTTTCTATTTAGTTTCTCAGTGGTGTTTATTAGACATGAGTTATGTCCATGTGCTTAGCTGAGCTCTTTGATTCATTCATTTTGGATAGAAAATAGATAAGTAAGTGTAGTTCTGAACCAGTTAACAGCAATTATGTCCTTCTGGGCAGTTTATTTTAAGATTCTAATTAGACTGCAAGGATAGCTGCAATGAGTAGGCTGCAAGTCCTGGAAACATCTGGACACTTTAAGCATCCTGGAGGCCCATATTTCCAAGAAGTGGCTCCAGCTGCTAAAATCTGTGTTGATGTTTTCTAAGCTTGAGAGGCAACCGGAGGGCAGTTTGCAGGAGATAGTCACCTTATGTCAAGACATACATAGAACACAGAACAGCACAACACCGGAACAGACCCTACGGGCCATGATGTCTGTGCCAACCATGATGCCAAATGAAAGTACATTTCTTCTGCCTGCACACGATCCATGTCCCTCCAATACCTTCATGTTCATCTGTCTGTCTGAATGTCTCTTAAATGCCACTATCATGTCTGCTTCCCCCACCATATTTCGGGCACCTACCACTCTCAGTGCAAAAATCTTGCCCTGAACATCTCCCTTAAACTTTCCACCTCTCACCTGAAAGCTATGCCTTCTGGTATTTGACATTTCTACCCTGGAAAAGGGATTCTGAATATCTACGCTATCTGTGCCTCTCATAATTTTATATGCTTCTATCAGGTTTCCTCTCAGCCTCCGATGCTCCAGAGAAAACAGTCTAAATCTGTCCAACGTCATTCACACGCTCCCCAGCATCTTCACATACTTAACCCTTGTTCAATCCTCTCAGCCACATCTAAGTTTCCACACAACACCACCTACTCAGCCATGGTAGCACTTCATCCCAAATTTATACAATAAGGGTTACACTATAAGCCTCCCAATAGCCAGCAGGAGAGAGGAGAACAAATATGTAGACAGATTATGGAAAGGTGTAAAAGCAACAGCGTTGTTGTCGTGGGTTCATTGTGACTGCGAACTGAGTCACTGGAGAGACACAGAGAAAACAATCCAAGTTTGCCCAACCTCTCCTTATAGTTTATTCACTTTAACCCAGGCAATTTCCTGGTAGAGCTCTTTTGTACCTTCTCCAAAGCCTCCACATCCTTCCTATAGCATGGCAACCAGAATTGCACACAATTCTCCAAATCTGGCCTAACTAAGGTTTTATACAGCTGCAATATGACTTCCCAACTTGATACTCAATGCCCAGACCAAGTATGCTGTATGTCTTCTTTACCAGCCTAGCCACTTGTGTTGCCACATTCAGGGAGCTATGGATTTGCACCCAAGAGCCCTCTGTGCATCCATGCTCCCAAGGTCCTGTCATTTACTGTATTACATTCCTCTCGTGTTTGTTCTCCCAAAGTGCAACACCTCACACTTATCCAAACTAAACTCCATATGCTATTTCACCATACACATTTCTAACTGATCTATATTATGCCCTTTGATAATCTTCCTCACCATCCACAGTTCCACCTTTTTCTGTGTCATCTGCAACCTTAATAATCAGCTCATATACATTTTTATCCAAATCATTAAGATATGTCACAAACAACAGAGGTCCCAGCACTGATCCTTTTGGAACACCACTGGTCACGGACCACCTGTCAGAAAACCCCTCTTCCACCACCCTCTGTCTTCTATGACAAAGCAAATTTTAGATCCAATTTACCAACTCACCGTGGATCCCATATGACTTAATCTTCTGGACCAGCCAACCATGAGTGAACTTGTCAAAAGCTTTACTAAAGTGCATGTAGACAGCATTCACTGTCCTACCCTCATCAATCCTCTTCATCAAACTCCTCAAAAAATTCAATCAAATTTGTGAGACAGGATCTCCCCCGCATAAAGCTAAGCTGACTATCCCTAATAAGTCCATGCTTTTCCAAATGTAATGAAATCCTATCCCCCCCCTAAGAATCCACTCCAATAATTTCCCTACCACTGATGCAAGGCTCACTGGCCAATAATTTCTTGGTTTGTCCTTGTTGCCTTTCATAAGTCTGCTGACACCTCGCCCATGGTTATAGAGGGTACAAAGATCTCTGTCAAGGCCCTCCCAGCCTGCTCATGACTGTAATGACCTTGGCAGCTATTGGTAGTGTGATCATTAGCCTTTTTCTGAAGTTAAGAATTGTGACTGGAGAATGTGCAACATTTCAGGAAGGACATTCTAACTGAAGTGCAGACCTGTCACACATTGTTCATTTCTGATGCTTAGGAAGAAGAATTATTCCCTTAACGCCTTTAGGGCATGTCATGTCCAGCTGAGTGTCATACTCCCACACCCCTACTCTTTCCCCTTGCAGCAGCCTTCTCTTCTCTGCATCCAAATGAATTTCCCAGGCATATTGCAATCCAACAGGAATGCTAACTGTTACACCCAAATCCTGGAGCAAATGCTATCCACTGAAGCCTTGATGTCAAGATAATTTCCTTCAGCACCTGGCACAGCGCCAGATCCTGTTAATTTCAGCAACTTCTAACATCCCTAGAGACTACCAGACCCCCATAGATTGAGAGCAACAGCCAGAGGAAGTCAATCAGAAAGCAACTCGCAAGTTGTTGTTGATCCATTTGAATGACGATGTGGAGTTGGCGAGCAGGGCTGGGTGGTCTTTTGTGCTGATTGCGTATCCAGCTGCATGAGACTAACACATAAAATCAGTAATGATAAACATGGTTATTAGAAGGACTGATGGTTTATACACAGTAGGCTCCATTCAGGCAGTGATCACTGGAACATCCCTCAACTCTGGTCTCAAAATAATTTCCAGACCATTAAATTACCAGATTATCATAAAAACTCATCTGGTTCACTGATGTCCTTTTGGGAAGGAAATCTACTTTAACTCCAGACCTGCAGGAATGTGGTTGGCTCTGAACTGCCTTCTGAAATGGCAGCTCAGTTGTATTAATCCAGTACTGCCCGACATTAATGGTAGGATTGATTCCCACACAGCCCTGAGTTGGATTTATTACTGATACATAATGACAACAAACTCTATCATACAGTCTGGCACAGTCATTCTGCTAAATGGGATTAATTCAGATTGAATTTAAGAATTCAGAACTAAATACCAATGAGGCATGTATCATCACTAGCAAAGATAAGATAAGAGATATCTTTATTAGTCACATGTACATCAAAACACACAGTGAAATGCATCTTTTGCGTAGAGTGTTCTGGGGGCAGCCTGCAAGTGTCGCCACACTTCCAGCGCCAACATAGCATGCCTACAACTTCCTAACCTGCACGTTTTTGGAACGTGGGAGGAAACCGGAGTACCCGGAGGAAACCCGCGCAGACACGGGGAGAACGTACAAACTCCATACAGACAGTAGCCGGAATTGAACCCGGGTCGTTGGTGCTGTAATAGCGTTACGCTAACTGCTACAACTACCATGCCTGCCCTAAGTTATATTCTGCCACAAACTGCACTTGTCAGCAATGCCCACAACATGTGAATAGTGCTGTGGCATTACCATCAAGTAAAGAGAAAAGTCCTGTTTCAATGAATAGTATGGATAAGCATGTTAGGATTAGTGCTAGGCAGACCTAAAACTGAGCTGACACTGGATTATATGTATAGTCAGAGCTAAGTGATCCTACAATCAGCAAATCAGTTCGAAACTGTGCAATTCAGCTGCATCTGTTGGTGAATGGCAGTGGACAGTCGGTAACGTAAAACGTGAGTACCCTGTCCTTCAGTATAAGGCGAGGTTGGGCCATTTTCAGCCATGTTCAGGCAGATGTGCTCAATTCATCTTTGCTCCCTACTGAGGTCCCCACCATTGCAGGATCCAGTCCAATTTCCAATGACGTAAAGAAGTGACTGTGAACACAGGATGGAACAGACACGACAGCACCAGCCGACATCCCAGTGGTAGCAGTGGAACTGCTGCTCCATACACCTATAACAGAGGCATGTAGCCAACAATACCAAACATTGCCCAGCTACAACCTTTCCACAACAAGTGGAATAAACAGTAATTATTCCTTCAAACACAACCAGCCATCAGTAAAATAATGTAAAGTGTTATCAACGCAGCCAATAATTGCCAATAATTAACAGGTGTTAAAAGTCTGGGATTTTCCAGGATGATTCGGCTTCCAAACTCACTGCAGTCCTGGTCTAACCAGTGTCAGAGGTGAGATGAGGGTGACTGTCCTTGATATCAATGTAGCATTAAAGCAAGTGTGGCAGCAATGAATCCTGGTAAAGCTCAGGTCGAAGGGAATCAATGCAAATTCTTCACTGCTTGGAGCTATATCTTGCATGAAGGAAGATAGTTCTGGCAGCGAATCATCTGAACCCCTGGACATTGCTGCAGAAGTTCCTCATGTTAGTAGTTCCCCAGACAGATGGCTAGATTTATTTTCATTCATTCATGAGATGTGGGCATCACTGACAAATGCAGCATTTATTTCCGCTGCTATTTGTCTCTGAGTAGATTATAGTGAGTTACCTCCTTGAATTGTTGTAGTCTGTAGAGTGAAGGTAGGCCCATAGAATTTTTATAGTGGGAGTTTTAGAATATAACTCAGTGAAAATCAAAAGATGCTGTTATCATTCCAAGGAGGAGCAACACACAAAAAATGCTGGAGGAACTCAGCAGGTCAGGCAGCATCCATGGAGGGGAATAAACAGTCAACGTTTCGGGCCGAGACCTTTCATCAGGACTGGACGTTGACTGTTTATTTCCCTCCATGGATGCTGCCTGACCTGCTGGGTTCCTCCAGCACTTTTTGTGCATTGCTCCAGATTCCAGCATCTGCAGAAATTTTTGTAACTCAAAAAGGAACTTAGAGATGGTGGAACTTCTATGCACTTGCTGCCCTTGTCCTGATGAAAGTTGTGGTCATGACAAGTGCTATCTCAGAAATCTTAGCAGGTCACTGGTTCTTATAGATAGTCCACACCACTGTCACAATGCGCTAGTGATTGAGGGATGAATGGTGGATGGGGTATCGACTTAATGGGCTACTTTGCTCCAGAGATTGTAAGACTTCTCCTAGTGCTGTTGTGGGGGTGGGGAATATTCCATCACTTTCCTGACATGCCTTGTATGTGGTGTCAGGAGGTGAGTCACTCGTTGAAGGATACTTAGCCTCTGTCCTGCTCACGTAGCCACAGTACTTATGTATTGTGCGGCACTGCAATCATGCTGAATGGGATAGACTCTGACTCAGTGGGCAGCAGAGTGGCACAGCTAGTAGAGCTGCTAGCTCATAGTGCCAGAGACGTGGGTTCAATCCTGACCTCTGGTGTTGTCCGAGTGGAGTTTGCACCTTCTCCCTGTGACCATGTGGGTTTCCCCGGTGCTCTGGCTTCCTCCCACATCCCAAAGATGTGCAGGTTGGTAGGTTAATTGGCCATTGTAAATTTCCCCAAGTGTACAGATGAGTGGTAGAGACTGGGGGGAGTTGATGGGAATGTGGGGAGAATAAAATGGGATTAACGTAGGATTAGTGTAAATGGGTAGTTGTTGTCAGCAGGGATTCAGTGGGTTGAAGGGCCTGTTTCCGTGCTGTATCTCTCCATGACTCAAAATAGATCTGACAGTTCAAAACTGGGCATCTACGAGGAACACTGGGCCATGAGCAGCAGTGGAAGTGTACACCCCACAATTTGTAACCTCATGATCTGGCTCATTCTAAGCATTGCAATCAACCCAGGAGATCAATCCTGGTTCAATCAGACATGCTGGGAGCAGCAGGGGGTGTCCCTAAGAAAGGGGTTCCAACCTGGTGAAACTGCAACACAGAACAACATGCATGCTAAGCAGCAGAAGAAGCAGCCAACAGACAAGAGCCAAGCAGGCTCACAACCAACAGATCAGAACAAAGCTCTGAGGTTCTTCCACATCTAATCCTCAGTTACTGGGAGGAGGAAGCTCCAAACACATCCCCATCATCAACAGTGTGCAGCATGTGAGTGCTAACTGGAAGGCTGAAGCACTCTCAACCATGTTCCACCAGAAATGCCCAACAGATGATCCATCTTGGCTCCTTCCTGAGATCCCCACCATCACAGGAGCCAGACTTCGGCCAGTTCAATTTACTCCACATGGTACCAAGAAAAAGCTGTGGGCACTGGACACAGCAAGGACCACGGACCAGGCAACATCCCGGCTGTGCCTCCGAAGACCTCTACTCCAGAGCTAGCTGAACATCTAGCCAAGCTGTACAGGGTCAGTTATAACACTGGCATCATTCCAACAATGTGCAAAATTACCCAGGTATGTCCTGCTCATCTACAGTGAAAGCAGGACAGATCAAATCTGGCTAATTACCACCCAAACAGTTTAATCGCAGTCACCAGCAAAGTGATGGAAAGTGTCATCGACAGTGCTACCACTTACTCTCTGACAAGCCGCTCACCAATATCCCATTTGAGGTAAGATCCAAAATAAGCAGATGCAGTGGGAAGGCAAAAAGGGTGTGAAGACAATTATGCCTGGAGTGCAGCTTGTTTTTATTCTCTTGAAAACTATATAATGGATGTTTTTATTAATCTTACAGCTATTGAAAATCATGTTGAGCTTAATTGTGCAATCATAACTGTGATGATACATGAAAACTTCTCTGCAGGACTGCTGTGAATAAGTATCCAAGTAATAAGGGCTGATCTAAGGAAGGAATTTGGAAAACCCATAGCATCTGTGTTTGTCACAGGATTCAGTGCTTATTATGAGGTGGTTTGGCCTGAGCAAATTCCTCAGTGGCCTTCCCCAGAGGAAGCCTAACCCAGTCCTGTTTTGCTTCTACTGCAGTTGCAGTTCGTTAAGTCTGAGGTCAATGTAAATAAATATATTTAACCTGGATACCACGTGAAGCAGAAATTCACATCATTGTAGACACTAATTGTTTACAGACCTGAGCCACACTGACGCATTGTTTTCAAACCACATGGTTCAAATAGAAAATCCTACAAAGCTTGCAAAGTGGCTCCATGCCTCCTGTAATCACCCATGTGTGGCAATGATTTACTGGTCTTAGTGGCCACTCATTTCGGCAAGATTGTGAGTTATTGAAAAGGAGTCATCAACTCTCCCAGATCCCCTGGAGCGGCCAGGGATTGAAAATGAATTCCCCCTCCATCCCCTGGACATAATTGGGAGTAATCTGGAAGAACGCCCCTATGGCATTAAAAACATAGCATGTATTTTCTTTACAATTTCTTCTGAACGTTTTAGTCTGTTACAAAAAATATTGGACGTGGGTTAGAATATGGTTTGATGGGCAGTCAAGGATCATTGAAACACTGAAAGGCCCTTGAGGAGATGGGAAGGGAAAAGGGGTAACAGCTATAGGCCTGGAAATCTGTGTTCCAGAAGTCTTGTTGAACTAGGAACATAAGAAGAGATATAGGTTATTTACCCCTTAGAGAAGTTCCACAGCAGCCATGTCAAGACAACATTCAGGCCTGAGCTAAAAATGGCAAGTAACGTTCATGCCACACAAGCGGATGGCTATCAACCGTCACTGAGTCCAACTTGTATACAAGAGCTTGCTGACCCTTAATTATTGCTTCCAAGCCTTAAAAAATATTATCAATATCTTTTGTTTTTCTGTTCATTTTCAGGATCTGGGTGTTGTAACTTTGAACGAACCACACCGAGACCGGAGCTGCAGTTGTAAGTTCTCCCCGTGTCTGCGTGGGTTTCCTCCGGGTGCTCCAGTTTCCTCCCACATTCCAAAGACGTACGGGTTAGGAAGTTGTGAGCATGCTATGTTGGCGCCGGAAGCGTGGCGACACTTGCAGGCTGAATAGTGACCTGTTACATTTAAGATAAGATAGGATATCTTTATTAGTCACATGTACATCGAAAAACACAGTGAAATGCATCTTTTGCGTAGAGTGTTCTGGGGGCAGCCCGCAAGTGTCATCACGCTTCCGGCGCCAACATAGCATGCCCACAACTTCCTAACCCGTACGTCTTTGGAATGTGGGAGGAAACTGGAGCACCCGGAGGAAACCCACGCAGACACGGGGAGAACATACAAACTCCTTACAGACGGTGGCCGGAATTGAACCCGGGTCGCTGGTGCTGTAAAGCGTTATGCTAACCGCTACACTAATAGGTCCTGATGCAGGGTTTCGACCCAAAACGTCAACGATTCCTCTTCTCCCACAGATGCCACTTGACCTGCTGAGCTCTTCCAGCAAATTGTTTGTTGCTTCCACTATTCAGCAAAAGAGGCAATTAGAAGGGGACTTGGTGGGAGACCCTCTTGGTAGAATCTCCTGGAAGCATCTCCTTGGAGAATCTTTTCTGTATTATAAAGAGTGGCGCTCTGGATGCACAAACACTCTAAATACTGATTGACAAATATGACCATGATCACTTGTTAAGTGGCAAAATAGCCATTCTGGAGCCTTCCCTGATATCATCCTGGAGGTTTCGACATTGCCTGATTAGTCATTGTCATGGAGTCATACAGCATGGAAACAGGCCCTTCAGCCCAACTCGTCCATGCCGACCGTGTTGCCCAGTGAGTTAGTCCCATCTGCCTGTTTGGCTCATAGCCCTCTAAACCTCTCTTATCCATGTACTTATCTAGATGGCTTTTAAATGTTGCTAATTTAGATTAATATAGCCATTTATACAATAGTCAAGGGTATTGTGTTTGCTTGTATGCTTGACCATGGTACAAAGCTCACCATGTACCATACTTAATGGATAATTTCAATGCCCTTACACTGTCAATGGATATGCCATATTATTTAACAAAATATCTTTACAGCTCCTCCCCAGGATACAGCAGGGTTCTGTTCCTGAGAACTGTTCATAACCCAAACAGTTTGCAAGTTCGGAAACACCAGCCCACCAGGGGCAATGTGCAGTTAAACTAGGGTGTCTAACGCAACCACTCAGATATCTCTGCAAGATGCAACAACGTTGACACGAACTGAGTTCCCACACGGCAGAAGATGCCTGCAGCCCCGCAGCAGCCAGCAAGGCCGTCCCACCGGTCTCCCAAATGCTCCTTCGTGTGTACAGGCTGGACATAAATCAGGCATTTGTAACCTGGGAGGACCTGTATACAAGTCTCCATGAAGAGATTGTCTTGTCAGTTTCCAACGCTTTCAAAATTTACTCAACCACTCTCCACTCCAGCTCCCTCCGCTAAACTTATCTCCACTAAAACCAGATGCAGCTGCGTATGGATCGAGGTAGGGTCAGGGTTTGTATTTTGAAGTATCTGCCTCACTCCCCCCACCACACAGCTCCCTGACACGTATCCCCTACTCACCCCCCCCCCACCCAACCACCCGTCAGACCGCGTCCTGGCCTGTGTGAAACCCCTCCAGGGGGACACTTTAGATTCACATGAGAGTGAGCTCTTCGACTGCTACATGTCTCTGGCATGCAGAAGTGTTTCCAAAAAAAGACCTGCTTCCAATTTTTAGATTTTGCCTCCTGGCTCTAACCTGCCGAGAAGCAGGAATATTTTTTCCCCTTCCATCAGTTCCACCTAATGTCTTGAAATATTACTCCAAATTTAACGGTAGGACTCTATATGAATCTTATTCCTCCATGCCCGACAGCGAGGCAGATTAGAAGGATGCTTTGTGATGGGTCGGACAGGCTGCAGGGAGAGGTCAGTGGCCAGGGACTGCAGACCAGAAGGATAGCTGTAGGGGATGATCATCCTTCGCTCCCTTGTATGCAGAACAGATCAAAAGGCATGAGTGTGCAGAGGGGTGCTGAACGTGGGAGGTTTTTCTGCATGGATCCACTGGAAATGACGTTTGGTTGCAAAGAAAAGAGTGAGAATTAGGTGGAGGGAGTCTAACCACCGAACTTTGACATTGGCATCACTGAGTTTGCCCTATCAATGTGCTGTGGAGTCACCAATGACCAGAATCTTACCTGGACCAGCCACATAAATACTGTGGCTGCAAGAGCAGGTGAGGGACTGGGTATCTGGCAGCACCAACAGCTCTCACAGCTTGACACCATCCAGGACAAAGCAGCCCGCTTGACGTCACTCCATCCATCATCCTAAGCATTCATTCTCTCCGGCATCAGCGCACTCTGGCAGCAGTGTGGAACCTGTACAAAGTGCACTGTAGTTACTCACAGACTACTCCAACAACACCTCCAAAACCTGTGACCTCTACCACCATCAAGGTAAGATATTTTTATTAGTCACATGTACATCAAAGCACACAGTGAAATACAACTATTTTGTGTAGAATGTTCTGGGGGCAGCCCACAAGTGTCGCCACGCTTCTGGTGCCAACATAGCATGCCCACAACTTCCTAAGCTATACGTCTTTAGAATGTGGGAGGAAACCGGAGCACCCAGAGGAAACCCATGCAGACACAGGGAGAACGTACAAACTCCTTACAGACAGCGGCTGGATTTGAACCAGGGTTGCTGGCACTGTAAATCGTTACATGAACCACTACACTACCATGCCTGCAGCAGCTGCCTGAGAACACCAGCCCTGCAAGTTCCCCTCCGAGTCTCCATCTTGACACTGGAACATTGCCGCCGTGAGGAAAGATCAGGGAGGGTGGGGTTCTTTTCCCCAGAACAGAGGAGGCTGAGGAGGGACAATCGAGGGGTGCAAAATGACGAGGGGCCCGGACAGAGGGGCAGAGATTTACAATAACAGGGGCAGGGATAGTGTAGCTGTTAGCGTAATGCTACTACAGCGCTAGTGACCCAGGTTCAATTCCAGCCACTGTCTGTAAGGGGTTTGTACATTCTCCCCGTGTCTGCGTGGGTTTCTGCCAGGTGCTTCAGTTTCCTCCCACGTTCCAAAGACGTATGGGTTAGGTAATTGTGGGCATGCTATGTTGGTGCCGGAAGCGTGTTGACACTTGTGGGCTGCCCCCAGAACACTCCATGCAAAAGATGCATTTCGCTGTGTGTTTCGATGTACATGTGTCTAACAAATTATTAGGTGGGAGAGGAGGGAAGGCGTTTCCCCAGAAGGTGGGAAGTCTGGGACTCACTGCCTGAAGGGTGGGGCGGTGGGGGGGGGGGAGAGGCAGAGACCCTTCCCACAGTTAAATAGTACTCAGGGGTGAATAAAGAGCCATGACCTGCTGGGTTATGGACCCAGTGCCTGACGGTGGTAGATCTGTTTTGGCCAGACATGACGGGCCAAACGGTCTCCTCCCTCTGTGTTTGATGGGGAAGATTAAAAAGATGGGATTGATGCGGAATTAGTGTAAATAGGTAGTTGAGAGCCAGCATGGATGTGATGGGCTGAATGGGCAGTTTCCGTGCTATATCTCTCTATGTCGATTACTCTGACTTGGAAATATATCACCATTCCTTCATCAACGTTGTGTCTAAATCCTGCAACTCGCTCCCCAGCAGCATTGTGAGACTCCTTTCACCAAAGGGGGTGTAGGAGTTCAAAGCAGCTCACCACCACTTTCTAGGTGGCGATTCGGGATGAGCAATTAATGCTGGCTTTGCAAGTATTGCGCAGATCCTGAAATTGAATAAATAAAAACATTAATTCTGCAGCTGGTAAGTCTAAATGGTTACAATAATAGGAAACAAATAGCTTTGTGGCAAATGATAATGACTGCAGCGCAGGTTACTCACCCTGTCCCCACTTCCCCTTTCAAACGAGAAATAGCTGCACATGTAACAAGTTTGGCTCAGCATCGTTTGTTTTAGGAAACTGAACCCCACTCCCCCCCAATCCCAGCCTCCACCCCCCCCCCAACACCCTGCCTCTTCCCCTATTCTCCACCACCCAACATGCCCAACCTGAGCTAAAATTCCCTTCAAGTGATCACTCTTTGACTCATGAAAGGTGCAGTCATCAATTGATGAATATTTATTGCAACCAATAGTGGGTCCCTAAGGCAGGGCTGATAAACTCTTGTGATGGAACATCCCAGATTACTTGAAACCAGAGCTAGTGGCCCTTTAAGTAAGTAATAAACAGAGACATGGTTTGTTACGTAATAGTCAATGTTACACTTCCAGGTTTATCATATTGACTGATCCTTCTGGTTGCTTCTAATGGTACAGGGTCATCCTTACTGAATAAAAAACACAATGATGCTGGAGAAACTCAGCAGGCCAGACAGCATCCATGGAGAAAAGCAGGCGGTCAACATTTTTGGTCAGGACCCTTCTTCAGGATGCTGCCTGGCCTGCTGAGTTCCTCCAGCATCATCATGTTTTTCATCTAGATTCCAGCATCTGCAGTCCTTTGTCTCTCCAGTGTCATCCTTACTCCTGGATTACATAGCCCACAGTTCCATCATCCTTTAGTCATGGGACTGGGCAGCTTAATTGTCAATCATCCTTAGTTTTAACATTTACGGACCCAGTCTCAATCACTCCTTAGTGCCGGGTGAGAATAAATACTTCCTAATGAATTAGGCATAAGGGTAGACAGCCCTTGTATCTATCACCCTTCTGTTTTAAGTTAAGCATGCTCATTACTACTTACTTGGAACAGTGGTGCTAATTCAGGATCAAACGGCACTGCTGGGGTACTAAATGAGTATTTTGTTTTTACTAAGGAAGACGACTTTGCTAAAGCTACAATAACTGAGGATGTTGCTGAGATGTTGGATAAGAAGAAAATTGCTGTAGAGCTGATATAAAGAAGCTGAAGGTACATAAAGTGGATAAATCACCTGGTCTGGATGGAGGGCATAGTTGCCGAGGGAAGGAAAGATAGGAATTGTGGACATGCTGCCCACCAGCTTCCAATCAAGCTTAGATCCAAGATGGTGCTAAAGGATGCAGGATTGCAAGTGTTATTTCCTTATTTTAAAGAGAAGGTAAACTTTGACAACTACAGGGCAGTAAATGTAACATTGGTGATGTGATAATCAGAATATGCTGTATGTCTATCTTTGACTCTGAGGTTTAGTATAGCTGTTGTTTTTGACATGAGCTCAGGATAAAATCACCTTCTGGAAATTTGGAGGAAACCTGGAAGTGTTGCACCCAGTGAGGGAAGTAGCAGTAGACTACAAAAGGACTTAGACTGGCAGGAGAAATGGACATAGAAAAAAAACTGAGGTGATACATTTTAGTAGGAAGAATGAGGAGAAGCAATGGGAAATTTTTAAAAAGAACAGAGAGACTGAGTGAGTTTGTGCAAATATATTTGTAGGTGGCTCTGTGGCTTGGGAAAGTAGTTAATAAAGCAAATAGGGACTCGAGGTTCATTAACAGACACTTTGCAAAATTTACCAGAATGAGTTCTGATGAGGAATTCAGACTGTTTTGGCAAAAATTCATCAACCTAAAACATCAGTTCTGTTTACTTTGTGACACTCTCCTGACTTGGTGTGTACTCCAGCATTCTCAGTTTTTTTTCCCCCAAGGCTTCTATATAAGTGTAGGTTATTTTGGTTGCTAATTTCATAACGAGACATTTAACCTCAAAACGTACTGCACTTGATTCAGGAATGGTGGATGGGACAATGTGGAGAACATGAACATAATTCAGCTGGCCCTGGAATGCTCAGTGTGGCATTATGAGTAGGACACACTGCAATCTCCTGACATACTTCAAATTGAAAACTCCAAAAACAACAAATAAAGTTAATCTATACCATCCAGGCCTCAAAGGGTCTGTAACTGAGGAAGTTCTGGGCAGTGGGGTGGGGGAGGGATGGTGGAGCACTTAACAGAGCATTTTAAGTTCTACTCTAAACTTCTGTGTCAACTGTGTTGATTTGAATATACTTTATTTTCAGAGTGTAACCTCAACCTTCCCAGGAGACAGCGTTACTGCTTTCTGTATTATATTTGCTTTGCTTTGTTGATTTAATTTCCATTAGTACTTGACTGCGGCCCCCTGTGCCTTGCTAGGATGCCTTTAAGTGTAGTTTCACGGTATTGTTCTGTGCCTCTCCAGAGAGCACATTTCTCTCAGTTTCCACTGCAGACTTTACAACAAAAATAAACTCGGCCTTGCCCTTTCCTGGGATATCTGCTGGGAGTTATGCAAGTGAATAGACTCAGCCTTCCCAAATTTGTGTCGGTTGCATGCTTCATTCTAGCTGGACCAGATAAAGTTGAATTGATAAGAATGAAGTGTTTTCCATATACGGGCTGTAATTTTAAGCAATTTTCAATTTGTTTATGGCGGGCACAAATCCACAACAATAGCATCCAATTCAACAGTAAAACCACTGGTATAACATGTGACTCAATGGTGATGCCCTTCTCTGAGTCACAAGGCTGCTGGTTCAAATCCCACTGCAGAGACTAGAGTGTAAATATTTTGGGCAACACTCCAGTACTGGGGGAGTGCTGGAAAAGTTGCCTTTTAAATGAGACACTAAAGTGGGTGGCACAGCCAGGAGAGTTGCTGCTTCACAGCTCCAGTGATCCAAGTTCATTCCTGCCCTCTGGTACCACCTGCGTGGAGTTTGCACCTTCTCTCTGTGAATGCGGGGTTTTCTCCACGTGCTCTGGTTTCTTCCCACATTCGTAAAAAAATGTGTGGGTTGGTCATAGAGCAATACAGCATGGATACAGGCCCTTTGGCTCAAAGAGTCCATGCCAATCATGGTGCCTACCCAGCTAGTCCCAATTTCCTGTGTTCAGCCCATGTCTCTCTATGCCCCACCCCTGCATGTACATATTCAAGTGTTTCTTAAATGATACTATTGTACCTGCCTCAACTACTTCCTCTGGCAGCTCGTTCCATATACTCACCGGCCTCTGTGTGAAAAAGTTGCCCATTGCTCCTTTTAAATCTTTCCCCTCTCACCTTAAATCTATGCCCCTAGTTTTGGACCCCGCTTCCCTGAGGAAAAAACTGTTACCACCCATCTTATCTGTGCCCCTCTTGATTTTATAAACCTCTATAAGATCACCCCTCATTCACCTACTCCAAGGAATAAAGACCTAGCCTGGCCAACCTCTCCCTATAACTCACACCCTCTAGTCCTGGCATCATCCTTGTAAATCTTTTCCACATTCCTTCCAGTTTAACCACATCTTTTCTATAACAAGATCACCAAAACTGTACACAGAACTCCAAGTGCGGCCTCACCAACGACTTATACAACTGCAACGTAGTATCCCAACTCCTATACTCAATGCCCTGACTGATGAAGGCCAGGGTGCTATACACTCTTTTCACCACCCTGTCTACCTGTGACACCACTTTCAACGAGCTATGCATTTGTACTCCTAGGTCCCTCTGTTCCACTACACTCCCTAGTGCCCTACCATTCACAGTATAAGTCCTACACTGGTTTGACTTTCCAAAATGCATCACTTCACACTTAACTGTTTTGAAATCCATATGCCACTCCTCGGCCCACTTCCCTAACTGATCAAGATCCCCCTGTAATCTACAATAATCCTCTTCACTATCAACAACACCTCCTAATTTTGTGTCATCTGCAAACTTACTGATCAAGCCATGTGCATTCGCATCCAAAATCATTTATTTAAATAACAAACAACAAAGGTCCCAACACTGACTCCTGCAGCACACCACTAGTCACTGGCCTCCATTCTGAGAAACAACCTTCAACCTCCACCCTCTGCTTCCTACCTCCAAGCCAATTTAATTGCCAAGCCAATGGTAAATGAATTGGCTACTATAAATTGCCCCTGGTATGTAGATAAGTTGTAGAATCTAAAGGGGCTGTTGATGAGGATGTGGGGTGAATAAAATGGGTGCAGTTGGATTTGTGTAAAAATGTGTGCTGGGTGGTCAACACAGACTGGTGGGCTGAATCTCCCTATGACTCTAAACAAAGTCTCTCTGAGAATGATGCAAAAAATTCCACAGCATTATTTTGAATAACCTGGCAAATGCTTAGCCTGCCAATATTCATCCCACAGTCAACATCACTTAAATAGATTACCCGAGCATTATGGCATTAGTTGCTGTGGGCAAATTGGGGACAATGTTTCCTACATTACTTAAAAATTTACACGCTTAAAAATTTCCTTCATTAGCCGGACAGTGTTTGAAAAATCCTGAAACCATCCTTTCACACTTTTTTCTTTAAACTGGTAGTAAAAATCAGAAAGGTAAACAAAATAAACTACAGTGGAACTGGAGAGAATAAGTGACAGGTTATCAGGATTTACAGAGGGACCTTGATCAGCTGGGTAAGTGGTCCAAGGAATGGCAAATGGAGTTTAATTCGGATAAGTGCGAGGTATTGTATTTTGGGAAGGTAGGTCAGGGTAGAATTTTCACAGTGAACAGTAGGGCCCTGTTGTAAAAAAGAGGAACCTCAGAGTACATGGTTCCCTGAAAGTGGCATCACAGGTAGACAGGGTGGTGAAGAAGGCTTTTGGCACGCTGGCCTTCGTCATTCAGGGCACTGAGTATAGAAGTGGGGATGTTATGTTGCAGTTGTACAAGACTTTGGAATATTGTATTCAGTTTTGGTCGCTCTGCTAAAGGAAAGATGCCATTAAGCTGGAAAGATTGCAAAGGAGATTTACGAGGATTTTGCTGGGACTCGAGGAACTGAGTCATGGAGAGAGGTTGAGCACATTGGGACTTTTTTCACTGGCTTGTAGGATAATGAGGGGTGATCTTATAGATGTGTATAAAATCATGAGGGGCATAGATAGGGTGAATGCGCACAGTCTTTTTCCCAGGGTTGGGGAATCCAGAACTAGAGGCCATCGGTTTAGGGTGAGAGGGGAGAGATTTAATAGGAACCTGAGGGTCAACTTTTTCACCCAGAAAGTGGTCAATATATGGAATGAGCTGACAGAGGAAGTAGTTGAGGCAGGTACATTAACAACATTTAAAAGGCACTTGGACAGGTACATGGATAAGAAATGTTTAGAGGGATATGGGCCAAATGTAGGCAAATGGGACTAGCTTAGATGGGCATCTTGGTCAGCATGGACCAGTTGGGCCGAAGGACCTGTTTCCATGCTGTATAACTTTATGACTTCAAGTTACTTTTCGCCAAAGAAAACCATTTGACAGGTGACAGGGATTTCACATCTGAAGCCGACCTGCTCTGAAAGTGTCAGTGGTGACAATGGCCAAAGCTAACTTGGTGCATTGTCTCATGAACTCACTGTGAGGACTGTTCAGTGAGGAGTTGATCCTATATATATATAGGATCAACTCCTCACTGAACAGTCCTCACAGTGAGTTCATGAGACAATGCACCAAGTTAGCTTTATATATATATACACATGTGTGAATGTGTGTGTGTGTGTGTGTGTGTGTGTGTGTGTGTGTGTGTGTATGTGTGTTTGTGTGTGTGTGTGTGTGTTTATAATAAAAACAAGGAATACTGGAAATATTCAGCAGGCCAAGCAGCAGCTGTGGAAAGAGAAGCAGAGTTCATATTTCAGGTCTGAGACTTTCATCAAAACCAGGAAAGAGAGAAAACAGGTTAGTTCTAGGTGGAAGCAAAGCTGAGGGACGAGGATAAAACAAAGTGACTATCTCTGACTGGGTCGCTGATAGAGGCAGCATCTGCAGTTCTTTTTTTGGTTAACGGTGGGGAGGGACGAGTGGACAAGGGAGTCGCGGAGAGAGTGGTCCCTGCGGAAAGCAAAGAGAGGGGGTGAGGGGAAGATGTGCCTGGTGGTAGGATCCCATTGGAGGTGGCGGAAGTTGCGGAGAATGATGTGTTGGATGTGGAGGCTCGTGGGGTGGTAGGTGAGGACAAGGGGAACCCTGTCCCTGTGATGTCAGTGGGGAGAGGGGGTGAGGGCAGACGTGCAGGAAGTGGAGGAGATACGGGTAAGGACAGCGTTCATGGTGATGGAAGGGAAACCCTGGTTACTGAAAAAGGAGGGCATCTCTGATGTCCTAGAATGGAAGGCCTCATTATAGGAACAGATGCAGCAGAGACAGAGGAACTGAGAGAAGGAGATGGCGAACTTACAAGTAGCAGGCTGGGAAGAGGTTTAGACAAGGTAACTGTGGGAGTCCGTGGATTTATATAAGATGTCTGTGGTTAATCTGTCTCTGGAGATGGAGACAGAGAGATCCAGAAAGGGGAGAGAGGTTTTCGGAGATGGACCAAGTGAATCTGAGGGCAGGGTGAAAGTTGGAGGCAAAGTTGATGAAATTGATGAGCTCAGCACAGGTGCAGGAAGCAGCACCAATGCAGTCATCAATGCAGCGGGGAAAGAGTTGGGGGGTGTTACTGGTGTAGGCTTGGAACATGGACTGTTCCAAGTAGCTGATTATCTGGTTGTTATCTCTCTGTTGTTTGAGGAAGTTTGATTTGTGCAAATTGGCTACTTTGTTTCCCAATATTACAAAAATGACTCCCCTCCAAAGTATTTAAATGACTGGAAAACAGTTCAGGAGGTCCTGAGGGATGAAAGACATTTCTTGCTTTTTTATTTATCATCCAATAACAACTCTTAAGGACAGTTGGACAGGTACATGGATAGGAAAGGTTTATTAGGTTATGGGCCAAACGCTGGTAAATGGGACTAGCTTGGACAAGCATGTTGGTCAGCCTGGACCAGTTGGGCTGAAAGGCCTGTTTCTGTGCTGAATGACATTATAACCCAATGACTCTGTTCCCAATCAGAGAATAACCTAGCTCAAGATATTTTGGTAGAACCAGACGCCAAATTGTACTGACTTAAGATTGCAAGCTTCAAAAAAACAGACAAATGGGACCAGCTCAAGTCGGCACCTTGGCCAAGTTGAATGAGTTCCATTGACAGGTCTTTTCCATGCTGTATAACTCTATGACGCTATGACTCTATGACATGAGGAAAAACAATGAACTCAGTGATCCAGAATATATTGTCTGAATGTGGAGAAAACAAATCCAACAGTAACATTCAAAAGGTAAATTAGTAATTAATTTAAAGGAATGAAACAGGACAGTAGGCAAGAGCACTCACGTGAGATTAAGTGGATTACTCTACCAAAAAGCCTGTACTGGAAAAGTAACTTCTTTCAGTGCCCTATTGTTCTGTGATTCTCTGATTATCATGGGAACAAGATTGGAAGACAATAACAAAATGCTGCTGGCTTCAGTGACAAAAGATAAAGTGTTTTTCATATTTGCCATAAAGAACTTGAAACAATCTTTCTAAATGGACAAGATTAAATCTGAGCTGCCCTCTTATGCATTAGCTTCAATAAAAGCAAAACTGCCTTCCTTCACTCAGACCACAAGAATGTTATACAAAAGGATGAGATGCAGACTCTTGGCTACAATTCTGTGTAATTCTGACCACAAGCAGAAGAAAATTCTCTACATGTCTTTTGCTCACTACTTCATTTCATTTCCTCAGGAATAGTTTGCGGATAATTGGCATGGAATCTGCATAACTTCAAGTGATCACCATCAGAGTAACACAATGCTCTTCTGGAGAAGGATGGGATGGAAGTGGGGTGGGGGTGGGTTGTGAACAGGATGGAGCTATAGTGTTACAGGAAGTTACAGGGATAGTGATAGGGAAACTGGATAATATCAAATATAAAGCTCCTTTAGCACTTCTTCTTTCCTGATACAGATGTGTTCTAGAATATCAGCATGACATCCCTTACATCTCCAGCCTCCATGTCCTTCTTCCTGGTGAATAAAGCTCTTTTCCGTTGCAGCATCATCCCTTTTTGCCAGCTACCCTTCCTGTTTTGCCCTTTCCCTTTTGTTCATCACTTTCCCAACCATTTACATGATCTTACATTTGCTTTAAAACTGTTACATTCCAGTTCTGATGACAGCTCATCAATGTGAATTGCCAACCTTATTTCTCCATAGATGTTGCTTGTTAACTATTTCCAGCGATTTTTATTTAGATTTCTAGAATCAGCAGTATCTTGCTTTGGTAAGATTGACTGAGAAACGTTTAAGTTATGGTCCCTTCAAGTGGGTGCCTTGAGTCTCCTGGGTTCTTAATAGTCATTTTGTGGCCTGCTCAGGACACTGGTAAAAGAAGAGGGTTTATGTGTATAAGTCTCAATGGTTTAAAGGTCTTTTGTCATTTATGAAAGCCTGCGATGTGGTCAGGAACCTTGCTGGGTGATCTACATCACACAAAGTATGTGTTTGAAGACGCTTTTTAATGTAATCCACTTCATTGTCAATTCCCACACATGATCCCCTGTCTACTTCTGATACCTTCAGTGACATGACCCATAAAGGTCACACTTACTAAAAGAGACTTGGCGTATAGCTCTGTGGCAGTCACAGAGTCAGAGTCACACAGCACGGAAGCACAACCTTCGGCCAAACTCGTCCATGCCGACTTAGGTGCTGACCTGAACTAGTCCCATTTGCCTGTGTTTGGCCCATATCCCTCTAAACCATGTCTAAGTGTCTTTTAAACGTTGCAGTTGTACCCACCTCTACCACTTCCTCTGGCAGCTCATGACATATATGCACCACCCTCCGTGTGAAAACCTTGTTCTTCTGGTCCCCCTTAAATATTTCCCCTCTCACTTTAAACCTCTGCCCTCTGGTTTTAGACTCTCCTGCCTTGGGGAAAAGACTGTGACCATTCACCTTATCTATGCCCCTCATGATTTTATAAACCTCCATAAGGTCACCTCTCAGCCTCCTTCGCTCTGGGGGAAAACTGCCCCAGCTTATCCAGTCTCTTCCTATAACTCAAACCTTCCACTCCCGGTAATATCTTTGTGAATCTTTTCTTCACCCTTTCCAGTGTAAACACATCCATCCTGTAGCTAGGCAACCAGAACTGCACACAAGACACCAAGTGCAGTCTCACCAATGTTTTGTACAGCTGTACCATGATGTCCTGACTCTTGTATTCAGTACCCTGACCGATGAAGGCAAGCGTGTTAAACAACTTCTTCACCACCCTGTCTGCCTGTGCCACCACCTTCAGAGAACTATATACCTGTACCCCTTGGTGTCTCTGTTCTACCACACACTGCAGATCCCTGTCATTTACAGTGTAAGTCATGCCCTGGTTTAACTTCCCGAATTGCAACACTTCGCACTTGTCTGAGTTAAATTCCATCTGCCATTCCTTGGCGCACTTTCCCAGTTGATCTAGATCCTGTTCTAATCTTAGATAATCTTCTTCATTGTCCACTATACCACCAATTTTGGTATCATCCGCAAACTTACTAACCATGCCACGTACGTTCTCTTCACTTTCATCTTATTTGCCATTCACCATCAATCTGATTACTGAGCTGAGAGAAAATGGTTTGCTTCGGTCCTCAGCTCCAGTCACTCCTGCTCCTTATTGCATACATATGGTCCACGCACAAGTCTAGTACTCATTCCTTGACAAGAAACACAGTGTTCGTGCCCTTCTCAGTTAACATTATATAACTTGTATTCCTTGAAGGGTGTCTATGTAATTTGGACATCATCTAAGAAGGAACTTTCGCATGAAGATCAAATTTTGGACTTGTTTTAAGAATTAGCAACACCATAGATGAATTTCAAAGTGCTTCACACAACTGATTTTCTTTATTGATGTATTATTGCAGGGAGATACAGCAGCCAGTTTGTGTACATCAAAGCCTAAAGAACAACACTAAGACAAATATCAGATTATCTACTGTTTTAAGGATGTTGATTAAGACATAAATGCTGAGCAGGTTACCAGGAGAGCTTCTTCTCTTCATCTTCTACATTCACCTATGAAAACAGCTTAATGTTACAGGTAATATATGGCTCTTCTGATCCCCTGGGATGCATTGATAATGAGAATGAACTCTTAACTTTCTAAATGCTACATCTCAGCTAAAACAGAAGACATGGGAGAGAAAGAGAAAGAGCAAGGTTGCAGAGTTTAAAGACAGAGACAGAGGGCTATGCAAGATTCAGGTATTTATTTAAATATGTCAGCTCAATATATAAAAAGCTTCCCCGAGGATAGGAGGTTGAAAGTGAAAGTATGAACATTGTCTAGACTAGTTGACTTCAGCCTATCAAAGTGAGGCGCCTTAAGACATGATATACTCCACTTGACAATGAACATGCTCTAAAATTCCCCACTGCCCTTACCCTGAACTCACATTTTGCCCTAATTTTTCCTATCTCCTGTAATGTTCCCTCTAAGCTCATCTTATCCACAACACCCGGTCCCTTCTCCCTCAGTCCTATTCCCACTAACCTAATGGCCACATTTCTCTTCCTGCCTTCCAATTTAGTTAATACTGATAACAATTCTTTCTCTTTGGGACCTGTTCACCTCTCCTTCAAATATGCTTTCATCAGGGTGAGTTCAAATTAGTTATTTTTTCCCTATTGATTCTGTTCTTTCCTGTCTGTCTCCCAGTGAATACAGGCCCAGGTGACCCAGCAAACTTAGAAATATCACATTCAGTTTCCTCATCGCCGGTACCCGTGCTAACCCCAGGTTACAAGTTGCCATCCCAAGAAACAATCATTTATTCCTACCCTGTGTTTTCTATCCATCAATCAATGATCAATTCATGTGATTATATTATCCCAGTCTTGCTTGCGTGCATTAATTGTCACACTAACCCCTTATGTGGCGTTAATTAGAGGTCTTATGAAAATCCATCGGTTTTCCCTTGTCTATTCCATTTGTGACATCCACAACAATCTCCAGTAGGTTTATCAGACATGATTTTCCTTCCATATATCCATGTTGTCTTTATCTATTCCTGCTAATTTTTCCAATTTGTCCTGTTTTCACATGCTTTATAATAGACAAGCGTTTTCCTGACGTTAAGCTAACTACTCTATAGTTCCCTAATTTATCTATCTTTTTTAGATAGTGGCATTACATTTACCTCCGTCCAACCTACAGGAACTGTTCTATATATAGAAGATGACAACGTTCATAAAGTGGCATTCTTGCAGGAGTTTTATTGCCTCTGTTAATTTGATGCCTTGAGACTTCCTCAGTAACCAGAGTCCATGTTGAGGTCTCACAGTGCCACTCCCTCCTGACTGTTCATTTCTGTGTTACCACCATTCCTGAGAATCTAGCCTGCCAGTGGGACAGGATATACCTAAGGATGCTAATTGATGACTTAGGACATTGGCTAGAAGATGTACGTCACTCTATGCTTGACTGATCTGCTGGGCAACTATCTTAATTTTGAAAGACCCAGATATTGGTAGTGAAGGTTTGCCTTCGCTGTGTCTGAGACTGTGTGGTTAGATTTTATTTTCGTTATTGTTTTCATTTTGATTAACTAATGACTGACTTATTGGAGTGGGTTTCATTGGGAAATTAAAGTTAACCACAATGCCGTGGATCTGGAGCCAGTTCAACCATACTGGGGAAGGATAGCAAATTTCCTTCCCTAAAGATCGTGGTGAAGAGACTGCAGATCTGGAACAACAACCAATCTGCTGGAGGAGCTCAGCCGGTCGTGCATCTGTGGCGGGAACCAAATTATTCATGCTTCGGGGTTCATCATGGTGAAGCAGATGTTTTATAATGATAATCCTGTGATTTCATATCAACCTCACTGAATCATGAATAAAACTTCTATAGTTTCAATTACATAAGGTGGAGTAATTACATCTTTTAATATATGCACTAAACATGCCATGTAAAATTGTTACACCTATCTACTTCAATGATATCTTTCAATATTCTGTAGCCTCTTCCTGCTATAAAGCAAGCAGGCAATTTTTGTGTGATCTGCAAACCTCTTCACTATGACTCCTACACCTACATCATTGGTATATATCGCAAAAAACAAGCCATTGAGCCCTTGCAACTCCAATGAACACAAAGTTCTGGTCCCTAAATTATCTGCCAACTATTAAAGTTCTCTTTGAGTGTCTCCAGTTGCTCTACAATTATTTGTTTCCAGTCCAATGTTGCTTAATCATTTCGCATCAAATTAACCTCACTGCAACCGAGGAAGTTTGCCAAAAAAAAGGCAGTGCAGATGCTGGAAACCTGAAATTAGGACAGAAAATGCTGGAAACAGTCAATAGGTCAGGCACTGAGACAATTTTGGATTTAGTTTGTCACTTTCCCTTGGAGCCCAAGGACTTTTACTTTTCTGGTCTGTTTGCCATTCTAGGATCAGGTTAAATGCCTTGAAGTCCACATCAAACATGTTACCTATTCTGCTTCCTCAAAACACTCAGTTGTTAGCCACAACCTACTGTTAATAGATTCCAGTTCTCAGTCTTTGATTTATTCATGCTTTTTTAAATGATGATGAAAATTATCCTTCAGAATCTTTCCAATAATTGTCCCACCAACATTGTTGCGTCATGCTAAACAGTATCATTCAACATTCAAATGATACTGAATTTGGGAGTCCCTTAATGGAAGCATGTTTGATTTGTATTCTCTTTGAGCATCTCCAACTGCTCTACAATTATTTGTTTCCAGTCCAATGTTGCTTAATCATTTCTCATCAAATTAACCTCACCGCAACTGAGAAAGTTTACCAAAAAAAGCAGAACATATGCTGGAAATCTGAAATGAGGACAGAAAATGCTGGAAACAGTCAATAGGTCAGGCAACATCTTGGGAAAAAGAAACAGAGTTAACGCTTCAAGTCAAAGAGAAAGGGTCTCCAACCTGAAATATTAACTCTGTTTCTCTCTCCACCAATGCTACCTGACCGGCTGAGTGTTTCCAGTATTTTTTGGAGAAGTTTTACTCATGTTCTTTCTATATTTGTCCTTTTTCTACTACTATGCTAAATCTAATTGAGTACAATTGCAAACACCAAACTGTTGGTGTTGGCGGGCAGCTTAAAAGGCAAACAGCCTCTAGAGCGGGCAGCGTCAGAGCGGGCAGCGGAGTGAGAGGGAAGCAGAGTGGTCGGGCTTTGGCACAAGGGGCTTCGGCACACAGGGACTTCGCTAAGAGGAAGCTGGTAAGCCTGAGTACATGCTGCTGAGATATAAGGTAAGGTCTGGTGGGTACTTTTTATCTTGATTTGTTGTAACTAATCTGAGAGCAGGATATGGGGGAGACAGTTACAGCAGTGATGTGCTCCGTATGTGGTATGTGGGAGGTCAGGGTCAGCACAGTTGTCCCTGATGACCACACCTGCAAAAGGTGCATCCAGCTGCAGCTCCTAGCAGACCGAGTTAGGGAATTGGAGAAGCAGCTGGACGAACTACGGATCATTCGGGAGGCGGAGGCAGAGATAGATAAGGGTTATCAGGAGATAGACACGCCGACAAGACAGGAGGAGAGTAATTGGGTAACTGTCAGGAGAGGGAAGGGGAGCAGGGTGAGAGAGCAGAGCACCCCTGTGGCTGTCCCCATCAATAATAGGTATACCGCTTTGGATACTGTTGGTGGGGATGACCTACCAGGAACTAATTGGGGAGGTCTGGCCTCTGGCACTGAGAGTGGACCCTCAACTCAGAAGGGGAAGAAGGAAGAGAGGAGAGTGGTAGTGATAGGGGATTCTATAGTCAGGGGGATAGATGGGATATTCTGTGGGGATGATCGGGAATTCCGGATGGTCTGTTGCCTCCCTGGTGCCAGGGTCCGGGATATCTCAGATCGGGTTCAGGTTATTCTCAGGAGGGAGGGAGTGAACCCAGATGTTGTGATCCATGTAGGGACTAATGACGTGGGCAGGAAAAGAGAGGAGGTCCTGCGTAAGGAGTTCAGGGAGTTAGGTGCTAAGTTGAGGGGCAGGACATCCAGGGTAACAATCTTAGGATTGCTACCTGTGCCACATGCGAGTGAGGAGAGGAATAGGAAGATTAGGCAGATTAACACGTGGCTGAGGGGATGGTGCGAGAGGGAGGGCTTCAGGTTTATGGATAATTGGGATTTGTTCCAGGGAAGATGGGATCTGTTCCAACGGGATGGTTTACTCCTGAACTGGAGGGGTACTGACATTCTTGCAGGAAGGTTTGCTAATGCTGCTCGGGGGGGGTTTAAACTAAATTTGCAGAGGGAGGGGATCCAGAATGAGACAGAGGATAGCGAGATGGAGGGTAGAGGACAGGTAGGAACTACACAATTTCAGAACATTAATACGAATGGAGGGAGGAGAAATGGGTTAAAAATCCTATATCTGAATGCACGGAGTGTCAGGAATAAGGTAGGCGAGCTTGAAGCTCAGATACGAATGGGTAAGTATGATGTTGTTGGGATAACGGAGACATGGCTGCAGGGAGATCAGACCTGGGAAATGAATTTTCAAGGGTATACATGCTATCGTAAGGACAGGAAGGTGGGCAGAGGGGGTGGGGTGGCCCTGTTGGTGAGGAATGAGATTCAGTCCCTTGCAAGGGGGGACATTGAATCAGGAGAAGTAGAGTCAGTGTGGATAGAACTGAGGAACTGTAAGGGCAAAAAGACCCTAATGGGTGTTATCTACAGGCCTCCGAATGGTGGCATGGATATTGGGTGCAAGCTGAATAGTGAGTTAATGTTGGCATGTGGCAAGGGTAATGTCACAGTAGTTATGGGGGATTTCAATATGCAAGTGGACTGGGAAAATCAGGCTGGTACTGGACCCCGGGAAAGGGAGTTTATAGAGTGCCTCCGGGATGCATTCTTGGAGCAGCTGGTACGAGAGCCGACCAGGGAGAGGGCTATTCTGGATTTAGTGCTGTGTAATGAGCAGGATTTGATAAGAGAACTCGAAGTAAAGGAGCCATTGGGAGGTAGTGACCATAACATGATAAGTTTTTATCTGCAATTGGAGAGGGAAAAGGGCAAATCAGAAGGGTCAATTTTGCAGTTGAACAAAGGAGACTATGGAGCCATGAGGGAGGAGCTGGCTAAAGTTGACTGGGCGGGCATCCTAGCAGAATTGTCAGTGGAACACAATGGCAGGTATTCTTGGGAATAATGCACAAGGCGCAGGATTGGTTTATTCCCCAGAGAAGGAAAGACTCAAAGAGGGGAAAGGGGCCACCGTGGCTGACAAAGGAAGTCAGAGATAGCATTGTGTTAAAAAGGAAGAAGTATGGCAGAGCCAAGCTGAGTGGGAAGATAGAAGATTGGGAAATTTTTAGGGTGCAGCAGAATTTAACTAAAAAGGTAATTCGGGAAGAAAAAATGAGGTACGAAGGCAAGCTAGCCAGGAATATTAAGGAGGATAGCAAAAGCTTTTTTAGGTATGTGAAGGGAAAGAAGTTAGTTGGGAACAATGTTGGGCCCTTGAAGACCGAATCGGGTGAAATTATTACAGGAAACAGGGAGATGGCAGTCGAATTTAATAAGTACTTTGGATCTGTCTTCACGGGGGAAGACGTAAGAAATCTCCCAGAAGTAAGGATAGACAAAAGGCAGAGGGTGACAGAGGAACTGAAGTGGATTGACATTAGGAAAGAAATGGTGATGGGTAGACTAATGGGGCTGAAGACTGACAAATCCCCAGGTCCAGATGGTCTGCATCCCAGGGTACTAAAGGAGGTGGCTCTAGAAATTGTGGATGCATTGGTGATCATTTTCCGATGTTCCTTAGATTCGGGGTCAGTTCCTGAGGATTGGAGAATGGCTAATGTTATCCCACTTTTTAAGAAAGGAGGGAGGGAGAAAACAGGGAACTATCGTCCAGTTAGCCTAACATCTGTGGTGGGGAAGATGCTAGAGTCCATTATTAAGGATGAAATAACGGCATATTTGGATAGCAATGATAGGATTGGGTTGAGTCAACATGGATTTACCAAGGGCAAATCATGCTTGACTAATCTACTGGAGTTTTTTGAGGATGTAACCAGGAAAATAGACGAGGGAGATTCGGTGGATGTTGTATACCTCGACTTTCAGAAGGCATTTGATAAAGTGCCGCACAAGAGATTGGTGGGTAAAATTAGGGCTCATGGAATTGGGGGGTGGATATTAACATGGATAGAAAACTGGTTGGCGGATAGGAAACAAAGGGTAGGGGTGAATGGATGTTTCTCAGAATGGCAGGCCGTGACTAGTGGGGTGCCACAGGGCTCGGTGCTGGGACTGCAGCTGTTTACGATCTATGTTGATGATTTAGATGAAGGCATTGTGAATAACATTAGCAAGTTTGCTGATGATACAAAGTTGGGTAGCAGTGCGACATGTGTAGAGGAAGTTAGGAGAATTCAAGGTGATTTGGATAGGTTGGGTAAGTGGGCAGATACTTGGCAGATGAAGTTTAATGTGGATAAGTGTGAGGTTATCCACTTTGGGAGCAGGAACAGGAAGGCGGATTATTATCTGAATGGTGTGGAGTTGGGTAAGGGGGAAATACAAAGGGATCTAGGAGTCCTTGTTCATCAGTCACTGAAAGTGAATGAGCAAGTGCAGCAGGCAGTGATGAAGGCTAATGGAATGTTGGCCTGTATTACAAGAGGAATTGAGTACAAAAGCAAAGAGATTCTTTTGCATTTGTACAGGGCCCTGGTGAGACCACTCCTGGAGTATTGTGTACAGTTTTGGTCTCCAGGGTTAAGGAAGGATATCCTGGCTATAGAGGGCGTGCAGCATAGGTTTACGAGGTTAATTCCAGGGATGTCGGGACTGTCTTATGCTGAGAGGTTGGAGAGACTGGGATTGTACACGCTGGAATTAAGAAGATTGAGAGGGGATCTGATTGAAACATACAGGGTTATTAAGGGATTGGACAAGATAGAGACAGGAAATATGTTCCAGATGTTGGGGAAGTCCAGGACCAGGGGGCATGATTTAAGAATAAGGGCTAGGCCATTTAGGACAGAGGTGAGGAAAAACTTCTTCTCCCAGAGGGTTGTGAATTTGTGGAATGCACTGCCTCAGAGGGCAGTGGAGGCCAATTCTCTGGGCACTTTCAAGAAGGAGCTAGATAGGTTTCTTATAGATAGGGGAATCAAGGGATATGGGGACAAGGCAGGAACAGGATATTGATTGTTGAGGATCAGCCATGATCTCAAAATGGCGGTGCAGACTCGAAGGGCCGAATGATCTACTTCTGTTCCTATTGTCTATTGTCTATTGTCTATATTCTTGCATTGCACTTGCCCAACTTCATTCCCCAGAACTAAATCTGGAACGACCTTCTACCTTGATGGGATTGTTGTGCAATCATTCAAAAAGTTCTCTTAACTGCATTTTACTAAATGTACCTCTGCTACGCTATTTACACATTTCTGCTTCAGTTAATGTTATTAGTTGAAATTCCCTGCTTTTACTAGCTGTGGTGACGTGCTGTACACTGCCATCATAAAATGGTTACATGGGATGAGATTGGGTTGGGGGGGAGACACAAGAGACTGTAGATGCTGGAATTTAAGGATGCTTTCATTGATATTGTCCATTCTTGTGAAGTACGTGCACATGCTCCTTGACCCCACCTCCCTCCCCACAGATAAAGTATCTGTCTAACTTTCCAACGCTTTCACCAAGACCTCAAGTGCAATGTTGATAAACTGGGTGCTGCTCTCTCCCAAGTTCAATTGTTCTTCTGGGTTTAGATTCAGCTTATAACAATTGTCAGCACTTCTTCCGGACTCAATGTATTTCTGCTTTTTGCAGCACAGGCTACCTTAAATAAAGATAGCAAGTGTCACTTTTGGGTGCCCTGCTGCTGTGTGCAGCCTTTCAACAGTGCAATTAGGACAAGCAGCCTGCAGAAGTGATGTAAATTAGCAGACTGCATTAAAATATTTCCCCCACATTACAATGAAGCTGCACAAAATATCCCCGATGAATATTAAATGTTTATACAGTATTAAGGTGGGTCAACAAATTAATTATTTTTGTTGTTTATCAAAATAATTTCAGTGTCTGGTTCCCTGGCATTTTATCTATCATTGCCTTTTGAAAAAATATTCTGATGCATTTTGTTCAAAAATCAACATTTTCCCAAACTTTTTCCCACTTCTTACCATAGAAAATGGTCCAAAAAGTACTTGAAGGTGACAAGGTGAGGTGAACTAGACTCTGTTCACAGCAGAAATGATCCTACTGTCCAGAACCAGATCTGGCAGGAATCAAGCACTGAGGGAGAAAGGAAACTAAATCTTGTTGGAGATTGCATGGTGGAGGCCCTTTATAGAATTGCAGTTGCCCAGTCAGTTCTTTGAGCCTCTTCCACCATACATTCAGTTAATGGTTGATACATGGCTCAACTATATTAGTCCACTTTTGGTCCCTATCCTCAGATGGTTGGACATAGTGAATGTGGAAGTATGCCTGAGTGGGAAAGGAAGCAATAGAAAGGGACTTCGATGAGTGCTGGCAGTGTCAACCCTACAGTGGAGGGTTCTTCAGTGAATTTCTGATGACCTAGAATACAATCTATCTGTTCTTTAGATTAGATTAGATAAGATAAGATATCTTTATTAGTCACATATACATCGGAACACACAGTGAAATGATTCTTTTGCATAGAGTGTCCTGGGGGCAGCCCGCAAGTGTCGCCACTCTTCCAGCGCCAACATAGCATGCCCACAACTTCCTAACCCATACATCTTTGGAAAGTGGGAGGAAACCGGAGCACCCGGAGGAAACCCACGCAGTCACGGGGAGAATGTACAAACTCCTTACAGACAGTGGCCAGAATTGAACCTAGGTTGCTGCCACTGTAATAGCGTTACACTAACCGCTCACTACCATATTTTATGGTCATTATGTAGTAGATGTGCCCAAGTATGGACCACACAAAGTTCAAGACTCTTTAGATCTATTATCTGTTGATCTATTATAACTCCCTAGAAATTCATCCTTCACCACTAAATGCACTATATGGAGTTTGATGGAACTGAATTTCAGAGGCAGTTGTCAGCGCCGTATAATGCTAATTGGGGATGAATTTCTAGACAGTCACTTTTATTGCCCATGAATTCATGTACAATATACTGATTTTTTTTTCTAAGCACACTCTAATTCAAGGATTGACGTTAACCAAGACTTTTAAATGGTGCCATTGTGGTTGTTATGGGGCATGGAGTATAAAGGTCAGGAAGTCGTGTTGCAGCTGTATAACACTTTGGTTGGGCTGCACTTGGAGTATTGTGTGCCGTTCTAGTCACCAAATTACAGGAAGGATGTGGAAGCTTTGAAGAAGATACAGAAGAGGTTTACCAGGATGTTGCCTGGATTAGAGGGCATTATCTATAAGGAGAGGTTGGACTAACTTGAATTGTTTTCTCTGGAGTGTCAGAGGCTGAGGGGAGGCCTGATAGAAGTTTATAAAATTATGAGAGGCATAGATAAGGTAGATAGTCAGAGTCTCTTTCCCAGGAGAGGAACATCTAGAGGGCAGTGTTTTAATGTAGGAGGGGGGACCTTTAAAGGAGATGTGCAGGGCAAGTTTTTTCACATAGAGAGTGGTAGGTGCCGGGGCGGTGATGGAAATAGACACGATAGTGATGTTTAAGAGGCATTTAGACAGGGAAATGAACACTCAGGGAATGGAGGGATATGGATCATGTGCAAGCAGATGGGATTAGTTTAATTCAGCAGCATGGTCAGCACAGACATCATGGGCCTGTGCTGTACTGTTCTATGTTCTATATTATCGATCAGGTCTTTCAACATGGTGCCCAGCAGTGGGAGACAGTGAGGGCAGGGGAGAGTAGATGCTAAGTTCATGGTCAAGCCATTCTCTCTCAGGCTGATAACATACCCGAATCTTTCAGTCTCCCTCTCACAATAAACACCAGTTGTGCCCCCCACCCCCCTCTCTATCTCTGTCACCTTTGCAGTTCTTACAACTCACCAGAATCTACACCCTCCTTGAATCCTGGCCTCCTGCTCAACTCCAATTGTAATTGCTCCATGACCAGAAATAGTTTCTTCATCCCAAAGCTCTGAAGTCCCTTGCTAAACATATCTCCCTCTCTACGCCCCCCTTCTTTTTTCCTGTGCTCCTTAGAACTTACCTCCACACCATCTGTTCTAGTGTCTCCTGATGTAATTTGCATCCAGCTTTATTTGATAACAATCTTTGACATGCCTTAGAAGGTCTTTATTGAATTATAAATGTCAGTGGCTGTTATTTCTGTGCTTGTGCCTGAGGCGGCAGGAATGGAATGTCTTTGGCTGAGCTGAAGCCAAAAACACACGGATGAAAATATAGTTGGCCATGCATATTGTGGAGGATCCTTGCTGCAGTTAGTGAATGGTTTGGTGGGGGTGGTGGGGGGGAGGGGCCTTGGATGAATGACAGCTGTTCAAGTGGCTCCAGCAGCCTCAGAGGTGCTTTCGATGATCTTTTACCTCCTTTTACTTATCACATTTCACCTCTGAGGGTGAGTGACCACTTCTTCCAGATACTGCACATGTACAGTCATGGGATGGTGAAGTCGTGGATGTTAGGGTTATAAAATCATAGGGCAATACAGCCTGGAAACAGGCCCTTCAGCCCAACTAGTCCATGCCAACCAAGAGGCCCATCTAAACTAATCCCATTTGCCCACATTTGGCCCATATCCCTCTAAACCATTCCTGTCTGTGAAGGCAGACTATAATGATCCTGAAGGATTTACTCAGGCTATGTTGTGAAATGCCTCATTTGCTTTCTGTGACAGTGAAGTGCAAGTATGAGAGTGTTATGTTTTATTGGATGACTGCATGAACCTCATTGTGTTTTCAATTGGGAGGTGCAACCTGCTCTTGTAGAACTGTTGAGCTTTGACCTAGACTCTGAAAAGCTCACTTTGCATGTTGGTTAGAAAATGGGACAAGGTAGATAACGTTAAAAATAATGGCTGCTGCCAAGAAAATTAGTATTTATGTTCTTGATATCTGTGCTGATAGTCACATAAATTACAGATGGATAGAATGATACACACTGTAATTCATGCAGGAGCCCATTGGAATTTGGGTAATTTGCCATTTACAAAAATGAGAGTGATCAAGATGCCTTTTTCAATAAACAAGGCATGAGTCATCTTCTGATTACTAACTGATACTGCTGGTATGTCCTGAAGCCTAACAAAGCTCTCCAGTTGCTTACGCATCCAGATGTTCATGATGTTCTTTTAATTTCCATGAAAGAGAGCTTGTCTAAGTTTATCTATGATTGTAAACCAGAAGAATATTGTAGGGCAAATTGATGAAGGCAAAGCAGCAAACGTAATTTACATGGACTTCAGTAAGGCCTTTGATAGCAATACAAGAGATGGGATGTCATGTTGCAGTTGTAAAAAATATTAGTTATACCACCCTTACAATATCATGTGCCGTTCTGGTCACCACACTACAAGAGGAATGTAGTAGCAATAGAGAGAGTGCAGAAGACATTCACCAGGATGTTGCCTAGAATGGAGGGCTGTAGTTATAAAGAGACATTGGATAGGCTGGGTTTGTTCTCACAGGAATGTAGGAGGCTGAGGGATTTCCTTATTGAGGTTTATAAAATTATGAGGGGCATAGATAGGATAGATAGTCAGAACTTTTTTTTTTCCCAGGGCAGGGGAGTCTAGAACTAGAAGGCACAGGTTTAAGGTGAGATATAAGAAATTTAAAGGAGGTATAAACAGAAAGCTTTTCACATAAAGGGTGGTGAATATCTGGAACAAAGTGCCAGAGGAGGAAACAGAGGCAGATACAATTGCAGTGTTGGAAAGGTGTTTTGACAGGTACATAGATAGGAAAGGAGTAGAGGGATACAGGCCTAACACAGACCAATGGTTTTAGTTTAATCGGCGTCAAGGTTGACATGGATGAGTTGAGCCATAAGGGCTCATTTCTGTGCTGCACATTTCTAAGATTCTATGAGTATATATATTTTCATTTAAAATAAGATCCATAAATCTGACTAAGTCTTGCAGTCTTTCTTCACCATTGCCATGGTTCAGTAAGATAACTCATCACCCCTTCTCAAGCACATTTAGAGATGGTCAATAAAAATGTTGGTTTTGCATATAATGCTCGCAGCCCATGTATGACTAAAAGTAATATACCAGAGACCGAAGCTTCATCTTCCATTACTAGTTTAATTTCCCAAACTAGCTTGACAATAGCATGAAGTTTTGAGAGAATGCTATGTTTTCACAATCACAAACCTTCTGTAGGGTCTCACTGCCTATGTTGTGGCTCTTTTGGATATTGAGTAAGGAATTCTCCCTGACCTGGCCAATATTCTTGCCTCAAGCAATATATCAAAGTAGATTAGTTTGCTCTTTATTTTATTTCTATTTGTAGGATGGTGCTGGTGCAGAATGGAGACACGCATTTCTAAATCATATGTGAAGGAGATTTAAGATACTTCAGTAATGAAAGGTATGGAAATAAGTTTAAACAATATTGGGAAAATGGGAAATCAAAAGTCAGTTAAAGTTTCCATTACTGTGTTGAGCATACTTACAACATTCTGTCAACATATCACTTGGTACAGTGCAGATGTTGATTTAATTATTAAGGAAGACCAACTTGAGCTTCAGTGAAATGTGGGTCAACATGGAAAGAGTCATATGACTTGGCAAAAGATTTTTTGACGAATCTCTCTCCAAATACAGCTGTACAACACTGAAACAATTGGAACCATTCTGGGGTGCAGACACAGTAACTGAGATTCAATGGCTCATCTCCAAGCCAGTTATTTTCCTTTGGAATAATCAATACACTTCATCAGGTTTGAACCTGCCTCCCATTTCATCAAAAGTTAATTGATATAAGTGAGCAATCTGACAAATGCAACGTGTGAAATTCTGAACAATATTCACTTATTCCTCCAAGTGCACACCTGGACCATCTGTTGTGGGAATCGTCACACCCATCAAATATATACAGAGCAGGTAGATCAAGACTTTAATCAAGTTTATGCCTCTTAATCTCCTTCACCTGAACACATGTTTATTAGAGATCATCAACTGCTGGCAAATTGGCTGCTGATTCATTTCTTCTGGCTGTTCCCATGGTCCTGTGATTTATTTTAGAGTCATAGAGCAATACAGCATGGATACAGGCCCTGACATGTTGACCATGGTACCCACCCAGTTAGTCCCAACTTCCTGTGTTCAGCCCATATCTCCCTAAGACCCACCCCTCTATGTACCTGTCCAAGTCCTTCTTAAATGATACTATTGTGCCTGCCTCAACCACTTCCCCTGGCAGCCCATTCCATACACTCACTACCATCTGCGAGAAAAAGTTGCCCCTCAGGTCCCTTTTAAATCTTTCCCCTCTCACCCTAAATCTATGCCTCCTAGATTTGGACTCTCTTACCCTGGGGAAAAGACTGCTAGCATCCATATTATACATGCCCCTCAAGATTTTGTAAACCTCTATAAGGTCGCCCCTCATTCTGCTACGCTCCAAGGAATGAAGACAGAGCCTGGCCAACCTCTCCCTATAACTCAGGGCCTCTAGTCCTGGCAACATTCTCATAAACTCCTTCCAGTGTAACCACGTCTTTCTGATAACAGGGTGACCAAAACTGTTCACAGTACTCCAAGTGAAACTAAGGACTGCAGATGCTGGAATCTAGATGAAAAACACAATGATGCTGGAGGAACTCAGCAGGCCAGGCAACATCCACGGAGAAAAGCAGGCGGTCAATGTTTCAGGTCAGGACCCTTGTTCAGGACTGAAGATAAGAAAAGGGGAGGCCAATATCTAGGAGGGAAAAACAGAGCAGTGATAGGTGGACAAAAGAGGGGAGGCAGGGTGGGCGCAAGGTGGTGATAGGTAGATGCAGGTAAGAGATGGTGATAGGCAGGTGCGGGGGAGGAGGGGAGAGCAGATCCACCAGGGGATGGGTCGAAGGTAAGGAGAGAAAGGAAAAAAAGGGTGGGGGGTAAATAAAAAGAGATGGGTTAGGAAAGGGAAGAAGAGAAGAAGGATGGATGGGAGGGGATTGCGGGGAAGGGGCGTGGGGATTACTTAAAGTAAATTCAATGTTCATGCTGTTAGGCTGCAAGGTTCCAAGACAGAAAAGGAGGTGCTGTTCCTCCAGCTTGCGCTTGGAATTCCCCTGGCAGTGGAGGAGGCTGAGGACTGACATATCAGTGATCTTGTGGGAGGGGGAGTTGAAGTGACTGGCAACGGGGAGATGCAGGTCACGGTTACGGACGTAGCGCAGGTGTTCTGCAAAATGGTCACCTAGTCTGCGTTTGGTCTCACCAATGTAGAGGAGGCCACACTTGGAGCACCGAATGCAGTAGATGATATTAGGGGAGATGCAGGTGAATCTCTGTCTCATCTGAAAGGACTGTTTGGGTCCCTGGATGAAGGTGATGGAGGTGGTGTAGGGGCAGGTGTTGCGCCTATGTTGTGGCAGTGGTAAGTTCCCGAGGTGGGATCAGGATGGATTGGGGAGAGAAATGAACTCGGGAGTTGAGGAAAGAGCAGTCCCTGCGAAAGGCAGAAAGGGGTGGGGAGGGAAAGATATGCGTGGTAGTGGGGACCCGTTAGAGATGGTGGAAGTGGCGGGGAATGATGTTTTGGAAGTAATTTCTCACCTGCATCTATCTGTCACCACCCTGTGCCCACCCCGCCTCCCCTCTTTTGTCCACCTATCACTGCTCTGCTTTTCCCTCCTATATATTGGGCTTCCCCTTTTCCTATCTTCAGTCCTGACCCAAAACATTGACTGCCTGCTTTTCTCCACGGACGCTGCCTGCCCTGCTGAGTTCCTCCAGAATCATCATGTTTTTCAACAGTACTCCAAGTGCGGCCTCGCCAACAACTTGTACAACTGCAACATAATGTCCCAACTCCTATATTTAGTGCCCTGACTGATGAAAGCCAGCGTGCTAAATGCTTTTTTCACCACCCTGTCTACCTGTGACGCCACTTTCAATGAACTATGCACTTGGACTCCTAGGTCCCTCTGCTCCATTACACTCACTAGTGCCCGACCATTCACAGTGTAAGTCCTACACTAGTTTGACTTTCCAAAGTGCATCACTTCACACTTACCTGGATTGAAATCCATTTGCCACTCCTCAGCCCACTTCCCCAACTGATGAAGATCCCCCTGTAATCAACAATGACCTTCTTCACTGTCAACAACACCTCCTAATTTCGTGTCATCCACAAACTTACTGATCAAGCCATGTGCATTCGCATCCAAATCATTTATATAAATAACAAACAACAAAGGTCCCAACACCAACCCCTGTGGCACACCATTAAGTTACCAACCTCCATTCCAAGAAACAACCTTCAACCTCCACCCTCTGCTTCCTACCTCTGAGCCAATTTTGAATCCAGCTAAATAGCTCTCCCTGGATTCCACGGGACCTAACCTTCCAGTCCAGCCTACCATGCGGGACCTTATTGAAGACCTTGCTTAAGTCCAAATAGACAACAGCCACTGCCCTACCCTGATCTACCTTTTTGGTTACCTCTTCAAAAAACTCTAAAAGGTTCGTCAAGCTCAACTTTCCATGCACAAAGTCATGCTGACTCCTCTGAATCAGGCTCTGTCTATCCAAATGCTGGTAGATCCTGTCCCTCAGAATTCTCTCTAGTAACTTCATGCAGACAAAGCAGGACAAGAACTATATTCCCAGTGAATAACCAAACAGCAACGAACATTTTCACATTTATATATTTATAAAGTTGTGTCACAAATAGCTAGGGTGATGAAGAAGGTGCTTGGCACACTGGCCTTCATCAGTCAGGGCATTGTGTATAGCAGTTGGGACGTTATGTTGCAGTTGTACGAGATGTTGCTGAGGTAGCACCTGGAGTATTGTGTTAAATTTTGGTTACCCTGTTTTAGGGAAGACGTCATTAAGCTGGAAAGAGTGCAAAGAAGATTTACAAGAATGTTGCCAGGACTTGAGGGCCTGAGTTACAGAGAAGATGTCTAGGACTTTATTCATTGGAGCATAGGAGATTAAGGGGTGATCGTAGAGAAGTGTATAAAATCATGAGGGACATAGATAGGGTGAATGCACACAATCTCTTTTTCCAAGGAAAGGGAATCAAAAACTAGAGGGCATAGGTTTGAGGTGAGAGGGGAAAGACTTGAAAGGAATCTGAGGGACAACCTCTTCACACAGGGGGTGGAGCATATACGGAACAAGCTGCTAGAGAAAGTGATTGAGGCAGGTATAATAACAGCATTTAAAAGGCATTTAGAGAGTTATATGGATAGGAAAGGTTTACAGAGATATGAGCCAAACACAAGCAAATGGGATTCGTTAGATGGGCATCTTGGTGGGCATGCACAAGTTGGGCCAAAGGGCCTGTTTCTGTGTTGTTTTACTCTATGACTCTTTGACTCTATGAGATATAAGTATTTATGACATATTGAAACATGCTATCCCCTCTTAAACAAGGAAAAGTTGCTCTTAATTTCATTTTTTTAATATATATTAATATTCAGGTTCGGAGTGTCATTGGCAAAACCAGGTTTATTACCCATCCCTAATTGCCCTTGAGAAAGTGGTGCTGATACATTTTCTATAATCACTGCAGTCCATCTGGGGAAGGAACTCCCACAGTGTTTTTGGGCAGGGAGTTCCAGGATTTACACCCAGTGACAATATAGGGCCAGTGATATATTTCCAGCTTATGATGGTGTGTGATGATAACGTTCCCATGCAACTGCTCCCCTTGTCCTCCTTGCTGGTGGAGGTCATGGGTTTAGTGGTGCTGACAGAGTAGCCCAGGAGTGCATTTTGTGACTGGTACACATTGCAGACACTGTGCACCTGTGACGGAGGAAATGTATGTTCACGGTGGTTGATGGGATGGCCATCAAGTAGGCTGCTTTGTCGACTTTCTTAAGAGTTGTTGGAGCTGCCCTCGCCCAGGCAAGTGGAGAGTATTCCATCGCGCTCCTGATTTGTGCCTTACAGATAGTGGAAAGGTCTTTGGATGTCGAGAGGTGAGCTACTATCTGCGGGATACTCAACCTGTTCTTGTAACCGTGGTGTTTATGTGGCTGAAAATCAAAAACTGCAGATGCTGTAAATTTACCTGGCTGGTCAAGTGGACATTCTGATCAATGATGACACTCGGGATATTGATTGTGACATCTCAGTGATGGTGATACAATTGAAAGGCAAGGGTAGCTGGTTAGATTCTCTCTTGTTGGAGATAGTCATTGCTTTGCACTTTAGTGGCATGCATTTAACTTGTCACGTATTAGCCCACACTGCATACAGGCATGGGCTGCTTCATTTGCTGAAGGGTTGCGAGTCGAATTGAACATTGTGCAAACATCCGCACTTCCAACATTATGATGGAAGGAAGGCTGTTGATGAAGCAGCTGATTCCTCTTGCCAGAGACTTGAAGGTGGAGCAAGCACAGAATTTTGTTGGGGTTTCAGACTTCCTCACGGCACAGTGTACCTTTAACTCTAGGTGCATAGTTTTGCAGATGCACAGCACTTTCTTTGTAGCTGTGACACTTTACGCCGTACTGTTATTGTTTTTACCTGTACTACCTCTATGCACTCTGTACTAACTCAATGTAACTGCACTATGTAATGAAATGTTCTGTGCAAACGGTATGCAAGACAAGTTTTTCACTGTACCTCGGTACAAGTGACAATAATAAACCAATACTAATACCAATATGATAGTACCGAAAGAGATGCATTTACCATAAATACTGTGCAGAGAAAGTTCATTGGGTTGATTCCTTGGATGAAGGAGTTGACACACGATGAAAAATTGTGTTTTGGACCTATTCTCTCTGGAGTTTAGAAGAGTAAGAGGTGAATTGAATGATTCTGAGGGAGCTTCATAGGGTGGATGCTGAGAGGATTTTTCCCGGTGGGTGAATCCAGAATTGTGGGGAGGGAGGTTAAGGGTGCACGTATAAGAGTGAGACGAAGACGAATTTCTTCCCTCAGAGGCTTGAAGTTCTTTGGAATTCGGAGACCTCTGGATGCTGCATCACGATGTATGTTCAAAACTCTCTGGTAGATTTGTGAACCAGAGAGGATCGGACTTTAACGTGGAGCTGAGATCAGATCAGCTAGGATTTTATTGAATGGGAGGAGCATGCTTGAGTTCAGTGATCAAATCCTGTTCCTATTTGTCACTTCCTTATGTTCTTTATTTCCCTCCCTTAAAATCGAGCTCATGCATACTATAGGCAGCAGGTCAATGGTCTTTGTATCCTGGTGGAGGTTATGGTGCCTTCCTTCTCCTTGGCAGCAAGGCACCAGCTCCGTTTGGTCCACTATGGAAACCAAAGGATCGCTACTAGGCAACAAGAGATATCGTTAATGAGATGGCTAATGACTTAACCACATGCCTCTGCTAATAGGGTAGAATGCATGCAATGAAAGTTGTCCTACCACAAGACATGCAGTAGAGCTGACCTTTGACATGCCCAAAAAAATGCCTGATAAAGTTCACTGCACACCCAATATATTTTGGGTGAGATCAAAACTAAGAGCCATAGATATAGTCAATACTAAATTCCATAAGGAACCTAGACAAAACATCTTTATTGAGATAGTGTGAGTGTCACCAACAAAAGAGGTAGTTGGGTGATTGGCATGATTGGAGGTTAGAAGTGCAAGATATTGGTTACCACCTAGGTGAACAGGAGCAATGCAACAAAAGCCAGATGTGAGTGTTTCTGTTCTGCTGATTCTATGTAGCGACTCTCAGGTGCCTGGAGATTCTTTTCAGCAGTGAGTCCACGTGTGAAGATACAATTATCCCAGCTGCAGGTACCATCCTTTAATCTTCACAGGACCATTCTCCCTGATCTGACTTTTCAGTCCAGTCGTACTTGTAGACTGCCACATTGCCTCTGCCACTGGCAAGGGAGACAGTCTGGAACAGCCTTGTTTCCTGTTATTGTCTCCAGCCCTGATGGAGGTGATAAATTTAAAAGGGAACTGTAGTGTGCTTCTGCTGCAGTGTGTTTGCATGGTGGAACTGTCATCACTGCAGTGTGGTGTAGACAAGATGCAGTATTTGCTGCTAAAAACAACAAAGTCTCTTTAAATCAAATTTCCTGCATTGTAAGTCAGCAGACTGTCAATGACAAACAAAATCTCTTCAGTAATGTAAATTGAAGGCTATACAAAACTTGCTGTGGTTAATACCTGAAATTAATTCTATTATAAGTTTACTTTGTCATATTGCAAAAAGCGCATGATATATTGCGATGAATGTTAGTCCTACCATCAAAGTATGAAGCTGGCAATCTGAACCTGTTATGGAAACTGTTCCATCTCCATATCCACTGCAGCAGAAGCATGACACTTTTATACCTTGGCAGTACTTTGCAAATCTACTTAAATATTCCTGGAACTTCAAAATTTCTTACACTGTACTTCCTGTCCATTAAATCATTCTTATTTTAATATCGGCATCCTATCTACATTATTTTTTAAAAGTATTGCCCTCTCTCAGTATGCAGGTGTCATTGGCAAGGCTGGTGTCTTGCCCAAAACTGGTGGCACTGGGAAGGTGGTGGTTGGCCTTCAATCAATGGTACAGCTAAAAAGAACACAACTTTCATTTGTTAAGTGTCATTTTTTTCAGTTCCTTTCAGAGTGCCCTGAGCTGTTTATGGTCATTGAAGTAGATTTTCTGAAATGCAGCCTCTTTTACATGGTTGGAAATATGGTGGGAAATTTTTTATGCAGCAAGATCCTAGATACAGCACTTTGATAATGAACTGATAATTTTCTTTAGTGATGGTGGTTCAAGCCACAAGTGAGGTCCATGACACCAAAGATAACTTCACTGCACTTTCTCAAAATAGTGTGTGATATCTTTTCCCACCTGACAGAGCGGGCAGGGCCTTGTCTAACACTGCACCTAAATGGAATTTGAACCCAGAACTTTCTGATTCACCACAATTTTCATTACCATTTCAAGTTCAAATTCCAGTTCAAGTTTATTGTTGTCATAGACACAGGGTACCAATGCAATGAAAGTGAGCTTTTTGCAGTAGCAGCACAGTACATTACAAGATGAGGACAAACATAAGTTAACATAAACTTCAATTAAATTGATCCATAGCTAAAGGCAAGCATGATACAACCCTGTTAGAGTGGGACTGAAGAGTTTACCTGTGATTTCCCTCCTTTTCTCCTCTCTTCTGTGGATCTGAGCTGATGGTGGGTACCATTCAAGTCCAGTGTGTCCACAATATGATCATGGAGGAATGTGGGGAAACCAGCTGTGCCCACCCAAACTACCTTTTGCCTGTGATTAAAGGACAGTGGCAACAAGTCACAGAAAGAGGAGGTGGGGTGGTGTGACTGGTCAGGGATACTATTACAGCTGCAGAAAGGGTGAATAATTTAGCAGGATCCTCTCTAGAGTCAGTATGGGTGGAAGTTAGGAACAAGAAAGGAGCAGTTACTCTACTGGGAGTATTCTATAGGCCCCCTGGTAGAAGCAAGGATACTGAGGAGCAAATCAGGAGGCAGATTTTGGAAAGGTGCAAAAATAACAGGATTGTTATCGTGGGAGACTTCAACTTCCCAAATATTGATTGGCACCTGTTTAGTGCCAAAGGTTTAGATGGGGCAGAGTTTGTTAAGTGGGTCCAGGATGGATTCCTGTCACAGTATGTCAACAGGCCGACTAGAGGGGATGCCATATTAGATCTAGTATTAGGTAATGAACCAGGTCAGGTGACAGATCTCTCAGAGGGGGAGCATTTGGGGGACAGTGACCACCACTCCCTAACCTTTAGCATTGTCATGGACAAGGATAGGAGCAAAGAGGACAGGAAAATATTTAATTGGGGAAAGACAAATTATGAGGCTTTAAGGCTAGAACTTGCGAGTGTGAATTGGGATGACACTTTTGAAGGGAAATGTACTATGGAGATGTGGTCGATGCTCAGGGATCTCTTGCAGGATGTTAGGGATAAATTTGTCCCGGTGAGGCAGAGAAAGAATGGCAGGGTGAAGGAACCATGGCTGACAAGAGAGGTGGAACATCTAGTTAGGAGGAAGAAGGCAGCATACATAAGGCTTAGGCAGCAAGGATCAGATAGGCCTCTTGAGGATTATAGGGTAGCAAGGAAGGAACTTAAGAAGGGGCTGAGGAGAGCAAGAAGGGGATATGAAAAGGCCTTGGTGAGTAGGGTTAAGGAAAACCCCAAGACGGTTTTCACTTATGTGAAGAGCAGAAGGATGATGGGAGTAAAGGTAGGACTGATTAGGGATAAAGGTGGGAAGATGTGGAAGTGGGTGAGGTCCTCAATGAATACTTCTCTTCAGTATTCACCCAGTAGAGGGGCCTTGATGACGCTGAGGACAGTGTTGGTAAGGTTAATGTTCTAGAGCATGTTGATATCTAGAGAGAGGATGTGTTGGACCTTTTAGAAAATATTAGGACAGATAAGTCCCCGGGGCCTGACAGAATATTCCCCAGGCTGCTCCGCGAGGTGAGGGAGGAGATTGCTGAACCTTTGGCTAGGATCTTTGAGTCATCGTTGTCCACAGGAATGGTACTGGAGGATTGGAGGGTGGCAAATGTTGTTCCCTTAATCAAAGAAGGTAGTAGGGATTGCCCAGGGAATTACAGACCAGTGAGCCTTACGTCTGTGGTGGGCAAACTGCTGGAAAGGATTCTAAGAGATAGGATCTGTGGGCATTTGGAGAATCATGGTCTGATCAGGGACAGCCAGCATAGCTTTGTGAAGGGCAGATCACATCTCACGAGCCTGCTAGTGTTCTTTGAGGAGGTGACCAGACAGATTGATGAGGGTAGTGTAGTAGATGTGGTCTACATGGATTTTACTAAGGCATTTGACAAGGTTCCACATGGTAGGCTTCTTCAGAAGGTCAGAGGGCATGGGATCCAGGGAAGCTTGGCCGTGTGGATACAGAATTAGCTTGCCTGTAGAAAGCAGAGGGTTATGGTGGAGGGAGCGCATTCAGATTGGAGGGCTGTGACTAGTGGTGTCCAACAAGGATCGGTTCTGGGACCTCTGCTTTTCGTAATTTTTATTAATGACTTGGATTAGGGAGTAGAAGGGTGTGTTGGCAAGTTTGCAGATGACACAAAGGTTGGTGGCATTGTGGATAGTGTAGAGGATTGTCAAATATTGCAGAGGGACATTGATAGGATGCAGAGCTGAGCTGAGAAGTGGCAGATGGAGTTCAATCCGGAGAAATGTGAGGTGGTACACTTTTGAGGGATAAACTCCAAGGCAGAGTACAAAGTTAATGGCAGGATTCTTGGTAGTGTGGATGAGCAGAGGGATCTGGGGGTCCATATCCACAGATCCCTGAAAGTTGCTTCACAGCTGGATAGGGAGTTAAGAAAGCTTATGGGGTGTTAGCTTTCATAAATCGAGAGATCGAGTTTAAGAGCCATGAGGTAATGATGCAGCTCTATAAAATTCTGGTTAGACCACACTTAGAGTACTGTGTCCAGTTCTGGTCGCCTCATTATAGGAAGGATGTGGAGGCGTTGGAAAGGGTGCAGAGGAGATTTACCAGGATGCTGCCTGGTTTAGAGAGTATGCATTATGAGGAGAGGCTAAGGGAGCTAGGCCTTTAATCTTTGGAGGGAAGGAGGATGAGAGGAGACATGATAGAGATGTACAAAACATTAAGAGGAATAGATGGAGTGGACAGCCAGCGCCTCTCTCCCAGGGCACCAATGCTCAATACAAGAGGGCATGGCTTTAGAGTAATGGGTGGGAAGTTCAAGGGAGATATCAGAGGAAGGTTTTTTACCCAGAGAGTGGTTGGGGCATGGAATGTGCTACCTGGCGCGGTGGTGGAGGCAGGTACATTGGTCAAATTCAAGAGATTACTGGATAGGTATATGGAGGAATTTAAAATAGAGGGATATGTGGGAGGAAGGGGTTAGACAGTCTTAGGTGAGGTTTACAGGACGGCACAACATTCTGGGCCGAAGGGCCTGTATTGTGCTGTACTGTTCTATGTTCTATGTTCTATGAACCCTAACCAATCTTTATACCATTCCCTAGACAGGGGCTCTGAGGTCATCGTTACAGTCACACTATGATCACCTGCAGATCAAACCGGTAGCTTCTTGCCCAGCATAGCTCTCAACACTGAAATGATCAATTAGGTCATAGGTGAAATCAGTGTACACAATTTAGCCCCCTACCAAGCAATGCATTTGTCCTTTGATGCACGAGGGAGGCTGTGATTGAAGCCACATTTTACTTTATTGTGTTGTTCAGAACTCGCCTGACGTAGGCAAGGCTGTGTTCTCAGCCACCCCTCAGAAGATGGCGAGCTGTGGTCAGGTTGTGCTGATGGCCCAGCCTTGAATGAAGGTTTTACTTGTGAACGAGTGGACGATCGGTGCAAGCCAGATAATGGAGCGAATGTGAAACGTGAAGCCAGCAGCCACTCCTTTACCACCTTGGGAGGAGCAGCTGCCACACTATAAAATGATTTCAGGTTCCAGCTCACCTGGAAAAGCACGGGCATGGCAAGCCCAGTAAAGCAACAGGATCCCTGAGCCTGGCTTCGTCTTGGTTTGGTTTGTAGTGAGTCATCTTGTCTCTCATTGTGGGGATGTCAGTGCTGCAGTTGGGACACTTTCCATTTCTGGAGCCCAGGAGTCAAGCATTCCATTTGTCAGCTGTGGAGTCGCAATTCTCTTAACTCTGACGCATCCTCAAAAGAAAAGGCACCCCTGACATTTCCCATGCTGGGAGTTCTTGCGCATCTTTGATTTTCTTCCAATCTGATTTTTTTTAAAAATCACTCATAGACAAAGTACAAATTCTTTTCAAATGTGCTGGCTCCAAAAAACTTTAATCACGGCACTGGACAGATATGAATCCCTTGCTTCAGAAGGTCTGCAAGCAGTCCCAGGAATATCTCATTGAAGGAGCTTCCTTTGAAATGGCTCAGCTGACTTGCAACTTCTGGGACAGGGCCTTCTTACGTTCACACAGTGTGAAAAGGTTGATTGCTGTCTTTGCATTTAATTATTTATTATTGCCATTATCCAGTCAGCCCTGTGTTGTAACAGTCTTTGCTAATGTGGAAAGAAAATGGGCCATTCAGTCCACCGGGCTTCTTTCTTTCATAGATACGGTCTAGGCTTTGTTTTGGTCTATACCACCCTTCAGCCCACCAAGTCCACGCTGATCAGCAAGCAACATCTACACTGATCCCATTTTATATCCCCCAACTCCCTCCAGATTCTACCACTCACCTACAAATTTGGGGGGAATTTGCAGTGGTCAATTAAACTATGAACCCGCATGTCTTTGAGGTGTGGGAGGAAATTGGAGCACCCAGAGGAAACCCAAACAGGGAGAATGTACAAACTCCACACAGACAGTCCCAGATGTCAGGACTGAACTCGGCTTACTGGAGCTTTGAGGCAGCAGTTTTACCAGCAGCGCCATGGCAACACCTGAATATTCATCTGACTGTTTATCAAGGAAAGGATATTTAACAGAGAGACCAATAAAGGGTAGGGGGGAATATCAGGGTAGATATTTCTCTTCTGTAAGATTGTGCAGCTTGATTCTGTTATTTTCCACCCATCAACTTAAAAGAAAGGATTTACCAGTGGACAGGGAGTGCACGGTATCTCCTGACGTGTATTTGAAGTGAATCAGCATCAGTGAAAAACTAGTTGCCTGCCCCCCTTCCCCTACCCAACCTCGTATGGCATTTTCAAACTTTGGTGGTGGTCTCCTCCAGTCCTATGCACCCCAGGTGTCTGTGCCAACCATGATGCCATTTTGAATTAATCCTATCTGCCCGCACATAGTTTATATCCCTCCATTCCCTGCCTGCTCATGTGCCTGTCTAAATGTCCCTTAAATGTTGCTATCGTATCTGCTTCCACCACCTCCCCTGGCAGTGTGTTTGAGGCACTTACCATTCCTAGTGTGAAAAAGCTTGCCTTGTAAATCTGATCCCTCCACGCTGCTGCGGTGTTCAAGAAAGCGCATCAGCATAGTTGGAGACACAAGAGAGACTGATGTCTCTCTTGTGCATTGCTGATATGCATCAGCATATTTACTTTCTTAGGCATCTGAGAAGAATTGACATGTCCACAAGGATCCTCTCAAACTTCTACAGATGCGCTATAGAAAGTATTCTGATGGGTTGTATCTCAGCCTGACATTGCTCTGCTCTGGACCAACAGAACCTGCAGAGAGTGGTAAACACTGCCCAGTCCATCACAGGCTCATCACCTCCTTCCATCCAGTCCATCTTCACGGTGCGTTGCTCCAGGAAGGCTGATAGTACTGCCAATGATGCCTGCCACCCTGGCCATTCCCTTTTCTCTCTTCTACCATCTGGAAGAAGATACAGGGGTTTGAAACCTTGGATGTCCAGACTTAAAAACAGCTTCTTCCCCACTGCTATCAGACTTCGGAACCAATCACCTCTTTCACATCCCCTTCCTGGTCTTCTCAGACTCTTAATCCTACCTCTCTCAGTTATTCCGTTATTGTCACTTTAGCATTTCTTTTTTGCAGTACCTCAGGTTGCACTACAATCTTTTGTTTTTGTGCCCATCACTGTACTTATTGTTGTATTTATTATTACCATTTATACTATTTATTCTGGAATCTTCACACAAGCAAGGAATTTCATTGCACCCTGGTATCTATGACAATAAATTAATCTAATCTGAAGCCTTGAAACTTTCCCCCTCTCATCTTAAAAATATGTCCTCTGGTATTTGACATTTCCTCCCTGGGAAAAGGACTCTGTCTGCCCTATCTATCCCTCTCACAATCCTATGGACTTCTATCAGTTCGAGTCACTTTGCACCGGGATCTTTATTTGTAGTTGACCAAGTTATGATTAATAGTTATTCTATAACAAGAGCAATAGAGACAGCAAATTGCTTGTCAAAGGTTAAAGGTTCAGGGTAATTTAACACATCTGGCATTGTATAAACTGTAGTATAGTGGAAGGTGGGCTTAGTTGGAGCTTGGTTCATTGTCAGGACAGTTTAATAATGAATAATCCTACAATGCAGTAAACTAATTGTGGCACAGGTGCACTGGCCTTTATCTGATGAAATTGTTTCAGTGTCGTTCTCCTTTATACTCTCATCACTTCTTAATCTCCTCCCCCCACCTGTTGATACTATTGAGATAAAGGATGTATTTAATGTAATCCTGGTGGGAGTTGGGGTTTAATATAAATTGACTCGTGGGACAGTTGGCAAGTCTTAACAGTGAAGTGAAATCACAGCTGTTTCTGAATTGGAAAACCGCAAAAGGATTTATAGACAATACTTCTGGTTAAAAAGAGATCAAGATTTGCTGGACTTTTAAAATGTTTCTAGTGCATAAAACTTTCAATCTTAACTGACAAAAACTGAACATGGAAAGAGGAAATTCTAGCTGGACAATTGGGCAAGGAACAGTCTGAGATGGTCCCTTTCGTGGGTCGAATGAGGGCAGAGAGTAAGAAAGCTTCACAACATCTTAAATTCTTTTGCAATCTCCACTGTTACCCTATCTGATTCTAGAGTGGGATTGTGAAGAACAACGTAACTCTCTGACTGCACCACAGCTTGATCCCACATAACCATAACTCCTCTGGAGTGCACTCTGTTTCTTACCCTTTGTCCACTCCCAGTGTCCAACCCACATCCTCACAGCTCTGAATTAATAGTAAATGCCAATTCCTGCAAAGATCGGTGGAGAACCTGCACTATTGAATTGATGCACAAGGTTTGCATCTAACTCCAAGCAAGTGGATGCAACCGTTAACGTACCAGCACCAACCAACATGGAGGAGTTCGGGTCATTCGGAGGTGTGTGGAATTATTATGAACATTTGCTCGCCATCCTGCCGACTTTGCTACATGAGTTGTTGCAAGCAGAAGCCAGACAGAGTTTGTCTCCACAACATGAAGAGAAACTTCAGCCATGTAAACACTGACTTCTGAATAGCAAGGTTGCTGCACTTCAGACAAGTCTCCAAGACTTGCCCATGATGCATCCCCCCATGGAGTCGGTGCATTCATCTTGCACTTACTATTTACAAGTACAAGCATCCATTCGTTTTCACTTCCAGAATCCATTGAAGCAAAAATATGCTCAAATTGAAAAAGAAAAACACAGCGTAGTTCTTGGAGTGGAGAAATTTCACAAAGATTTGTATGGCCAACTATTCAAGTTGCTGAAAGGTTGCAAATCTCCCTTGACTATCCTTGGCCTAAAGTCAGCAGAAACGACTATTGCAGTACTGAGAAAGCAGTACTGGGTATTGACTTGTTAGCCTATGACTGCCAAATCAATTACAGATGTTCTCAGAACCATGTTAATGCTGATGCACTGTCTCCACTGCCGTGCAAATATAATGGAGGAAGGGTCAGTGAAGCAGCAGTACTTCAAGGGCCGGATATTGGGGACCTACCTGTGTTATCAAACAATATTGCTACAGAAATAAGAAGGGGTTCTGTCCTTTCAAACAGGGTTGTCACCTTCCAGGGAGAGAAAGCATCCTTTCTTTGATGAAAGGGGCTGGCTATCCACAGAATAAGATCATACTCTGTGAGGTTCTAAAGTCATAGTACCTCAGTGTTCAAGAGAAGGTTAGCATCACCCTGTCATTACTTGCACAGTGGCCTTGGTGCAGAATTACCTCTGGTGACCAAAACCGGATCCGCACGGGGTTCAATTCCAGCCGCTGTCTGTAAGGAGTCTGTACGTTCTCCCCGTGTCTGCATGGGTTTCCTCCGGGTGCTCTGGTTTCCTCTCACATTCCAAAGACATACGGATTAGGAAGTTGTGGGCATGCTATGTTGGCATCGGAAGCGTGGCGACACTTGCGGGCTGCCCCCAGAACACTCTACGCAAAAGATGCATTTCACTGTGTGTTTCAATATTCATGTGACTAATAAAGATATCTTATCTTAACATTTTATGGGCCAGTAGGTACCCTGTAATGTTGTTTAAAGTCAGCCTGTCCCTGGTCCACTGCATTTGTGGTCTTTGATCACTGCACATGGAAGCGCATTCACACGTGCTATACTAAAGTGGACAAACAGCAAACTCTGCTTGTGATGGACGTCTACTTGAAATGGCTAGAAGTATTTCCCACACGTAACCACTATTGACAGGACTAGGAATCCTTTTTGCATCTCAGGGCTTACCAAGAGAGCTTGTATCAGACAACGTACCTCGGTTTGTTGCACATGAATCCGAGCTCTTCCTGAAATTAACTTTGGTTCACCATATGTTGTCCCCATCCAATTGCGTGCCTGACAGGCTGTGTCACCATGGACAGAAATAACATTCTTAGCCTGTTGCTTCTTCCCAAAAGTTGGCTCAGTTCTTATTTGGATGTTGGAACACACCTCATGCAGTGACTGAGAGGGCACCTGGTGTGTTGTGTTTAAAACATCAGCCTTGCATTCAGCTGCCCTTGCTCAGGCCTGATTTATGCTCCACTGCTTTCAAACATCAACTCCAGCAGTCAAAAGCTTGATAAAGTGACCAGGCCTGTCCAGATGTTCTCTCCTGGGGATAGAGTAATGCTCTGGTATTTCAGACATCCAAAGCACCTGTGGATTTCTGGAGAGGTTGTCAAGCAGAGGGACCTTTGACCTACAATTCCAGTGGAAAATAGATATGCCCACATTCACATGGACCCCATCTTACCCTCACAAGCTCCAACACTACTGACAGTTGTTCTTCTGGATCAAGACAGATATGTGGAAGACTTTGATCCTGCTCATGAAACTGCAGCAGAACTGTTCCACGTGCTAATGGTCATCCAGCTTCATCAGCATCTGTTGCTCCTCAAGGAACATGCTTTATGTCGCAACAGAAGGCACCAGAGAGAATTGGCCTTTGAGTTGGATATCGGAGTGGGTTAGTAAGTTTGCTGATGACATGAAGGTTGGTGGTGTTGTGGATAGTGTAGAAGGTTGCTGTAGGTTACCACAGGACATTGATAGGATGCAGAGCTGGGCTGAGAAGTGGCAGATGCAGTTCAACCCAGAAAAGTCTGAAGTGATACACTTTGGAAGATCGAATTTGAAGGCAGAATACAAGGTTAATGGCAGGACTCTTAGCAGTGTGGAGGAATAGAGGGATCTTGGGGTCCACGTCGATAGATCCCTCAAGGTTGCCGCGCAGGTCGATAGGGTTGTTAAGAAGGCGTATGGGGTGTTGGCCTTCATTAGTCTGGGTATTAAGTTCAAGAGCCGTGAGGTGATGTTGCAGATCTATAGAACTCTGGTTAGACCACACTTAAGAGTATTGTGTTCATTTCTGGTCACCTCATTATAGGAAGGATGTGGAAGCTTTAGAGAGGGTGCAGAGGAATTTACTAGGATGCTGCCCAGATTGGAGAGCATGTTTTATGAGGATAGGTTGAGTGAGCTAGGGCTTTTCTCTTTGGAGAGAGGGAGGATGAGAGGTGACTTGATAGAGGTGTACAAGATGATAAGAGGCATAGATCGAGTGGACAGTCAGAGACTTTTCCAAGGGCAAAAATGGCTAACACGAGGGGTCATAATTTTAAGGTGATTGGAGGAAGGTATAAGAGGGATGTCAGAGGTAGGTTTTTTACACAGAGAGTGGTGGGTGCGTGGAACGCATTGCCGGCAGAGGTTGTGGGGGCAGATACATTAGGGACATATAAGAGATTCTTAGATAGCCACATGAATGATAGAAAAATGGGGGGCTATGTGGAAGGGAAGGGTTAGATAGACATTAGAGCAGGATAAAATGTGGGCACAACATCGTGGGCCGAAGGGCCTGTACTGTCCGGTAATGTCCTATGTTCTATCTGACTGTTTTGTTAGCAGAACGTTCAAAAATTGGGCAGAATTCTCTCCGGAGTTGAACATTCTACTTCAGCCCAGGAGTTAATAGCTGTTATCTTCTGTGCCATGAATAGTTACAACCCGTATTATCTTGCTAAGGAATGTTTAACCCATAGGTGAGCTCTGTAGTACGTTGAAATTGGTTGTTTTTTTCCAGTTTCGCTGTAATGCTGCTATAACAGCAGTTTACCAGCTGGGGGAGTCAAAGAGTGGCAGGAGAAAAGTAAATGTTACCCTCTCTGTGGTGTTTCTAACAAGGGTTATTACAATCGGCATCCCATTAACAAAAAAAACATTCAAATTTCTTCATTCATAATTATCTTGTTATCCTAAGGACTTTAGTATGTCTGGATGGAAGATGAGGTGCTTATGGTAGATTTTGAGGTGCTGCATTTGAGGCCAAAGGCAGAGAGATCAGAGCAGGAATGGGATGGAGAATTAAGGCGATGGCCAGCTGGTATCTCAGACTCATCCTTGCAGACTGAACAGCAGTGTTTTACCAAGTGGTCACCCAATTTGCCTTAGCAAAATCAGTAACAAATCCAGGATGAGGTTGTGTTGCAAAAAAAATCTCACGTATTGAGGGCTGAATTCCTTTTTCAAGGAAAACCAAGCAATTGGTTGTTGTTACAAATTGCTATAAAATTCCTGGTAAGATTCTATCAAACAACTAAAAAGAAAGCTCTGGATAAAACCAAATACATAAACTGATCAAAAGGCACCATCTGGTGGCCAGCTCTGGAACTGACGTTTCTCTTTCTGGAAGTTTATTTGGATTCAATGCTCCTTACTGACAACACCCTTCTCTGCCGCTAACAACAATCCATAGATCCGTGGGGAGAGAAAGTAAAGAGGTAATTCCAGGAAAAATTCCTTCCTGCCTTTTGCAGCCTTTTCTTGCCCTCTTCTGTTTGACAGTGCCCTTTCCACTCTGATTTCCCATTCAGCTTTAGTCAGGCCCACTATTTGGTATTGGTATTGGTTTATTATTGTCACTTATACCGAGGTACAGTGAAACACTTGTCTTGCATACCGTTCGTACAGGTCAATTCATCGCACAGTGCATTGAGGTAGTACAGGGTAAAAACAATAACAGAATACAGAGTAGTGTCACAGTTACAGGGAAGTGCATTGCAGGTAGACAGTAAGGTTCAAGGTCATAACAAGGAATATGTAAGGTCAAAGGTCCATCTCATCGTATAAGGGAACCATTCAATAGTCTTATCACTGTGGGATAGAAGCTGTCCTTGAGCCTGGTGGTACGTGCCCTCAGGCACCTGTGTCTTCTGCCTGATGGGAGAGGAGAGAAGAGAGAATGACCCAGGTGGGTGGGGTCTTTGATTATGCTGGCTGCTTTACCCAAGCAGCTAGAAGTATAGACAGAGTCCATGGAGGGGAGGCTGGATTCCGTGATGCCTGGACTGTGTCCACAGCTCTCTGTAGTTTCTTGTGGTCCTGGGCAAAGCAGTTGCCATACCAAGCCATGGTGCACCCAGATAGGATGCTTTCTATGGTGCATCGATAAAAATTGGTGAGTGTCGAAGGGGACACGCCAAATTTCTTTAGCCTCCTGAGGAAGTAGAGGCACTGGTGAGCTTTCTTGGTCGTGGTGTCTACATGTTTGGACCAGGACAGGCTATTGGTGATGTTCACTCCTAGGAACTTGAAACTCTCAACCCTCTCGACCTCAGCACCATTGATGTAGACAGGTGCATGTACACCGCCCCTTTCCTGAAGTCAATGAACAGCTCTTTTGTTTTGCTGACATTGAGGGAAAGGTTGTTGCCATGACACCATGTCACTAAGCTTTCTATCTCCTTTTTGTACTCCAACCCATCATTATCTGAGATACAGCCTACTGCGGTGGTATCAACTGCAAACTTGTAAATGGAGTTAGAGCAGAATCTGCCCACGCAGTCGTGAGTGTATAGGGAGTAGACTAGAGGGCTGAGGACACAGCCTTGTGGGGCACCAGTGTTGAGAATAATTGTGCTGGAGGTGTTGCTGCCTATCCTCATTGACTGCGGTCTGTTGGTCAGAAAGTCGAGGATCCAGTTGCAGAAGGAGGTGTTGAGTCCCAGGTCCCGGAGTTTGGTGATGAGTTTGCTTGGAATTATAGTATTGAAGGTGGAGCTGTAGTCAATAAACAATAGTCTAACGTAGGTGTCTTTACTGTCCAGATGCTCCAGAGATGAGTGTAGGGTCAGGGAGATGGCGTCCATTGCTGACATGTTTCGGCAATAGGCGAATTGCAGTGGGTCAAGGTTGTCTGGGAGACTGGAGTTGATGCATGCCATGACCAGCCTCTCAAAGCACTTCATGATGTTGGATGTCAGAGCCACTGGTCGGTAGTCATTAAGGCATGTTACCTTGTTTTACTTAGGGATTCAGCACTAGTCATTTAGCACTAGTCATTCATCCACTAGCTGGACGGGCAAAGGATTAATAACAAATAGAGGCTCTTCTGTTAAGTTTGGTCACAGCCACCACAGCCAATCTTATAACCTGCACTGCAGGACCCTCAGTAATACATGTCTTTCTTCCAGGAGAAGGTGACACACAGCTAAACACAGCAGGAATTAACATTAACCAAGGGGGAGAGAGAGTGCTGGCCACTGCTGGTTAGGCCACTGTTGGTCTCAGCATGATGGTGAGGCTGAAGATGGCATTATCTCTGTCCCTGGTCCACCTTCTCTCACCCCCGTTGTCTCCTTTGACTTACAAGGTGCATCCAGTATGGCACCATCCTTCCTTACTTCTTACCCACTGCAAGGCGCATCCGTCTGCTTTTCTCAACTCAGAAACTCAAGGCTGTTCAAGCAGTGGAGAGGAAGCAAGAAGACAAGTAAAGGGGCGCTCTCAGTCTGATGCACACTGGCAGACAGCAGGTTCTGATGTTGTAAACAAAGGGGTTTCATCCCCATAATTCACACCTCGAACACCAGCACAGATATTGAAGGAAAGTGGGGCATCATCCTTCCATTTCACAGTGACAGACACTGTCTCGGCTATTAAGTGTCAAGGGGCAGCATCACTGGCTGACACTGGCAGAGATGTGGCAGGAAAATGGGGCATTGTCATTCCAGTTTACTGTGACAGACACTGGCTCAGTTATTCTCAGCACAGAAACACTCTCACTATAATTCAGACTGCAGACCCCAGCTCAACAATTGAAGGCGCCAGGCTCCATCACTATAATTCACACTACTGATACCGGCTTAGATATTGAAGGTAAAAGGAAGCCATTGCTATAATTTACACAGCAGATGGCAGCATTGGTATTGCAGGCAGTGCGGGTGTAGCAGTGTGAATTATAGTGATGGTGTCTCTTTCCTGACACTACAGCTATAACTCAGATTGCAGACACCAGCTCTGCAATGCCTGGAAGGACAGTAGCATCTCTCTTATTCACCCTGCAGACAACAGTTCAGGTATTGAAGGTAGGGAGATGCCAAGGCAAAAACGAGAACGAAGACACCAGCACATATGTTGCTTGTAGAGGGTCATCATTGTTCCAACTCACACTGGTAAACACCAGGTCACATATGGTATGTAAGGGAACACCGTGTCTATAAATCAAACTGAAGACCTTCTTCACCCAGATTGCAATGAGTACCTGGAAGGCATTGCCTGAGAGAGTGGCTGAACCTGGTATGCTGACAGCATTTAAGAAGTGTCTGGGTGAACACTTGAATTGCTTAGGCATAGAAGGCTATTATGGACCAAGTGCTGGGAGATCGGATTAATACAGAAGGGTTTCCCACTGGCCAGTGTGGATGAGTTGGGCCAAATGGCCTGTTTCCATCCCGTGCCATTCTATGACTCTTTGACTCTGTAAGAGACAAGCTCAGATATTAGTACAGAGGCAATACCAAAAGGACTCGCACCTGAAACGTGAACTTTGTTTCTCTTCCCATAGATGATGCATGAACTGATATTGGTATTGGTTTATTATTGTCATTTGTACCGAGGTACAGTGAAAAACTTGTCTTGCATACCGATCGTAGAGATCAATTCATTACACAGTGCATTGAGGTAGTACAGGGTAAAAACAAGAACTGAATACAGAGTAAAGTGTCACAGCTACAGGGAAGTGCGTTGCAGGTAGACAATAAGGTGCAAGGTCATAACAAGGTAGATTGTGAGGTCAAGAGTCCATCTCATCATATATTGGTTTTGGTATTGGTTTATTATTGTCACTTGCACCAAGGTACAGTGAAAAACCTGTCTTGCATACCGATTGTACAGGTCAATTCATTACACAGTGCAGTTACATTGAGTTAGTACAGACTGCATTGATGTAGTACAGGTAAAAACAATAACAGTACAGAGCAAAGTGTCACAGCTACAGAGAAAGTGCAGTGCAATAAAGTGCAAGGTCACAACAAGGTAGATCATGAGGTCATAGTCCATCTCATCCTAAAAGGGAACCGTTCAATAGTCTTATCACAGTGGGGTAGAAGCTATCCTTAAGTCTGGTGGTACGTGCCCTCAGGCTCCTGTATCTTCTACCCAATGGAAGAGGAGAGAAGAGAGGATGTCCTGGGTGGGTGGGGTCTTTGATTATGCTGGCTGCTTCACCAAGGCAGCAAGAGGTAAAGACAGAGTCCAAGGAGGGGAGGCTGGTGTCCTTGATGCGCTGGGCTGTGTCCATAACTCTCTGCAGTTTCTTGCGGTCCTGGGCAGAGCAGTTGCCATACCAAGCCGTGATGCATCCAGATAGGATGCTTTCTATGGTGCATTAATAAAAGTTGGTGAGAGTCAAAGGGGACAAACCGAATTTCTTTAGCCTCCTGAGGAAGTAGAGCCACTGGTGAGCTTTCTTGGCCGTGGCGTCTACGTGATTTGAACAGGGCAGGCTGTTGGTGATGTTCACTCCCAGGAACTTAAAGCTCTGAAACCTCTCGACTCAGCACCGTCGATGTAGACAGGTGCATGTACACCGCCTCCATTCCTGAAGTCAATGACCAGCTCTTTTGTTTTGTTGACATTGAGGGAAAGGTTGTTGTCATGACACCATTCCACTAAGCTTTCTATCTCCTTCCTGTACTCCGACTCATCGCTGTTTGAGATACGGCCTACAACGGCAGTATCGTCTGCAAACGTAGATGGAGTTAGAGCAGAATCTGGCCACACAGTTATAAGTGTATAGGAGGTAGAGGGCTGAGGGTGCAGCCTTGTGGGGCACCGGTGTTGAGAATAATCGTGCCGGAGGTATTGCTGTCTATCCTCACTGATTGCGGTCTGTTGGTTGGAAAGTCAAGGAGCCTGTTACAGGGGGAGGTGTTGAGTCCTAGCTCTCGGAGTTTGGTGACAAGTTTGCTTGGGATTATTGTATTGAAGGCAGAGCTGTAATCAATAAACAATAATCTAATGTAGGTGTCTTCACTGTCCAGATGCTCCTGAGCTGAGTGAAGGGCCAGGGAGATGGCGTCCGCTGTAGACCTGTTTCGGTGATAGGTGAATTGCAGTGGGTCAAGATTGTCTGGGAGGCTGGAGTTGATGTGTGCCATGACCAACCTCTCAAAGCACTTCATGATGGTAGATGTCAGAGCCACTGGTCGGTAGCCATTGAGGCATGTTAACTTACCTTTCTTCGGTACCAGGATGATAGTGGTCTTCTTAAAACAGGTGGGAACCTGAGATTGAAACAGAGAGAGGTTAAATATGTCTGCAAATACTTCTGCCAGCTGATCAGCACAAGATCTGAGCACATGGCCAGGGACACCATCTGGGCCAAATGCTTTACTCTCCGGAAGACTGACCTTACGTCTTCAACAGTGACCACAGGTTCAGTTGCATTGGAGGCTATCAGGGTGGGTGGTGACAATCCACCTCCCTTCTGTTCAAAACGCGCATAGAATGCGTTAAATCCATCAGGAAGGGATGCGCTGTTGTTAACTATGCAGCCTGTCTTCGTCTTGCCGCCTGTTATGGCATGTAAGCCCTGCCATAACATTAAGGGAACCATTCAACAGTCTTTTCACCGTGGGATAGAAGCTGTCCTTGAGCCTGGTGTTACGTGCCCTCAGGCTCCTGTATCTTCTGCCTGATGGGAGAGGGGAGCAGAGAGAATGACCCGGGTGGGCTGCTGAGTGATTCCAGCATTTCCTGTTTTTTTCTTTCAGGTTTCTCTCTTTTGCAGTTTTTGTTTTGATTTTAAGAGGCACTATCAGTCCATTTCATGCTGGCAGTCACCAGTTCAGGTATTAAAGGGAAAGAGGCATCATTCAGACAGAAGATATTGCTGGTACAGGGGTATCGTCACTCTAATTCACACCAGCTAAGGTACTGCAGATAAAGGACGATGATCACTATAATTTAGACTGCAGACAGCAGCTCAGGTACTGCCAGTAGAGTAGCAGCATTTCTCCTATTCACACTGGTACACATCAGCTCAAATATTTCAAGGAAAAGAATTACAATTCACACCGGTTCAGATACTGTATGTAGGGGAATGCCATCTCTGCAATTCTGACTGCAGATATTTCTGGTGGAGAGATTCAGTAAAGCACACTGCAAGAAAGCAGCAGGTCAAGGCTGTGGAAAAGTACAGCATAAGTCCAAGCTTGTCGGAGGGTGGGTCCACACGCTGTTCTTTTTGGGAGCAAACTTAGATAAGAAGTTGCTATGTGTATGTGTCTACATTCATGGTGCACCATTGCTTCCATTGTAACATGGATAGTTTCCACCCAACATCTGTGTGCTGCTATTGAAGCCCTCGTCATTGTCCACGTGCTTTTGGATGTCTGTTGAACAGCAGACCTGCTTCCTAAAGACCCTCGGTGAATATAACCTTCTGCTGAAGTCCTTTCTCTCCATTCTCCTTTCTTAATAAATGGATCAAGTAAGCTGAGAGAGACAGGCATGGAGATATAAAGAGTAACAGGGTGAAAACAGCCCCTTTGGCCCACCAAGTCCATGCCAACCATCATCCACTCACTTACATTTATCCTAGACTGATCCCATTTTTATTCTCCCCACATTCTCGTCAACTCCTCCCAGATTCTACCACTCTCCTACACACTAGCTACAGAGGCCAGTTAACCTACCAATCTACGTGCTTTTGGGATGTGAAACCGGAGCACCCGAAGGAAACCCACGCAGTCACAGAGAAAACGTGCAAACTCCACACAGACGTAATGCGGACAAATGGGATTAGTGTAGAAAGGCTTCAGAGTTGGCAAGGATGAAGTAGGTTGAAAAGGTCTGTTTCTGTGCTGTACATAGAACATAGAACAGCACAGCACAGGAACAGGCCCTTCGGCCCATGATGTTGTGTTGAACTAATTAAACTAGTAATTAAATGCCTAACTAAACCAGTCCTTTCTGCTTACGCAATGTCCATATCCCGCCATTCTCTGCACATCCACGTGCCGAGTACAAGCCTCTCAAGCACCTCTGTATTTGCCTCCACCACCACCCCTGGCAGTGCATTCCAGCCACCCACCACTCTCTGCTAAAAAAAACATGCCCCGCATATCTCCCTCTCACCTTAAAGCCATGCCCCCTAGTATTAGACGTTTTGATCTGGGAAAAAGATACCAGCTATATCTATGCCTCTCATAATCTTATAAACATCTATCAGGTCTCCCCTCAGTTTCCACCGCTCCAGAGAAAATAACCCAAGATTTTCCAGCTTCTCTTTATAGCAGATACCCTGTATGATTCTATGATTCTAACATTTCCTTCAGGCTTTGATTGGAGCAGCAGTATTGGTGAAAGATGGATCAGATTTGTCTAAAAAGTAAACTAGACAAAAATTATACAATATAATCTAAACAGGAAATATTGCATGGTCTATTGAATGTTGTCTGTGTTTCTGCAGTTCAATTGCTTGTCTACAATCAAAGCAGAAGGGATTAAATCTATACTACCCATGGTCTCTTAGGTGACTATGAATGAACGTACTTTGACATGCAACATTAATTCTGTCCCTCTCTCCACAAATCTGTCCTGATTCATTGAGTATTTCCAAGATTAGTTTTTATTTCTTTGGTGGGGGTGGTAATGGAAGGTCAACCCTAAACATATCAAGAGAGTTACTACATAACATACAAAAATCCCAAATATTGGAAGAGCCCAGTGATCATTTAGCTAAAGTACACTAATAAATATCTCAAGCCATCAAGATAAATCTCCTTCATTGCCTAGAATCAAGATAAATCATGAAAGCTATGTTTTCTATTAACATCCATTCCAAGGATGGAATGTCCTGTGAATATGGCAGCCAGCCATATCTGCATTCTGAAAGTCTAAAGCAGCTTAATGTTGAACAATTGAATTCAAAAACTGATCTCACGCTCAAATTATACTTCCATTGTTTTCATAACTTGAGAGAGTCCAAGACATATACATTCTTAGCATGGAAACTAACCATTGATCTATGCACTAACTAGGCAGAGTGCTCTTTCATTCTATGTAAGGGCTTATATGGTGTTTCTAAAGCCGTACAAGGAATAATAATTTTTGTTATGATCCCTAAGTTGCTCCATTGTTTAAATAGATATTGTGCATAGAAGGTCTTCTCTAGATAGTGAGGCATATGGGGTTTGCTCAAGAGAGTCATTTCAGAAGCAAACCCAAGTGTAACAGCCCCAAAAGAGGAAACTTAATTGAAGACGTACATTCTTTAGCTTCTGGTCAAAATATTATGCAAGATTTATAAACTGTTGTCTGTACTACACACATATTGAAGATTGCCTTCCTACAAATATCATTCATAAAATGAACAATCTAATGAATCTATAAGCTGGTGTGTGCCAGTATAAAATAGAGTAAGTTTAAATGGTGTGCCATATATTAGGCATGGAGTAGAGTCTGAACAAACAGTATGATGTGTGCAGTTTTGGTTTCAGTACATGGAACACTAGCCCAAATTGCTATATGCAGCTTCCTGACAAATCTGGTTTAGCTACGTGAACTTTCGTGGTTCCAAAACGGCTTTATGTAGTCTGTAAAAGCTGAGAAACTCTCCCCTTCACCTTTTCCTCCTTTAGGTTTTTAACTCACAATCATGGGAGCCCCCTTCCATGTTCAAAAGCCTCAATAAAATCTGTCTCCTTAGTCATAATTATGGGCATTTCCACTTCCCTTCCATCTGGACAGATCCAATTGCCGATAGTAAATTACTTTGGGATGTTTTACTACATCATAGACGAGGTGGCGTGGCAAGGCCCTCAGATGTCAGGAACGTTTAGTGCGGGCAAGAGATGCTGGCAGCTGTTTGGAAACAAGTAATTTAGTCTGTATTGAATTATCTATTCCCAACATTATATGGGAATAAAATATATGTTGAATCAGAAAATCAAAGTGCATTTTCAATGCAGCAGGATTTAGTATAAGGTTTGGTATGCATCTAGAGTGCCATGCCTTTCTGTTTGCAAGCTTCAACTCTTTATACTGTGTCAGAAGTTAAGAAGGGTAACAGCTTGAAACTGCATCTTGTTTTTATTGATTCATCTCTATGATGTGGGCATGTTGGGAGGGCCAATATTTATTACCCACTTCTAAATATGCTTTGGAATTTGGTGGTGACTTTCATTTGTGAACTGTTGCAGCCCCTCTGGTATAAGGTATTGGTATTATTATTGGTTTATTATTGTCACTTGTACCGAGGTACAGTGAACAACTCGCCTTGCATATCGATTATACAGGTCAATTCATTACACAGTGCAGTTACATTGAGTTAGTACAGAGTGCATTGAGGTAGTACAGGTGAAAACAATAACAGTACAAAGTAAAGTGTCACAGCTACAGAGAAAGTGCAGTGTAATAAGAGTCCATCTCATCATATAAGGGAACCTTTCAATAGTCTTATCACAGTGGGATAGAAGCTGTCCTTAAGTCTGGTGGTACGTGCCCTCAGGCTCCTGTATATTCTACCTGATGGAAGAGGAGAGAAGAGAGAATGACCCAGGTGAGTGGGGTCTTTGATTATGCTGGCTGCTTCACCAAGGCAGCAAAAGGTATAGACAGAGTCCAGGACTTTCATGGTGCTGTTAATGTGTTCAGGACCTTGGCCCAGCCAAGCTGAAAGTCTGGTATATTTCCAAGTCAAGATGACGAATGAGTTGTAGGGTGATTTGCAGGTGGTGGTGCTCCTGTGTGTTGACCATGCTTGTCCCTCTAGGTAATAGATGTGCAGGGTTAGGGATGAAAGGTCAAAGAAGCCTTGGTAAGTGATGTGTATTGCTATACGTGGAAAGCACACACCACAACATTCATTGTGACAGTGAATGAGCCACGCGGAGACTGGAAATTGAGATATAAAAGGTCTTTATTCGACACAACAAGCAGGTATTCCCTTGGAGACACTCTTATCAAGAAACTCAGCACTACAGTGAGTTTTTATGCTTTTTAAGCACAAAGGTAACACAAAGTGATTAACTACAGTTTTAATGGTTATAATTACCAACTTCAATATTTTGCTTGTATACAGTTAACTTTGTAGAATTACATATTTACAGTGGGAATATTTCTCAACTGACAGAACCACTTTGAATATTCAAATACCAGTAGCTGGTCCAAGGGGTTCTGAGCACAAAACATTCAAAGTACAGTTCTTTTATTATAGTGTTGAGGGATGGCTCCCAGGATATAAAAAAAATCAGCCAGATGATTAAATGACAAAACAAACATGCTTAGTCTACGTGTTAGGTGGTGGGGATATGTCTTTAACTTTGCGTTAATACAGGAAATGACTACCTAATACTTTTCCTGATCTTGTCCTGAGAGTTTCCGTGAGGGCCAATTAAACACTCATCTGTTGTTTCCCCGTTCATAGTTACAATAATGCAGATTCAGAATGTCCCACACCCAATGGCTGGTTTCAATGTCCTTAAATTATCAATGGATATTACACTGTGAACAATTCTATGTTGAAGACCGGTTCCTGTCTGTATTAGTTGCTACCTCTAAACTCAGAATTCCTGAAAAATGTCCCATGCATAACAATCTCTAACAGCCACAATGTGTCAGCAGGAGTAAGTGTTTCCAAGGTTGTATAGGGTGCTAATAAAACAAGTTGTTTTATCCTTAGTTGTGTCAAGCTTCTTGGGTATTATTGTTAGGGACTATTTGGGACATCTTCAGGAGTTACAGAATTATGTGGATAGCAGTCATTAATACAAACAAGAACCAATGTTCAAAAAAAACCTGTTCAAATGTAAATCAAAAACAGTAATGAGTTCTGAAATTAAAAGGGCAGCTTTGTAACAAACAGTACTGTCTACAGAGCACAGGCCACTGGCCCACAGCAGGAGGCCGCTCAAGAGATGTGGTTTGCAAAGTGACATATACGTGAGGTGTTCTCATCTGCTTTGGCCAAATTGGGGGGGGGGGGGGGGGGGGGGGTGTTAATTAGCGTACATCAAACCAGGCATCAGATACTGAGGTTGAGCACCTATGCTTTGTCCACAATAGCAATCTTGAGCTCCAGTTTGCATTCCATTTAAACTCCCACACCGACTCCCACTCCCACACCATTCCCACACCGACCCATCTGTCCTCCGCCTCCTTCACTGCCAGGCTGAGGCGAAGCACAAACTAGAAAAACAGTGCCTCATTTTCTGCCTGGGTGGTCTTCAACCTAATGGCATGAACATCGAATCCTCCAATTTCAGGTAACCTGCAGCCTTCTGTCCCTTCCTCTCTCCTTCTGATCCACCCCGGTCTTCTCTCACACACCCTTCTTCCCTATCCCCCCCTCCCCAGCCCCCTGTTCCCTAGTTTCTTTCCCTTCCCCCACCAATTTCTATCTGCCCATCATGCACACACACAACCCACTGGGTCCCCTATCCCCTCCCCCTACTGTTTCCACTTGCCCACTGTCCCTCCCTGATCCTTCACACAGCTAGTATGGCACCAGTGATCGAATGGACTCCAAATGTCGACCATCGCTTTGCATCTATGGGTTCTGCTTGACCCACTGAGATCCTCCAGCGGCTTTTTTTTCGCTGACTAAATAAATATTTCTTTGTTGTCAACCAAAAAGGCCATTGCAATAATATTTCTGATAAGTGTTCCCTGGAAGAGGGCTGTTGGTCACTTTAAATCAGTCTTTGAACCAAATTTTGATGCAGGCATTGATAGATATGTAAATTGCCTTCATGCACAGATTTACTTAGTAACCTGGGACATTCAAAGGCGAGCTGAGGAGAAATGCCCTTACGTGGTGGGTTGTTGTGATCTGAAATGCACTGCCTGAAAATGCAGGGGAGGAAACCTAACCTTTCAGGCAGTATGTTTAAGGGATTTTGTGTGTTTACCCATACTCAAGGTCTGGCTTTCACGTGGGGCCCCATTCGCCCTCTTGATTACAGCTCAGACCGGGACGACAGACTGAAGAAAACCCATACAACTGTGTTGATGTTCTCAAATAAGTCAGTTTATTTTGGCCTGGGAAGCACTTTGAGAGACAGCTCAAAGGTACTTCACTCACCCAAAGAGCTTCCAGTATTTTACAGTATTCGCATTACAGTAGTTACACGTGGATTTTACAATTTCGCTATAAATTATCAAGGTCCTGTTTTCCTTTGTGCATTGTGCTCATTAGTATTGATTTATACGGGACTAGTCTGAGCGTGGTCCTCTCATTCTTCTAGTAGATAACGACTCCTCCTTTGGCCGTCTGTATGTACAAAAGGATGTGTGAACCTGTTTTCTGTCCTAATCACACATCTTTGCTTATCCTGTGACCTTGCTTTTCTGTTCATTGTTCTACATTCTGACCGCCATACTTGACTACCTTTGCTCTAATTAACTCTACCTTGCAGTCGAAGCACTCCTCTAGTCTAATTACTGCACTGGCTGTTCTAACATGACCTTTAAGCTACCTTCACTAGGTTGGCCTAATTACCCTCAATCCTTTTCCAGTATGTAAGGCACGCAAGTTGACTATTTTACAAACTTTTCTAATTTTCTTACGATCCCTGGAGATTTCTTCTTCACCGTGCATTTCAGATCAAAACTTTCAAAGGAGAATTAGATGAAAGTGAGCAGGGAAAACTATGGGTTATGTTGACTATAAACCCTGGTTTTTGATTAGAGAAGATAAAACACTTATTTTCATCCATCATCAGACTTCTGAACAGTCCACAAACCCATGAACACTTCCTTTTTTTTGCACTATTTATTTATTTGCTGATTTATGGTACCTTTATGTTTTTGCACTGCACTGCTGCCGCAAAACAACAAATTTCATGTCATTTAAGACTAATAATAAACCTGATTCTGATTCACTTCAAACACTTTGTTTACACCAAACCCCATTTATTTATTCTCTTTAAGCAAATTATTAAACAAGTGTGTTAAGTGTTAAGTATCATCCACTTGTTTCCAAGCTGGCGAGGCTCAGTACTGCAGGGATTCTGACTGTTGCTCATATCCCAATCCCAAGATTTCTCCTCTTCCTTGTCAACCATTGTTTCTTACCTCACTACAGCTAGAGAACCAGTGGCTTTAGTATCTCATGCCAGTCTAGATTACTCTGTGATTAATCAATGCTAGAGGTTCACACCTTTGATGAAGTTGTTTTAAGTCTCTTTGCTGATATTTCCTTAGCATTCTCAGAGAATTTCCTGGATCATTAGCCAGTTCTGATGCAGGGTTTTGACCCGAAACATTGACTGTTCCTTTCCTCCCACAGATGCAGCTCAAACCGTTGAGTTCCTCCAGCAGATTGTTTGTTGAACCATTAACCATCTTTGTATGTGACAACCGGGGGCTTGCTCCATCCGCTGCACGCATTGACCCAGAATTGCCGTGCCTCTGGGAAGAGTGTGCCTCCCTTTTGGGAGATTTTTAAAGCTGGAAAGAAAAGACTGAACTCCGTTGCATTGGGTGTATGGTACTGGGATGTTGTTTATGTAGAGCAGTGTTTATTAACAGTAACCGCTGCTCCTGTCTGGCTCCCAGAGCTGCTTTGCTCGCCAACTACTTACTCCACTGTCATTTCAAAGGCTTTGTGGGGAAGGGTGCGATGTAAGGCCTTGCCACCACTGGACACTGAGGAGCTGGGTCAAGTGTACCAGCCCCTCAAACAGATGTGCTATTCACAAAGGCTACATGAACGTCAATGGTGCTTTGTAAATAGAATGTACTTGGCACTTTGAATGTAGAGGAAAGACATGTACTGTTGGTGTTGTGTTTTTTATGAATGAAGTGTTGATTCACACTGAAAACACTGTCCAATCTTCTGTTCTGGGATGGCTGCTTTTAACCCTTTGCAAATTACCTTTGCACTGTTTCATATCTCTTCTCAATAATCTGTTGCTCATGTGAACATAGAACATTGAGCAATAAAGCACAGGAACAGGCCCCTTGGCCCACAGTGTCTGTGCCGACCATGATGCCAATCCAAACTAATCCCATCTCCCTGAACATGGTCTGTAACCCCCCCCCCCCCCCCCCCATTCCCTACCTGTTTATTAGCCTGTCTAAATGCCTCTTAAATTCCACTGTTGTATTTGCTTCCACTATTTCCCCTGGCAGCACTTCCAGGCACCTACCACTCTCTGTGTGAAAAAAAAACATGCCTCGTAAATCTCCTTTAACCTTTCCCCCTCTCGTCTTAAAACTATGACTACTAATATTTGATATTTCCACCTTGGGAAAGAGACTCTGACCATCTACCCTATCTGTGCCTCTCATAATTTTATATACTTCTATCAGGTCACCTCCCAGCCTCCGACACAAGTTATGATTATTGTACCCAAAGTGCTTTCCCACTGAAACTCCAATCAACTGGCCAAGCTCATTGGTATTGGTATTGGTTTATTATTGTCACATGTACCGAGGTACAGTGAAAAGCTTGTCTTGCATAGCAGTCGTACAGGTCAATTCATTACACAGTGCAGTTACATTGAGTTAGTACAGAGTGCATTGATACAGTACAGGTTAAAAACAATAACAGTACAGAGTAAATGTGTCACAGCTACAGAAAAAGTGCAGTGCAATAAGGTGCAAGGTCACAACAGGGTAGATCGTGAGGTCAGAGTCCATCTCATTGTATAAGGGAACCGTTCAATAGTCTTATCACAGTTGGGTAGAAGCTGTCCTTAAGTCTGGTGGTACGTGCCCTCAGGCACCTGTATTTTCTACCCGATGGAAGAGGAGAGAAGAGAGAATGACCTGGGTACGTGGGGTCTTTGATTATGCTGGCTGCTTCACCAAGACAACTGAGAGATAAAGACAGAGTCCAAGGAGGGGAGGCTGGTGTCCGTGATGCGCTGGGCTGCATCCACAACTCTCTGCAGTTTCTTGCGGTCCTGGGCAGAGCAGTTGCCATACCAAGCTGTGATGCATCCAGATAGGATGCTTTCTTTCTTTTTCAATCTCTTTATTGAATTTCAAGTTAATTCAAATTAATGTACATAACATTAATGATTATGCATATGATACAAAGAGATTGGGATAACAACAACAGTTAATATTTATACTCACAAGGAGTAAAATATGTAATCTAGACCTCCCGCACTCTTGCTAAGTGAACATTATAGGAAACAAAATAATTGAAAAGAAATATAATTATATTAAGAGAAAACCCCCAGATCAAAAAAAAGTATAATATTAAACAAAAGCAAACCAAAAACTTCAAAGAAAAAAAAACTGGACTGATATTTCTTCGATTAAAAAAAAACACATTCTTATGTCATCAGCTCCGCTCTTCTATATTCAAAGGTTATTGAAGGGGATTCAAAAAAGGTATGCTCATATTGTATGGAAATATTGAATAAATGGATTCCAAACTTCCTCAAATTTAAGCGAAGGATCAACAGTACCACTCCTAATTTTTTCTAAGTTTAAACATGTTATAGTTTGAGAAAACCATTGAAATGTAGTAGGGGATATAGGGTCCTTCCATTTAAATAAAATGGATCTCTTGGCCATTAATGTAACAAGATCGGATGCTTTCTATGGTGCATCGGTAAAAGTTGGTGAGAGTCATTGGGGACAAACCGAATTTCTTTAGCCTCCTGAGGAAGTAGAGGCGCTGGTGAGCTTTCTTGGCCGTGGCATCTACGTGATTTGACCAGGACAGGCTGTTGGTGATGTTCACTCCCAGAAACTTGAAGCTCTCAACCCTCTTGACCTCAGCACCATTGATGTAGACAGGTGCATGAACACCGCCTCCTTTCCTGAAGTCAATGACCAGCTCTTTTGTTTTGTTGACATTGAGGGAAAGGTTGTTGTCATGACACCATTCCACTAAGCTTTCTATCTCCTTCCTGTACTCCAACTCATTGCTGTTTGAGATACGGCCTACTACGGTGGTATCATCTGCAAACTTGTAGATGGAGTTAGAGCAGAATCTGGCCACACTGTCATGAGTGTATAGGAAGTAGAGTAGAGGGCTGAGGACTCAGCCTTATGGGGCACCAGTGTTGAGAATAACCGTGCTGGAGGTATTGCTGCCTATCCTCACTGATTGTGGTCTGTTTGTTAGAAAATCAAGGATCCAGTTACAGAGGGAGGTGTTGAGTCCTAGGTCTCGGAGTTTGGTGACAAGCTTGCTTGGGATTATTGCACTGAAGGCAGAGCTGTAGTCAATAAACAATAGTCTAACGTAGGTGTCTTTACTGTCCAGATGCTCCAGAGCTGAGTGTAGGGCCAGGGAGATGGCATCCGCTGTAGACCTGTTTCGGCGATAGGCAAATTGCAATGGGTACAGGTTGTCTGGGAGGCTGGAGTTGATGTGTGCCATGACCAACCTCTCAAAGCACTTCACGATGGTGGATGTCAGAGCCACTGGTTGGTAGTCATTGAGGCATGTTACCTTGCTTTTCTTTGGTATCGGGATGATAGTGGTCTTCTTAAAACAGGTGGGAACCTGAGATTGAAGCAGGGAGAGGTTAAATATGTCCGCAAATACTTCCGCCAGCTGATCAGCACAAGATCTGAGCACACGACCAGAGACACCATCTGAGCCAGGTGCTTTCCTCGTGTTCACTCACCAGAAGACTGAACACCGACTCCGGAGACTGAACTCCAGAAGATTGCATTTCCCAATACAAGGTCTAGTATGGCCCCTTCCCTGGCTGGATTAGCTGCATACTCTGTCAAGAAATCCTGCTGGATGTGTATAACAAATTCTGCCCCATCTAAGCTTCATGCACTCATGGAGTCCCAATCTACATTGGGGGAATATTGGAGAAATTAAAGTCATCCACTACAACTACCCTGTTGAACATAGAACATAGAACAGTACAGCACAGAACAGGCCCTTCCGACCACAATGTTGTGCCGACATAGCTAATCCCTCCTACCTATAGAATGCCCATATCCCTTCATTTTCCTCTCATTCATGTGCCCATCCAAACCTCTCTTAAAAGCCCCCAATGAACTTGCCTCCACCACCCTATTAGGCAACACATTCTGGGCCTCCACCACTCTCTGAGTAAAAAACGTGCCCCTCACATCTGTTCTGAACCTACCCCTTCTCACCTTAAATGCATGCCCTCTGGTATTGGATTGCTCTATAAAGGGAAAAAGATATTGCTTGCCCACCCTATCTATGCCCCTCATAATCTTATACATTTCCAACAGATCACCCCAAAGCCTCTTCCGCTCCAGAGAAAAGAGCCCAAGTTTGTCCAGCCTCTCCTGATAGCACATGCACTCTAATCCAGGCAGCATCCTAGTAAACCTCTTCTGCACCCTCTCTAAAGCCTCGACATCCTTCCTATAGTGAGGTGACCAGTATTGCGCGCAATACTCTAAATGCGGCCTAACCAGAGTTCTAAAGAGATGCATCATAACTTCTTGACTCCTATACTCAACACCTCAATTAATGAAAGCAAGCATTCCATAAGCCTTCTTAACCACCCTATCTACCTGTGTAGCCATTTTCAATGAGCCATGGACTTGTACCGAAAGGTCTCTCTGCTCTTCAACACTGTTAAGGGTCTTGCCCTTAAGAGTCTACTGCCTCTAGACATTAGTCCCACAAAGGGGCAACACCTCACATTTATCCGGGTTGCTTAATACATCTTTCCATAATCTGCCTCCATATCTGTTCCCCTATCTCCCGTTGGGTATTGGGAGGCCTATGGTATAACCCCATTATAGTGATTGCATCTTTTTTATTCCTGACCAGTAGTGCAGCTCCCCCACCTCTTTTACATCCCCCTCTATCACGTCCAAAGCATTTGCATCCTGGAACGTTGAGCTGCAAATCCTGCCGTTCTCTCAACCAAGTCTCTGTGATGGCTACAACATCCTAGTTCTATGTAGTAATCTAGTCCCTAAGTTTATCTTACCCGTAATACTCCTTGCATTGAAATAAATACACTTCAGCCCCTTAGCCCCAACATGTTCATTAATCTGGCTCTGCTTTTCCTTCCTTTAAGCCTTACTTGACCTAACTTCAACGTTCCCCTCAATCCCTACACTTGCTGACCTATTTCTCTGGTTCCTATCCCCCGCCATGCTAGTTAAACCCTCCCAAGCAGCACTAGCAAACCTCCGCAAGGATATTTGTGCCCCTCCAGTTTAAATGCAACCCATATTTCTTGCACAGGTCTCACCTGCCCTGGAAGAGAGCCAGTGATCTATGTACCTGAAGCCCTTCCTCCTGCACCAGCAAAGCCATGCATTTACTGTACTATCTTCTTATTTCTTGCCTCACTAGCATGTGGCACAGGCAGTAATCCTGAAATTACAACCCTGGAGGTCCTGCTTTTTAACTTTCTGCCTAACTCATTAAATTCTCTTTGCAGAATCTCATCTCTCTTCCTGCCTACGTTGCTGGTATCAATATGGTCCATGACCTTCGGCTGCTCACGCTCCCCTTTCAGAATGTCCTGTGCCCACTCAGAGACATCCTTGACGCTTGCACCAGGGGGCCAACACACCATCCTGGAGTCCTGCTCGTGGCCAGAGAAATGCCTATCTGTGCCACTAACTAAAGAGTCCCCTATCTCTATTGCTTGTCTAGTCCTTGACCTACCCTGCTCTACAACAGAGCCAGTGGCGGTGTCACTGATCTGGCTGCTGCTGTCGCTGGCTTCTTTACCCCTCACACTTTAGGGAGGTATAGCTGGCAACCACATGGCCACTGTCATGGTCCCACAGTAGAGATCAGCAGAGTGGGACCACTTGGATACAACTTTCACACAACCAGTATGGAACCAGTGGTCAAAGGGACTCCGTGTTGTTTGAATGCATGTTATTATGTCACTCACCAAGTTAAAATAAGCCTTTTCCTTGTATTTAAATAGGTGCAATAACGATATTATGTGCAATTCCTAACATTTCCCCTATATTTGGGGCTGCTTGAGAGCAGCCTGATCATCCAGCACATTTCGCTTTCACCGCAGTGGGGGTGCCGCACCTCCTCCTGGGCGCCAGGGCGGCGCTGTAGAGCCGCTGTCGGAGACCCCGCCTTGTGGCCCGGAAGTGGAAGTGCGGGAGGGAGGGCGGCCGCGGCGGGTAGAGGACGGGGAAGATGCCCGCTGTGCTGATGGCGGGGAAGTCTGTGGCTTTCGGCAAGTTGCTGGAGCAGTGCGAGACGCAGGAGCTGGAGGTAGGGCAGAGCGAGCGGGGACGCCCGCCACGGCCGGGGCTCCAGCTCGGACGAGCGGGAGCCGGGCGGGTGGGGGGCAGCGAGGGAGACGGCACACCTCCCCCCCAACATCATCCCCCCCCAACATCATCCCCCCCAACATCATCCCCCCCCCAACATCATCCCCCCCCCAACATCATCCCCCCCCAACATCATCCCCCCCCAACATCATCCCCCCCCAACATCATCCCCCCCCAACATCATCCCCCCAACATCATCCCCCCCAACATCATCCCCCCCAACATCATCCCCCCCAACATCATCCCCCCCAACATCATCCCCCCCAACATCATCCCCCCCAACATCATTCCCCCAACCCCGCCTAAACATCATTCCCACCCCCCCAAAAGTCATCCCCCACTCCCAAACTTCATCCCCCAATCCCCCCAAACGTCATCCCCACCCCCAAAACATCATGCCCCCCAAACATCATTCCCCCAAATATTATCCCCCACCCCAAACATCATCCCCCACTCCCAAACATCATCCCCCCTACCCCCCAAACAACATCCCCACCACTCCCCCAAATATCATCACCCCCCATACCGAGCATCATCATCCCCCAGACATCATCTCACCAACCCCCACCCATCGTCTCCCCCCCAACCCCCACCCATCGTCTCTCCACCCCCTGACCCCATGCACTACATCACCTCTCCTCCACCTCACCCATCCAACCCACACCTCATACCACCCCTCATCCCTACCTAACCCTTCACCCCCCAGCCCACACCTTATACCACCACCTCTCCCCTGCCCCGATCCCCACACTCCTCTCCCCTACCCTCATTGTCTTCATCCCTTCCCCTCCCTGTAGCTTTGAGTCCTAAGGTTCAAGCAGAGCACCAGAGACGACTTCACAATAATTTAGGCCGGCACTCCTGTGCAATACTGAAGGAGTATTATACAGTGATGGATGCTGTCTTTTGGGTGAAGCATTTTACTGAAGCTCCATGTGTTCTTTAAGATGAATATCAATGATTCCATGGCACCATGTTGTAAAAGATCAGGGAAGCCCCTGTTAGGGTCCTGACTGAGGTTTGTCCCCCCCACTCAACATCATTGCAATGGATTGTCTAGTTGTTATTACATTATTTGTGGGAGCTTGCTGTGTGCATGTTGACACTATATTTCCTACATTACAACAAGTACTATAATTCTACAATAGTTTGGGTGTGAAGCATTTGGATTTTGTGAAAAGTACCACATCAATGCACTTTGTACTAACTCAATGTAACCGCACTGTGTAATGAATTGACCTGTACGATTGGTTTGTAAGACAAGCTTTTCACTGTACCTCGGTAAAAGTGACAATAATAAACCAATACCTAAGTACAGGATAAATGCAAAGCCATTGTAGGAACAGAGATGTGGTATTGCATCTGTGCAAATCTTGGAATGTAGCAGGGATTCTGATTGAGAGAGTGATTGCAAAGGCAAACTGAATAGGTAAAAGCAAAAATCAAATAAGGCAGATGAGTGAAAATGGTTGTGCAAATTCATGAAGATTCCCATGCAGAAAAGCTTTTTCTCTGACTGAAAGGATTACATACAGGTCTTAGTCAATGAAAGATCATCAGTGGCATTAACTTACTACAGCAATGTTAAAGCAAGGGAGTACATAATAGAAAAAAATGATTTATACGCAATGGAGCATCTTATCAGGTGATGGGAACTCAACCAAGGTCAACGGTAGATGCATGTCAGTTCACCTGAAGGTGGAAGAGTGCGGTTTGCTTCTTAGCCTTTCTGAGAGCGATGGTCTGCATTGTCAGCAGTGGCTGCGCTGGATTTGATTCTGCTGCTCCAGAAAATGCATGTTTATTCTGGCTGTTCAAATGGACATCCAGTTTTTGCAGTTTTGTTTTACTTTGATGAAAGATCATCTGAGGGTCTATAGGTCAGTGGCCTTGAGGATTTGGCTGCTGATATTATGTTGGTCAGTAGGATCAACCAAGGGTCTTTCTAAGAGTATTTAAGCTTACTGTTGTTGCCATAATGTGCTAAATGCAATAAATACATAATGTACTTAGTGTCTTGTTCCAAACACCTGCAGTAAACTTACCACAGGTAATAAGACCGCCAATACGCACATTCCTCTTAATTATTGAACTGCTAACATTTGAACCAAGTTAGCAGCAGTGTTCAATACTATTAAATACCTTATTGTTCTCTTGGGCATTTGGAGGAATGTTATTGCTTTCTGATAGGACAATTGTTTTCCTAATGTAGATGATTATGCTAAAGGTAGTGCAAGCAAAATAACTGTCACCTGTAAAGAGCAGATTATGGGAAGTGACTTGTGCAAAGTTCTCCTTTGTTTTTTCTTCTGCAGTCACTTGGGATCAATGATGATTTGCTTCCCCCCCTAGCTTTCAGGAGTAAGAGATGCTTGTGTGTGAAAAGGTGGACGTTACATATGAGCTACCAATCAGTCTTGACTGAGAGAGGGCTTGGGTCCAATGATAAGGGGATCTGAGACAACTGTAGACAAGGTTGTGCTGCACTGTTACACTATATGCACACACGCACATTCTTCCTCATCCTAGACCCCAAACCCCCTCCCCGCCCAACCCCCGGATCCACTCCCTGCTTCATTCTCCCCTTAATTGTCTCTCTTTTATTCTTTATACACCACCTGCCTTCTTAGCTCCTCCTTCCTTTCCCTTGCATCCCCTCATTGTTCGCCCCACTCGACAGCTGCTGGCTGCTTGTCCAGAAGTGAAGAAGCCCACTGGCCTGGCACATAGGTGCAACTATGAAGAAGCTACGCCAGTGTCTCTATTTTCTTAGAAGTTTAAGAAGATTTGGCATGTCATCGAAAACTCTGACAGACTTCCACGGATGTGCGGTGGACAGCATTCTAACTGGTCGCATCACAGCCTCGCATGGAAACTCCAATGCAATAAAAGAGGCTACAGAGACTGGTGGACTCAGCCAGTTCCATCACAGGTACAGCTCTCCTCACCATTGAGGAAAAGAGGTGATGTCTCAGTAAGGCAACATCGATTATTAAGGACCCCTCACCATCTGGGCCATGCCCTCTTTTCATTGCTGCCATCAGGCAGGAGGTACAGGAGCCTGAAGACCCACACCTCAAGGTTCAACAACAGCTTCTTCCCCACTGCCATCAGGTTCTTGAACGGACCTGAAAAAGTTCTAGTTCTACCTTGGACTATATTTCCCTCAATTTGCACTAATGCTGTTATGTTTATTTTGTTATGTAACTTATGTATAATTTATGTTAATTTAAGTTTGTGTCATCTATGTTTGTCATATTCGTAATTTACTGTGCTGTTGCTGCAAACGGTCATTTTCATGGTATGTATACCCTAGGTATGTATGCCCATGGCAATAAATGATTGCAGCCCCACCTATCTCACATATCTCAGCACATGCACTGCCTGAAGCTTGCAGCCCAGCCCCAAACACTCGGACCTCTCCCAGAAAGCCAGGGTGACTCTTCAGCCACCCACTCAGTGCTGCCCAACATCTCCAGATTATTGTCTCCTGCTGCTCTGTAGATGGGTTGGTGGGTTCCAATGTGCAGTTTCCTGGCTGGTAGAGAATGTATCCAAGGGGAGAGGAAGCATCTCCCTTGGCCATCATCACATAATGTACACAAGACCCTGAACTAAGTGGGCCTCTTTTTCTTTCTGTGAAGCTACATTTACCTTGAAACCATGTGGTAGTGAACAATCAACGTCCATCTTTGTTTCAGTTTTTGTTTCAGACTGATAACTTTCAAAAGCAAATTGTGGAAGGAGACATAAAACGCTGGGTGTAAGATTGCATCCTTATTTGATCCTGGTATCATTTATACAATGGGATGGTTACCATTGTGAAATCCATGGATTTTGTGCAGATAACTTGTATATTTGAATTTAGTTAGCAATAGGTCAACGAGTGCCTTGTGAATTGTGTGATGTTCTCTGCATTTTTCTTAGCAAGAACATTTTGGTCGTTGAATATCCTACTATCCATAAATGGGCTCTCGGCAGGGATTTGGAAGCTTTTGAGCAAGAAAGTTGTTGCAGTTCATTCTGTATTTATTTTCTATAAGAGATAGTTATCTTTGAATACTTTAATTCTGTGGCATTAAACTATTTTCCCAGGAAGTACAGAGAAGTGTAGAGATCTTGTTTTCCCCTGACTTCTCAGCCTTTGTTTCTTCTGGTGACATTTTAGTAATTTCTTGCTGTTTTAACAGACAGAAGTTCTTGGGCCTTTTGTTTCATCTGGAACAATTGGTGTTTGATCCCATGCAATTTTTAGAGAATCATAGAGGTAAGCAGCATGGAAACAGGGCCACCATCCCACTGAGTCCACAATGACTGTCAACCACCCATACGGATACAAATCCTACATGAGTCCCTCAGTTAATAATTTATAGTTGGGGAATACCCACTGTCACCCGTCAATAAAGTTGTCATTACCTCACTGTTTAAATGCTGCCATTTTTAGTTTGTTGAGTCTTTATGAAAGTTGGGCCCGGTGCTTTTATATCTTTTTATTGGTTTCACAAAAGTTACCTCTTTCAAAGCAGTTTTGTACTTTCATGCAAAAGATTTAGAACACTTCTGAGTGCAATATCTTTAAATTGTTGGACTGTAGCTTTAGCTTCTTTGAGTTATGTGCTAAGAAAATTGTTGAACCAAGGCTTAGCAGCCTTGCTCTGCCTTTACTCTGAGTGGAACTAGCAAATTAGATGCTGCAAGCCAGTCAGACCATTGCGTTTCAGTTTTCTAAATATATCTTTGGCTGTTGCTGGCTCTTCTCATATGGTGTCACAGTTCACCTCTGGCATGTGATCAGTTTCATAGACCTGTTCAAGTACTCATTGGAATGTTTATTGGTTTGCGTATCTATCATATTAATTGCTGAAGCAAAAGTTACATTCTGGATGGATGTGTTTACGTTGTAGTTGGCATAAAATGGCTATGATCAGTTTTTGAACTTGCATCGTGTGATGAGTGGGCATGGTTGTAACATTCTGGATATTGCTGAGATGTACCAAATGCCATGTCCCCAAGGAGTGTGCCTACAAGTGGCTTTCCAGAAATTGGTGCCTGCTAACAGTATTTACTACTTGTGCAGATACATTGCAATGACTGATTTTCTTGCTATGACTTCCAGTATTTTATCATATTTCCTTTCAAACTACTTTTTTGGAAGGGGTGGGAGCCTATCCTTAAATCCCAAACAACATTTGTAATTTTTATTTTACAAAACAAAATATTAAGTGCTCCCTTCATTAATCTATCAGTACAGAGAAGAGTGATCTGGTTTAATGCTTATACCTGGAATATAGGGTAACTTAAGGAAGTTGTTTCCTTTAGAGAAATCTTAACTGCTTCAGGAGGGCAGAGTTGCACCAATTCACTCGCATGTTGAGGAGCTCTGTTGAAGAATCTGAATCAGAATGATTAGAATCAGATTTATTATCACTGACTTGTATGAATTGAAATGTCTTGTCTGTAAGGAATTGAAGTAATTTAAAATTTTTTCTGTAATCTTTAGAGTTTTTAATACTTTGATCATTGTAGTGTTCTTGAATGTATTCTCAGCCTTTCTAACCCAAGGCTCGTTTCATCTCCATGACTTTCCATTCTCCTAAAAGTGGCATTGTGGAATTGGACTCATTAGTTTTGAGCCTTAGCCAGCAATTATTAAAGACTTAGTACTGCTGCCTTGCTTTTGTACTGTTACTTGAATTGATAGTCATAACTCCAATTAGAATTCTTCATAGCCTGCTGTTCTCAGATTCGCTTGAGAATCCAATCTCTTTCTGTGGCTGTACTTCTCTTAAAATTGTGCCATTTAGTTTATTTTTGCTGCCCCCTCCTATTTTCTTCCTGAATAAAATCTTGCTTCTCTGCATTAAGTTTCATCTGCCAGATATCTGCCCATTTTGCCACTCTTGTCCTCATGTCTGCTGCATTCTCTACATTTCAGAGCTTTGGTAGTCCCATTTAGCTGTTTGTTATATTTAAATTGTGGTCTCTTTGCACTTGAGTATAAGGAGACTGGATTTGCCTGTGTGTTTTGCATGCACTCATTGTCTTGCTTTCTAGTTGATATCTAAGTGAATAACTAAAATTTCAGTGGTGTAGAATTTTTTAAAAATATGATCACTAGCACCACTCCTCAGTGAAGGGTCTGCAGTGGAAAGGATGAGCAACTTTAAGTTCTTGGGTGTCAACATCTCGGAGGATCTATCCCAGGCCCGGCACATAGATGCAACCATGAAGATGGCACACCGGCGTCTCTATGTTCTTAGAAGTTTAAGGAGATTCGGCATGTTGTCGAAGATGTTGACAAACTTCTACAGTTGTACAGTAGAAAGCATTCTGATTGCAACACAGCCTTGTACGTGAACTCCAATGCACATGAATGCAAGAGGCTACAGTGGTGGACTCAGTCAGTTCCATCTTGGATACAGCTCTCCCCACTCTCGAGGACATCTGCAAGAGGCAATGGCTCAGGAAGGCAATATTCATCATTAAGCACCCCCACCACCTGGGCCAAGTCCCCTTCTCTTTGCTGCCATCAGACAAGAAATACAGGAGCCTGAAGACCCACACCTCAGGGTTCAAAAACAGCTTCTTCCCCACTGCTGTCAGGTTCTTGAACAGGCCTGAAAAAGCTCTAATTCTACCTTGAACTATATTTTCCTCAACTTGCTAGTGCTATTATGTTTATTTTTGTTTATTTTGTTGTGTAAGTTATGTATAATTTATGTTTGTAATGTACTGTGCTGCTGCTGCAAAAAGCTAATTTTCATAGCATTTATACCCTGGGTATGTATACCCATGACAGTAAACTTGAACTTGATTTGTATGAGTTCAGGAGAGCACACTTGAAAAGAGGCTGAATCATTTCTATTTAGAAATGCCAGAATTGGCTCAGAACATTAACTGAACAGAGGAGGAAATAATTCTGGTAGCAAATGACACAACATAGACAGAAATGTGTCTAATCTGAGATGACCAGCAACCATTTGAACTTATTCATTGATAAGGAAAAAATGTTGATAACGTGTGTAAAAGTTGTTTTGGGAAAGCTGATCTACATGCATTGTTGAATCTGCAGCATTTCCGACCTGGTTTCTTTGCACTGGGCTGCATGTTAACAGTAACTTATCAGAACTGAAAGGTTATTTTATTTTTCAGTGGAATTTACACACCTTTATCTTAATTTACAGGCTCCAGGTGGAATAGCAACGCCTCAGGTTTATGGCCAACTTCTTGCTTTATATCTTCTGCACAATGACATGTGAGTACTGAGAGATGTGGCAACTTTACACAAATTTATGTAATTTCTCTGTGCCAAGAGCAAAATTCATCATCATATTCAAGGTTGTGACCAAGAGTATTGACGAGGGTAGGGCATTAGATGCTGTCTGCATGGACTTTAGCCTAATATTTGACAAGGTTCTGCATGGTAGGCTGATCCAGAAGGTTTGATCACATGAGATCAAGGGTGAGCTAGCCATTTGGATACAAGATTGGCTTGACGGTAGGAATTGGAGGGTTTTTCAGAATGGAGGCCTGTGGCCAGTGATCAGTGCTGGGTTCACTGTCAAAGGGCCATTTCCATGCTATATGACTCTTATGACCTTTGCGACTTGGATTACGATACAACTCGTGTCTAAATGAAATTTTACTCTTTATGATGTAATGGTTCAACCAAAAATGACCTGGCTCATCTGACCTCATCCTTTTATGGCTGTTGTCTCCTCTTCTAGAACTGCTCACAATTTAAGGGAGATACATGGTCTTGAATGTCTTTTTGGAATTCCCTGTTGTACTCCAATCGGTAATAATGTTCAAACCAAATTGAAGATACTTGCTTCAACTCAAGTTATTGTATCATTCCAATACAAACACAAGTGGAAATGACTGTACTGATGTGTTTGGTGCTTTAATAATCTTTAATAATTGTTACATTGAAAAACGTGCTGTTTCTGTTCGTTATTACAGGAATACGGCAAGATATCTCTGGAAGAGAATACCCCAAGCCATCAAAACTGTGAGCATATAGTTTTACAAGCATTTTTTTCCTGAATTGTTGTTTGTCTCAAAAAAACACTACTTGTATTTTTATAACACCTTTAGTATGCAATGAAGCATTTAATAAACATTATTAAACAAAATTTTAGACTGAATAACATTGCAATATACAAGCAGCTTAATAGCCAAAATCGATTCATATTATGGTCTAAGCTAAAGAAGTCGATTGTTTATTTTGTCTATTTTCTGTGAGGTCTCTTAAAAATGAAGGTGCAACTGATCTGAGTCTTTATCAATTATCTTTCACTTTTGGGTCTTGGCTCGATAGAAAGGTTTGTGTCATAAACTCACTGTGGTGAATTGGGAAACCACATTAAGAAGTATAGCAAGCATTTAAAGAATTAGTACATAGCTTGCATTAAATATCTGTCAAAGGTCCAGAAACCCAACAATAAAAATGGTCCAGCCAAGGCTAGCAAGTTAAAGATAACACTAGATCAAAGGAAAAGACTTGTAAAAGAGCAGTACACCTAAGGATTGGGAAAATCTCAGATTTCAGCAAAGGATAACCAAGAAATTTACAAAGTAAGGAAAATTAGAATACAAGAGTAATCTATCAAGATATATAAATGACTATAAAGGCTTCAATAAATATGTAAAAAGGAAATGGTTAGCAAAACTTAATGTGGGTCTCTTGCAGACTGAGATAGGAGAAATTATATTGGGGAATAAGGAATTGACAGAGAAATTAAACAAATACTTTGTTTCATAGAAGAAGAGACATATGGGGAGTTGAAAAAAGATTAATAAAATAAAATGTTTTGGGAAAATTAACAGGACAGAAAGCTGATAAATCCTCAAGCTGATGGCCTGCATCTCACTGTTTTGAAAGAAGTGGCCACACAGATAGCTGGTGCACTGTTTTTCTACCTTCCAAAATTCAGACTCTAGAGGGGTTCCCATATATTGGAAGATAGCACATGTAACCCTACTTTTAAAGGAAGGAGTGACCGAGAAAACAGAAAACTGCTATCAAGCTAGCCTTGCACCAGTAGTAACACAAATCCTAGAATCTGTTAATAAGGTAGCAGGGTACTTAAAAAAAAAGATTGAACAGAATTAACATGCATTTATGTAAGGGAAATCATGTTTGCCAAATCTAAGAAAATGGGAGGTTATCCACTTTGGAAAAGCAAATTATTACTTAAATAGAGTGAGACTACAAAATGTTGTGGTACAAAGGGATCTGGATGTTCTAGTGCATAAAAGTGGATCAATTAATGAAGACAAAACTAGTATTTATATAGCATGTCACTTGGCCTTTAGTGCAAGTGGTATGCGATATAAAAACAGGAAAATATCAATGTTACTTTTCAGGTCACTGTTGCAAGTTGACCTGAAGTACTGCATACAGTTTTGCTCTCCATATTCAAGACAGGATATACTTGCATTGGGGGCAGTGCAGAACAGGTCTGTTCCTGTAATGAATGAACTGGATTTTGAGAGGGATTGACGGGGTAAACTTCAAAAGGATGTTTCTTCCAGTAGGAATATTTAGAATAAGATATTTCCCATTTAAGCCTTGACTAAGTAGGTGCTGCTTCTCTAGATTTTTTTGGGGAATTTAGTACCCCAGAAAACTGTAGAAGTGGGGATTCTCAGACGACGAACTGAAAGGGAGTCAAAGATTTAGGAAGAGCCCGGGACAGTAGTGGAGTCTTGACTGAGATCAAGAACTGGCAGAATAGGTAATTAGTATGGTGATTTGAACTTTCAAAAGATCTTTGATTAGTTGCCATAAGAGGTTTATTAAACAAAGTTAGACCTTGTGGGCTTGGGGCTAAAATACTGGCATGAATTGATTGGTTAACACAGAAAATAGAGAGTAGGGATCAAAGGTCATTTTTGAGTTGGGAGGCTGCAACTAATAAAATGCATCTGCTGTTTACCCTCTATCCACTGTGGTCAAGACTTGGTCATACAGCTATACATCATGGAAACAGGCCCTTTGACCCAACTTGTCCATGCCAACCGAGTTTCCTAACGGAGCTAGTCCCATTTACCTGTGTTTGGCCCATGTCCCTGTAAATCTTTCCTATCCATGCATCTGTCCAAATGTCTTTTAAATATTGTAATTGTACTGGCATCTACCACTTCCTCTGGCAGCTTTTTCCATATACGCACCACCCTCTGTGTGGGAAAAGTTGCCCCTCAGGTCCCTTTTAAATCTTTCCCCTCTCACTTTAAACCTATGCCCTCTAGTTTTGGGCTCCTCAACTCTGGAGAAAAGACTGTGGCTATTTAACTTATTTATTTTATAAACCTCTATAAGGTCACCCCTCAGCCTCGTTCGCTCCAAGGCCTATCCAGCCTCTCCTTATAACTCAAACTCTCCAGCCCCGGTAGTCCTCAAAAATATTTTCTTACATCCTTTCCAGTTTAATGACACTCTTCCAATAGCAGGGTGACCAGAACTGCACACAATACTCCAAATGTGACATTACCAACATCTTGTACAGCTGTAAATGTCATCCCGACCCCTGTACTCCATATCCTGATCAATGAAGGCAAGCGTGTCAAACACCTTCTTCGCCACCCTGTCTACCTGTGTCACCACTTTCAAGGAACTATGTACCTGCACCCTGAGGTCTTTCTGTTCTAAAATGCTCCCAGGGTCCTACCATTTACTGTGCAAATCCTGCCCTGGTTTGCATTGTCAAAATGCCTTTCATCTATCTGAATTAAACTCTGTTTGCCATTCCTTGGTCCAATGGCCCAATGATTAAGATCCCATTGTAATCTTAGATAACCTCTTTTCAAAAAAAAACTAAGAAATTTTTTAGACATCATTTCCCCATCATGAAGCCATGCTTACTCTGCCTGGTTAGATTGATTTTCCAAATGTGCTGCTATTTCTTCAGTTATAGATTTAACATTTTTCCAACAGTAGATGTTAGACTAATCGGCCAGTAGTTACCTGCTTTTTGCTTAGAGATGTTACATTGGCATTTTTCCAATCCTCTCACACTTCTCCAGAATCCAAGGATTTTTTGGAAGATTATAACTATTGCTCTGTGGTTTCATCCCTGCCTAACTTTGAGCTCTACCAGCAGTACAATCTTTAATAAATATCTGTACTCCTACATTTTTGGCCTCTTAATCATCCCCAGATTTCCTCCCTCTGCCATTGGTGGTTAGCCTTCAGCTGTCTAATCCTTCAATGCTGGAATTCCCACCCTTGACCACTGCTATTCCACATTTTCATTCTTTATGGTGCTTCTTAGTACCCTGACCTTTTGACAAGATGCTCATCAGTTCAATATGTAGGTAGCTGTCAAATTTGATGTGACAATGCTCTAGTGAACCATCTTAGGATGTTTATTTTCCTTTTAAGAGAGCTCTGTAAATACAGACATTGTTTGTCTTGAAGTACTTTAGGACTTGGCACTGAGTCAGATAAGGTATTAGAATAATTTTTTTCCACTGGAAAAGCTTTCCTAATGTGTAAGTAATAAACATTCAACAAAGAGCACATTGATCAGCTGCAGAATTTCATCGCCAAAAGAATGATAAAATCACCAGAATGCCACTTTATAAGGCAGGATTAAGTCAAATGTCACCAACTCAGAGCCTTTTATGTTATGTGTTATATAGAACACAATCCTTATTGAGGTGTATTTTCCTGTTCAAGTTTGCATGCTTTAATTGGAGGTTCTTCAAATGCATAATATGTTGTCCTTGAATTGATGTTGGGATAATGTGGCAAATTTCTTGAATAATGTGGGCAAAGAAATGGAAGATGGAGTTTAATCCAGACAAGTCTGAGGTGTTGCACTTTGGGAGGTGAAACATAATACAGTAAATGACAAGACCCTTGGGAGCATGGATGTACAGAGGGCTCTTGGGTACAAGTCCATAGCTCCCTGAAAGTGACAACACAAGAAAATAGAGTGGTAAAGAAGCGTACAACATTGCCTTCATTGGTCAGAGTGTTGAGTATAAAAATTGGCAAGTCATGTTGCAGCTGTATAAAACTTGGGTTAGGCTGCATTTGGAGTGTTTATTGCAGTTCTGGTCACTGCATTACAGGAAGGATGTGAAGGTTTTGGAGAGGGTGCAAAAGAGGTTCACCAGGATGTCCCCTGGTTTAGAGAGTATTAGCTATAAGGAGAAGTTGGACGAACTTGGATTGTTTTCTCTGGAGTGTCAGAGGCTGTGGGGTGACCTGATAGAAGTTTAAAAAATTATTAGAGGCATTGATTGGGTAGATAGAGTTTTTCCCAATGTTGAAATGTCAAATACTAGAGGGCATTATTTTTAAGGTGAGAGGGGGAACTTTTATATGAAGCAAGTTTTTTTTTCAGAGAGTGGTGGGTACCTGTAATGTGATGCCAGGGGAAATGGTGGAAGCAGACACGATGGTGGAGTTTAAGGGGCACTTAGGCACATGAACAGGCAGGAATGGAGGGATATAGACCATGTGCGGGCAGGTGGGATTGGTTTAGATTGGCATCATGGTCGGCACAGACATCGTAAGCCGAAAGGCCTGTTCCTGTGCTCTACTGTTCCATGTTCTAATGTTAGGAGAGTGCTAAGTGTATGAAATAGTTAAATTCAGTTGCAACATTGGACAACAATGTTGTCTCTTCCATTTCTTTTTTCATGTGTACCATGGCATGGCTTTTGGTGTAGTCAATCTCAAAAAGCCTCAGTGTAGAAAGGTAGTTCTGTTCCAATATTGTCCCACCCTTATTGTCAACTTTAATACCTGAACTCTCAATTGTCTACCTTAGTGATGTTGCTTTCTCTTCCATACTGTAGGCTAATCCTGAGCTGGGAGCAATATGGTCTGTGGGGCAGCGTGTCTGGCAAAGAGATTTCCCAGGAATTTACTCAGTAATTAGCTCACATCAATGGTCTGATACCATCCAGCCTATAATGGAAGAACTAAGAGGTATGATCTTTAACAGTGTTTCAGGAAAAAAGGTATTTTCAGAGGGAAATCTGACATTTGTAGAAGCAGAATGTGTGATCCAAGCAGAGGTGTTGTGGAAAAATTAGTTTGTCAACTGAGGTTTTCAGTTTTGCTGATGCAAAGTTGAAAATCTGGGTGCGCAATCCCAGCCAAGTGGGGAGCTTTTGAGTGCGAGCACCGTGGAAAAGAGCTGGCAGTTAATATAGATTGTGCTGCAGTGTCATGGAGTCCTATAGCATGGAAATGGGCCCTTCGGCCCATCTGATCCATGCCGACCAAGTTGCCTACCCAAGCTAGTCCCCTTTACTTGCATTTGACCCATGTTCCTCTACACCTTTCCTATCCATGTAATTGTCCAAATGTCTTTTAAATGTAATTGTATATGGATCTGTTAACACACTAAGTGGCACCTCTATCTGCCGTGATGTGCTTTCAGGTGTGTTGTGGAGTGGAAAGCTTCTCAGTGAATCCTCAAATGGGTCCAGTGCTGCAGGGGTCTGTGTAAGGAAACATGGAATAAGCAAAACTTACATATAGATGGGACTGCTGATCTGTGAGTTCTGAAGAACTACAGACCATTCCACACACTGGGCCGGAGGTGGCTGATGAGAGTGGCTGGATAGTTTGTGAGATGCTGCTCTCCTGCTTCCTTGATGATTTATTTATTATGCATCTCCTCAGCCTCTCATGCTCCAGGAAGAAAAGCCTCAGGCTATCTAGTCTCTCCCTGTATCTCAAGCCTTCCAGTTCCAACAACATCCATGTGAATCTTTTCTGCATCTTTTTCAGCTTAATAGCATCCTTTCTATAGCTAGGTGACAAGAACTGCATGCAATATTCGAAGTGCTGTCTCACCAGTGTCTTATACAATTGTAACATGATGTCCCAACTCATGGTACAACTCACAAAGCCCTAACTGTTGAAGTCAGGCATGTCAAACCTACTTACCTGTGTCATCACTTTCAAATAACTATCTATCTGTACCCCTAGGTCTCCCTGCTCTACAATCTGCAGGGCCCTGCCATTTAATGTGCAAGTCCTGCCCTGGTTTAATTTGCCAAATGCAACACTTCACACTTGTCCAAGTTAAATTCCATCTGCCATTCCTTGGCCCACTTTCCCAGTCGATCCTGTTGTAATCTTAGATAACCTTCTTCACTGTCCACTATACCATCAATTTTGGTGTCATCTGCAAACTTACTAACCATGCCAACTACATTCTCTTACAAATCATTAATATAGATAACAACAGTGGCTCCAGCACTGATCCCTGCAGCACACCGCTAATCACAGGCCTGCAATCTGAAAATCAGCCCTCCACTACTTGACCCCTACCACCAAACCAATTTTGTATCCAGTTGGCTAGTGCACCCTGGATCCCATGTAATCTCACCTTCCAGACCAGCCTACCTTGTCAAAGGCCTTGCGTTCCCTAATTCATCGATTGTGTTATATTCAATTTGCATTTTGGAAACGTGCATTACAGCAGAACTATCTGTTCCTCTTTCAATTCAGCCTGAATTCAGTGAGTTATTAATTTGCACGTACTGAGAGATAACAGTAGTATATCAGATCTCTAATAAATAAAACAATGATGCTTTAACAAAAATATGAAAAAAACTTAACTATCTAACAGGTTTTTTAGGTCTTATTTCCTTGTCTGCTTTCTCTATATCCCAATTTAGAGTTCTTTTTTTTTACTAAGGGCTTCGTAATGTGAATTTAAGTGCTAAGGAATGATTTACCATTCTACTGCCCTTGTTTAATGGTCCCTCCCACCAAAACCTGATTTGATTTTTGAACATTTTAACAATTGATGGAAAATAATAGATTTTCAAAAGCATAGCTGATTTGAAAGAATAACATAGTTTGTAATGCGGTGGAAGTGACGTAACTGAAGTTCAATTTTACTCTAATACTTTTAATTCATGGGATGCAGACATGACTGGCAAGCCAACATCTCTCACATAAACCAGTCTGGGTAAGGGTAACCATTTTCATTCCTTCGTGGAGGGATCATTACTGAAACCAATTTTTGCTTTTAATTCCAGATTTACTTGTATTTTAATGTCTCAACTGCCATGATGGGATTCAAACTCACTTCCCCGGATTAGTGATTCAGATTTCTAGATATTAATTACTATGCTGCAAAAACGCCCCATCAGCAACATTAAAGTTAGTATCAGTTGACCATGTTTATTATGCAAATCATTTACTGATTTCGATTGAGTGCAAATCCTGCATTCAATGTGTCTTATCCTGATTTTAGTTTTTTTTATATAGAGAATAAGTTATAACCTTCAGAAAGATACCAGGAATTTAGTTTGGTATCTGCAAACTACATATGCACTGTATAGAATAGTTTGTACTTCATGGAAGCACTTTCATAGTAAGTAGTGATCTTCCTGTTTTGGAGAAGCTTTATTGGACAACCTTATATTCTGACAAGTAGACTTAATGCTGTTTATTGATGGCGCTCATGGAAAGATTATTTGCTGCTGCATGTCATCTATGTAATTAGTGCAGAATCTTCTCTGAAAATTCTGATGTCTCTAACAAAAAAAACTGTCACTCCCTTCAAAGCCCCCCCCCCCCCCACCAACCAAGTATCTTTTGCTCAGGTAGATCAGTTACATTCTGGATGTCATCTCACCTTAGTTTTGTGTATAGTACTTTTACAATAAAACAAAACTGACATTTGCTGAAGGTTTTCATTGACATTTGCTGAACAGTTTCAGAGTTCTATTAATTTTCTTTTTAAGATGCTACAAGACGACGTGCCTTCGGTCTCGTTGCTCAAGCATACACCTCAATTAGTGCCGATGATCTTGCAGCCTTTGTAGGGCTTCCGGTAGAAGATGCTGTTAAAGGTAGCATTTTTACTTATTTCTAAGATGTGTCCAGACATGGCTTTGCTCTGAATCAAGAGCTTTACAATTGTTATTTAGCCATTACAGCCCAATATGAACTCCAGGTCCACAAGAACTGCTTCATCCATCAAGCTCTGATCCCAAACATTACACAATTTGCTCAACATTTATGTATAAGAAAATAAAATGCATTCCAGGCTACTTAGACCGATGTGTTCACGTCTTTTAATCCAAAAAGTGCAGAGTATGTTGATGGTATTCAAGGGTCAGGTCCCATCCAGCTCCATTCTTTTTGGATGAATGTTGGTTAAAACAAACACAAAAGGAATAATTTTTGGAATCATGTGAATATCTGATGAGAAGAAAGTTAAAGAGGATAGTTTGGTTAATATTCTGAATAGAGATTTTCAAAAGCATTTGAAGTACCCACCCCCCCGCCCACCCCGGTAAAAGATATTAGCAAATTTGAATCCCATACAATTTAAGGGATATGACAGCTTTTATACAAAATTGACAATGAGAGAAAATAGAAGTGATGATCTTTGATTTTCAGACTGGAGTGATTCACTTTTTAAGGAAAAATCAGAAGAGAACATAAGTCAGAAGTCAGTTTTAAAGTGGGTATGATAACAGATATGGGAGTTGATGTACGCAAGTCTTTAAAGATAGCTGTTTTCTTAATACAAAAAGTAGGCAGGGGCAGGCAGATGGCGTTAGTTTAGTTTGGCATCATGGTTGGCACAGACATGGTGGGCCGAAGGGTCTGTTCCTGCACTGTACTATTCTGTGTTCTAAGTACTAGGAATCTTTGGGTTTATTAAGAAAGCATGAATCATTTGTTGGACTGTCGTGTCCATTTCTGGCGTTGTATCTTAGGAAGTACGTCAAGGCCTCAGAGATGATGCAAAAGAGATTTGAGAATGGTACTGGGATTAGAGACTTTGTCACATCAGGTGACAATAAAAGCTGGAGTTATTTCCTCAAAGAGCAGGAAATGTTGAGGGGAAATTTAAGCTGGCCTATTCAAAATCAAGAAAGGCTTTGATAGCCTAAATAAGGAGGAACTGTTTCCACTGGCAGAAAGGTATGTAATCAGATTTAAGATGATTTGCAGAAAAGCCAAAGTAGAAAAGGTCTTTTTTACACAGCAACTATGGAGCAAGGCGACCAGTTGATCTGAATGGCCACTTCTGTGCTGTGGACTTAATGTAACTAATTGGTCCAGCATAGTCTTTTATTGAAAACTGACAATTATATTTATTATTCATCTACATGTTGGCTCTCTAGATTTTACAAAATTAATTGCATTTCTGTGATGACAATATTTTGGCTCTTTTATTATGAAAGATGTACTTAATAAATATCAATTGTAGCTGAGCAGAGTGCCATTGTTTAACCACTCTTAATTGACTTGTATGAAGTCCTTTGCTATAAGTCATACAGCACAAAAAATTGCTCTTCAGCCCACTGTCCATGATAACCATCAAGCATCCATTTGCAGTAGTCCTATTTTATTCTCCCATCAACTCTTTCCCCACCATCACCCCCCCCCCCCCCCCCACCAAATTCTACCACTTACTTACGCACTACGAGCAGTTTCCAGTGCCCAGTTAACCTAACAACCTGCATGTCTTTGGGATATGCGAGGGGACTGGAGAATACGGAGGAGAGCCACGTGTTCATAGAGAGAATATGCAAACTCTACACCAGGGGTCAGGATTGAACCTGAGTAACTGGAGCTGTGAGGGAGCAGCTCTATGAGCTGCTTTGGAAATTGTAGCTTTATAATATATGCAACAGATGCATGAACGCAAGTAGATAGGGTGATAAAGAAGGCATGCAGCATGCTTGCCTTAATTGGTTGAGGCACTGAGTATTAAAGTCAGAAAGTCATGTTGCAGCTGTATAAAACTTTTCGGTCAGGTCATATTTAGAATATTATGTGCAGTCTGGTCACTGCATTACAGAAGGAGGTGGAGGCTTTGGAAAGGGTACAGAAGAGGTTCACCAGGATGTTGCCTGGATTAGAGAATATTAGCTATAAGGAGACATTGGACGAATGCAGATCATTTTCTCTGGAGTGTTGGAGGCTGAGAAAAAACTGACATGCAGGTGGTTATGTTAACTGGGCACTTTTTCCCCAGGTGAAAATGTCAAATAGTAGAGGGAAAGTTTAAAGGAGATGTGTGAGGCAAGGTTTTTTTATTTACACAGAGTGGTAGATCCTGGAACATGCTGCTGGGGTGGGGTGGGGGGAGCAGATAGCAACGTTTAAGAGGCATTTAGACAGGCACATGAACATGTAGGGAATGGAGGGATATGGATCATGTAAGGCAGATGGGATGAGTTTAATTTGTCATCATGGTTGGCGCAGCCATGGTGGGCCAAAGGGCCTGTTCCTGTGCTGTACTGTTTTACGTATTAACTAGATTCTTTAGGCACATGTAAGAATTATTAATGTTTAATTTGATACCTGTAGAAGGTGTGAAATGCATACCTATAAAATTCCCCATTCATCTTCATTTTACATTAAACACAACAGACAGATAAATATCAAACATTTGAACAACTGGAAATTAAATGAGTCATGTTGAGAGTTACAAAAGCTTTTTTCTGGATCTTGTTTACATTTCCTTGTTATTGCTCTGATCTTGAAGTGATATTTTTCCAACTTTCCAAAGCTCACTCTAGTTTCCCTTCTGATTCCAGCTGTATTAGAACAAGGGTGGCAGGCTGATCCTTCCACACGAATGGTTGTACCCAAAAAAACCGGTAGGTGGTGCTCTAGCTCTTTTTTTCTCAATGGAGTCAGTTTTTGAGCAGGGAATTTTTTTTTAAAAATGGGCTTCTCCGTCTGCCTTTCAGAAAATAGAAAACTAACTTTTCATGTAAATCATTCACTCAAAGTGGGTTGACAGAAATAGTCTGGTTTAGTTGTAACATACTTGTGTCTGCATCTGATTGCATTTCCCAGAATTTTTCTTTGTTTGTGTTGCTTTCTGGCATCGCATTTCATAGGTTGGTTGTAAAGAAATCCAGTGAGGAAGACACCTTCTCAAGTTTACTTGGTAACTTCAGTGTGACTTTTGAATGCAACTTTCCAGTGGGTGTTTTTAAAGCAGTGTTGATGGATTTTCTTTCAGCATCTAAACTGTTGCCATTCAATAGATGTTTTACAGATGAAATGCATTTTATGATTTCAAGGAAGATTTTTTGTAACCTTGTAAAGAAAAACGACTGATCATGCATCAAAACAAGGAACATGCTTTTTTTTCTGTTTGATTAGCTTTTTCCTATTTATCCAGGTTACTTGCTACTCCTTGAACTTACGATGATTAAGCTTAGCACCCATTAAAACGTTTCCATTTGTTTGAGTCCCCACATAAATAGCTGTATTTGCATGGATACTTAAAGTGATTCTTTTGCCTTTTTAATTTTAACAGAACCTCCTCCAGTACCACAGATTCCTAATGAACAACAGTTGGCCAGACTAACTGACTACGTGGCCTTCCTTGAGAACTGACAAACTACCATCAGCAAGGGAGAGAACCCAGCCATGTCGGTTCGTTGCCTTGAGAGTGACAGAGATGAGCAGAAATCTCTAGCAGACTTTAACTTAATCTCGAATGTACTTGTAAATATCAATGTCATTAAATTAAAGGCCCTCCAGGGAATATCTAGTGTTTTCCACGAAGTAAAGCTTTTTATTCTTTGAATCCCACTGACTGGCCTTCAGAAAAGCCAGCATTATAGGTTCTAGAACTTCCTGCACTGCTTTGAGTTTATCCACTGAGTTGGACTGTTTATTCGTAAGAAAACAAAATCCACATAATGCAGTCACGCACCAGGCTCTCTGTCTTGGAAAAACCAGGGCATTTTTTTTCATGATGTACATGGTTAACAAGCTATAATAATACTAAATGAGAGATTTTTTTTCCTTAAAAGTTATTGGTATCTGGGTTCTAGAGTAATGTCTGGACCTTAAGTTTGGATACATTTTGAGAGGCTCTGGTTTGTGTTTAATGATGATTGGCAATGGGTTTAATATACTTAAGCAATGCTCGCGTCTTTTATCTTTGAGAGAGAAATTTGGAACTGGTTATGTATAGCAGTGAAAAGGATTGTATTGAGTGGAGACTAAACTGAAATGAGGTGGTGCAATTAACTAGAGAGTCGCTGCAGCCAAGCATATCCCATTAATATTTATGCAGGTAACAAGAGACCACTTGGTTCATCAGGTCTACTCCTTTCAAAATATTTTCACTATTACCTCAAGTTTTGATCAGATGTATCCAAAAAGGCAAATGTCCCATAAAATTTTCAACTGTCCTCACATTTCTGCTGTTCATCCCCCTCTTCCCAGTTTTTCCTCAACATCAGTATTATAAACTTGTTCATTGCAACCTGGTGCCTCATAGTTCTGTCCTTGGTCTGTAAGTCATCTAATCTACTTGTCTGTAAGATAAAAAAACAAAAAGTAGCATGAGTAGGGATTGTAGCTGTCAAGAATTTTTATAAGTTTGAATAAAATCAACTATCACTTTTTAAGCTCTTGAGAACCTAGACCCATTATGTCTGGATTCCTGGGATGAAAGGGCAGCCCCATAACATAAGTACATATATTGTCCCTGAGGTGATGAGATCAAAGCTATAGATATGCTCTAAGTGTGGTTTCACAAAAGCCATATATAATGTGCTCCAACATCCTTGTAATAATGACTGACAGTATATCTACTTAATTGTTGCTATGCCTGCATGTTAACCTTATGGTTCATGTACAAGCAATCCCAGATCCCTCCGTGTGCCAATCGTTATTTACCCTCCTACCTTTCAAAAGAATGTCTTTTCATTCTTCTACTAAAATGGATTTTGGTATCCATCATGCTTTATCTGCCACCACCTTTTATAGTCGCACATTTTATTAGATTTATCAATAACAGACTGTAACGATACTCAGTTCCCTCATCTAAGTGATTAATGTGGTTTATAAATAGCCACACCCAAGTTGTGGTATTGTGGTGATCCACTTGTAGCTACCTAAATCCAGCCTGCTTATTATTTTCTGTTTTGAAGAAATACCTCTGCCTCCTAGTATTTTAACCACCTGGATCTTGAAAATTTGCCTTCATTCTTTCCCACTGATGTAAAGTTACATGTTGTAAGTTTCTGGAAGGGAACATCTCTGAATGGTGGGGAGTAATTTTTAACCAATCCAAATGCACGGTTCAGTGAGTTGATGTATCAATGATTCACCACTGTTCAAAGTAAACCACCATTTGGTTTCTGGCATTGAAACACAAACATTTTTAAATTGTCCATAAATTACATGATGAGAACAGAAGTATTACACATTTTTGGTTTGAGAGGTTATACTTGCACTGTCTGAGAGTTGGGTTGGAAGGCTTTGCAGATTTCGTGGTCTGAAAGTCAATGTCTATAATAGTTCTGACAAAAATGGATTTGCACTGCCTAGACCCAGTTCCTATCATCATCAAATCCACAATGCATATTATCGATCATTATATATATTTGCTGACCAGCATCGAGGGGAGCTTGTGTTTGAGCTATATGCATCTGAGTAGTGCATTAAGGCTTAAGAGAAAGTTAGGGGAGCTATAGAGGAATTTTAACTGCATTTAAACCATGTTTTAAAACTTAAGTGCTTGATGGAGTGTATAAAAAAGCTTTTCCCCTGCATCTGTTTGAGCTTGTCATACGTGATGCTGTAGTTGGCCATTTGCTGATAGATGTTGACATTCCTCTTTTAATGTAGCCAGGCAATTGGCCATTGCTGCCCCCACCACCCCCATGCACCCAAATGAAGAGTTTTAGCAAGTCGGTTCTGATATGATTCTTGCAGCACAGGAGGCCATTCAGCCAGCTGTTTGTGCCATCCAATTAATCCCAGTCAGTTATTTCTACTTGGGTCTTCTTTCCCCATCATAGTTGTGCATATATTGTTTTTCCTTCAGGTAGTTATCCAGATATCTTTTGACTTGTATCACCTGTTGAGATGGTGTATTTCAGAACACAATATTTCGCTGTGGTGAGGTGGATTGTTGTCATGTGTTATCTCCAGCTCTTTTAGCTTAATAATCAGAGTGACTAGCATTCTGTCACTAAGGACAGTTTCTCATTATAAAAAACATTGATGATTTTGACCATCTCTATTAAATGTTCTCTTAACCTTCTCTGCTTTGAGGATAATAACCCCAGTTTCACCACTGTCTCCACAAGCTTAAGTCTTTTGTCACTTTTTTTTATATTTTGTCATATTTTGTGGTAATTGCACCCTCCACAATTTTGACATCCTGAAGCCTTGTACCCAGATATTGAACAATTAGCTCGAGCTGAGGCCTAACCAATGTTTTATAAAAAGAGAGAATGCCAGAAATACTCAGATCAGTCCACATCTGTGGGGAGGTGTGGCATGAGTTGCTAAGTATTTCCAGTGTTTTTGTTGTTTTAGAATTCCAGCAACTGCAGTTTTTTTTCTTATAAAGAATTCTCCCCTTCAAGAAAAGAGGGTTCCATATTTTTTTTAAAATGGCTTTTCAACTTGTGAGCATAGACAACCAGGTCTTTCTGTTAATACACCCCTTCAAAAAATTGTTCAATTAATTTTATATTATCTTTCATTCTTTCAATGAAATGTATCATTCTGTACTTCTGTCTATTAAATTGCATTACCTGTATATCTGCTTGATTCACGAGTCTATTTAACCTACAATCTGTCATAACCTGATTCATTGAGCTTCGTGTCGTCTGCACTCTTTGGAACTGTGTCCTTTATAACGAAGTCCAGATCAGGGGTACCCAAAAGAGAAGTGATCTTAATATCCCAATACTCCTGTTGGCTTTAATTCTTGTAGCATGCTGTGTAGTACTTCGTCAAACACTAACTCAATATACATTGTGTCAACCACAAAACTCTTGGGAAAAGCTTGTATAACTTAATCTAAGGATATATCACATCTGTCAGACGTGGCTTGCTTTAGTAGATTCCTGCCAACATTAATTTATTGGCCTTTTTTTTTCTGAATGTCTATTCATTTTGTCACAGTTTTACTATCCTTAAATGTTTACCCCACAACAGCTGTTGATTTGGTTGGCTTGCTGATAGGTTTATCCACCTCCCCTTTTTTTTTTAAATACAGATGTGACCTTTGCTGTTCTCTGGTTAACCCAATATCAAAGGAGAACTCTTGACAGGCTTAGCAGCAAGTAAAAGGGAGGTGGTCTTTAGTAGAATGGCTATTTTGAGAAGGGCTGTTTTGAGATGGAAGGACTGCTGTTGGGGTCAAAGTGTCAACTTTGGTGAACACTGAGCTTCAGTGAGGAGGGCGAGCAGCATTAAGGTAAGGCAAGGTAAGATTTTTCCTTTTTCTTAATTCTGCTAGTTTATTAAAGGGGCAGTACTGGGGGTCAGTGGAGCAGTATACTCCTCCTGTGGGAGATCAAGGAGCAGTCGGGTGTCCCTGACTATGTCTGCAGGAAGCGTGCCCAGCTGCAGCTACTCTCAGACCGTATGGATTGGTTGGAGTGGCAGTTGGACTTGCTGAGGAGCATGCAGGAGGCAGAGAGGTGGACACCAAATGTTCAACCAGACTGTCAGGAGGGGCAGGTAGGTAGTGCAGGAGGCTCCTGCGGCTGCCCCCATCTCAAACTTATACTGTTTTGGATATTGCTGGCTGGGGCGGGGATAGCACCCTGGGGGGGAAAATGACAGCAGCAGCCAGACCAGTGGCACCACAACTGACTCTGTTATACAGCATGGTATGACAAAGTCTAGGTGAGCAATATCAATAGGGGTCTCCAGTCGGAAGTACGCACAGGCATTTCTGTGGCCGCAAGCAAGACTCCACAAATGGTGTGTTACCTCCCTGGTGCCAGTGTCAAGGATGTCTCTGAGCAGGCACAGAGACATCCTTGACCCTCTCTGAAAGGGGAGGGTGAGCAGCCAGAAGTTGTGGTCCATATTGGAATATTGCCATATTGTGCTCCATAGGCAGGAAGAAGGATGAGATCCTGCAAAGAGAATTTCAGGGAGTTGGTTAGAAAGGAAAAAAAACAGAACCTCCAGGGTTACAATCTTAGGATTACTCCCCATGATGTATGCTAGCAAGGCAGGGAATGGGAAGGTAGTGCAGTTTTGCATGTTATGCATGTCTAAGGAGCTGGTGCAGGGAGAAGTGTTTCAGGTACATAGATCATTGGTCTCTCTTCCAGGGCAGGTGGGAGGGGCTGTACCTAAACTGGAGAGGCACCAATATTCTTGTAGGGAGGTTTGCTAGTGCCACTCAGCAGGGATTAAACTAGCTTGGCATGGGGGAGCCAGAGCAGTAGGTCAGTAAGTGGAGGGTTAGAGGGGAAGGTAGAGTTAGGTCAAGTAAGTCTGACAGGGCGGATGGGTGGGTCCGGGTTAATGAACACAGTGGGACTGATGGGCTGAAGTATGTTTATTTTAATGCAAGAAGTATTTATGGGTAAGGCAGATGAAGTTAGAGCCTGGATTAGTACACGGATGTTGTGGCCATTGCAGAGATTTGAAAGATAACAATTAGTCTGGAGTTTGGGGAATGTGCTAAACTGGATAAAGGTTAATTACAATAAGATTAGGTAGAAACTGGGAGAATAGATTGGGAGCAGCTGTTATGGGGTAAATCCACATCTGACATTTGGGAGTCATTTAAAGACCAGCTGATCAGCATTCAGGACCAGTATGTTCCAATGAGGGAAAAAGAGGGCAAGCTTCAGGAACCTTGGAATGCAAAAGGTGTTGCCAATTTAGTCAGAAAAAAAAAGGAAGCACATGTAAGGTTTCGAAAGCTGAATTCAGACTGAACCCTTGAGGATTAAAAAGGAGGCAGGAACAAACTTAAACTGGGAACCATGAGGTTGAAAAGGGGCCAAGAGATGCTCTTGGGAAGTAGGATTAAGAAAATTCACAAGGCATTTTGATTGGGAAGCTATTGAATAGGATTCTGAGGGATAGGATTTACTCGCATTTGGAAAGCATGAGCTTTTTAGGGATAGAGGGCTTTCTGCAGTTCAGATCATATGAATTTGATTGAAGATGATTGAGGGCAAGGCAGTGAAAGTTGCCTACGTGGACTTTAGTAAGGCATTTGACAAGGTCCCTCATGGTAGGATGGTGCAGAAGTTTAAGACAAATGGGATCCAAGATGACTTGGGGGATTGGATTCAAAATTAGTTTGGTCATAGGATAGTGGTGGAGGAGTGTTTCTCTGACTGGAGGTCTGTAAAGAGTGGTATTCAGCAGGAATCAGTGCTGGGACCTCAGTTGTTTGTGATATATCTGATTTGGACAAAAATGAAGGAGGGCTGATTCATAAGTTTGCAGATTGGCTGAGTTGTGGATAGTGAGGAATGTTGTCAAAGGATACAGCATGAAATAGATCATTTGAAGATGTAGGCGGAGAAATGTCAAATGAAGTTTAATCTGTTGGAGTTTAAGTGTGAGATGTTGCACTTTGGGAAGTCAAATGTCAGGGGAAAATACAGTAAATGGCAGGACCCTTATCAGCATTGATGTTCAGAGGGATCTTGGCATGCAAGTCCATTGCTCCCGAAAGTAGTAACAGAAGTAGATAGGTTGGTAAAGAAGGCATACATTATGCTTACCTTCATTGGTCAGGACATTGAGTATAAAACTTAGCAAGTCAACTTGTAGGTGTATAAAATTTTGGTTATGCCACATTTGGAGTATTGTGTGCAGTTCTGGTCGCCACACTGTAGGAAGGATGTGGAGACTTTGGAAAGGATGCAGAAGAGGTTCACCAGGATATTGCCTGGATTAGAGGGTATTCGCTATAAGGAAAGGTTGGACAAACTTGAATAGTTTTCTCTGGAGGCTGAAGGGTGACCTGATCGAAGTTTTTAAAATTATGATAGGCATAGATAACTCTGACCATCTACCCTGTTTTCCAGTGGGTTGAGAGGGAAAAATAAATCAGCCATGATCGAGTGGCGGAGCAGACTCAGTGGGCCAAATGGCCTACTTCTGATCCTGCATCAAGACTCCAGATTCCAGCATCTGCAGTCTCTTATGTCTCCTTAAATTCAAATTCAGAAAACTGATTTTTCTTTGCTGTAACTCTTGTAGTTCAAAAGCTTTTGTCACATGTATAAAAAGAAAAGAACAGAATCTGTTTAAGAGCCCTAGGGTTTAAATTGAAATTAAATTAAACTTTGGGGGAGGGGGAGGGATGGAAACTATCAGTGGGAGGGGTTCATTCCTCTGTAGGGTTATCCACATGGGCAGCATTTCAATCTATGAGGTACATATGTTTAGAATAATTATGTTCTGTTGTTTTTAATTTAAAAAAAAACTCACTTGAAGACTATCTTCAGGATCCAAAATTGAATAGAACATTTAACACTAACAAGGATCATTGTTAACTGAGAAAGTAGACATCCTTATTAAGAAAAACATTATTTGAGGTTATACCCCAATTATTCCCAAACTATTTGCTAAAATTCATAGTTATCAGTTTTTAATTTGTGAGAATCTCATATCTGGAATTAGACGACATAACTCACAATCTTAACTGGAATTAAACTTGGTCATTCAGGAATGCCAGTCCATTCCATATTCCACCCATATTAACTCACGTCAAAATATTTTAACTGATAAAGGCATGAAAGAAGGACAGAGGGAACAAACTCTGTAAATCACAGCTTGCTGCTCCTTTCTTCAGGTACTTTTGCATTTCTTCAGGACAGTGAAAAATAAAGTAAAGGGAAATTATCACGTTACCAAAACCTTCCCACACCTTTTGTTGGAAATATAAAAAGGGGTAGAAACTTCACACTGTCGGTAGACTCTTGAAAGGTACAAACTTTTTTAAATTCTCAAAATATAAAAGACATTATTTAATACATTTTATAAAGAACAATCTTTTTCTCATCTTCTTTATTGATCTATCATGTTGATTTGATAGCTTTTTCTCCACTGGAGTCTATATCACTAGTTGATTGACAAAACTGTGCGTAGGATGGGAAAAGTTAATTTGTGTAAAAAAAAACTAGCTCTCAGATTTGCAGTAATTGAACCAAACTGTACTTTAATGAATGCTTGAATTATTACCAAACAATATTAATGTTAATTAGACTGCCTGAAACAAAAGACATGTATTGACTGTAGCTCAATTAAAATACCCTCTTTAAAAATCTCCATTGATTTAGAGCCTAACTGTGTAACTTTGAATTTCAACTTCAGTGCCATGTCCTTCATTCTCCACAGCAGTTAAGAAATCTGTTGGGTAAAAGAAAACATCCCAATGTTTCTTAGTTTGAAATTCCTTCCAAAGCTGGGTGTAGAGGGTTAAAGACATCAGCAATTCAAAGAAAAACATATCATCACTGAATTTTAAACATTGATCCACATTGTGGGCGTGGAGCTCAAACGTTTGCCAAATTTTAATAAACAACTGAGACTTTGAGTGCACTACATATGCATATCATTTAAATCAGTTAAAAGGCAAAAATATCACACAAGGATCTTTTAAAAAAACAAACTTCCTGCTAAGACAAGATCATAAAGGATTAACAAATTTCAGCTCTCAGCATAACTCTAAATGTTACTGAGCACAAGTTCCAGACACTTATTAAATACTTATTCCACCTAAAGAATGCTCAGGTAAATATTTGGATCACTTCAACACCAAATGAAGTAAAATCTGACTTGCACTCCCGGGCTCAACAGGCCGTGCAATTTACAACACAATCATATTTCAAAGAGACATTTAAGCTTCAAGACTTTAAGACAAAGGAGTGCTGGAAGATATTGAGCTTGCATTCAACCCCACCACAAAAATAAAATGGCACCAAGCTAGCTAAGGACAGCTGACCAAAAGTTTGGTCAAAAGAAATGCTTTAAGTAGAATCTTCAAGAAGGAAAGAGGTAGACAGGCAAGAAAGGTTTCCAAAACACAAAGGGTTTAATAGCTGAACGAACAACAGTCACTGAGGGATCAATTAAATTTGTGAATGCTCAAAAGGCCAGAATTGGAGGAGAACACATACCTTAAAGGGTTATGTATCCAGAGGAAACTACAGAAAATGGAAGTAATAGATGAGAATGTTAACAAGGAGGATTTGCTTAACCTGGGACCAATAAAAGTCAACAAATCCAGGGATGAAAGATGAGTGGGTCTTGGGCAGCAGAGAATTATGAATGTTTTACAGAGAATTGAACAAGGAAGGCAATCCAGTTGAATTTGAACTAGGAAAGTCTTGAAAGGCAGAGATGAATTGAGCTGTATACAGAATCAGGCAATTGCTTGGAGCTGGTAATCGTGATGGCATGAAATTGAGGTCTGAACACATCTGCTGGCAGAGAGAATAGAACCAAAAGAAAAATGTATGCATTAATTCCCAATGTGATTTTAGTGTTAATTTCCATTGAGAAAAATGGTTAAAGATAAAATTTTAGCAAGTCTGTGCAATGCAATATACTGAATCACATTGACTAGATCAACCATATTATTTAAAGACAAATGCTATGTATAGTAAAACTCTGATAAGCCAGCACTGGTGTGGATTGGTAATAACATCTCCTCCTCACTGACAATCAACACAGGCGCACCTCAAGGATGCATGCTTAGCCCACTGCCCCACTCTCTCCACACTCATAACTGTGTGGCTAAGCACAGCTCAAGCATCAACTATAAATTCACCAATGATACTACTGTGGTTGGTAAAATCTCAGATGGCGATGAGGAGGCGTACAGGAGTGAGGTAGATTGGCTGGTTGAGTGGTGTCGCAACCACAACCTCGCGCTCAGCATCAACAAGACCAAGGAACTGATTGTGGACTTCAGGAAGGGGAAGTCGGGAGAACACACACCAGTCCTTATTGAGGGGTCAGCGGTGGAAAGGGTGAGCAGTTCCAAGTTCCTGGGTATCAACATCGTAGAGGATCTATCCTGGTCCCAACAGAAACAGGTTTATTACTACTGACATATGTCGTGAAATTTGTTGTTTTGCAGCAGCAGTACAGTGCAAACAGAAAGACATAAAAACTACTGTAAGTTACAAAGATAAATAGTGCAAAAGAGGAATAGTGAGGTAGTGTTCATAGTTCAAAAATCTGATGGCGGAGGGGAAGAAGCTGCTCCTTAAATGTTGAGCGTGGGTCTTCAGGCTCCTGTACCCGCCACATTGATGCAATCACGAAGAAGGCACACCAGCAGCTCCCCTTCATTAGGAGTTTGAGGAGATTCGGTACGTCACGTAAGATTCTTTACAAACTTCTACAGATGTATGGTGAAGACCAGTCTGACTGGTTGTATCACTGCCTGATATGGAGGCTCCAATGCACAGTATCACAAGAGACTGCAGAGGGTTGTAGACTCAGCCAGCTCCATCTCAGGCACAACCCTCCCCACCATCGAGGACATCTTCAAGAGGCGGTGCCTCAAGAAGGTGTCATTCATCACTAAGGACCCTCACCATCTGGGACATGCCCTCTTCTCGTTACTACCATCAGGGAGGAGGTACAGGAGCTTGAAGACCCACACTCAATGATTCTGAAACTCCTTTCCCTCAGCATCAGATTTCTGAATGGTCCATGAACACTACCTCATTATTCCTTTTATTTTTGCACTAATTATTTATTTATTTTTGTAATTTTGATAGTAATTTTATGTTTTTACACTGTACCAAAACAACAAATTTCACATCATTTTAGTCAGTGATAATAAATCTGATTCTGATTCACTTGTGGTGCTGGACTAGCAAATTATCCAGATTATTGGATGTTCTACCAGTACCCAAAGAAACTCTTATTTTACTTTTTCTATATGTTATACAGTAGTATAGTAAATTTTCCAGTGAACCAGGTGAGTTTAGGGGAAGAGAAGATACACAAGCACTCTGGACCTTGGTTCAGACCACACACACTGTTTGCACTCTGGACCCAACTAATGACTGAGCTGGGTGTCGAAACATCAGGTTTATTAAACGGATGCTGGATTATTTGAACTTCACTATTTCCTTTCAGAACTTGCCCTGTTTGTGTAGTATATAACCACATAGAAATAATTGTACTTAAGTTTTATATTTCATCTGCTGGGAGAATTCTTATCTTTGCAGGACTCTTTTTGTAGCTCTGGTAATTGAAGTATAACTGGTCTGTAGATAGCTCTGCTGTAACCCATTGATGTGGTACCTGGATATATTTTGTGTGTAATTGTGAGCACTACTTTCCCAGATTAACTTTCCTTACTGGGAGGCCCACTGGCATGAGGGGTGAGAAGAGAACCAGTCTGATTGCTTTTAAAGTTTATATGACATAAAGCCAAAATTATACTTTTATATCTTAATTGCATCCATATTTTCCTCTTGTTAGATGGAAAGAGCCAGTGGAAAAGAACATGTTGGGTGAGAACGTAATGCTAATTGACACAAACTCAATTGTTCAGCCATCAGGCTCTGGGGAGTTATCCACCTTAATGCTTTACAGAAGACCCAGCACTACCTCCTCATTAATCTCAAAATGTCCCAGCACATTAGCATGCCCCACTCTGTTTTCACTATCCTCCAATTTCTTCTCCTCAGTAAATACCAATGCAAACTGCTAATTTAATAGACTTTGGAAGTTCAACTGGGCTGTGAGCAACTTACCCTTGTCCAAATTTGGTGCTCAGATGACTACTGGGTGATCTGTGCGGCTTATCCTTTTACTGTTATAACATAGCAATTATTAAACAACTGACCTGATCATTATTACTTCAAAGGGCAGTTAAGAGTTAACCACTTTTCTGTGGGTCTGTGCTCATCGATCTGAGTGGCTCCTCCCTTGAACATTGATCTTTATTAAGATTACTCTTTTTAATTCTCGTTTGTGTCAATGTCAAATCTACTTTAATTATGTTCACTTGAAGAGTGTAATGTCCTGCTGCTTTAAAAATACTATATAACTACCAGTCATTTTGATGGCTCTTAACAACGTACAGTTTGCTACTGGATTTCTAAATCACATTTGCAAAACCATTTGTGCACGACATATTTGGCAAGATATAATCAAAAGGCTTAAGCAAATTTGTATGGAAAAGCCCTAAGTGAATGTACGTACAATCATACACTTTGTAACCCTTAATTTAAGCATGTCCTAAACTAACCCTTTACTCATTATCATTGAATTTGTGACTTAACTTATTCTTACTGCACATGAATACCAAAAATTGAGCCCTCTTCTAACAAGTGTAAACTTACAATAATTAAACTTTTAAAATAAAATTTAAAACAATGTAACAACTGTGCTGAAGTAATTCACAGAACATTTTTTTAAAAACCAAGCTTATTAGCAATGGACAGCCAATGCAAATTAAATCCCCAGAATGCCTAACATTTGTGTTAACATTAAAATCTGATGTATTGCCTCCTTTATAACTCTTCTCACAGTAACTCAAAATAGCAGAATTCCTCATCCACTTCATTCTTTGCTTCCTTCTACATTAGACCTTTAAAACATTTTGGCATCACTTTACTAATCTCCTGCTTATTCCAAATTAAAACCAGCTGGTTTTATGCTATGAGAGATTGTCCAGATTTTGAAAAGCAAAAAAACGATCATTTATACAGTCCTTCATGTGTAGACAGACTCAAAGTTTGTAGATCTATAATAGCCACTCTGTTACTAACTCTATACTTAACCATCTCCAGTGGTGTGTGAAAGGGAGAGATATTAATAATCTTAGAGTCATGGAGAGATACAGTGTAGAAATAGGCCCTTCGGCCCACTGAGTCCGTGCCGACCTTCAACCACCCATTTACACTAATCCTACATTCTATTAACTCCCCTAGATTCTACCACACTCACACACCAGGGGCAATTTGCAGTGGCCTATTAACCTACTGACTCACACATCTTTGGGACGTGGGAAGAAACCAGAGCACCTGGGGGGAAACCCATGCGGTTACAGGGAGAACATGCAAACTCCACACAGGCAGCATCTAAGGTCAGGATTGAACCATAGTCTCCAGCACTGAGGCAGAAGTTTCACTAGCTGTGTCAGTGTGCCACTCTGATCAGGTGGGAAAATGGAAAACAATTAGATGACAATTTGTTTTGTGTGCAAGGGTGACTGTCAACTGTTAGGACCAGAATAGCAATTAGCTTTGGATCCTGATTGGCAACTTCTTCAAAAGTGGAACCTCCAGCTATAGCTTGGTGGAGCTTCCAGGTGAACTGGTTACTGAACGCTGGTTAGACACCATAGTTTTCCTCTCTCCATACCCACACTCACAAGAGCAAGTTCTCATTTCTGTCCAAGTTTACTGGCCAGAGATCTGATGATGAAATAATAATGGAGATTGTGGTTTAGCAAGTGGTTAAAACCATTTCCCAAAGGCTGCAGCAGCCCAGGTTTGACTTTGACCTTCAGTGCTTTCTGTGTGTGGTTTCATGATTTCCTTGTGAGCTTACAGGCCACCCCCACTCCCCTCCCCTCCCCCCCCATCCCCCCCTCCTATCCCCCCTCTCATCTCCCCTCCACTCCCCACACCCATCCCATCCCCTCGCCCTCCCCACCTCCCTCCCCCCCTCCCTCCACCCCGTCCCCTCCCCCCCTCCGCTCCCCTCCTTTCCCCCCCCCCCCCTCCCCTCCCCCCCCATGTGCTGTGGTTTCTTCTCATATCCCAAAGATCCACCAGTTATGTAGCTTGGCTGCTGTGAATTCCCCCTAGCGTAGGTTTGGTGGATGATAATGGGCACGTGTGAGAGAATAGGTTACCAGGAAATAAGTGGAGGAAATGTGATTAATTGGGTTTCTCTGAGAGCCAACATTGACTGGATGGGACAAATGGCCTCCTTCATTATTGTAAGGAAAAATATGGAAAGATAATCATTCTTTTTGATACCACGCTTTACAAGACTAAAACTTGTTTTTCATTTAATTGAATACATATTCTTCTGTTTTTTTTTAGTTTCACTGAAATATCCCAAAGGGATGAAGGGCTTGCACTTATAACACCTTTCACAACCTCAGTGAATAAAATACTTGTGAGGTGCTGTAATGTAGGAAATGCAGCAGCCAATTTGTATATATACAGCAATCTGATAATAGCCAGTTTCAGTTATGCTGGTTCAGAGGGGCTTAATATGGTGCACCCTTTGCACCCTTGGGTAGGGCTGTCCAATCAGTTGTACTCCTATGCCCTTTTAAATTACCTCACTTCAATTACGTACCCAATTTCCTCTTGATCTTTCCCACCGGATGTTCTGCCACCATCCTTACAGGCAAGGCTTTTCAGATATCATCCATTTGCTCATACCCTGTTTGTTTTTTCAGCAAACTATTCAGCTCTGTAACCTTGGATTACTGGCAGCCCTGTCAATAAAATCATTGATAGAACCATAGAAGTTTATGCCATTTTGATGCCCCTGTCTGCTGTACCAAATATTGAGGAGCCAGAGAATCACTCACAGTCTGCTCTCTCAATTTTGTTTTGTTCAATTGACCTTTCACCTCAAGAAGGGAGAGAGAGAGGGGCCCTTTCAGCTTACTAGTGTGGTCCACACACATTCCCCGATTGTATGAAACGTGGCATTTTTATACTTATTAAGAGAGAAAGCATCTCAACCAACCCACACTCTTTCAGCTATCACCTCTTGACCAATCCAAGATGAGAAGATGTATGATCAGTTGCTTTTGGCATGATCATCTTGTACTTACAGATCTTGTGGGCTCATTCCTAAAATATCCTTTTGTTCAGTCAAGGACTTGGTTACCAGGGACGAGAACTGGTTCTCTCTATCTCCAATAGCACATTCCTCACAGGGGCCGTCTGGAATCTCTTATCTTGTAATCTGTTACACAGACCAGCTCTGACTTTGTTAATACACAGGGATTCTCTTTGTCTGACAATATGCTTCATAATACAACATGCATGTTGACTCTTCAGGCTATGTCTGACCACTTCACATATTAGACCTCATGTTCAATGCCAGTCAATAAACAAGTTTGGGCTAATATCACCTTCCAGCTCTCGCTCTATACTAAGTGATGACTGTTTAAGTACTTATCCCGGAACATTTAAAATTTGATGAAGGCTCCACCACCCTTTCCCTATTTGGATGAAAGCATTTTCCTCAACATCTACAATTAACTTAAATCTAATTGCTGCAGCACTCTTTGGAGTGGGAAATAGATCCTTCCTGTTCACCCAGTATAGGCCTCTCATAGTTTTATGCAGCTCGATTAAATCTTCCCTCAGCTTCTTTTGTTTCAAAGAAAACAACCATAGCCTGGCCAATCTCTTCTTAAAACTAACATTCTCCAGTCCTGGCTGCATCCTCTTAAATCTCCTTTGTACGCTCTGTGATGATGTCACATCCTTCCTGTAATGTGGTGACCAGAACTGCGTACAGTACTTCAGCTGTGGCTCAGTGTGTGGTTTAGACGGTTTCAGTATAAACTCTGTGCACTTCTAATCTGTGCGTCGGCCAATAAAGGGAAGCATCGGTGTGGCGTCTTAACCACTTTATCTACCTGTTCTCCTGGCTTCAGGAACTCGTGGACATGCACTTGATTCCTCTGTTCTGCTATACTTCTCAGTATTCTACAACTTACTTAGTATTCCCTTGCATTTCCTGCCCTCAAACTTCTCCAGATGAATACCAATTGCCACTTCTTTTGTTCCCACCATTAGGTCCATTGCAATCTTCTTGCAGCCTACAGCTTTATTCTTTACTGTCAACCACTTTGCCTTTTAGCATCATCTGCCGCAATCTTATTAAATGCCAGAGCAGGCTTGAGGGGAAGAGTGACCATCTCCTGCATTTAAATCATATGCTTGTTTGCAAACTTTGTAATCATGGCCCCTACTTTTAACCCAAGACTTCAATGCTATTAAGTGATTTTTTAAAAAATGAAGTGATGAATCATTTTATTTTACAAGTTAATTATGGTTTTAACTCCATCATTTAATAAAATAATAACATGATTGAATAGTCCAAATATTGGTTGGGGGGAGGGGGGAGGATGTGTAAAGGTGAGGAGGAGGAGCATAAACAAAAGGGAGAAAGAAAAAGGTAAAGAAAGAGAGGGGAGTGGGAAGGGTGGAGGATGTCTCAAGCCAATAGCCAGAGAATGTATTTTCTCTTCCTTTAGTACATCTTTCACTCTGTTCCCCTCCCTCTATCTCACTCTCTCTGTGCCTGGTTGTCTGTCATTTGTTCTCCTAGGACAATTACCTACAGTTCTGGAGGTCAGCACATCCGGGCCAAGTAGGTTCTAACTTCACTCCTGCATTCTGAGGTTGACGTGAGCCATGAGGCAATGGGAATTAGGTGTGTGGCAGGGGTGGCTGAGGGTCCAAGGTTTGGCGTTCCAGCATTGGGACTTGGGGCGCAGATGGTAGGAGGTGGTGGGGAAAGTTGGAAGCAGCTTGCCAGACTGCTTGTGACCAACAGAAGTTCGAATGAGAAGGTTTTTCTCCAGTTGCAGCAGCCAGAGCAGCAGAGGGAAGGAGCTAGCAGCTTTTCTTTTTTTGAGGTTGTGTCTGATTGGCTAAGTGTGTGACAACTCAGCCAATAAAAGGAAGGTAGGGTAAAGTGGAGCGGCCATTTTGGAGTGTGCCAGTGTAGGAGTGAGGAGCTGAGGCTTTGGCTCGAGGCTTTGGCGAGGAGGCACGGGTGAGTAACAGGTAAGGTTTTTTATAGTAGTTAAATAAAAAGTCATCAAGTTACAACTAATTAAATAAAGCAGGGATGCAGGATCAGGTGATGTGTTGTGGCTGCACGATTTGGGAGCTGGTGGACCCCATTGTGGTTCCTGGTGACTACATCTGCAGCAAGTGTTGGTTGCTCGAGGAACCCAGGATCAAAGTTGATGACCTGGAATCTGAGCTTCAAACACTTCAACACATCAGGGAGGGAGAGGGAGGGTTATCCAGATTAGAGTCACGCCCATTAGATTAACTACTTCAAATTTGGTCTGTGGTCAGGGACAAGAGGGTGTGACTCCGAGTGAGGCAGGTAGGGGAATCCAAGGGGTAGTGCTGGAGCAGCCTCAGCCCTTGAGCTTATCCAACAGCGCTGAGATTCTTGCCATCTGTGAGGATGAGAGTGGGGGCTGTAGGAAGGATGAGCAACCGAACCATGGCACCGTGGTTCAGGGAGCCATTCAAGAGGGGGGAGAGAAGAGAAATGTAGTTGTCATTGGGGATAGTATAGTCAGTGGATAGACATAATTCTCTTTCGCAAGGATCAAGAGTCCCGAAGGCTGTGTTGCCTGCCTGGTGCCCTGGTTCGGGACAGCTCATCCGACCTGCAGAGGAACTTGGAATGGGAGGGGAAAGATCCAGTTGTCATGGTCCAGGTGGGTCCAACGACCTAGGTAGAATAAGGAAAGAGGTTCTGCTGAGGGAATTTGAGCAGTAAGGGACTAAATTAAAAAGCAGAACCAAAAAGGTAATAATCTCTGGATTGCTACCTGAGCCATTTGCAAATTGGCACAGGGTCAATAAAATCAGGCAGTTAAATGCTTGGCTCAAAGATTGGTGTGGGAGAAGTGGGTTTGAATTCATGTAACATTGGCAACAGTATTGGGGAAGGTGGGAGCTGTTCCAATGGGATGGGCTCCACCTGAACCACACTGGTACCAGGGTCCTGGCAAATTGCATAACTAGGGCTGTGGATAGGGCTTTAAACTAAATTGTAGGGGGATGGGTTCAATAGATTAAAAAAGTATGGATAAAGGGAAAGAGGGTGTAGGAGAGGTTACTGAAGTCTCCAAATAAAGATTAAGATGAAGTTTAGAAAGGGATAAGAATTTAACTTCAGGCAACATGGAGACAAATTTGAGAAGAAGGGTGGTGAATACAGGATTGAAAGTGTTATATTTGAATGCACACAATATACTAAATAAGGTAGATGAACTTATAGCACAGTAAGAAATTGGCAGGTACGAATGTTTTGGGCATTACAGAGTCGTGGCTGAAAGAAGATCACAGCTGGGAGCTGAACATCCAAGGATACACATCCTATCGAAAAAACAGGCAGGTGGGCAGAGGGGGCAGGGTGGCTCTATTGGTAAAATATGAAATCAAATCCTTAGCAAGAAATGACATAGGATCAGAAGATGTAGAATCTTTGTGGGTAGAGTTAAGAAACTGCAAGGGTAAAAAGACCCTGATGGGAGTTATATACAGGCCTCTGAATAGTAGCCAGGATGTGGGGTACAAATTACAACAGGAAGTAGAAAAGGCATGTAAGGAGGGCAACGTTACAGTGGTCATGGGGGATTTCAATATGCAGGTAGATGAGAAAATCAGGTTGGTGCTGGATCCCAAGAGAAGGAATTTGTAGAATGCCCATGAGATGGCTTTTTTGAGCAGCCTGAGGTTGAGCCCACTAGGGAAAAGGCAAGTCTGGATTTGGTGTTGGGCAATGATCCAGATTTGAATAGGGAGTTTAAAGTAAAGGAACCCTTAGGAGGCAGTGATCATAATATGATAAAATTCACCCTGCAGTTTGAGAGCGAGAAGCTAAAATTGAATGTATCGGTATTATAGTTGAGTTAAGGTAGCCACAGAGGCATGTGGGAGGAGCTGGCCAAAGCTGATTGGAAGGGGACCCCAGCAGGGATGACGGTACAGCAGCAATGACAGGAGTTTCTGGGAGTAAGTCGGAAGTCGCGGGATCAGTTCATCCCAAAGAAGAAGCATTCTAAAGGGAGGATGAGGCAACCTTGGCTGACAAGGGAAGTCGAAGACAGCATAAAAGCAAAATAGAGGGCATACAATATTGCAAAAATTAGTAGGAAGCTAGAGGATTGAGAAGCTTTTAAAAAAAAAACAACAGAAGGCAACTAAAAAAGCAATAAGGGGAGTAAAGATGAAATATGAAGGTAAGCTAGCCAATAATATAAAAGAGGATACTGTAAGTTTTTTCAGATATATAAAGAGTTAAAGAGAGTCAAGAGTGGACATCGGACCATTGGAAAATGACACTGGAGAAGTAGCAATGGGAACATAGAAATGGTGGACAAACTGAATAAGTATTTAGCAACAGTCTTCACTGTGGAAGACACCAGCAACATGCCAGAAATTCGAGAGAGTCGGGGCAGAAATGAGTGCAGTCGCTATTGCCGAGGAGAAGGTGCTTGGGAAGCTGCAAAGTCTGAAGGTGCATAAGTCACCTGGACTGGAAGGACTACACCCCAGGGTTCTGAAAGAGGTAGCTAAAGAGATTGTGGAGGCATTAGTAGTGTTCTTTCAAGAATCACTAGAGTCAAGAATGGTTCTGGAGGACTGGAAAATCGCAAATGTCACTCCACTCTTAAAGAAGGGAGGGAAGCAAAGGACAGGAAATTATAGCCCAGTTAGTCTGACTTCAGTGGTTGGTAAGATGTTAGAGTCCATTAAGGATGAGGCTTCGGAGTATTTGGAAGCACAGGATAAAATAGGCCGAAGACAGCATGGTTTCCTTAAGGGGAAATCTTGTCTGACAAATCTGTTGGAATTAGAAACCATAGGAAACTACAGCTCAGAAAACAGGCCATTCGGCCCTTCTAGTCTGTGCCGAAATATTATTCTGCTAGTCCCATTTACCTGCCCCCAGCCCATACCCCTCCAGACCTCTCTCGTCCATGTATCTATCCAATTTACTCTTAAAAGTTAAGAGCGAGCCCGCACTTACCACATCAGATGGCAGCCCATGCCACACTCCCACCACTCTTTGAGTGAAGAAGTTCCCTCTAATGTTCCCCCTAAACCTTTCCCCTTTCACCCTAAAGCCATGTCATCTTGTACCTATCTCTCCTAATCTAGGTGGAAAGAGCCTACTTGCATTAACTCTCTCTATGCCCCTCATCATTTTGTAAACCTCTATCATATCTCCCCTCATTCTTCTCCGCTCCAAGGAATTAAGTCCTAACGTGCTGAATCTTTCCCTGTAACTTAACTCCTGAAGACCCAGCAACATTCTAGTAAATCTCCTCTGCACTCTTTCAATCTTACTGACATCCTTCCTGTAGTTTGGCGACCAGAACTGCACACAATATTCCAAATTTGGTCTCACCAATGACTTATACAACCTCACCAAAACATTCCAACTCCTATACTCAATACTTTGATTTATAAATTCCAGGATGCCAAAAGCCTTTTTTTACAACCCTGTCTACCTGTGACTCTGCTTTCAGGGAATTATGTATCTGAACTCCCAGATCCCTTCCTTCCTCTGCACTCCTCAGTGCCCTACCATTTACTGTGTATGTCCTCCCTTGATTTGTCCTTCCAAAATGCAACACCTCACACTTGTCTGCATTAAATTCCATCTGCCATTTTCTGGACCATTCTTCCATTTGGTCCAGATCCCTCTGCGAGCTTTGAAAGTCTTCCTCGCTGTCCACTACACCTCCAATCTTAGTGTCATCCGCAAACTTACTAATCCAATTTACCACATTATCATCTAGATCATTGATATATACAACAAACAACAATGGCCCCAACACAGATCCCTGAGGCACACCACTAGTCACAGGCCTTCAATCTGAGAAACAACCATCCACAACCACTCTCTGTCTTCTCCCACTCAGCCAATTTCGAATCCAGTTTACAACCTTTCCATGGATACCCATTGACTGAACCTTCTGAACTAATCTCCCATGTGGGACTTTGTCAAAGGCCTTACTAAAGTCCATGTAGACAACACCCACAGCCTTACCTTCATCTACTTTCTTAGTGACCTCCTCAAAAAACTCCACAAGATTCGTTAAACACGATCTACCACGCACAAAGCCATGCTGACTATCCTTAATCAACCCTTGGCTGTCCAAATACTTATATGTCCTACCTCTTAGAACACCTTCCAATAATTTACCCACTACTGATGTCAGGCTCACTGGCCTGTAATTACCTGGTTTACTCTTCGAGCCTTTCTTAAACAATGGAACAACATGAGCTATCCTCCAGTCCTCTGGCACCGCACCTGTGGCTAAGGACATTTTAAATAAATCTGCCAGGGCCCCTACAATTTCTACACTAGTCTCTCTCAAGGTCCAAGGAAATATCTTGTCAGGCTCGGGGGATTTATCTACCTTTATTCGCTGTAAAGCATCAAGTACCTCCTCCTTTTTAATCTCTATATGTTCCATGACATTAGTGCTTGTTTCCCTTCCTTCCATATCCAGGATGCCAGTTTCCTGAGTAAATACTGATGCAAAGAAACTGTTTAAGACCTCCCCCATCTCCTGAGGCTCCACACATATACGACCACTCTGATCTTCTAGGGGACCAATTCTGTCTCTTACTATTCTTTTGCTCTTAATATACCTATAGAAACCCTTTGGGTTTACCTTCACATTATCTGTCAAAGCAGCCTCATGCCCTCTTTTTGCCTTCCTGATTTCCTTTTTTACTATTTTCTTACATTTCCTATACTCTTCAAGTACCTCATCCGTTCCTAGTTGCCTATACCTGCTATACACCTCCCTCTTTTTCTTAACCAGCTCACCAATATCCCTTGAAAACCAAGGTCCCTATGCTTGTTACCTTTGCCTTTAATCCAGACAGGAACATACAAACTCTGCACTCTCAAAATTTCATCTTTGAAGGCTCTCCATTTACTGAGCACATCCTTGCCAGAAAATAACTTATCCCAATCCACCCTACCTAGATCCTTTCTTGTTTCCACAAAATTGGCCTTTCTCCAATTTAGAACCTCCACTTGAGGACCAGACCTATCCTTATCCATAATTATCTTGAAACTAATTGCATTATGGTCACTGGACCCAAAATGCTCATCTACACATACTTCTGTCACCTGACCTGCCTGGTTCCCTAATAGGAGATCAAGTATTGCACTCTCTCTCGTTGGTACCTCTATATATTGATTTGGAAAACTTTCCTGAACACATTTGACAAATTCCAAGCCATCCAACCCTTTCGCAGTGTGGGATTCCCAGTCAATATGTGGAAAGTTAAAATCCCCAACTATTACAACTTTCTGTTTCTTACATCAGTCTGCTATCTCCCTACAGATTTGTTCCTCCAATTCTCTCTGACTATTGGGCGGTCTATAATACAACCTTATTAGTGTGGCCACACCTTTCCTGTTCCTCAGCTCCACCCATATGGCCTCTGTAGACGAGCCCTCCGGGCTGTCCTGTCTACGCACAGCTGTGGTCTGTTCCCTGACCAGTAATGCCACACCTCCCCCTTTCATCCCTCCCCCTCCATCACGTCTGAAACAACGGAAGCCCAGAACATTAAGCTGCCAGTCCTGCCCCTCCTGCAACCATGTCTCACTAATAGCAATAACATCGTAATCCCACGTGCCAATCCACGCCCTAAACTCATCCGCCTTACCTACAATACTCCTTGCATTGAAATAGATGCACCTGAGAACATTACTACCATGTACAAACCTTTGATTTCTGTCCATACCTGCAGACCTCGCATGATCATTTTCCTCCTCACTTTCTTCTCTGACACTCTGGTTCCCCTCCCCCTGCAAACCTAGTTTAAACCCACCGGAGCAGCACTAGCAAACCTACCCGCAAGTATGTAGGTCCCCTTCCAGTTCAGTTGTAAACCGTCCCTTCAGAACAGATCCCACCTTCCCTGGAACAAAGCCCAATTATCCAGAAACCTGAAGCCCTCCCTCCTGCACCAACTCCTTAGCCACGTATTTAGCTGCATGATCCTCCTATTTCTAGCCTCACTAGCACGTGGCACTGGTAGCAATCCTGAGATTGCAACCTTGGAGGTCCTGTCCTTTAACTTTGCACCTAATTCCCTAAACTCTCTTTGCAAGACATCCTCCTTCTTCCTATCCACATCATTGGTCCCTACATGGACCACGACATCTGGCTGCTCACCCTCCCTCCTGAGAATATCAAGAACTCGATCTGAGATATCATGGACCCTGGCACCAGGGAGGCAACAGACCATCCGGGATTCTCGATCTCTCCCACAGAATCTCCTATCTGTCCCCCTAACTATTGAATCCCCTATCACTACTGCTCTCCTCTTTACCCTCCCTCCTATCTGAGATGAGGGTCCCGCCTCGGTGCCAGAGACTTAACCACTACAACTTGTCCCTGGTAGGTCATCCCCACCAGCAGTATCCAGAACGGTATACGTACTGTTGATGGGAACAGCCACAGGGGTGCACTGCTCCTTCTGTCTAATCCCCTTCCCTTTCCTAACAGTCACCCAGCTACCTGCCTCCTGACTTTTAGGTGTAACTATCTCCCTGAAACTCCTATCTATGTCTGTCTCTACCTCCCGAATAATCCAAAATTCATCCAGCTCCAGCTGCAGTTCCCTAACACGGTTTGCCAGGAGCTGCAGCTGGATGCACCTTTTACAGGTGTAGTCATCAGGGACAAGCGTGCTGTCCCTGACTTCCCACACACTGCATTCAGAGCACACAACTGCCCTAGTTGCTGCCTTCATTACCCAATCTGACTTTAATTAACTTAATTCTTTGAGGAAGTAACAGGCAGGATCGACAAAGGAGAGTCAGTGGATGTTTTTACTTGGATTTTCAGAAGGCCTTTGACAAGTTGCTGCACATGAGGCTGCTAAACAAGATAGGAGCCCATGGTATTACAGGAAAGGTATTAGCATGGATAGAAGATTGGCAGAAGGCAAGGAGTGGGAATAAAGGGGGCCTTTTCTGGTTGGCTGCCGGTAACTAGTGGTGTTCCTCAGGGGTCGGTGCTGGGTCTGCTACTTTTCACATTATACGCTAATGATCTGGATGATGGAATTGAGGGCTTTGTGGCCAAGTTTGTGAATGACACAAAGATAGGTGGAGGGGCAGGTAGTGTTGAGGAAGCAGGGAATCTGCAGAAGGACTTGGACAGGTTGGGAGAATGGCAAATAATTGGCAGATGGGATACAGCGCAGGGAAGTGTATGGTCATGCACTTTAGTAGAAGGAACAAAGGCATAGACTATTTTCTAAATGGGGACCGAATTCAGAAATTGGAGGTGCAAAGAGACTTCGGAGTCCTAGTGCAGGATTCCCTGGAAGTCAACTTGCAGATTGAGGCAGTAGTAAGGAAGGAAAATGCAATGTTAGCATTCATTTTTGAGAGGGCTAGAATATAAAAACAAGGATGTAATGCTGAGGCTTTATAAGGCATTGGTCCCACCACATTTGGAGTATTGTGAGCAGTTTTGGGCCCCATATCTAAGGAAAGATGTACTGGCGTTGGAGAGGGTCCAGAGGAGGTTTACAAGAATGATCCCAGGAAAGAAAGGGTTAACATGTGAGGGGTGTTTGATGACTCTGGGTCTGTATTCACTGGAGTTTAGAAGGATAGGGTGGGGGGGGGGGGGGGGCGCGGGGGATCTCATTGAAACTTACCAAATATTGAAAGGCCTGGATAGTGTGGACGTGGAGAGGATGTTTCCAGTCGTGGGAGAGTCTAGGACCAGAGGGCACAGCCTCAGAATAAAAAGATGTCCCTTTAGAACAGAAATGAGGAGGAATTTCTTTTGCCAGAGAGTGGTGTAACTGTGGAATTCATTGCCATAGACGGCTGTGGAGTCTATGGCGATATATATATCATACTTTTTTGTCATCCAATGACAAATATACAATGACAGCAATGTAACTTTTGACACCCGTAGTAATCAAGAACCTATCAACCTCCGCTTTAAATAGACCCAATGACAAATATACAGTCTATTTAAAGCGGAGGTTGATAGGTTCTTGATTACTACGGGTGTCAAAAGTTACAGTGAGAAGGCAGGAGAATAGGGTTGAGAGGGAAAAATCAGCCATGATTGAATGGCAGAGCAGGTTCGAGGGGACAAAAGGGCTATTTCTGCTTCTATGTCTTATGGTCTAATGTTGAAAAATTGGCCCATTAATATGAGCGGTTATTGTGCTTAAAATTTAACATCATTTTCGGTTGTGTTAATCTCATATATTAATAGTGAATAATTAACAGTTGTAACTAATATTTCTCAATATATACACACAAAAAGCAAGGAAGCACCGAGTCCTGTGGAACTCCACTGCACGTAGTTTTCCATCAACCATTATTTTTTTATTCTTCACCCTGGCCCAATGTTAAAGCAACATGCTTTGTGCTTTGATCTGAAATGTTAATTTACCATATAGGACTTTCAAACATCTTGCCACAATTCATGTGGACTCTATCAAATATACCACAACCATCGGCACTCCTTGTAGCCTCCTCAAATCATTCAATCAAGTTAGTCAGGCACAATGTTTCCCAAACAAATCTACATCGACTATCATTGCTTAATCTGCGCCTCACTAAATGCTGTTTTATATTGTCCAGCAGAGCTTTGCAATACTTTTTCCACCACCAATATTAGGGTCACTGGCCTGTAATTATCCAATCTATCCACTTCTTCCATTTTAAACAATGGTATCAAATTAGTGGTCTTCCAGCCCTACAGCACTGAACCTGTAACCAAACAGGATTAGAAATTGATAATCAGTTTCAATGGTCAGTGAAAAGAGAAAAAACATTTATTCTTTTTAGAAATGTTCATAATTTTAAAGGCATCTGTCAAATTTCTTCTTAAGCTCTGCTCTAAGAATAATAAATACAAAGCCCAGTCTCTCTACGTTAATACCACAGAACCATACAATGGAACCGATACAAAGGAACCAATGAAGTTCCTTATCCCTGGTAGCAATATATCTCTGCCCCAATCGTGTGGTGTACAGAATTAAAATAACTCATTTGAAGTCCGAAATAAAACAAAAAATTGATGGAAGCATTCAGCAGGTCAGGCAGCATCTGTACAAAGAGAAACAGAATTAATATTTCATCAGAACTGGGAAAGGGGTAAATTGAGTCAGTTTTCAGTATAGGAAAAGATGGGGTTGCAGGGGGGTTGGTGCAGGATGGATGAAATGAAAGGAATTTCTCTAATAGAATGCGATCAGATGAATTAATGTGGTAACTAACACGTCTTTTCTGACAGTGTTTCTGACCTGCTGAGTGTTCCTCGTGTTTTCCGCTTTTATTTCAGATTTCCAGTATCTACAGTTTATTCTTGATTTCCATTTGTAGCCCAACTGGTTACTAATAAAAGTTTAGCTTAACTTTCATAATTTTGTACTCCAGATCAAAGAATACGTTCAGTAAAATTCCAGTATTCCAGCACCTTCGGAACTACTAGACTTGCTGATTTCTTCTTCCCCCAGACTATTGAATACCACACCCAACACACTTTTAATTCATCTCTTCTGAGATGTTAAGCAGTAAATTGTCCAAGGAACCAAGTGAGTGCAAAGGAAATGTGGTAACAAACCACTATGAGTTTGAAGGGAACATGGGAATGGGGCCCCAGTGTGCTTGTAAGGAGCGGCAATGGAGCCACGGTAAGACACAGATGCCAAATCATTTAGATTTCCAGACAATAGGATAAGGGGTTATTGGAGTTGCTGGATCAAGTAACAGTGTGATAATCAGCTATCCAGCCCTTCAGAAATCCTGCTAGTTTAGCCTCTGACTCACCATGTGCAAGTTCCCAAGTTCCCTTCCCCTCACTGTGGCCCATGTTTTTGCACTCTCTTCCATTCACCAGGGCCCTGGTTCTCACACTGTCTTCCACTAACCTGGGTCCCACTTCATGCCCTCCCTCCCACTCACTGAGGCCCAGATTTCTGCCCTCCCTTCAACTAACTGGGGCCACGCTTCCTGCACTGTCTTTCACTCACCAGGGCCCGGGTCCATCACTCCCCTTCACTCACCAGGGCCCCAGTTCCGGCGTTCCCTTGAAACTAACCTGATTCTTCTTCCCACTCTCCCTTGGAACTTACCCAAGCTTTGTTTTCCATGGTCCCTTTAAATTAACAGGGCTTACTGGAAAATGTATTATTCTATTGTGTTACGGCTAAAAATAGGGAACTAGAAGTGTGATAGAATAACATCTGATAGTTTGGAAAATCTTGTCTGACACCACCAAAGTCCTAAGCATGCTAGATTAATGGAGTTTTGCTGTATTCCTCAAACAGCCTTGTCATCTTTGGATCTGAGACTGCAGATGCTGGAATCTGGAGCAAAAACCAATCTGCTGGAGGAGCTCAGCAGGTCGAGCAGCATCTGTGAGAGGAAAGGAATTGTCGACATTTCGAGTTGAAACCCTGCATTGGCCTTGTCATCTTTTCGTGTCACTTTTAAATATTCATATGTGTACACTTCCAGGTCTCTTCAATCTTGCACCTCTTTACAATTGTACTGTTTCCCATTCCTCATTCTTCCTACCAAACTGAATCACATCACACTTCTCTGCCTTAAACATCATGTGCCAAATATCTGCCTATTTTAGAGTCTATCACCTCTTCCTGTCTGTTACCCATCACCTTCACTATTTACCACAGTTTTGAACTTTGCATCATATCCAAAATGTAACTTGGTAATATAAATAAAAACAAAGTGCAGAGATTCCAATACAAATCCCTGGAGGCAACACCCCATATTTCCCTCCACTCTGAAAAAACAGCTGGTTAGCATTACTTTGTGTTCACATCTGCCTTTCTCTAAATCCCATGGGCTTCATTTTAGCTAACACATCTATTGTATGATGCTTCATCAAACCAACAGCCTTTGTTCACCCTCTTTGATACTCCATTAAAGAACTCTATGAAGATGATCAAAAATTATTTTTCTTTAAAAAGTCCCTGCTGACTTATATTTATTAAGTTCTAACTGTTCCAAGTGTCATTGGTATTGGTTTATTATTATCACTTGTACCAAGGTACAGTGAAAAACTTGTCTTACATACCGATCATACAGGTCAATTCATTACACAGTGCAGTTACATTGAGTTAGTATACAGTGCATCGAGGTAGTACAGGTAAAAACAATAACAATGCAGAGTAAAGTGTTACAGCTACAGAGAAAATACAGTGCAGTAAGGTGCAAGGTCACAATAAGGTAGATCGTGAGGTCAGAGTCGATCTCATCATATAAGGGAACTGTTCAATAGTCTTATCACAGTGGGGTAGAAACTGTCCTTAAGCCTGATGGTACTTGCCCTCAGACTCCTCTATCTTCTACCTGATGGAAGAGGAGAGAAGAGAGAATGACCTGGGTGGGTGAGGTCTTTGATTATGCTGGCTGCTTCACCAAGGCAGCGAGAGATATAGACAAGAGTCCATGGAGGGGTGGTTGGTTTCCGTGATGCGCCGGACTGTGTCCACAACTCCCTGCAGTTTCTTGTGGTCCTGGGCAGAGCAGTTGCCATACCAAGCCGTGATGCATCCAAATAGGATGCTTTCCACTGTGCATCGATAAAAGTTGGTGAGTGTCAAAGGGGACATACTGAACTTCTTTAGCCTCCTGAGGAAGTAGAGGCATTGATCAAATATCATTCACTAGATCATAACCAGGAGGCCTCCAGTGCTGCAACTTTTCATCCTGTGGCAAATCCAAGCACTACATTGTGGGCACCTGCTCCTCTGGGAACAGAGAGGTTATTTTTTCCTACCTATGCAATGAGGTAGCTGGCAGTGAACTTACAACTACATCTAATTTTTTTTTGCATCTCAATGATAAGTCTAGGAATCTCACCACAATCCTTTGAGGAGAGAATTGAAATTGTCAGCAACATTAATTTTGCATGCGATCTTTACTGCAGGTAACATTACGATGTTCCTTTTCTTCTCTTAACACATCTACATTGTTTGAAGTGAGAGTAATTATGAATTGCGTGAGATGTAGAGAGCAGTGTCCTCAAGCTTTTGAATTCATGGCTTGTCCTCCTAGTGTTTATCTCCAGGAGGACAGGCCAAAAACGGACTCTGAGATTTTAAAAATCCATAGTTGAAACTTGCCCCATCATGGATCAACAGGTATTGAATGATTATGAAGGCAAAAGTACCAGCTTTGCATCACTTTGCCTGCCAGTCTTGGGTGTGTGCTTAAAGACTCATAACCTGTAGGGCAATGGACCAAAAGCTGGAAGCTGGGATTAGAATGTGTAGCTTGTTTTCAACTGGTGTGATGTGTTGAATGTAACTCTCCTGTGAATCAGTTGGAAAAAGGGCAGGACTTGTACACATCAGAAGACACTGTTAAGCAACTCTTTAATAGCTATCAGCAGAAAAAAGTCTATATACAATTCTTGTTTGATCTTCCCACATGGGCTGCTGGGAACAGAGTGCCTGTGTGTAAAATCAATCCTGGCATGCCTAATGGTGAGAAAGAATTACCCAATCATGTCCATTTTAGCTGGCAACGGTGAAGGCACGAAATGCAGCTTCCAATTACAGCTGTATTAGAACCACCTGAATGGCATGCTGACAGACTTCAATTTCACACATGAAATATGAGGGAATTAAGGCTGGGAAATAGTGTCAAATTCAAAATGAACAACATTCACTTCTCAACCGTTTAATGAGAGTGCATTGCCTACAGTGAAGAAACCTTTATGGAGCCGCTCAATGTGAGACTTGGAACCTCTCCACTGGATCAAATGTTTTCCTTAATAAGTAACAGTGACCAAAGCCGGCTCAATCTTCACTGATTAAACTTCAGATTAACACCAGTTGGAAAACAAATTTGGTTTTATTTAATTTCAAGAACATTGCTGAGCTCTAATGAAGATGCATTTTCCTTTGTACATAATCTGTAGCAAAGATATAAACCTGTTCCTTATAAGTGAGTTCAAGACACCATGCAGAGGAAATCTTCCATAACATGTGGCACATCGTATGTAGAGTTCATCACAAGCTGCATTTGCTCAAAAAACTGATTGCAGTAAAGTTCTACAGCTATTTATTATTGGCATTATATTACCACAAGAATGAATAGTAATCTACGTGCTATAAGCACAGGTATACCATTTGTACTTGTATTGCATCACTCAACAGTGCACTATTTTATGCATAGAAAATATACCTAATATTGTTTGGCAATACATGGCCTGTAGACTGAAAAGAAGCATATCGCATGTCACAGATCTGAATCTTGAATCACAATTTAGAAACTAGGTACAAGAATATGTGATGGTCAGTATTCAACTGAGTTGCAAATTCAGAACCTCATAACATGTAGCTGCATCCCAGCTAGCAGTCTTCCATCTTCCTTTGACCTGGTTTTATAATAATGGTTGGTTTGACACAGCTTGGAAGCAGCTGTTTGGTGCAGAATTTCCCTTTTTGCCCTTTTAGCGACATCTTTTATTGCCTGCAGTCCTTTCTACTCAAATGTGATGTTCTGAAAATTCCAAACTTAAACACATTACTTGACCTACTACAAGCATTGTTATTGTTATTTTTCGGAAAATGGTATTCAAAGATCAAGACCTCAGACCTAAAGGAAAGCTCATGGTCTGCAGGGCAACATAATTTTCCATCATACATGACACCAGCATGATCTACACTCCATACACTGGCTTCAATACTAAATGCAGTGAAATCTAATCTCCCCACCCTCGACCACATCATGCTGTGCACATTCTTCAAGATACAGCAGTCTACTGCACGAAACAAATGCTAGGCATTGATTACATCCTAGTAGAATACATGTTTGATTAAGTATGCAGCAGACAAAAAACAATAAGCTAGCTCATAACCAACAGATGATTTGATACTCCCTCATTTTCATCCTAGATTCAGGTATCTGAAGTGCCTGAATGTCCCCATCCCCCTTTGTCTTCCCTTATTCCTGTGGCTCCCTTCTCCTGCTTTGATGACCTGCCCATCTCCTCTCCTCCCCTCCCCCATCCTTTATTCCATGGTCCACTGCCTTCTCCTACAGGATTCCTTCTTCTTCAGCCCTTCTACCTATCACCTCTCAGCTTCTTACATCTCCCCTCCCCTTCCCCACTCACCTACCTTCCCCCATCACCTGAACTCATCTATCCCCTGTCTGAGTGTGCTCCTCCCCCTCCCCCCACCTTCTTATTCTGGCTTTTGCCCTCTTTCTTTCCATTCCTGATGAAGGGTCTCGGCCCGAAACGTCGACTGTTTATTTCCCTCCACGGATGCTGCCTGACCTGCTGAGTTCATCCACCACTTTGTGTGTGTTGCTCCAGATTCCAGCATCTGCAGGATCTCTTGTGTCTCCATTTCGCTGCTCCACTGCGGAGTCTCTTCCAGGGACGCCTACCCGGAAGAAGTTTTCCTCGTCTCTTCGACAGGAGTTCTGTGAGACCCTCCCTCACTGCTCCCCTTCTGTGATCTCTGCTGCTCTCCAGCTCTTCGACCACGTGCTCACCGAGACTCACTTCCACAGCCACGTGGCCTTCCCGGGTGCTTACCTCCGCCGCCATCTTGCGCCACATGGCTTCCAGCTCTGCTTCCAGGCCTCTCAGTTTGGCCCCTACAAGGATCTCAGATACCTACGTTCTGTTGACTGCTACTCCCTCCGCTTCTCCCGCCAGATTCTACGCACCCCCCTCACTGCCACACGGCGATACCTCAGGCCCTGTCTCTGACTCTGCCACAGCTCTGGGCCTCGCTCTCCATGGCCTGCCACGGACCTCCCTTACACTTCGTCCTCCGCCGGATCCACGCCTTCGACCGCCGGCTCTTCTCCTTCCTTGCGTCCGGGAAGGATTGGAAACTCACCTGCCTCTAAGCCGTGGTCCCTGCTGCCTCCTGCTCCTGCCTCAGCCCTGGCTGCACTCAGGCCGAGACCTCGCGAGCCGCCGCTGGGTCCTACTGCTCCTCTGCTTTCACTACCACACTCCACCCTCCCCTGGTCTCCCAAGCTTCCCCCCACCCCTCGACCCTCCCCTTCACTCCTCCGAGCCCCCAACTTTCTCCCACCCCACTTTCCCTGACCTCTCTCTCTCTCTCTCCTCTCGCCTCCGTCTCCTCCAACCCTCTACCCTAACCTCAGCCCCAACCCCTGCTGCATCTTCACTATCCCCTCCGACGTCCTGTACATTCTGACCTTAGCAGGGGCCTTACCTTTGTCCCCCTGCGCCTGCACCTCAACGAGTTTCACACCCACCATGACGCTAAGCTCTTCTTCCATTGCCTCCGTCTATGGGCCTACTTCTTTGTCAAGGATTCCCCACCCCCCACTGATGACCCCTTCTCCCGCCTTAAGCCCTCTTCCTCCTCTTGAACATATCATCCTGGCCTTCTGCCCGCTCTGGATCTCTTCATCCCTAACTGCTGAGGGGACATAAATCGTCTCAACTTCACCACTCTCATTACCTACTCCAACCTCACCCCCTCTGAACGCACTGCCCTCCATTCCCTCCACACCAATCCTAATCTCACTATCAAACTTGCAGACAAGGGGGGTGCTGTTGTAGTCTGGCAGACTGACCTTTACATTGCCGAGGCCAGATGTCAACTCATGGACACCTCCTCTTACTTATCCCTCAACCTGGACCCCACCAAGGAGCATCAGGTCATTGTCTCCCGCACCATCACTGACCTCATCGCTTCTGGAGATCTCCCGTCCACAGCCTCCCACCTCATAGTTCCCCTACCCCACACTGCCCATTTCTACCTCCTACCGAAGATTCACAAACCCAACTGCCCTGGTAGACACATTGTTCCTGCCTGCTCTTGCCCAACTGAACTCGTGTCCTCCTGTATTGACTCCATTTTGTCCCCCTTGGTCCAGTCCCTTCCCACCTACATCCATGACACTTCACATACTCTTCATCACTTCAACAACTTCCATTTCCCCAGCCCTGACTGTTTCATTTTCACCATGGATGTCAAGTCTCTGTACACTTCTACCCCACATCAGGAAGGCCTTAAGGCTCTCTGTTTCTTTCTCGATAACAGACCCAACTAGTTCCCCTCCACCGCCACCCTCCATCTGGCAGAACTGGTACTCACCCTTAACAACTTCTCTTTCAGCTCTTCCCACTTTCTCCAAACTAAAGGTGTAGCTGTGTGCATTCACATGGGCCCCAGATATGCCTGCCTGTTCATCAGCTACATGGAACAGTCCATGTTCCAAGCCTACACCGGTAACGCCCCCCAACTCTTTCTCCACTGCATTGATGACTGCATTGGGGCTACTTCCTGCACCCGTGCTGCACTCATCAATTTCGTCAACTTTGCCTCCAACTTCCACTCTGCCCTCAGATTCACTTGGTTCATCTCCAAAACCTCTCTCCCCTTTCTGGATCTCTCTGTCTCCATCTCTGGAGATGGATTAAGCACAGACATCTTCTACAAACCCAATGACTCCCAATTACCTTGACTGCACCTCTTCCCACCCTGTCACTTGTAAGGACGCCATCTCCTTCTCCCAGTTCCTCCATCTCCATCACATCTGTTCCCATGATGAGGCTTTCCATTTGAGGATATCAGAGATGTCCTCCTTTTTCAGTAACCGGGGTTTCCCTTCCATCACCATCAATGTTGCCCTCACCCATATCTCCTCCACTTCCTGCACGTCTGCCCTCACCTCCCCCCCCCCCCCACAACATAACAGGGACAGGGTTCCCCTTGTCCTCACCTACCACCCCCCGAGCCTCCATATCCAACATATCATTCTCCGCAACTTCCGCCACCTCCAATGGGATTCTACCACCAGGCACATCTTCCCCTCACCCCCTCTCTCCACTTTCCGCAGGGACCATTCTCTCCGTGATTCCCTTTTCTACTCGTCCCTCCCCACTGATAACCCCCTCAGGATTTATGCCTGCAACCGCACCAAGTGCTACACCTGCCCCTACACCTCCTCCCTCACCAGCATTCAGGATCCCAGACAATCCTTCCAGGTGAGGCAGCGCTTCACCTGTGAGTCCGAGGGTGTCATTTATTGCTCCTGGTACGACCTCCTGTACATCGGTGAGACCTGATGCAGATTGGGTGACCGCTTCGTCGAGCACCTTTGTTCCGTCCACCGCTACAGCCAGGATCTCCCAGTGGCCACCGACTTTAATTCCACATCCTACTGCCATGCTGACATGTTTATCCACGGCCTCCTCTACTGTCACGTTGAGGCCAGGCACAGGTTGGAGGAACAACACTTCATATTCCGCCTTGGGAGTCTCCAACCTGATGGTGTCAACATTGATTTCTCTAACTTCCGGTAACCCCACCCTTCTTTTTCTTCCCCCCTCCACCCCCCCCCAACCCGACTCCTTTGTCTTCCCTTATTCCAGTGACTCCCTTCCCCTGCCTTGATGACCTGCCCATCTCCTCTCCTCCCCTTCATTCCATGGTCTACTGCCCTCTCCTACCAGATTCCTCCTTCTTCAGCCCTTTGCCTCTTCTACCTATCACCTCTCAGCTTATTACATTTTCTCCCCCTCCCCCACCCACCTACGTTCCCCCTCTCACCTGGACTCACCTATCACCTGGACTCACCTATCCCTTGCCTGCGTGTGCTCCTCCCCCTCCCCCACCTTCTTATTCTGGCTTCTGCCCTCTTCCTTTCCAGTCCTGATGAAGGGTCTCGGCCCGAAACGTCAACTGTTTATTTCTCTTCATAGATGCTACTTGACCTACTGAGTTCCTCCAGCACTTTTTGTGTATTGCTCCAGATTCCAGCATCTGCAGAATTTCTTGTGCCTGAATGTGTCAATGTTTACCAAGGTGGTGTGGATCCAAGGAGGACTGGATCCTCACATACCATGACTTCAGAGAGGAGGAGGTGACATTGTGTGCATACAGATTTGCCGACACTGCTGGCTTATTTTAAGTACTCTTTGCTGTTGACTGCACTCTTGTGGCAATCTGGGCTCTCTAAAGAACCCAGGGTTTTCTACTCACTCAACCTCCAAATTTAGTTCGAATTATGAGAGAAATTTATTCATGGCCCCAAATCCTGAAACCCATTCATTTGTGGAGTCCACTTTGTCAGTCGTCCTTGGCAGACGGCACTAGCCAGAAAGATGGACATTGGGAGCCAAGGTTAGCCACTACTTCCGACACTAATTTTAAAACTCATGCTGAGCAATTCAGCAGGGACAGTTGCTCTTCTACCATGGTGCAGAATGCCATAGGCCATTGAGATGAAATTCCACGACCACCATCAGTCAGGAGCATTATAACATGCCCCAAGCTGAGTAGCCATCTATACCCTCAGATTCTGGTTAACCTATACCTGACACTGCTCAGTCAGTCGAGAATGTCCAGTTCCAGACGGAGCAGGAGAAGGACAAGGAGGAACCTAACAAAGATGCACCAGAGGAAGAAGGGGTAATAGCACAAAGTGAAGAGGTTATCTGGGGACAATTTAATTACAGGGCACAACAGGGGAAATGTTGAAATGCTTCCACTGGTGGGAGAGTCTCAGATGAGGAGGGGTAATTATGGGATGGGGATGGTTATTTAAAACTGAGATACGTAGGAATTTCTTCTTACAGCAGAATCTCTGTAATTCTCTAGTTTGGAAGGCTGTGGAGGTTATAACAATGGAGGTATTTAAAGAAGAGTGAGGTAAATTTTTGAAAGTTTAGGGAATTGAGGGCCATGTGGAACCGGCACAGAAGTTGAGGCCTGGGACAGATCAGCCATGAAAATATTGAAAGGTAGGTCAGGCTCGAGGGCCTGCCTCCTACCTTCTAATGATCCAAGAGCATTTTCACAAAGACCAAGTATTACTATCAGTAATCAGCATCTTAAGAAATCTGACCACACTGCACATTGATTTGTATAGTTCTCTTGTCTATGTTGCTAGTGATGGAGAAGAAAGGACTGATCAGTGTTTCATTGCAGACAATTCATTCCTCAGCTGTTAACGGGGATGAGAAGCCAGCCTGCTGCATGCGTGCAAAGGAATTAATAATATTCCAATGGTTCTGCATTTGTGCCAGCTGCCTGGCACTCATTCCACCAGCAGGCTGATGCACAGAAACCCCTCTCAAATACACTCTCTTATGGTTGCACGTAGGTCAAACACGATCCATGACAAGCACATAACATATGATGCTGTGATTCAAGGATGCCTTGATCTCTCCAGCTACTTTCGACTCTAGATAATGTATTGCTAATGAGGGGACCTCCACTTACCACGATTAAAACAAATGATCAATCATCTGTGAGGATGATTAAACTCTGAATCATTAGAGCAGCTTCAAATCATCGATCCAATTGATGTCAGCAAAGAAACTTAACGGGCACCTAATGATGCAGGTTCCACTCTAGTCTCATCAGTTGCCACTCTCTTAACACCACGAGCTTCTCCTGCTGCAGCAAGGATCTCTGGAATCTCTGGAACATCCAAAACCATCACCATGGATTTTAATCTTTCAAAAAGGAAGACCACTCAGAAGACCACTCAAAGGAAGGCCACTTGTCTTCAGCATAGGGATTCGTCGAGACATAACTGCCTGAGTGTTTTGAGGAGCAATTCAACCTTGGAAACATAATCCTATGGAATGATGAAAATTATGAACTTTCATCATTAAAGCAGGGATTTACCTATTATCAATAACAAATTAATACTTGTTATGTGTACTGGAGGAATCTACAAGAGTATAATGTTGCTCCTTATGTTGGGGTACTTTTAATTGTGTTGTTATCTGACAACTTGGAGCATAGAACAGTACAGCACAGGAATAGGCCCTTTGACCCACCATGTCCTGTGCCAACTATGATGCCAATTTAAACTAATGCCATCTGCCTGCACCTGGTCTATATCCCTCCATTCCCTGCCTGTTCATGTGTCCGTCTAAATGCCTCTAAAACATTGCTATCGTATCTGTTTCCACCACCTCCCCTGGCAGCACTTGCCACTCTCTGTGTAAAACAAACCTGCCTCATAAATTTTTAAACTCTCCCCTCTCACCTTAAAGCTCTGCCCTCTAGTATTTGACATTTCCAGCCTGCGAAAAGGACCCTGACCGTCTACCCTATCTATACTTCTCATAGTTTTGTATACTTCAATCATCTTAAAATTCACACTTTCTTGATATAACATTGTCCTACAAAGAATTAACAATTATACAACTATTGCTGTGTGGAGTTAGATTAGTTTTGGTATAACAGTCATTAGAGTGTTATGTGTTGTATGGGTGATTATTTAATTCTGAATTATACAAGTTCATACATTTTATTTTGTTTGTTCATAGCATGTAGACCTCACTGGCATTCATTGCCCATTCCTTATTGCTCCAGAACTGAGAAGTCATTGAATAGAGGGTCAAAGTCATACATGTCAGGTAAGGATGGCATTAGTGAACTAGCCGAGTTTTCCATGAAAGTTTGGTAGTTTCATGATTATAGTTTTTAGCTTTTTTTCAATTATTTGGTCAGTTATCTTTAAATTCCCAGCTACCATAATGGGATTTGAACTCATGCCTTTGCATCAATGGTTCAGAACTCTGGCTACTAGTCCAGTAACTTCTTTCTTTTGCAGGCATTCCTTCAGGGTCAAGGATGATTTGCTTCCACTCCGGTGCTGTGGGTTGTAAGGTGTTAAAGAGGCCAATGTGGGAATCATGGACACTTACAGAGACGGGGCAGTCGGTGTTTGAAGGGGTGGGTGGGTGTGTAGTTTGTGAGGTGGTGCGCTCCTTCCACTGCCCTCATAAACTCTCTGTCTGCTCGCAATGTATTCACGCTTCACAATACCATCCAGAATGCTCCCTCCCAACCTTGATCAGTCATGAGCCAGAGATTCTCAGGAATCAGCAGAGATGTTGCATTTCTTCGAGGAATATTTGAGTACAACCATATATCTTTTTCACTGTCCACCTTCTAATTTCTTCCCATGACAAAGCTCGGAACAGAATATCCATTTTGGGAGTTGAGTGTCAGACGTGCCTATCCAATGTAATTGTCTGTACAACCAGGGCTTCGGTGCTTGGGATGTTAGTCTGGGAGACAAGGCTGATGCTGGTTCACTTGTCTTTCCAGTAAATTTAAAGGATTCTGCTGAGGCATCGTCGATGGTACTTTTCCAGTGCCTTGTGGTCCCTGCTTTAGGTAGTCCAGGTCTCAGAAGAATAAAGGAGGGCACGGATCTCTGCTGTCCCACAGACCATGAGTTTTCCATGAGCTCTGAGGTCTTGGGTCTTTCAATATTCCAGAAAATAACAATAACAATGCTTAGGATCAGACAGTATTCCTGCTGAAATTCTAAAGCTTTGTGGTGAAGAGATTTGGTCTCAAATCCATAATCTCATTGTCAAGAAGAAGTGTTAATGACAGTGGCCATCAGAGATGCTGTAATCATAATCATCTGAAAGGAAGGAGACACATCTGACTGTGGTAAATACGAAGAGGTCTCCTTGGTATCTATCACAGGGAAAGTCATCACCCGGTCCTCCTCAACTTCCTTCTCCCAGAGGGCTGCTCACCAAATCACGGTGTGGACTCTGTCCATCCGGAGATACACTGGGCATAATATTCACTGTGCAGTAACTCTCAACAAAAATTGCATAGAGCAGCACCAACCACTTTGCACGGCCTTCTCCATTCTCAGTCACGGGAACTGCAGATCACCCTTCCCAAATTCAGCTGCCAACAGAAATTTGTCTCCATCTTAGGTTTGCTTCATGGTGACATGCAAGCCATGATACAAAAGGTCTACAACAGAACCAATTTCAGTGAAGGCCGATGTCAAACAAGGCTGCTTCGTCGCCCCAACAGTGTTTTTCACCGCAATAATGCACCTCCCTTCCAACAAATTTCCTGAGGGAGTGGAGCAAATCTTCAGAACTAATGCAAAATTGTTCAATCTACAGTGAGTATACTCTAGAACCAACCCTCACCCAATCCTTAGTGGTCGAGCTTCAGTATGCAGATGATGCTTGCGTTTGTTTATACTTGGAGACCGAACACTAAGACATTGTCATTCCTTCGCAATTTCCACCAGCTCCAAGGAGATTCCACCAACCACACGCATATTTCCCTTTCACACTTTCAAAGGGATTGCTCCATTCACAGCTCTCTAGTCTGCTCTTCTGTCCCTGCCTACTACCCTTCTTTCATTTAGGACTTTTCCATGCAACCGTAGGAGGTGCAATACCTATCCATTCACCTCTATCCTTCTCACCATCCAGCGACTCAGATGTTTCCCTCACCTGAGCCTTCCTCGGGTGGTATGGATTTGTGGACATTGATTTTCAGCATGCAAAAGTTATCACATGAGCTGCTTCATTGTTCTCATAAATTTGAAATTCATAATCCCCTGCAAGCATTTCAGCTTCCCAAGTTTACTAGTCTGATCTGCAAGGAGCACACTTAGATGGTACAAGTGAGTCTTTTGCATGGCTAAAACCTACCCACTTCTTAATAATGCCAATGAGGATTTGCGATTCCAAATCCAAGCCTATTCTCGAATGAGACTACTCTGAAATTTTAAATTCATCTGTCTGTCTGGGAATGAATCACTTACTAGGGCCACATTGTAGCAGAGCTAGGAATATGCATCTAATTCTCCCATGTCTAGAATAAAAAAACATCTGTGCTATCCATCATGATATTAAGTAGAATTTGTGATCATGATTCATCCCCACTTTGCTGGCTGCATTGTACAATGTCACCAATGAGACCAATAAAATCTTTATCCATTCTCTGGTGAGTCTATGACTTGTTTATTAACTCAGGCCCATTGGAATGAAGGGCCTTAGCCAAAGACAGGAGCCAAGTTCCTTCTTTACCTTTTCGCTCCCACATCATTTTATTTAAGATAGTTATATTTTTGTTTGATCCAGGTGTTTCAGTTACAAACCCTTGTGTCAGATAATGTTTCAGCTAAAATTTTATTGTAAGTCTTTAATAATATTGATCTGATCATAATCAACCTCCAGTTATTATTACTAATAAGTTTAAAGGGACATATCCTTTTTGTGTTCTCTTAGACTCTTGGCCTAGCCTTATGCCAAGGCATTAGAGCGATTCCATGTAGGGTATTGGGTTGTAAATAAATGATTCTGTATATACTGGACGTTTTTTTCCACAGTATAAGTCTGTATACCTAAAAAAAATGGAGAATCAATCTGATTGCCCTGGGTAAATAGCTCAGTGGTCACTTAATTGTGAATCACAAATTGCTGGTCGCACAGTACTAACCATCTTGGCCATCACCAGCCAAACCACGGAGGAACACCAATAAAATAATGACATGCTTTCCATAAATTCATGTTAGTTTAAACTTTAGTCCATATCATTGCCAGATATGTTCCAGTAGTTCATTAAACTAGTCATTTGTGTGCAGTTATACATGAACCTATGCATATAAATATGTATTTGTGCAAATATAAAGTTTGTTCTTTAAGTTTGTCGAAACTTATTTCCTTCCATTATTTTATCAAAAAAGTGAATGTGAACGTAAAACACTTCTATTTCTCATAAAACTCAACACTAAACACTGCTCGCTTTAAAAGGTTTGCAGTTGAGTTTTATGGAAAGTATTTACAGTTTGAAATTAAACCGTAGAGGCCAAATATCCTTGGCTATATCCTGATGTTACAAGTTTCTCAGGCTTGGAGTTGCCTTACAAGAGAAATCTCATGTTACGTATGGATATTTGCTGAAATATTTTACGGCAGAACCTTATGTAAAATTTAATCTTAAACTTTCATAAAAAGTTGACAAAGAACAATAAATAGAAGACAGAGAGTAGTGGTGTTATTTCTGACTGGAGGACTGTGACCAGTGATGTTCCGCAGGGCTCAGTGCTGGGACCACTTAACTTTGCAGACAACACAAAATTTGGTGGAGGTGTGGATAGTGAGGAAGGTTGTCAAAGGATGCAGCAGGATATATGCCCGTTGGAAACATGGATGGAGGAATGGCAGGTGGAGTTTAACCTAGACAAGTGTGAGGTGCTGCACTTTGGGAAGTCAAATGAAGAAAGTATACAGTAAATGTCAGGGTCCTTAGGAACATTGATATGTACAGAGGGATCTTGGGGTGCAAGGCCATAGCTTGCTAAAAGTGACATCACTAATAGATAGGGTGGTAAAGAAGGTGTATGGCATACTTTCCTTCATCGGTAGAGGTATTGAGTATAAAAGTTGGCATGTGACATTGCAGCTGTATAAAACTTTAGTTAGGCCACATTTGGATACTGCATGCAGTTCTAGTCACTGCATTACAGGAAGGAAGTGGAGGATTTGGAGAGAGTGCAGAAGGGTTCACCAGGGGCAGGCACGGTGGTGTACCGGTTAGCGTAACGCTATTACAGCGCCAGCAATCCAGGTTCAATTCCGGCCGCTGTCTGTAAGGAGTTTGTACGTTTTCCCTGTGTCTGTGTGGGTTTCCTCTGGGTGCTCCAGTTTCCTCCCACATTCCAAAGACGTACGGGTTAGGAAGTTGTGGGCACGCTATGTTGGTGCCGGAAGCATGGCGACACTTGCGGGCTGCCCCCCCAGAACACGCCACGCAAAAGGTGCATTTCACTGTGTGTTTTGATGTACATGTGACTAATAAAGATATCTTACCTTACCTTAGGATGTTGCCTGAATTAAAGGGTATTACCTATAAGGAGAGGTTGGACAACTTTGGATTGTTTTCTTTGGAGTGTCAGAGGCTGACTGAAGTAAATAAAATTATGAGACGCATAGATAGTGTAGATAGTCAGAGTCTCTTCCCGGGGTGGAAATGTCAAATACTAGAAGGCATAGGTTTAAAGTGAGAGGCAGAAAGTTTAAAGGAAATTTATGAAGCAATTTTTTTTTACACAGAGAGTGGTAAGTGCTTTGAACGTGCTGCCAGGGGAGGTGGCAGAAGCTGATATGATAGCAATGTTTAAGAGGCATTTAGACAGGAACATGAACAGGCAGGAAATACAGGGATATATACATGTGTCGACAGATGGCATGGGTTTAAATTGGCATCACAGTCGACATGAACTTTGTGGGTCAAAGGGCCTGTTCCTGTGCTGTACTGTTCTATGTTCTATACATTTGCATGCTGCTGATTTATTGGATTCTCCTATCACAAGCCAGAATAAATAATGTCACAAGAAAAAGTCGTGAATTCAAATTAGGTGCTTTTGATGTGCAACATAATGGATCTTAAAAGATTCTCTGCTTTCAAACGTCCACCATGTGTTGATTTGGAGTTCAGATATAGGCTTTGGTTACAGAGTTAACAATAGCTACGTCTCTTCTAACTTTAGATAGTCTCATCACATATCAGCTCTCAATCTTTGTATGATGGTTGATACTACCTAATGTGAGGATGCCACTTCGAGCTTGTAGTACCTACATTTCAATCTGTTTCTGTGTATATCTGACTGAAGTGGAATTCTATGTAACTAATGTAGTCTAGGAGTGTAGGACATAAGGAACTTGCTTGATTGGCTTTCCATCTGCCACCTGAACATTCAATCCCTCTAACATCGGCACAGTATGTTATTCGCGAAATGCACTGCAGCAACCTCTGATCTGCCACCTCTATCACTTATGGTGACATGAGCAACAGATGCATGGACACCACCACCTGCAGGTTCCTTTGTAACTCTCACTCTATCCCAGCTTGGAGCTACATCACCATCTGGACTGTATCAAGTTGACTGTAGCTCATCAAGATTGGGTCGAGGTTCTGGAACATCCTGGCCAAAACTGTAGTGGTATGGTGGCATAGTGACTAGGTTGCTGGGCTAGCAACCATTGGTCCAGAAACATTCAAATTCCACCACGGCAGCTGGGGAATTTAAATTCAAGCGACTAAATAAATCTGGAATTTTGAAGGAAGTGCTGGTCTTGGTAACAGCGACCATGAAACTAGTAGATAGTGAAAAAATTGTACTGGAAGGAAAGAAGTCTGCCAAATTACCATGTCTGTCCTACACGTGACTTCAGACCCATTGGCGTGGTTGACTCTTAGCTGCTTCCTCGGTTCAAGGAAATTAAGGATGGCCAATAAATACCAACTTTGCAGTGGCATTAACATCCTGCAATCAAATAAATTAATATAAACACACCATGGGCGTACTTCAGCAGAAGGACTGCACCAGTTCAAAGTCATGGCTCACCATCAGCTTCTCAAAGTCGATTCAGGCTGGTCAATTATTGCTGGCTTTGTCAATGATCCCTACATCCACAAGAGAATTTAAAACAGAATAGCATGCAGTTAAGGATAAATAATGAAGAGGGCTCCTTGGTAGGATTCCCACTGTTTAACTAAATCACATTGATTGCTTCCGAGGGAATAGCTAATTTTCAAATAGTTGTTTTTGATTGCCCTTTCATTACCAAAAGTAAGAGAGCAATGTGGCTCAATAATATCTCCCACTGCTCTTCTGTTGTCATGAGCACATTTTCTCTGTTAAGAATCTGTTTCATTGCATGGAACTTAGAATCTTAGCAGCTGCTTACAATTCTCCCTTTTGAACAGTACATATTAGTATAATACATGACTAGTGTCACGTAATTGTTCATAAATCTGTCTCATTCTGTCTAAAACTGTTCTAATTCTTGTTGTATCTGGGACATATTGCTCTAGAAAACTATCCTGAAAATACACATGAAACTCACTACCATTCCACATGCATCAGTCTGCTAATCCCAAACTCCCTAGAAGTAAAGTGCCCCATTAAAACAAGACATTCACTCCTATATGTATAATCTCTGCATTAACAACTATTTCATCAATGCTACTGAGTGCTTTAACACAACCCTCAGTACTGCCTCAAAAATCCTCTTTCATTTCTTAATACCATCAATAAAGTCCTTACTGCTGGCTTATCTTTGATTCAATCTTTCATCATTGAATGATTTCCTCCTTAAACACGAAGGTTATTCCTCCTCTACCACTTTTCTGCCTCCTGCTTCTGAAGCCTGTTCTGTGACTCACCCTGGAAAATGTTAGCATCTTGGCATAAGATGATGATTAAATATAAGCTTAGCTGTGATGTATCCCATGTTCAGACACCTTGCCAACACTAACTGTCTAGATTTGAACAAGATTGTTCAGTTAAGTGTGTTACTGGAACCCCACCCCAACAGGAGTTAGTGCTTTCAGGCATGGAAGCTGGAATGTAGAAGGAGGGCATGGGGACGGGAGGAGAAAGGTGGTGTTTTGGAGTTACGCCTAATGCTGAATCCAGACACTGTTCTTGCTGCTCACATCAGGATGTGGCACTGGCCTGGAATGAGGTAGACTGTAAATTCCTTCACTTTCTTAGTTGCTATGGTCAAAACGTAACCAAGAACAAGGTTTTATAAAAACAAACTACAAGGCAAGTCACATCTATTAATAGAACAGCATTTATGGTTAATCTGTGCTGTAGAACTAATTTAATATGATTGTGAAACTAAGTAAATGTAATATTATATGCATCCCAGATGATTCTTATAAGACTCCAGATTACTACTCAGTACTATAATTATGACCAGAGTCTAAGACTATTAGAAGACTCTATTTGAAAGAACTTTCCAGGCAAACTGATTATACCCTAAAAAACATCTGCCTGCAGTGCTGGGTGATGGTAAATGGATGCTTCTATTGACTTCTTGTTTCCCTCCACACACAATGAAGGGGGAAAACTTGATTTCTCCTTGGTCTTACTCGCATCAAACTCCAACTCCACAGCTACCATGGCAAAGAGCACTGGTTTGGTTGGCAAGATCAGATCTGCCTGCTGCCACATTACCTCTGTTTCATTTGGTGGAACTTTCAGTTCCGTTGACAAAATAAAACGCATTTGTTTCTTTTGCTGTGAGAAATTTATTCAAGTGAAACTAATCTGGAACAAAAGAAAAATCAGAAAAAAATCAAGTGTTTTTGGAGGAAGGCCACTCAATGTTTTCTCCACTCCTCTCTCCCAGTCCAACCTCACCCCCTGCGAAAGAGCAGCCCTCTACTCACTTTGCAGCAATCCCAGCCTTGTCATCAAACCTGCAGACATGGATGGTACTGTTAAGGTCTGACAGACTGACCTCTACTTTGGAATGGATAGATGGCAGCTGTCGGACACCTCCTCTCACCTACCCCTGGACCATGACCCCACTAGTGAACACCAGGCCACTGTCTAACGTACCATCACAGATCTCATCACATCAGATCTCCACTCCACAGCCTCCAACCTGATAGTGCTCCAACCCCGCACTGCTCGCTTTTGTCTCTTACCCAAGATCCACAAACAGGACTGAATGGTGGACATATTGTTTTTGCCTGCTCTTGCTCCACTGAACTTATCTCCTCATACCTTGACTCTATCCTGTCTCCCCTTGTCCAGTCCCTTCCCACCTACATCCGGGACACCTCACATGCCCCTCACCATTTTGACAACTTCCGATTCCCCGCCTCATCTTCACATGGACATCCAGTCTTTATGCACCTCCATCCTCCTCTTCTTTCTGGAACAAAGATCCAACCAGTTCCCCTCCACTAACATTCTCATCTGCCTGGCAGAACTTGTTCTCATCCTCAACAACTCTTTTGATTCCTCTCACTTTCTATAAATCAAAAGGTGTAGCCATGGGCACTCGCATTGGCCCTAGCTATGCCTGTCTTCTTGTTTGTTATGTAGAACAGTCCTTGATCCAAACCTACTCTGGCACCACTCCCCAACCCTTTCTCCGTTACATCGACAACTGCATTGGTGCTGCCTCCTGCACTCGTGCAGAACTGGTCAATTTTGTCACCTTCACTAACTTCCACCCTGCCCTCAAATTCACTTGACCGCAGATTCTGGAAATATGGAGCAACGCACACAAAATACACCCACCAGCTCGTGCTCCTCCCCCTCCCCCCATCTTTTTACTCTGGCTTCTGCTCTTTCTTTCCAGTCCTGATGAAGGGTCTTGGCCTGAAATGTCGACTGTTCATTTCCCTCCATGGATGCTGCCTGACCTGCTGAGTTCCTCCAGCATTTTGTGTGTGTTGCCTCTCTGACCATTTCTGACACCTCTCTCCCATTTGTGGATCTCTCTGTCTCCAACTCAGGAAACAAACTATCCACTGACATTGAGAAACACCGAATCTTCTGAAGATGTCTATAATCATGAGCAAATCCAAAATGTGAAGCCTTGAATTTTGTTTGGAATCCACGTGGAATAAATCAGAGCCCAGAGGAATATGCTAAAGGAAAGAGGCATGGCAATGAAAGAGATTTTAGTAGACACTTGATCAAAGGCAAAAGGGGAACAGAGCAATGGAAATGAAAATGGATTCTAGTTCTGATGAAGGGTTATTGACCTGAATTGTTAACTCTGTTTGACTCCCCACAGATGTTGCCTGATCTGCTAAGTATCCTCAGCATTTTCTGTTTTATTTCAGATCTCTGGCATCTGCAGGACTTTGCATTTGGGGCTTTAAAAAAATTGAGTGGAGACACTGCAGATGCTGTAATCAGAGCAAATAACAACCTGCTGGAGGAACTCAATGGGTCAGGCAGCATCTATGGTCTGCTCACTCCCACAGCTATCTAGACTACACCTCCTCCTACCCTGTCTCCTGTAAGGACGCCATCCCTTTCATCCAGTTTCTCTGCCATCCCTTTTCAAGAAATGTGGCTTTCCCTCGACTGTAGTTGTGGTTCCCATCACTTGCACTTCCTCCATTTTCCATACTGCTCTCAGCCCCTCCCTACACCGGCCAGAGATAAGAGTTCCCTTGGCCCTCACCTTTCACCCTACCAGGCTCCGTGTCTAACATGTCATCCTTCTTCATTTCTATAGCCTCTTTCTTTTTCAATCTTTTTATTAATTTTCAAATTAATAAGATTAATATAGATAACATCAATGATTATACATGTGATACAAAGAGATCGGGAGGACAATCGTGACATATATAATCATAAAGAATAAAAAATATATTCTAGACCCCACGGTCTCTTAGTAAGTGAATATAGTACAAAAAAAATCAAAAAGGGAAAGAAAAAGATTTATTGTATAATAAAAAAAGAACCCCCAAATCAAAAAAAAATTATAAGTAGTAAATTGAAACAAACTAAAAAAATTTCAAAAGAGAAAAAAACTGGACTGATATTTCTCGATGAACAAAGGGCGTTATTATGTCGTCAACTCCGCTCCTTTCAGTTCAAAGGTTATTTAAAAGGGATCTATATCATATGAAAATATTGAATAAATGGACTCCAAGCTTCCTCAAATTTAAGCGAAGAATCAACAGTGCCACTCCTAATTTTTTCTAAGTTTAGACATGATATAGTTGGAGAAAACCATTGAAAAGTAGTAGGAGGTATTGGGTCCTTCCATTTAAACAGAAACAAGGCGCCCCCCCCCCCCTCATTTTTTTCCTCTTCTTTTCTTTTTCTACCTATCACCCACCAGCCACTGTCTCCCAACTTCGCCTGTCCCACTCCCCCACTTGGCTCCTTCTGCTTATCATCCCCCTCCTCACCTGGTTCTAATTATCGCTGCCAGACTCTCCCTCACCCTTCCCCCTCAACCCTTTATACTGACTATCTCACTTCTACACTCTCTGTCCTGATGAACGATCTTGAGCCGAAATGCTGACCACAGATGCTGCCTGACCCGTTGAGTTCCTCCAGCAGGTCGTTATTTGCTCTGATTACAGGATCTGCAGTGTCTCCACTCAATTTTTTAAAGCCCCAAATGCAGGTGCCAGAGATCTGAAATAAAACAGAAAATGCTGAGGATACTTAGCAGGTCAGGCAGCATCTGAGGGGAGTCAAACAGAGTTAACAACTCAGGTCAATAACGCTTCAGAACTAGAATCCATTTTCATTTCCATTGCTCTGTTCCCCTTTTGTCTTTGATCAAGTGTCTACCAAAAACTCTTTTGTTGCCACGTCTCTTTCCCTCAGCATATTCCTCTAGTCTCTGATTTATTCCACATGGATTCCAACCAAAATTCAAGGCTTCGTATTTTGGATTCGCGCATGATTATAGACATCTTCAGTGCTTCTCAAATTACTGTTGTCGTCATGTCCTGAGACTTACTTTTCACATCATGCATTGACACATCATGCTCCCGGTTGCTCTCTTCAGCAGCCTTGCTCTCTTCACAGACTCACTCTTAAGCTGCCACCTCACTCTTGTTTTAACAAGGGTATTTTCTTCCTTTCAGATGTCAAAGTCTTCAAACTGAAATGGTAACCCTGTTACTCTCTCAACAGATGCTGCCTGACCTGCTGAATATTTCCAGTGCTTTTAAAGACTGCAGTTTTACTGTACATTTATTGTACTTGTGCGTGGAAGATGGACTCTTGACCTCACAATCTACCTCATCAATGCCCTTGCTACCTTATTTGTCTACCTGCACTGCACTTTCTCTGTTACTGTAACACTATATTATAAGATATCTTTATTAGTCACATGTACATCAAAACACACAGTGAAATACATCTTTTTGTGTAGAGTGTTCTGGGGGCAGCCCGCAAGTGTCACCATGCTTCCAGCGCCAACATAGCATGCCCACAACTTCCTAACCCATACATCTTTAGAATGTGGGAGGAAACCGGAGCACCCGGAGGAAACCCATGCAGACACAGGGAGAACGTACAAACTCCTTACAGACAGTGGCCAGATTTGAACTCAGGTTGCTGGCGCTGTAAAGCATTATGCTAACCGCTACACTACTGTGCCTGCCCTTCAGCATGCTGTTATTGTTTTTCACTTGTACTACCTCAAAGTACTTATGTTTTTGTAATGATCTGTATGGATGGCTTGCAAAACAAAGTTTTCACTGTATCTCGGTACATGTGAGAATAATAAACAATTACCAATACCAGTTTCTAATAGGAAAGAAATTCAGTGAGGAACATAATTTATACAAAAATATTCTGACCTTTATGAGCAGCTATTGTGTGGGTATAGTTCGAAGAGCTGACATTGCAGTGAGTCTTGGTTTCAATGGTGTGATTTTGGTGGAGCTGAGGAGAATAAGTAACTAATCATAAGAACTGATAAATACACTTATCATGGATATCTGAAAGCAAAACCAACCCTGCAATAATGGATAGTTGTGGTAGGAGCATCTGTTTTCCAGAAGATCGCACCACAACGATTGGTGGACTTCCATGTTTATTATGCAGGAATAATGCAATGAGAGATGAAGTTCTAAAACAACACACCACTTCTCACACCTGCTGGAGTCAGCGTTGTAATCTATAACTTGCCTTTTTGAACTAAGTGCTCAAATACAAACCTAAGCATTGTTCTCTTAACCAGCCATTTCAGTGCACATAGAGGTCTCTGTCCTGCTTCCAAGTTTAATCTGAAAGAACTGAAGAACTTAATTTTTCTCTTCCCTGGAGGTGGATTTGTTTCTGACTATACACAAAGTTTTCCGACAATCCTCCCCTCGCTGATTTGAAAGTTTCCTCGGCCTTCTGCTGCAGGGTTGGACAGAGCCACTCCCTTTCTGTTTTGTTTTTTATTGCCTTGGTAGTTTTCCCCCTAGACCTTGATTAAATGGTTTCAAAATTACTCTTCCTTTCTAATCCCTTTTCTTTGCCCTGTGGTTTTTCCTTAGATATTTTCAGAGGATTCTTGGGATTATGAATGATTAATATTAGAACCCTGTCTTCTTTACTTTCCACCCAAATATTTCTAATATTTTGCTTGGATTTTGACCATGCTCATAAAATTGCTTCTTTTACTTCTGACATTTTTCTGTAACTTTTCTTTGAAGCTAGCTTCCAGTTGTTTACATTAATACTAGAACTCACAGCTTCTGATAGATAGGCCATCAAATGTCTCCAGTTTTGGGCAATGAAATTTTTACAAAGAGATGTAATTCATGGAATCCATTTTGGTAGCTCTTCACATCTGCTTTGAGCATGGATGATCCATTTTTTTTATCAATTATGTGTAATTGATTATTAGTATTTAATTTCTTGGGCTGTAGTTATAAGAGATCAGCTAGGCTGGGTTTATTCTCACTAAATGCTGAGAAGAAGGATAGGAGGCTGAAGTGTGATCTTATAGAGATTTATAAAATTATGAAGGGCACAGATAGCATAGGTAGTGAGAATCTTTTTCTTTGGGCTGGGGAGCCTAGAACTAGAGTGCACAGGTTTAGGGTGAGGGGGGGAGAAACTTAAAGGAGATCTGAGGGGTAAGTTTTTCACACAGAGGGTGGTGAATATCTGAGGATGTAGAGGCCGATACAACTGCATCTAAAAGACGTTTGGACAGGTATTTAGATAGGAGATGTGTAGAAGGATATGGGCCTAATGCGGGCCAATGGGATTGGCATAGATAGGCATCACAATAGGCATGAACTAGGTGGGTTGAAAGGGTCCATTTCCGTGCTGTACATTTCTTCAATTCTATGAACTCACACCAAAAAAGTTCCAATATATGAATGTTGTTGCATAGAAATTGCTGCCAGATTCCATTTCACTTTCACAAAAGAACAGTTCATGCGGATCAGAGGTTATTATAGGCCTGGACTCTATTCTTAATTTCTATAGTATTGTCTCCTTAATGTAATTGGGTCCTTCCTCGTATTCCTTATCTAATAAACATGCACTTTCCTTTCTGATGTAAGCAAATCTTAATTACTATACTTACATCTGGGCTGTCTCTATAAAAGTATATTTCTGTCTGTACTCTCACAGTTTCTATGTCTACATCTCCATTTCTGTCATGCTTTCTTTCCTGCATTATTTCTCCACTCCTCATCTCTTGTTCTGCTCCCACACAAAGCATCCTGACTTTACTTGCGACTGATTAAACTCACCATCACGGTCATAGAGTTGTACAACATGGAAACAGGCCCTTTGCCCCAACTCGTCCATGCCGACCAAGTTGCCTTCCTGAGCTAGTCCCATTTGCCCGGATTTGACACAGACGGGCCGTTCCCAGGTTTTGACAGGGTTCCGTTCCTGAGAACTGTTTGTAACCCAAACTGTTCGTAGGTCAGGAAAGAACAAACAGTGTGTGGGAGAGAATCACAGAAACAGCTGTGACATGAGAGCGAGCAGGTACGGGATGAGTGGCCACCAGCCGGCCTCACTGACTCAGTGAGTGAGCTAGTGAGTCAGCTCAGGGCTCCCAGCACTGCTCGGCTCGAACCAGCCCCCAACTGTTGTGACTTGGAGGGGAGAGAAAGCCCCGTAGCAGTCAGCAAATCCTTCCCCATCCACCCCGCTGTTCTCCCAAACACTCATTTGTATGTATGGGCTGTCCATAAGTTGGGCATTCATAACCTACGGAGGGCCTGCATCCATGAACAATGCTAACTATCCCTAATCAGTCCTTGCCTTTCAAAATGAGAATAGATCCGGTCTCTCAGAATCCCCTCCAGTAACTTTCCCAGCACTGTGTCAGGCTCACTGGCCTGTAGTTCCCTGGCTTGTCCTTGAATTGTTCCCTGGCCTCTTCTTGAATAAAGGCACAAGATTAGCCACCCTCCAGTCTTCCAATAACTTACTCGTGGCTGAAGAAGGTACAAAAATCTCTGCCAGGCCCCTGCAATTTCTTCCCTTGCTTCCCACAATGTCCAAAGACACACTCGGTCAGGCCCCGGAGATTTATCCACCTTTATGCACCTCAAGACCACTAACACCTCCTCTTTCATAATTAGGATATCACTATTCTCTTCCCTGAGTTCCCTCGCTTGCATGACTTTCTCCATGGTAAATACGGACGAGATATTAATTTAAGACTTCGCCCATCTCCTGTGGCTCCATACGTGGATGACCACACTGATCCTTACGGGACCTATTCTCTCCCTAGTTACCCCTTTGTTCTTAATAGACCTATGGAATATCTTAGGATTCTCCTTTACCTTATCTGCCAAAGCTAACTCATGTCCCCTTTTTGTCCTCCTGATTTCCTTCTTATATGTACTCCTACGTCCCTTATACTCAAGGGATTCACTTGATACCAGCTGTCTCTATTTGACATAAGCCTCCTTTTTCCTGATCAGAGCCTCAACATAAGATTTCTTTATTAGTCACATGTACATTGAAACACACAGTAAAATGCATCTTTTGCGTAGAGTGTTCTGGGGGCAGCCCGCAAGTGTCGCCACGCTTCCAGCACCAACAAAGCATGCCCACAACATCCTAACCTGTATGCCTTTGGAACGTGGGAGGAAACCGGAGCACCCGGAGGAAGCCCACGCAGACATGGGGAGAACGTACAAACTCCTTACAGACAGCAGCTGGAATTGAACCCGGGTCACTGGCGCTGTAATAGCGTTACGCTAACTGCTACACTACTGTATCCATCCTGCCAGCCTCGCCCTTCACTCTAACAACATGTTGGCTGTGAACTCTCCCTATCTCACTTTTAAAAGCCTCCCACTTGCCAGATATCTCTTTAGCTGCTAACAGCCTCTCCCAATCAACCCTTGCTTCACCCACCTGCCCAATATACCTGAACTTTTTAAATTTATTTGTTCATTGCTGGCAATGTCAGCATTTATTGCCCCTGAACTGATAGGGAGGTTAGGAGTCAACCAGATTTCTGTTGGTTTGGAGTCCAGTGAATGTTGCATTGGGTAAGGATGGCAGATTTCCTTCCCTGAAGGTCACTCGTGAACTAGATGGGTTTTTACAACGTCCAACTGGTTCCAGATTCTGATAATTTTTTTCAAAATTCCACATTTATTTAATTATTTGAATTTATATTTATTTCCCAGCTGCCTCACTGGGTTTGAAACTTGGGTCTCTGGACCAATAGTCTCGGCCTTTCGATACTAATCCAGTAATTTAACAATCTGGGTCCTCTACAATAATGATTTTGCTACTGGGTTTGAGCACATACCCTTTTGATTCCAAGGCATAACTTTCACCAGCTAAGCTAAACTAAACAAATAAATGATGTTTATTAAATAATGCCAAAACAAATTTAGCAAAAGTGACAGACTTTTGTCTGGATTGCTGGATGGATATTTCTGATTTTTCCAGGAACACAATCCCCTTCCCCCACTTCAACAATTACCTATGAATATCAGTTCTACTCAAATTCTGCCTGATTACCCTGTGCTGGATTGATCATTGCTTTAGTGATGCGAAGTGCCACATTGACCTGTCTGCTTGAAATCAGACGTTTCTGTAGGAAAAATGAGAAGAAGCAATTCTCGTTCAAGATGGGGTACAGGAATAGAGAGAGCTGGGAGTATGTGTGCATAGTTTGTTAGTAGGGCAGGTGGAAAAAGTGGTTTAAAACACACAGTCCTTGGCTATCTGAATATAAGCAATGAAGAACAGGCAAGTCAGGATGAACTCCTGGTTCAGCCACCAGTGTTAAGTTTTAGGTACCACACTTTGGGAAAGATATGAAGGCTTTGGAGGGTGCAGAAGAAATTTACCAAAGTGAGGATCTTTAGTTCTGTGGATAAACTGGAGCATTGAACAGAAGAGGTTTCGAGGAGATTTAATAGAGGTGTTTAAAATCATGAGAGGTATGGTCTGAGTAGATCAGGAGAAGTTGTTCCGAGTAGCAGAGAGGCCATGAACCAGGGTGTATTGCATGAAGGCGATTAGCAAAAGTATCAAAGTTGACACAAGGAAAACATTTTACACAGGGAGTGGTTAGGATGGAATGTACTGGTGGGGACAGATTCAATGTCAGTGTTAAAAAGGGAACCGGACAACTATACGAAATGAGGAGGAAAGTAGGGGGTTGGGAAAGAGACTAGCCGGATACCTATGCACTCGTTAGGCCGAATGGCCTCCTTCCATGCTGTAACCATTCTGTGAATGAAGGTTAGATCTTTAAGTAGAAGGACATTTCTCCACATTAACGAGGAGAAGGGAAATCTTTTGCACGTGTAGTCAGCCGTGGTGGAAGCCCACTGCCTGTCTCACCCTGCCGACGGAGAGCGTCAGCTCCAACTTCACCGCGTCTGTGATCCTGACCTGCCCCCTGCCCAAGTTTGTGCAATTATAGTCACAGTGCAGAAACAGGCCCTTTGGCCCAAATCGTCTGTGTTGACCAAGATGCCCATTTAAGCCAGTCCCACTTGCCTGCATTTGGCCCGTATCCCTTTAAACCTTTCCTATCCATGTACTTGTCCAAATGTCTTCTAAATGTTGTTATTGTACCTGCTTCAACCACTTCCTCTGGCAGCTCATTCCATATAGGCACCACCTGCTGTGTGAAGAAGTTGGCTCTCAGGTCCCTTTTAAATCTTTCCATTCTCACCTTAAACCTATGCCTCTAGTTTTTGATTCCCTTTCCCTGGGAAAAAGACTGTGTACATTCACCCTATGTCCCTCATGATTTTATACACCTCTATAAGGTCACCCCTCTGTCTCCTACACTCCCAAGGATAAAGTCCTAGCTTCCCAAACTCGCCCTATAACTCCGGTCCTCGAGTCTTGGCAATAATCCTCGTAAATCTTTACAGCGATTCGTGCTTATTTGGCGTGAATGAGGAAGGGGAGGCGCTGTGTCTGGAACTTCAGTAGAGTTTGAGGTGGGAAACGCTGCACGGGTCGGGGAGATGTAAGGATCTACTGGTCCATTTACTCGTCGTAAATTGCCGCTTGATGAAGGCGGGCTGTTTAAATCGATAAAGCTTTTTCCCCTTACTTACCCACTCCCACCCAACCACGAGCAGCAGAAATGGTCGCCCCGACCACTCTGAACGTCCCGCCGTCCAAACCACCCGCTTCGCCGCACATCAGCAGACTCCCCTGGCGTGTAATCTTGCTCGTTCGTCGCAGCCCGCCTCAGCAGCCTTAACCCACCCTGCCCCGTGTTGTAACACACCAACTGGGCTGACACTCGTTGATTGCGTCTCTTTGTTTTAGCCAGATTTTTATTTTTTTACCAAAACATCCCTAATCACCTTCCTGCTCCCCAGGCAACAAGGAACCACTGCTCTCATGTTATGCTGCAAGAGAACCTGTGCGTTCAGACGTCCACTGGGACGTTGTAGGAATAAAGGTCCATACGGGAGGCAGCTTAAAACAGGGCGTGGCAGAGAGAAAGTTTGGGAATCAAACCTTACAAGGTACTGCAACTGAACCGAACCCATTCCGGGTCCAGTGCACAATAACCACTTGCTGAAAGTGACCGAGATGGTTGTGGACAAGTTAACGATGCATGTTCAATGACTGCATTTATTAACCACTTAAATATCAGACCAAATTAGTACTTTATTTTTCTTTTATAATTTTACTGTGTTACCTTAAGGGTTTGAGGAAAATGTTACACCTGCAACAGACTAGCCAATAGAGTGCGCAGTCTCCCCCGAACTGAATTTCCCTTTGGTAGTTCCTCCGCTGCAAGAACAGAATTAATCCAAGATGTTAATATTTTCTTTGGCTGCGCCAGCAACTCCCCGAGGGTCTGGTTTGGGCCGGGGCGTAACTCTGTAGAACTTCAGTTCCTGGAGTTTGATTGGAGTGTGGAGAGAACCTGATACAAGGGGGACCCTCTGTCTCTGCCTTGCGGTTGCCCGCTTCTAAGAACACGCTGGCATTCTCTAAGCTCACTTAAAGTGAGCTTGAAAATCATGCTTTTACTCTCAAAGCGGTTTGGAGGGAGTCACTGGCATGGTGAATTAGAAAGACTCTCTATCTATAACGTGCATCTGTGTGTGCAGTGATTGAAACCAGGGTAACCTGCATCTGGTTGCACAAATGATTTCTATCGTTTAACCAGCTCAATTGCATTGCTTCACCCATGTGTCACGCTGCACCCCTTCATCTAGATGGACCAGTCAGTGTTACCCAGGTGGGTAGTGAGTTGGAGGGTGGGGTGGACCAGCTGGAGCATACTACCACTCCCTGTCTGACTGTTTGTGACTTGGACTCCATCAGCCTGTGGTTCTGAGAGGCCAAACCAGTTCAGAGCTGTGAGTTGTCAAACTGCATTATCTTGGTTCCAGTCATCACTGCAGCTGAGGGTCAGCAATATGTGCACATCAAACAGAACTGTGACTCCCTCCACTGCTCCCAACTTTGCTCTTTTTGCGGTTGATTATCTTCCAGTTTTGGACACGAGATCAAAGCCCCGAGTGCAGCATGTCTCTGTTCTTCCTTTTACAGATCCTGCCAAACGAGTTGCGTTATTTTCAATCTGCAATTCAAATTTCTAACTTTTTCCATGGATGACCCATGCCCGCTTCTGGGAAAATCTCCTGGCGATTGCAATTAAACAGCAAAAGGTGAAACAAGCCCCAGAAGAACTCAATGGGGTTGGTAATGCGTTCCTGGCTGCCTGGCGACAGGAGCGTTCCAGCTGCGTTTGTGGCCGAGCAATTGCTGTAATGTGGTCAGCTGAAAGGGAGCCATGCATTGCTGGAGCAACTTGCATGGCTGTTGGGTGCTCTGAAGCAGTGTGTGGCCAACAGAATGGTTTGAAATGAAGTCAGTGATTTAACGCAAGGAACGTGACAGCCAAATTGTGCACATAAACGGCAATGTGATAACAGAAAGACAAATTTGTTAAATTTTGGCTAATGGCCAAGTATTGGCCAGGAGACTGGGGCCAATATATTCCCATGAGGTGGTTTCTGTTCATCTGAGAGCACGATCAGGGCATCGGTTTAACATGTCACTTTAAGAGTGCATATTGCATGATACACTGAGCAGGGGTGTGGGCAGATAGCAGCCAGCAGGGAAATGGGGCTCCCTGTGGTCACTGGGCATGTTAAGTGCATACATGTATATAACATGTGCCTGTTTAAAATGTCCCCTTAAAACTGGACAAGTTTAACTTTGTCTGCATGCCCCAACATTATTGGTGAAAGCTTGAGGCAGACACAGGAACATGGGGAAATACTTTGCCCCAGAAAGTGACTGAAGCAGGGACCACTGCAACTTTTAAGGACATGTTAGGTAAACAAATGATGTCATTGCTATGGAAGAAGAGCTCGCACAGACATATTGTTTTGATTAGCCACCAGTTGCTATGGGACTCTGCTTGAGTGCTCCAGTCATGTAGGAAGGCCCTTTCTTTTTTGTTCTTTGGGACCTAATATGTCTTTAGGACTAAACACTACAATGCAGTATTATTAACATATTAAAAGTCTTGGAACTAATATAAACCTTATGCCATCCCTTTTGACGATGAAAAGGGCTGCCCAGTGTGTGTCATTAACTCAAACATCGACCAATGCAGGATCCTACCTCTTATTTGACTGGCCATGGAAGCCACATTGTTGGTCAGATGCATTGCCTGTCATGGCTGAGTCATCTCCATTGCTTGCATTCTGTGCCCACATGGACAATGAAGCTTGAAATTTTACAATGTGAAAAGAAACTTTCTGAAAAAGTTATCCAATTAGTCCCTCTCCTCAGGTCTTTCCCCATAACTTTGATCATGTGTCCTTTTCAAGTAGATTTATCGTAATTAAAATCTCCTCAGTTTCTGGTTGTTGAGAAAGTCAGCAAAGATTTGATGAATTCTCAGTTCTGTTGAACGATCTTCGACCTGAAACACTAACTGGTTTCTCTTTCCACAGATGCTGCTTTGCTGGCTGAGTTCTTCCAGCAATTGTTTGTTTTGTTTCAGATTCCAACACTTGCAGTTTATTTGTATTCCAAGTTGGCATAGATGATTGACGTCTCTAAAGCTATAATCTGTAACTCACTCATCATGGCAAAAGGTTATGCTGGAGTTGGATGGAGGGCAATGTTGGGGAGCAAAGTGGAGAGAGAAATTATGAGTGTGAGAACTTAAAAATAACTTTAGAGAAGCTCCAAACTGTAATATTGATATTTTTGTACAGGGAAGGGACAAAGAGAGTGGGACAATAATTTCCTTTAAAGCTGTTTATGAGACTAACTCAAATATTTATGGTTGTCTGCATCCGTCATTTGGTCCTTGCACTGTGCACACCCATGGTTGGAAATGATATCAAAAGCTAAGAATGGCAAAATTAATCAAGATTTCCAAATAAAAATGGTGGAACAAAGCAGCCAAAAGCTCTTAATTATGGAATCTGTGGATTCCCATAGTCTCTGCTCCAGCAACCTCTGATTACCTAATAGTTGACTAATGGCTCTTATCTCTATAAAGCTGTGCAGACCGGAAAACACTGATTAGCCAGAGTGATATATGTAAAGGAAACAATGGAACTGGATGCTGTCATTAGTAATTAAATGAAACTATGCAACAAAAGAAAATGCATTCTTGTCATAATACAAATGCATTTAATGTAAGGTTGTCTGAAAACAATACAGTGTAGCGGCCCGTACACACGGGACTTGAACCGCCATCGGCGGCCGCGCGTTGTGAACGAACCACGGGGCGGGCCTTCCAGTGGGAACCTTATGTCACGTCCGCCCCACGTGGGCCCAGAGAGGCTCTCGGGTACTTCGGCGCGCACGCGTTTTGTTCTGAAGAAGTAAAGTGTGCTTTGAATCCAACCTTCCCGTCTCCGAGTTTTGCTTCAGAAGTGCGCCGCATCCAGATACATTTGGTGACACCGACGCTTCCAGGCGGCATCTGGAACCCGTGACATGCATTCCAACGACTCGCACAATGCAGTCTCGCTCAAGCTCCCCACTTTCTGGGCCGCTCAGCCCCACGTTTGGTTCGAGCAGGCTGAGGCCCAGTTCAGTCTCAGAGACATTACAGCTGACGCCATGCGGTATTACTACGTGGTCAGCGTGCTTGACCAGGACATGGCAGGCCAGATTATCGACTTCCTGCACCAGCCACCAATGGAGGACAGGTACGCTAAGATCAAGGTGATCCTAATCCATACTTTCGGACTCTCCCACCGCGAGCGAGCCACGCTGCTCCTGCACATGGACAGCCTGGGCGACCACAAGCCATCCGAGCTGATGAACGATATGCTGGTGCTCATGGACGGCCATAAGCCATGCCTTCTATTCGAACAGTTGTTCCTCGAGCAACTGCCAGAGGACATTCGCCTCCTCCTCGCAGCTGAAGATCCCAGCGACCCACGCATGCTCGCGGCCAGGGCGGACATTTTGTGGCAGAGTAAACAGCGGGGAGCGGCCTCCATCTGCCTAACCACGACTGCACAGCCCAAGGCCAAGACCCCACAACCGAAGCCGCTGAGACCCACGGGGGACAAGGACGAGGGTTCGGACCACTGGTGTTTTTATCACCAGAGATGGGGTTCAAACGCACGTCGCTGCCGCCCACCATGTGCCTTCCCAGGAAACGCCGGGGCCAGCCGCCGCTAGTGGCTTCGACAGCTGCCATTGCGACAGCCTTCTATTCCTCTGGGACCGACACTCTGGACGACGTTTCCTGGTAGACACCGGGGCCAAAATCAGAGTTCTTCCCCCCTCCAACATGGACACCCGTAACACTGCCTCAGGTCCCGATCTCACCACTGCAAACGGCACCACTATCCGAATGTACGGCTTGTGAACCATCCCGCTGCGTTTCGGGCCCAGCCGTTTCACTTGGACCTTCATGGTGGCAGTGGTATCACGGCTGTTACTGGGGGTGGATTTCCTATGGGCCAACTGTCTTCTGGTCGACCTGAAGGGCCGGTGTTTGGTCCACGCTGAGACATTCCAGACCTTCCAGCTCAGGGAAGCCCAGCTACTGGCCCTCCATCTGGACTCCGTCACACTCTCGGGTGACGAGTTCACCAGGGCGCTGGCAGATTTCCCCTCCATCATCACCCCGCAGTTCTCCACAACTGATCCCAAGCACGGCATGCAGCACCACATTCCCACACAAGGACCACCGCTGCATGCCTGAGCCCGTAGGTTCCCACCCAACAAGCTCCACCTCGCCAAGGAGGAGTTCCGGAAGATGGAGGAGATGGGGATTATCCGTCATTCGGACAGCCTGTGGGCATCCCCGCTGCACATGATGCCCAAGTCCGCAGGAGGTTGGAGGCCCTGCGGGGACTACAGACGGCTCAGTGATGCCACGACTGCCAACTGATACCCGGTGCCTCACATCCAGGATTTCACAGCGAACCTACATGGAGCGACCATCTTTTCGAAAATCGATCTGGTCCGGGGGTACCATCAGATCCCCGTGCACCCCGATGATGTGCCCAAGACAGCCCTCATCACCCCCTTTGGGTTGTTCGAATTCCTGAGGATGCCTTTCGGCCTCAAGAATGCTGCCCAGACTTTCCAGAGGCCCATGGACTCGGTGGGGCGAAGCCTGGATTTCGTCTTCATCTACTTAGACGATATCCTGGTGGCCAGCAAGTCACACCAAGAGCATGTGGCACATTTGCGCCAACTCTGCCAATGCCTGAGTGACTACGGACTGGCAATCAACCCGGCGAAGTGCCAGTTCGGGCGGACGGAGATCGACTTCTTGGGCCACAGAGTCAATCGGCATGGCACCACCCCTCTACCGGACAAGGTCCAGGCCATCCGCCAGTTTCCCAAACCCAGCACGGTCAAGGGCCTGCAGGAATTCATGGGGATGGTAAACTACCATTGTTTTGTGCTGGCCGCAGCACTCATCATGAGGCCCTTTTTCGGTCTAGTGGCCGGCAAGGCCAAAGAGGCGGCATGGGACGCGGAGTCCACGGAGGCTTTCGAGCGGGCCAAAGGGGCATCGGCGAAGGCGACCCTCCTGGTACACCTGAGAGTCGATGTATCCATGGCGCTCACAGTCGACGCTTCCGACACGGCGGTCAGCAGAGTCCTGGAGCAGCTTGTTGAGGGCCGGTGGCGACCGCTGGCCTTTTTCAGCCGACACTTGCGACCGCCGGAGGTTAAGTGCAGTGCTTTCGACAGGGAGTTGTTAGCACTCTACCTGGCCATCCGGCATTTCCGGTATTTCCTCGAAGGAAAGGATTTCACCATGTATACAGACCACAAGCCCTTGCAAAGGTATCGGACCCATGGTCAGCTCGGCAGCAGAGGCACCTCTCCTTTATTTCAGAGTTCACCACAGACGTCCGCCACATCGCAGGGAAGAACAACGTGGTCGCCGACACGCTGTCCCGCCCCCACATTCACTCAGTGACCATCTCGTTCCCAGGGATTGACTACACGGCGCTGGCGGAGGCGCAACAGGCGGACACTGAGATCCCGGCTTACCGCACCGCCGTTTCGGGACTCCAGTTGGAGGACGTCCCTGTCAGCCCGACAGCGGCTCGGTTCCTGTGCGACACGTCTACTGGCAAACCCCAGCCCGTGGTACCAGCAGCATGGAGGCGCCGGGTGTTTGACACGCTACATGGCCTGGTCCACCCGTCCATCCGGGCGTCCATCAAATTGGTAGCGGACAAATTCGTCTGGCACGGTTTGCGCAAGCAGGTCAGGCACTGGGCCAGGACCTGCATACACTGCCAGACTGCCAAAGTCCAGCGGCATGTGAAGGCCCCCCCTCCAGCAGTTCCAGCTGACGCTCAGGAGGTTTCGGCACATCCACGTAGACATCGTCGGCCCCCTGCCTGTCTCCCGGGGCACCAGGTATATCTTTACCATGGTCGACAGGTTCACCAGATGGCCAGAGGCCGTGCCGCCAGCAGACACATCCACCGAATCCTGTGCCAGGACGCTCATCGCAAACTGGATCGCCAGGTTCGGACTCCCAGTGAACATCACCTCTGACAGAGGAGCACAGTTCACATCAGGTTTGTGGACAGCACTGGCACAGCTTCTGGGCACCCGGCTACATCACACCACGGCGTACCATCCCCAGTCCAACAGTTTGGTCGAGCGATTCCGCAAGCACTTCAAGTTGGCCCGGATGGCGCACCTCAGGGTCCCCAACTGGACAGATGAGCTCCCCAGGTCTTACTGGGCATCTGCTCGGCCCCCAAGGAGGACCTGGGCACCTCCTCGGTGGAGTTGGTCTACAGCACCCTCCTGACGGACCCGGGCGAGTTCGTGCCAGAGGCCCGAGGTCCAGCAGGGATGCCGGCAGAGGTGCTGACAAGGCTGCGGGGCAAGGTAGAGACCCTGGCACCGGTCCCAACCTCCAGGCATGGCACTACACCATCCTTTATCCCTAAGGACCTCCGGGATTGCAAGTACGTTTTCATTCGCAGGGGCATGCACAAGTCACCCCTACAGCGGCCATACGAAGGACCCTTCAAGGTGATCCAGCACAACAAGTCTACATGTGTCGTGGAGGTGGGTGGCCATGAGGAGACTTTTACAGTGGACTGCCTCAAACCAGCGCATTTGGACATCGAGTAACTGGTGAGGGTATCTGCACCGCGCCGGTGAGGCAGGCCACCCAAGCGGGACACACAGACTGGGGGCCCCATGCCCCCGATGGACGTTTCTGGGGGGGAGCGGGGTGGTGTAGCGGCCCGTACATATGGGACTCGAACCGCCATCGGCGGCCGCGGGCAGACGCGCGGGAGCGCATCATGAACGAACTGCGGGGCAGGCCTTCCAACAGGAACCTTACATCACGTCCGCTCCACGTGGGCCCGGAGAGGCTCTCGGATACTTTGGCGTGCGCGCGTTTTGTTCTGAAGAAGTAAAGTGTGCTTTGAATCCAACCTTCTCGTCTCCAAGTTTTTCTTTGGAAACGCGCCATGTCCAGCTACAACAGTATATTTTGTTTTCTTTTACATACCTTATCACTGCTCCCATCATTTATTCTGATTGCTTTATTCCTGGGCTTTCCCTTGCCTTTTATTACTGCAGCAAGAGAGAGCTATTGAAACCGATCCATTGATAGCAGGACTATTCAATCGCGATCATGCAATGGTTACAGAAAGGAGCCACTTGTCCCACCTTCTCTACGGTGGATTTCTACCAGAGCAGCTCACTAGTTCCAACTTCACCCCTCCATTCTCTGTAGCCTTGCAAACTTTTCCTCAACATTTATCCAATTCCCTCTTGAAGGCTTATAGTGTGTTTCAGATTCCAATCACATGTCGCATGAAAAAGATTCTCATGTCATGCTTAACTCTCTTCCCCTTTATTTACACATGTAGATCCTTGATGCTGGGACCAAAATGTTCTCTTCATTTTCCCTACTTTCTGGTGAGAAAAGCAAACCAATATGGCAAGAGTAACAGTATGGGTACTGGCAAGTGAGATCTGGAAGGACCTTTCAGCAAGCAACAAGCAAAGTTGAAGAGAAGGATGACCAAATGGGGTAGGAAAATATTTTACTAGCAGTTTTACCCTTTGTTAAAAGGAGAGTGTTAGCTCTACTTTTCACACAAAAGCTAACAGGAATGGTGTTCTGATTGGGATGGTGGGGCTTTGTATGAATGTGCTTGCACCAAAGTAGAAAGCTTCACTGGATCATGCCATCCTTCTTGCTGATGTGCACATCTGATGCAGTACAGCGATTGACATTGACATCATACAACATGTGGTTACACTTTGAGAGTTGGTATATGCAAGTGTATTGGGTTAGTGAGATCAAGAGAGATTGAGAGGTTTGGAAAAGGAGTAGCGCGTGTTATCTCTGGGATATATGATCAGATGGTTTGAAAAGTAATGGTTCTTTTCCAGTCCTACGCTCAATAAAAAAAAAAGTAAGAGTTGGAGAATGAAATGAATCTTAGTATCAGTACAAGGAGATGAAAGAGAAGTTGGGGGAGAAAAGCTGCTGATGTTGGAGATCTGAAATATAAACAGTGCTAGAAACAGTCATCAGATCAGGCAAAGAGAAACATTTCAGGTCAAAGTATTTCCGGCACTTTATGCTTAGATGAAGGATAAGATTTTAATGATTTGGGATGAAAAATGCAAATTTGCAATTAATGAAATAATTGAGGTTTAAAAATACAGTTGTGGGAGCAAGAAATCAGAAGTTAGAAGAATCGTAGAGTCTCCGAGTTGTATAGCAGGCAAATAGGCCTTTTGACCCAACATGTAAGTTGATTACCCAAGCTAGTCCCATCTGCCCGCATTTGGCCCATATCTCTCTGAACCTTTCCTATCCATGTACATGTCTGAATAACTTCTAAACATTGTAATTGTACCCGCCTCTACTGCTTCCTCTGGCAGCTTGTTCCATATACCCACTACCCTCTGTATGGAAAAAGTTGCTCCACAGGTCCTTGCAGACTCGATGGGCCGAACGGCCTCATTCTACGCCTATATCTTACATATCTTTCCCTCCCCACTTTAAACCAGTTCCCTCTGGCTTTGGACTCCCCTATCCTGGGAAAAAGACTTGACCATTTACTTTAGCTATGCATCTCATGATTTTATAAACCTCATTAAATTCACCTCTCAAAGTCCTACGCTCCAAGGCAAAAAACTCCAGCCTATCCACTCTCTCTATAACTCAAGCCAGGCAGTCCTGGTAATGTCCTTGCAAATTTTTTGTGCACCCTTTCCAACTTAAATACATCCTTCCTACAGCTGGGCAACCCAAACTGCACACAATACTCCGAGTGTGGTCTCACCAATGTCTTGCATAGCTGTAGCATGATGTCCTAACTCTTGTACTCAGTACCCTGACCGATGAAGGCAAGCATGCCATGTGTCTCCTTCACCACCCTGTGTCTCCACTTTCAGGGAACTATGTACTTGTACACTTGGTCTCTGTTCTACAACACTCTCCAGGGCCCTGCCTTGTAAGTCTTGCCCTGGTTTAACTTCTCAAAATGCAACACTTCGCACTTGTCTGAGTTAAATTCCATCTGCAATTCTTTGGCGCACTTTCCCAGTTGATCTAGATGCTGTTGTAATCTTAGATAACCTTCTTCACTGCCCACTATACCACCAATTTTGATGTCATTTGTAAACTTACTAACCATGCCAACTACTTTCTCATCCAAATTGTCAATATAGATGACAAACAACAGGGGGTCCAGCATAAACCCCTGTGGTATACCACTGGCCACAGGCCTCCAATCTGAAAAACAACCCTCCACTACCACCCTCTGACTCCTACCACCAAGCTAATTTTGTATCCAATTGACTATCTTGTCATGGATCCCATATGATCTAACCTTCTGGACCAGCCTACCTTGCAGGACCTAGTCAAAGGCTTTGCTAAATTCCATGTAGACAACATCTACTACACTGCCCTCATCAATCCTCTTGGTCACTTCTTCAAAAAAAACTTAATCAAATGTGTGAGACACGACTTCACGTGCACAAAGCCACGCTGACTATCCCCAATAAGTTTTTGCCTTTCCAAATGCAGATAGATCCTGTGCTTCAGAATCCCCTCTAGTAACATCCCCACCACTGATGTTAGGCTCACTGGCCTGTAGTTTCCCGGCTTGTTCTTGCAGCCCTTCATGAAGAAAAGTACAATATTAGTTACCCTCAAGTCTTCCAGTAACTCACCCATGCCTAATAATGATACAAAGATCTCTGTAGGGCCCCAGCAATTTCTTCCCTTGCTTCCCACAATGTCCTTAGATACACTTGGTCAGGCCCCGGACATTTATCTGCCTTTATGCCCTTTATGCACCTCCTCTTTTGTAATGTGCATATGTTTCAAGGCATCACTAATCTCTTCCCTGAATTCCCTAGCTTCTATGACCTTCTCTACAGTAACTACAGATGAGGAATATTCATTTAAGACCTTACCCACCTCCTGTAGTTCCACCCATAGATGACCACACTGAGCCTTAAGGGGGTGTATTTTCTGCTTAGGTGCCCTTTTGCTCTTCATATACTTGGAGAATCTCTTAGGATTCCCTTTACCTTAACTGCGAAAGCTACTTCGTGTCCTCTTTTTGCCCTCATGATATCCCCCTAAGTGTACTCTTACATCCCTCTTCAATGGATTTGCTTGATCCCAGCTGGCTATACCTGACACATGCCTCCTTTTTCATGACCAGAGCCTCAACATCCCTCTTCATCCAGGGTTCTCTAATGCTGCCAGCCTTGCCCTTCACTCTAACAGGAACACATCGGCCTTGAACTCTCCCAATCTCACTTTTAAAAGCCTTTACTTGCCATACATCCCTTTACCTGCAAACAGCCTCTCTCAATTAACCTTTTTCAAGTTCCTGTCTATCACCATCAAAATTAGCCCTGTCCCAATTTAAGACTTTAACTTGGCTCTTCCCTTAACTTCAAACTTTAACCAGTTCTATATTTTTCCATAACTATTTTAAAACTAACAGAATTATGGTCCCTGGTCCCAAAGTGGTTCTCCACTGATATGCCAGCCACTTGCCCTGCCTCATTCCTCATTAGGAGGTTGAGTGTTGCCCCTTCTACAGTATGGCATCTACATATTGCATGAGAAACTTTTCTGGACAAACTTAGCAAATTCCACCTTTAACACAAGGGTGGTCACAGCTAATATTATAGAAGTTAATTACAATCCTATTATTCTTACAGCTTTCTGCAATCTCCCTACGTATTTGCTGCTCTAATTTCTGCAAAGAATTGAGGGGACCTATAGTACAATCCCATCAAAGTGATTGCCCCTTAATTATTTCTATGATCTACACATACAGTATATCCTCGCTGGGTGATCCCCAAAGAATATCGTCTCTAAGTACTGCTGTGATGTTCTCACTAATCAAACATGCAATCCCCCTCCTCTCTTACCCCTAGCTCTATCATTCCTGTCACATCTGTATACAGGAACATTGAGTTGCCAGTCTCACTCATCCCTCAATGATGTTTCTGTAATCATTATAATATCCCAGTCCCATGTATGTATCCGTGCCCTGAGTTCGTCTGCATTACCTGTCAGGCTTCTTGCACAAAAATAAATGCATTTAGCCTATCGGACCTTCCTTGCTCCCTGTCCTGCCTACTGACTTGCTCGCTTTAACTTCTATATTTGTTTCAATTTTGTCATCGGCCACACTACTGGTTTGGGTCCCACCCCCCTACCTGATTAGCTTAAACCCTTCCGAGCAAATCTCTTCACCAGGATGTTGGTCCCCCTCCAGTTTGGGTGCAATCCATCCTTCTTGTACAGGTCACCACTGCTCCAGAAGAGATCCCAATGGTCCAGGAACCTGAATCCCTCTCTCCTGCACCAGCAACTCAACCATGTAATCATCTGTCCCATCCTTCTATTTCTACCTACTAATATGTGGCACTGGGAATAATCCAGAGATTACAACCCTCGAGGTGCTGCTTTTTAACTTTCTGCCTAACTCCCTATATTCACTCTTCAGGACCTCATCCATTTTTCCTACCTATGCCGTTAGTACCAATGTATACAATGGCCTCTGACTGCTCATCCTCTCCCTTGAGAAAGTTCTGCAACCGCTTGGAGTCATCCTTAACTCTGGCACCCGGCAGGCAACGTACCTTCCTGGAGTCTCATTTGCGGCCACAGAATCTCCTGTCTGTGAGAGAATACTTTAATTGTCAGGTGATAAACATCATCTTGTAACTTGCCGCAAAAATATTCCCTGCTCTTTCTGGCCAAATTTAAACATTCAAATCTTTGTTTCTTCATGTAAGTGAGGTTTCTGAATAGTTCAAAATTGCAGCAGGGCCAGCTCAGAATCTTTCCCATTCTCACGCAACAAGAATAAAACCACAGTGATGATGTTCTGCTTCTATCTATACATTAAACTTTACAGAAAATTTCACCTTGTTGTAAAGGAAAATATGTGTGATAATGAACCAAAAGCTCTGCAGAAAGCATGAGTTAGCTGTGATAACTGTAACCTTCCCAGAATCCATCAGACGAAGGCCATGCAAGAGCTCTCCAATGGTGAAGCAGTACAATAATCTGCTTGAGATTTCCCAAGATCAAAGTAATATTTAAATTAGGAGAACAGCTGAAGATTGTATTTTATGACATGAGCACAGCTTGCCCTTATTTAAAAATCTCTCCAGAAAATTTTGGTTTCCCTTTTCAACATTTGGTTAGTATTGGAGATCCTATGTGAATGGTAATTTCAATTTGTGTGACAAGTTTTGCTTAGCTCCCATTTGAAGTCTATTAGGTGTTTTATTAGTTGTTAAAAAGGTTGATGGAATTGCTTTTAGGAGTTACTTATAATGAGAAGCCAACCAATATTGCTACCTTCTACTTGCCTCCAAGAAATTTCCAAGCTTTAATTTGTGTTTTGGTGAAGAACTCCTATGACTGTTTTATTAGGATCGAGAGGTCAATCCTACTTAAGCACTTGACTAGGTTAAGTCTTCAGTCTGCTACTGAGGGAGTACTGCACAGTCAGAAGTGACAACACTTCAAAATACATCACAAATTCAGGGATTTTGAGACAATCCAAGCTTTTCGAACATAAAATATAGAACACCAGAGCTCACTTCAGCCCACCATGTCTGCACCAACCATGATGCCAATCTAACAAATCCCATCTGCCTGCCAATGGTTTGTATCCCTCTATTCCCTGCCTGTTCATGTGGTTGTCTAAATGTCTCTTAAACTTTGCTGTCATATCTGCTTCTATCACCTCCCCGGGCAGCATATTCCAGGCACCTACTACTCTCTGTATAAAGAAAAACTTGCCTCGCAAATCCCCTTTAAACTTTCTCCTTCTCACCTTAAACCTATGCCCTCTAGTATTTGACATTTCCACCTGGGAAAAAGACTCTATCTATCCTATCTAAGCCTCTCATAATCTTGTATACTCCTATCAGGTTTTCCCTCAGCCTTCAATGTTCCATGGAAAACAATTCAAGTTTGACCAGCCTCTGCTTATATCTAATACACTCCAATCCAGGCAGCATTCTGGCAAACCCCTTCTGCACCCTCTCCAAAGCTTCCACATCCTTCCTACAGTGTGGCGATCAGATCTACAGACAATATGGCCAACCAAAGTTTTGTACTGCTGCAACATGACTTGCCAACTTTTACACTCAACACCCTGACCAATAAAGGCAAATATGCCGTACATCTTCTTTACTACTTGTGTTGCCACTTTCAGGGAGTTAGGGACTTGTACCTCAAGATCCCTCTGTACATCAATGCTCTTAAGGGTCCTGCCATTTACTGTGTACTTTGCTTTTGCATTTGACCTCCCAGAGTGCCTCACCTCACTCTTCTCTGGATTAAACTCCACCTGCCATTTGTCCACCCATATTTCCAACTGATCTATTCCTGCTGTATCATTTAACAACCTTCCTCCCCTTTCACAACTCCACCAGTTTTCGTGTCGTCCACAAACATGCAAATAAGAGTGCCTTCATTTTCATCCATACATGTATATACAGTACATCACAAACAACAGAGGTCCCAGGATTTATCCTTGAGGAACATGACTGGTCACAGACCTCTTGTCAGAGAAACAGGCCTCCACCACTACCTTCTGTCTTCTATGACCCAGCTAATTTTGTATCTAACTTACCAACTCACCATGGATACCATGTGACTTAATCTACTACACCAGCCGACCATGAGAGACCTTGTCAAATATCTTATTTGACAAAGAGAGGTACTCAGCCCTCTACTCTACTTCCTATATACTCATGACTGCGTGGCCAGATTCTGCTCTAACTCCATCTACAAGTTTGCAGATGATACCACCGTAGTAGGCCGTATCTCAAATAATGATGAGTCGGAGTACAGGAAGGAGATAGAGAGCTTAGTGGAATGGTGTCATGACAACAACCTTTCCCTCAATGTCAACAAAACAAAAGAGCTGGTCATTGACTTCAGGAAAGGAGGCGGTGTACATGCACCTGTCTACGTCAACGGTGCTGAGTCGAGAGGGTTCAGAGCTTTAAGTTGCTGGGAGTGAACATCACCAACAGCCTGTCCTGTTCAAATCACGTAGACGCCACAGCCAAGAAAGCTCACCAGTGGCTCTACTTCCTCAGGAGGCTAAAGAAATTTGGCATGTCCCCTTTGACACTCACCAACTTTTATTGATGCACTGTAGGAAGCATCCTATCTGGATGCATCATGGCTTGGTACGGCGACTGCTCTGCCCAAGACCACAAGAAACTGCAGAGAGTTATGGATACAGCCCAGCGCATCACAGAAACCAACCTCCCTTCAATGGACTCTGTCTTTATCTCTCGCTGCTTTGGTGAAGCATCCAGCATTATCAAAGACCCCACCCACCAGGGTCATTCTCTCTTCTCCTCTCTCCTCTCCCATTAGGGAGAAGACACAGGAGCCTGAGGGCACATACCATCAGGCTCAAGGACAGCTTCTGTCCCACGGTGATAAGACTATTGAACGGTTCCCTTATACGATGAAACGGACTCTTGACCTCACAATCTACTTTGTTTGACCTTGCACCTTACTGTCTACCTGCAATGCACTTCCCTGTAGCTGTGACACTTTACTCTGTACTCTGTTATTGTTTTTTACCCTGTACTACCTCAATGCACTGTGATGAATTGATCTGTACGAACAGTATGCAAGACAAGTTTTTCACTGTACCTCAGTACAAGTGATAATAATAAACCAATCCCAATACCTTACCGAAGTACATGTATACAACATCCACTGCCCTGCTCTCATCAAACATCGTCATCAAATTACTCAAAAAACTCAATCAAATTTGTGAGACAAGACCTCCCTTGCACAAAGCCATGCTGACTTTCCCTAATAAGTCCATGCTTTTTCAGATTTGAGTAAATCCTGCCCCTAACAATCTTCTCCAATAATTTTCCTACCACTGATCTAAGTCTCACCGCCTGTAACATCCTGGTTTGTATCTGTTGCCCTTCTTAATCAAAGGGACATCATTGGCTATTCTCCAGTCTTCTGGAATCTCATCTGTGGCTAAAGAGGATACAAAGATCTCTGTCAAGGTCCCTACAATCATCTCCCTAGCCTCCCTCAGTATTCTGGGATAGATCCCATCAGGCCCTGGAGACTTATCCACCTTACTGTTTCTCAATACAAACAACACCTCCTCCTCCTTAATATCAACATGCCCCAGAATCTTAAACCACTTCTTCCTAATCTTCATCCATGTCCTGCTCCTTGGTGAATACCGATGCAAAGTAGTCATTTAGGACCTCAGCCACATCCTTTGGATCCATGCATTAATTCCCTCCTTTGTCCTTGAGTGGACCTACCTTTTCCCTACCTACCCTCTTGCTTGCACGGTAGTGTAGCGGTTAGCGTAACACTATTACAGCGTCAGCGATCCGGGTTTAATTCCGGCTGCTGTCTGTAAGGAGTTTGTACGTTCTCCCTGTGTCTGCGTGGTTTCCTCCGGGTACTCCGGTTTCCTCCGGGTGCTCCGGTTTCCCCCCACATTCCAAAGACGTACAGGTTAGGAAGTTGCGGGGCATGCTATGTTGGCACCGGAAGTGTGGCGACATTTGCAGGCTGCCGCCCCCAGAACACTCTATGCAAAAGATGCATCTCACTTTCGATGTACATGTGACTAATAAAGATAACTTAATATTATCTTAAAATGCCTTGGGATTCTTCTTCCTTCTTAATCCTTCTGAGCAAGGACATTTCATGGCCCCCTTTAACGCACCTAATTCCTTGTTTCTTTGCTGCTTCCTTTATATTCCTCAAGGGCTTTGTCTGATTTCAGCTTCCTAAACCTTACATATACTTCCTTTTACTTTTTGATTAAACTTACAATATCTCTTGTCATCCAAGGTTCCCGAATCTAGCTGTCCTTGTCTTTCATCCTGATGGGAACATGCTGGTCTGAACTCTAACCAGTTGTTTTATTTATTACAAATTATTTTATAACTTTAAGGAATTATTCTATAGTAAGTATAACACTATCAGAAAAGCATTGCAAGTACGTACTGCATGTGTAATTTGATATTCACAACATATCTACCCAATTATTGTCTTTGTTTTCTTTCTTTTTATCTTTGTAAACCTTGCCAGGCCAATTACTATCTCTTGCATGTTGTACAATAGCTTTCTTTTATAAAATGCTGGCTGCTTCATTAAAGCTGGGTGGTTTAGACTGGACTTAGTTCAGCAATATATTGTTGGAGATTGTACACAAAAATTCAGTTATTCTCTACAACTATTGGCCTAAATCATGAAGGAAAGCAGATTGTTAACCTTCTGATCTAACACAAAGTACTGGTTATGCACAAACATCTCAAAGAAAACCAAACTAATCACTGACCAGGGCGAATGTAAACTTCATTCAGACTAGCTACATGGTGCTATAATATCTGCATATCTGGTTTTGAGACAGAACATAGATTAAAATGATCAAGTATCAAACCACATACAATTTTCCATTATGAAGTAAATACCAAATCTGGCACAATGCATCCATATTGGATGATGATCCTAAATGTGCAGTAATAAGTATTCAAGTTTAAACTGCACTCCATTACATTCGTTATCAATAATCCTGTCCGTTGGGAACATTTGGATCACTAGAACAAATATAAAAGAAAGATAAGATCACTTTAAGAAAACTGATCTCTTCCTAAGAGCTTACTGTGCATAACTTCATTTCCTGATTATAAAAACTGGGCACACAGAGCTTGGCTTTTTGGCTTTAGGATGTGCCTTTTCTTCCTGTTCCCTTGGCGAAATATTAGTGCTGTAGCACTTGGCTTCAGGCAGAAAAGACCCTGATCTTTGCACTTATGTTTTTTTCCACCCCCCCCCCCCCCCCGGCTATTTATATTCATACTTGTTGGTTTGTGCTGGCTTTGATGTGGTGGCTTGCACTGAGGTGAGCTGGAGTTCTGGATGTGTGGCGTAACTGAAATAAGTAGGAGCGGTTTGTGACATGGCAAGTAGTGTGGGTGTAATAACTGGGTAGGATTCTAAGTCTATCCCAAAAACCAGCACCTGGATACGTCTGAGGAATCTCTTATCCCATTTCTTAGCTGTGACACCAGCTCAATGATCTGCGCACAGCATCAGAACCAAGTTCTGTTCATAAAAGTAAAATGTCATAATACTGCCGCACAGGAGGCTGTGGTCACTATAAAAGGTGATTGATATGCACTGTGTTTTAAATCACATTGTTCTGCAGTGGAAAGTGATGGAAACAGTGGAAGAAAATCAATTTTCTACATTGATTAAAGAGGGTGGCAAAGCCTCCATGAGTGTAAGGAGTCTCATGCGGCCTCCAGGTGGTACTTACAACAAGCCGTGGTCTTTGTAAATTGACGGGGCTTGCAATGCTTCAGTGTTATACAGGCATTTCGTAAATTGACTGGGTTTGCACCCCCTCAGTGTTATACAAGCATTTTGTACAGGTGGTTCCTGCTATAGGGAGGAGGGCTTGTACTCCTAGAAGATCATTCGTGTTGTGATTTTCTATAATGCGAAGCTGCTCCATCTGCACATGTCAAGAAATGTGAGTTGAAAAGAAATACATTTTGTTTGTTTATCTACTTTTTTCACATGTATTTAGTAAGAGCGAATTTTTATTCCATATCCCAGATTCTTAGGTAGTGATTTGTGAATTCCGTCAGGGCGAATTCCCCTTATCCAAACTGCCGCAACGTGAGACCACCTTTACTGTACTGTATCTTTAAACATGGAAAATGCTGTTCTTGCTGTATCCCTGTGCTTATCCATGGATGTGTTTATGTTGCAATCCTATTGGCGAGGACAGTCACATGGTATCCCTGCTTTGCAATAATGTAGCATTGTCACAGTATGTAACGTTCACTTAGCACCAACAATTATTTGCACATTGAACCTTTAAGTGTGCTACTTTGTAGATAACCCATACTCAATTCCACCTTCAAGAAAGACTGCTGTCAGACATGAGTACAAAGTGCTATGAAGCCTAAGCACAAAGAATGTGTGCAAAAAGATTGTGCTCCAAGTGACCTTCATAGATTTTGCTGCATTACATCCGGGCCTCTCAGGAAATGCACATTCAAGTGAGCATCCCCTGGATGTTTGTCTGGCTGTAATCCCTATTCTAATTGCACTACCTCTGGTGCTGACCTTGTATATACAACCAATGTCCTGAAGCAGGATACCAATTCTACACCAAAGGAAGCAATGTGCCCACTTGTCTTTGACATGCTGACATCGAGAATCAATCAGTTTTCCCAATATCCGAGCTGGTGCTTTCGTGGTAACCTGTGGCCCTTTGAGAACAATTTCACGCTGAATTTTCTGATCCTTAGCCAGGTGTGATGCAGGTCATGTTATCTAAACAAGTGATGCCATTTAATAATAGTGCAGAAAGCAATCTTGCTTTGAGCTGGCAGGCTGCTTTTTTGCTGGAACTGTAAATCTGAGATGGTGGACCTTAAATTCCTAAGGTTCTGCTCTGCTGCCAAGGCAGAATCTCCAGGCCTGAAGCTGCAGAACTATTCCATACTGTGAGGATGGGCCACTAGTACGCCAAGGTTAAGCCTCGTACACTAGCACTTTTGCCTGGTCCAATACATCGGTTGTGCCTTTTTGCTTTCATCATTTGTTTTATTTAATGAAGTTTGCACTGGGGAAGATGATCAGCCCACTGTGGGATTGACTTGCTGATCCAGAGCATTTTTATCAGAGGGCAATGGGGAGATGGTTTTCAGGAAGAATAGCCAGAGCCTGGCAAAGTTGAAAAGCACTTCTTGTCCTGTTGGAATGCTTGCTGGTGCATTTAATTTTTCTTTAGTATTCCATGCTTCATATTGTGAGTTGCTGGTGAGGTGTCACACGTAGCAGTGGGTTATGTCACCTTTGGCTGAGTACAAAATGTTGGCTTCTGTTTGAAAGAGACACTGTTTGCTTGTGGAAATCATTGCTAAGACTTTCATCATCTACACAGGGAAAACACTATGGAAAGAGCTAGAACTGTAACAGTTATTGTGGCTTCAGTGTAAACCAGTTTTCCAGTGGTCACTGGGTCTGGGAGATTCCAACCCAACTTGTAACCCCCACAAATATTTTTTTTCATTTCAGTTATTCAGAGTGTAGATTCCCTTTTTCCATTTGTCATCTCCTCTCATGAATTGCTGGTTAGACACTGTTTCCCCTCCCAGCTACTGCTTCCTTTCCCATCTGGCACTGTACGATTAGGCCTTTTTTTTAATTACTCAGTATCAAAGATCTAATCCAAAACCATTTGCTACTAGAATGGAATACATTATATTTTCATTTTTTTTAAATATACAAAATATTTAAGTTAGAATTTGTATGACTTTTGAATCTGAATTTTGGCTCTGCAGAACTTAGAGTTATAATCACACCGCACGGAAACAGGCCCTTTGGCTCAATTGGTCCATGCTTGATCAACTTAGGAAGCCTTGGGGTAGATGAGAGCTGTCAGTGAACTGTTTGGCTTGATGCTATAAGACTTCCCTGAAATCAGTGAAGACTCTTGAGGGCTACTCCCTCCTGCCACTGAATGCCACTGTGCGTCACCCCGGCAAGTGTGTCCTGACAGTGGGACAGGATGCACCCACATACTGTGAGAGAGGAGTCTGACATGTTGTCCACTGTGAGAAGGACTATGTCAGGCTGCTGCTTGACTAGTCTGTGGGACATCTCTCCTAATCTATACACCAGTGCCCAGATGTCTGTGAGACAGACTTTACAAGGTTGGCAGGTCTGCGCCTCTGGGTTATCAACACTAAGTAGAGCAAATGGATGTGTTGCATTTGTCTTCAGAATCACTTTAGTTATTGCATCGCACCAACTAGTGTCGCCTCAGTTTCTGCTTTATCCTGCCTTATGGGAAGTGGCACGCCAGGGTAATCAGGCGGTAGAGCATCGGAAACCTGACAGGTCTAAACACCGATGGCTGATGAGCAGGTTAGTGCAGAGCTCTCTAATATCTGTTGCATGGCCTCTTGTAGAAGCTGTGTAACATAGGACTGGCATTCCTATGTTGCCATTTGGGGTGAGATGTGGCCTTTGACTTGGTGGCACCTCCTCCTGAGGCAGTGAGTACTGTGGCACAGAAGCAACCCCCAGAATCATCGCCAGCCACATCAACTTTATTTCTGCAATGAAGTAGAAGACTGGACACTGGGTACTTTCCTGCAGACGTCTGTTCACACCTTGGCTCCTGGTTCTCTTTGTTCTTGGCTACCTGTTCATTCTGAATTCGTTCCGCTTTGGATAAGATTGTTTTTAGATCGGTGTGCCCCTTTCAACATATTCTGAGTGATTCTGAACGATTGTGTCCTGGTTCAGAATGGGAATGTATAAATGCTCTTTATACATTCCCATTCCGAAGGACAAAGCAGTCAATCTCAATTATTTAAAGCTGCATGTACTAATCCAACTAAAGACACCCTACTAAGCACGGTACTCCAAGGAAACCATGGAGGCTCCTTGTAGCTGCCTTTTCTTATGCTGTTCTTACTTTGAACATTATTTGATTTATAACGTACAAAGGTCCAATGGTTCACCAAGCAGAAAGTATTGTCTGATGCAGGTTGCCACAGTTGTTGAGTGCAGCTTCAAGCCAATTTAGAAGACGCATGAAAATGTTTATTAGTTGGCTGGTTCTCTATGGACATTATTCAACTTTATTTGCCCAAATAACTTGACTTGGCTAAGGAACTATCGAAGGAACGAACATAAATTCCTGTTTCCAGTCCTGTGTTCTTGCATCATTGCATTTGACCCATTCCCACCCCCAAATTTATTCTCTGATGACTGCAGTGATGGAGATGGTCAGGGGTGTTGTTGACAAAAAAATTGTCAATCAAAAGGGGTAGAAAAATGCTATAACTTGGATTTTGAATGATTAGGATTGCCCATTCCTGTCCATTTATGGGAAGAAATTGAAGAGGAGGATCTAGATATTATTTAGTCCCATGACCTTATTTGTGTGCCATTTGCTTGGATGATATAAACTCCCTGGTGACAGTGGCATTGGAGAGTTTAACAGCGAGATGTGTTCTTTGATTTGACTACTTTCTGCTTTATATGAGACCGAAATCAAATTAAAAAGGAATGAGACAAAGGGAGAGAATGATAATGAGATGTGAGTGATAGACTCGAGGCCAGATTTTCCTGCGGCTGATTTTCAGACACAGTAATCTGGAGGAAACGGAATCAGCCAGTGAGGCTTTGTCTCTTGTGTTGCATGTGCTTGTTTCTGGGGTGAATTTTGTGGAATGTAGAGCACTGAAGCAGGCCACTGGCCTCCCTTTGCACCACTGGTGTTTATTTCACAGCCTTATTAAGAACCTTTCTGCATACATTTGCCTATTTTCCTATACTCCGTAAGTCTCATTTCAGAAGCCCCGGCAACACCGACATTCCAATTGTTCCCTGACTAAAGAAATCTCTCCTAATTTCCATAAAGCACAACAACATGGTTACCCTTCACTGCGTCTTCAGTGAGAGGGCTATTAGGGATGGGTGGTGAATGCCAACGTTGTCAGCAACATCCACATCCTGTGAATGAATAACTTCTCAAAATGCTCACCATCTTGTATTCGTGGTCACAGGTTTTGGGCTCTGTCACAAGCATGGGACCTGCAATTTCAGGCTGCATATTGTAGGAATGATGTGGGGGTTACTGGAAAGGAATTAATGGAAGCGAATAGTGATGTCTAGGAACATATCCACCTTACAAAGGAGAAGGTACTGGTGGTCTTAAAGCACTTTAAGGTGGATAAATCCCCGGGACCTGATCAAGTGTATTCTAGGACATTGTGGGAAAGTAGGGATGAAATTACAGGAGACCTGGCGGAGATTTTGCATCATCTTTAGCTACGGGTAAGGTTCAGAAGACTGGAGAGTGGCAAATTTTGTGCCTTTATTTAAAAAGGGCTGCAAGGACAAGCAAGGGCACTACAGGCTGGTGAGCCTAGTATCAGTGGTGGGAAAGTTACTGCAGGGGATTCCGAGGGACAGGATCTACCAGCGTTTGGAAAGGCAAGAACGGATGAGGAATAGTCAGCATGGCTATGTGCTGGGAAATCGTGTCTTGATTGAGTTTTTTTGAAGAGGTGACCAAGAGGATTGATGAGGGCAGGGCAGTGGACATTGTCTACGTGGACTTTAGCAAGGCCTTTAAGGTCCCGTATGGTAGGCTAGTCCAAAAGATTAGATCACATGGGATCCTGGGTGAGCTAGCCAATTGAATACAAAATTGGCTTGGTGGAAGGAGTCAGCAGGTGGTGGTGGAGGGTTGACCAGTGGTGTGCCGCAGGGATCAGTGCTGGGTCCCACTGTTATTTAGAGTCTATATTAACAATTTGGATGAGAATGTAGGTTGGCATGGTTAGTAAGCTTGCGGATGACACCAAAAATTGGTGCTATAGCATACAGTGCAGAGGTTATCTAAGATTACAACAGGATCTAGATCAACTGAGGAAGTGAGGGATAGTGATGTTTAAAAGGCATTTAAACTGGCACATGAACACGCAGGGAATGGAGGGATATAGATCATGTGAAGACAGATAGGTTTAGTTTAATTTGGCATCAAGTTCAGCGCAGACATTGTGGGCTGAAGGGCCTTTTCCTATGCTGTAGTGTTCTATGTTCTAGAGGGCATGGTTTAAGGTGAGAGGAAAGATTTAAAAGGGACCCGAGGGGCAAGTTTTTCACACAGAGACTGGTGGGTATGTGGAACGAGCTGCCAGAGGATGCTGCAGAGACGAGTACAATCACAATGTTTAAAAGACATTGCGATAGGTACGCGGATAGGAAGAGTTTAGAGGGATATGGGACTAGCTTATTTAGACAACGTGGTCGGTGTGGATAGTTGGGCTGAAGACCTTGTTTCTGTGCCTTGTAACTCTGACTCCAATACTCCAGAATCGACCACGGAGAGGGACCTGCATGTCCTCACACATGAAGCACAGAGGCTCAGTGTTCAGCTACAGAAAATGGAGCATTGGCTTAATTTCCAGAGGGAAGGAAAGAAGCCTCGATACGACGATGCAAGACTTCAGCGAGACTGCACCCAGAGGAAACCACCTGCCTAGGGGGCAGTTCAGAGAAGGGTCACCAGGCCGATTCCCAGGAAAGATCAAATAGGTCGAGCAGGTTAGAAGAATGAGAGGTGATGTTAGTGAAACGTAAGATTCTGAGGGGCATCCCAACTCTTTGCTGAAAGAATCCCTACTCTGCTTTCCATATCTTAGCCAACTTCCTATTCATTTGGTTATTTGTCCCCTGACTCCTCACACTCCAAACAATGTCATGATCCTATTGTGTCGTGCCTTCCTTTTGAAAATCCAACTTTTGCAATACCATTAGCTCAGCTTTCTCTTACTTCATTGGCACAGAACGGAACCAGAGCAAGAGCCTTCCCCTCCCTCTGGGACAGTAGAGAGCAGGTCAACTTACTAGAAGAGCAAGATGCAAAGGCTGAATTAAAATATATTGTGAAGTAGAAAGTTGTCTTTGGTTGTAGGTTTTAAACACACAAGCAATACTAACCGCTGGTTGTACTCATCCCTGTGCATGAGGGTCCATTAAAGTCACTGGAACCAACAGAGCCAAGTGCAATCAGGGACTGATACACTCCATGCATGAAGCACCAGCAACAAAAGACAAATGGGTCCCCCACCACCCACACCCCCACACTCAACTGTGTTTCATTTCAGTAGAAGAGAAGCTTGTGACATCAGTTCACATCTATTTTGTTTTTCCCCTGAGGTGTTCTTCAAATCTTTTGCCCCATGCTGGGATCATAGATCCATGAGCAGATGTCCAGTGTCCCACCTTGACTGCATTATACCTGAGTACCAATTGTGGCTGCTAACATCTTGGATGGTATCATACACTCGTGCCACTTGTATCTGCTAATGACCACACATTTCTGGACGGTGACCTGGAACTACAGTCCCAGCTGTTTGTTTTATCATAATTGCTCTCCAATTACAAATCAGAGGTACGGAGACAACATATAATAACCTGGTAACAATTCTGACTGTGATTAGCTTCTCAGGCAGACTGTTTACAGCGCCCCAATGCACTGGAATTGTGCCTTTGTCCTAGTTATCCAGATGTCATTTTGAAAATTTTGTCTATCTTTCCATCTGATTTGATTCTCCCACTCAGGCAGCATCTGACGGTGATTGAAACCCTGGCGGGTTGCTGCATGTGGAAACGCAGCCTATTCGTTCCTGAGGTCTATAAAGCACTTTCTACTGGCAGACTCCATATATATCCCATGAACTTCCAGTCTTGTTTAGTCAGGTGCAAAACTCTTCCATTATCTTGTCTCATCAGCTACACTTCTAAACTAAAGATCAAACCCAGAATCCAGCTAGATTTTCGGTGGTAACTTATTTGAGAAAAAAATCAGACCTTCCTTTCATCTTGTCAATTTAAACCAAATCTGCAGGATGTTTATATTTCAGTATTCAATTGAATTAACCATGTATATAAGATGTAGATATACCATGGATTCTGTTGGGTTAATTGAATTAAATCACCCTTTTCAAATCTGATTATTTATTAACACGCTGATTTCTGTTTAAAAATAAATGATGGATAAGATTGTCCCTAATACGTTTTATGTTTCACCATTAAGATCAGCAGATGGTAGAGAATTATTTCATCATTCTAAACCTGGAACTTCTTTAGTGCAAAGGACGTATGTCTAACATTCAGTCACTCGCTATCATTTTGTACCCCATTTCAAAAATGTTCTTTAATGAGCTCAGAGAGTTTGCTAACAAATAACTATCAGCAAACTATATTTTTAGAAGAAATGTATTACTTTTTTTCCACACTGTACTGACACTTTTGCTCCTGCCGGGTTGAGCATTGGCAATGCATCTAAGCCAAAAATTCATATACATATGTTTTCCTTCAAGTAAATCTAAGTATAGATGGCTGTGTAGCCAACAATTGCAAACATATGGATCAAATTGATATAAAGAAGTTACGATAAGCATGTTGGTAACTACAATAAATTAATGACAGATGCAGCAATAATTCCATTGACCCGCAAACTGAATTTTCCCTCTTTAGATCTCTTATCTTTTCATTGTCCTGCATTTCTGGTTTCCTTCCTTGTTCTTAGTTGTCTTTCTGCTCCTCTCTATTTTCTTTCCCACCTTTCCCTTTTCTCTCTCCCTTTCTGTGCATTTTCTCATTCCTCTCTTCCTCAATCTTCTCGCATTCTCTCTGTACTTTCAATTCATCTCTCTCTCTCTCCCCCCCATTCCTTATTCTCTCCGTTCTCTATTCCAGTATATTTAATCTCAGTGTTATTTACCACTCTTTTCACTACATTCATCTTTCCAGTTTTCTACTTTTTAATTCTGTTTCTCTCCAAGCACTATCTTTTTGTCTGTCTGCCTGCTGAAGACAACAGAGTAGGATGGTTGTATACTGAATATCATATACTGTTCACTACTTTAAATGTTTCAGTGCATTACTCAGTCTGCAAGATTATTCCAAGTACTTCTGACTGCAGGCAAAGAAGGCCTTTTAATGTAAATACAAGGATTTCCTGTTCACCAATCTAAACTAATAAACCTTGGTTCTATTCCAACAGTTTAATTTAAGATAATATTCCTGCTTATCTTTCTTCCCCTTTATTCTTAAAAAGTTCTTTATACTTTCCATGATAACTCCTTAGTTGCCTCTTTTCCAGAATGAAGAGCCCAGGTTTCTTTAACCTTTTCTTCTCCCTCTGAGCCTTGACCCTAACCTTCAGCACTGGAATGAACACCTTTGTGATTAGAATTCCACACAGTATTTATGGCATCATCTGACTAGAGTAGCCTTTAAGGTTTAATCATTTCATGCTTTGACTTGGGTGTTAGTATAGGAGGTATGATTAGTATGTTTTGCAGATGCAATAAAAATTAGTGGTGTGGTGGATAATGAGGATAGTCTCAGGCTACAGAACGAAGTAGATCAGCTGGTACGTTGGGCAGAGCAAAGACAGAATGTAACCCTGATAAGTGCAAAGTAAAATTGATGGGTAGGACATGAACAATGTACAGTCGTCGCCCGAGGGAGTATTGAGAAACAGGGACCTTATCCAAAGATTCCTGAAGATGGCAGCACATGTAGGTAATGCAGAAAGAAGCATATGAGCTGTTTGTTTCTATTAGCCAGGGCATAGAATATAAGAGCAAATAATTTATCATATGGCTTTATAAACACCCGTGAGGCCATGTTTTCAATATTATGTGCATCATGCTCCAGTGATTGCTCCTGCACAGGATGCAGATGGGCTTCACCAGTAAGCTGCCCCGGATGGAGTGAGGAGAGACTGGATAGGCTGGGTTTGTTTCCCTTGGAGCAGAGAGGGCTGATAGAAGTTTGATGGGGTGGTAAACCTTTCCTCATAGCAAAAGTGTGTATAACCAGAGGGCAAAGGTTTAGGGTAGAGGGGATCTGAGTAAGAATCTTTTCACTCAGAACGTAATAGGAAGCTGGAACACATTGCCTGAGAAGGTGGTGGAGGTCAAACCTCACAACATTTAAGAAGCATCTGGATATGCCCTTGAATGAGCAAGGCATTGAGGGCTGTGGACAAAGTGCTAGTAAATGAGATTAGTATAGATGGGTACCTGGTGGGCAGCAAGGACAGGGTGGGATGAAGGGCCTGTTTCCGTACTCTGACTGTCGCTTATTTATCCCTGCTATGCAGTTCAGTATTGCATTGCTATACTGCATTAATTTGATGTGATTATCATCAAAATGCTTTCATTTGCATCTTTAGCTACTTCAGCACTATTTATGGAATATGAGTTACAATTTGTTTGCTGCTTGTGTGTAGGACTTTATTTGTGCTATTTCAGGGAGCACTGGATACAGTAATGACAATGGGGCCAGATTAGTACTGAAGACCTGCACTCTAAAACTAGCGGAGCTATGATAGTTTTGACAATGCTGAAGAATCCAGACATACATTCTTCCTGTCAACCATCTATTCTTCAGGCCATAAATTTCCTGTAGGACCTTGGCCTTCAGATGCTTGTAGAGGTATTTCTTTTTCCTTTGAGGCATTGTTGAGTTTCCAATCCAAGAACATCTTGCATTTATGGTTAATTAGCTCCTAGAAAATTTGGTTATTCTCATGAAACAAATCCTGGTATTTTCTGGTAGAGAAATCAAAAATCTCTTCACAGCTGCCAGTTATGGTGAACTTCGGGCCAGTCTAGATACTGTCGGCATGCTATGGCCCCTGCTACTTGGCAGTGTCAGGTTTTCTGTGTGACATGGTCTTCAACCTTGAGTTACTCAGGGCATTGTTTCTGTTGCTGCTATTGTTTTAGGGGCAGGTTTGATAGAGTGGATTACGCTGTGGTCAGTCCAGTAGTCTGAGTCATAGTGTCATACAGCAGGGAAACAGGTCATATGGCCTACTGACTAGTGGACATCCATCCATATCAATCCCGTCTTCCAGCACTTGGCCCGTAGCCTTCTATGCCTAGACAATTCAAGTGCTCATCTAAACACCTCTTAAATGCTGACTCCAGAATCTCACCACACTCTCCTGCATGCTCTCTCCCTCGCGCTCTCTCTCCCCAGTCATCAGTGCCTGTCTCGGTGCAGGTGATGCCTCTCACTTGGATGATAATATAACCTAACAGGTGCCAGTGCCTGGATAGGAGGTATTGCTTTAAATTGTGTGCTGGTCTTTCTGACAAAACAGGGCATTAACCATGAAAAGGCATGCAACAAGAAACAAGAGAAAGGTGTCTGTACAGTAAGCCATACTACTCACTCCATGCCAATCACACTTTGCCACAGGGTTTCGTCTTTCGCCACCCTGACAGTGAAGTGCCCCAGCAGGATCTGTTTGTCTCCCTCTGGGACATGGAACAGGGGATTGTCCAAGATGAAGTCCTACTTGTCGACATCCATAGCTTATAGTTTTGAGGCATACGCATTTAAGACCGTAGTGAGCAGGTTCTAGGTTAGTGAGCCTGAAGGTTAGGGATCACTTGTCCCACGTGGCGCCAGCCAAGTTCATCCTTGACTGTGATTCCCACCCCTTGGGACGGCATGCCTCTTCCAGTATGCCCGGTGAGAAGGTGTATGTCCCCTTGTCTTTGAAATGGCCGTCTCCTGCGTGTTGTTTCTCATTCAGTTCCACGAGATTCCTGGTGTTCTAGATCCTGAACCTCCCAATACGAGTTGGAAGCTGCCTGTGTACAGTTTCTTTTAAAGCCACCAGCTGCACACATACCTGACAGATTGAAGTCCTCTTCTGGTGGCAAGGGGGTCCAAAATGACTTGAGACCAGACTCTGCTGCATGGACATTAAGGCATGTGTGGGGACATGTGGGGAGGTGCTTATCGTCACAGATCTACATGCACACGTATACACGGGGACACGTATAGACACAAACACAGGAAAACACTCATACATAAAATCATGAATACACACAAACGATATCGCTATCTCTCACTCACTCTCTCTCTTTCACTCACTCTCACTCACTCTCTCACTCACTCTCTCACTCTCTCTCATTCTCTCTCTCACTCTCTCATTCTCTCTCACTCACTCTCTCATTCTCTCTCACTCACTCTCTCACTCTCTCTCATTCTCTCTCTCACTCTCTCATTCTCTCTCATTCTCTCTCAGTCTCACTCACTCTCACTCACTCTCTCATTCTCTTTCTCACTCTCTCCCTCACTCTCTCACTCTCTCCCTCACTCTCCCCCTCACTCTCCCCCTCACTCTCCCCTCACTCTCCCCCACTCCCTCCCCTCCCCACTCTCTGTCTCACTCCCCCTCTCTCTCCCTCCCTCCCTCTCCCTCCTTCTCTCTCTCTCACACACACAAGTGCCTTTGTCCACTGTCACGTCTTCACATCTCTTTGACCCCTCGCATCCTGTCCCCAAATCTCTTCTCCTTCACTGTCACTCTTCTTCCCCCCAACAAACCCTCTTTCTCCAACATTTGACCCACACTGCTTCTTTCTGGAACCCTGCTGCTTGCCCCATGCCCCGCCACCCCGTGCAGATCTTCTAACCCTCCACTCTGCACTCCTTCTTCCCATCTGATACCCACCCCACCACTGCCTTTCTCCCCAGTCCTCCCTGTCCATCACGTGTACTGTCATTGAGTAGCTAGTGGCATATTGCTCTAATACCTCATTAATAACAGATTTATTTTGCTTGGGATTTCTTCAGCCAGGATATGTTACTTGTGTCTTCCTTTGGGAATACAGAAGAACTATTCATTCTGAACAATGACTATTTATGGTTATCTTTGGTTTCAAGCCTGTTTTCCATATTACAGTGGTTTTTACTTCTTCCCAGATGGCTGTTGGACAGTGACAATACTGGGATTTTTTTTGTTACAAACATCCTTACATTTGCTGTGTTTTGTTCCATGTTACTAGCCTTGCTTCTGGATGAAGGGAGTGATGATTCCAAGATCATGTTAAACTTTATCATTCTGTCATCAACAAGCCCCGAGGCACCAGGACTCCTGTTTTCTGAGTCATTAGAAAATACTGGATTTAGATTAGTTTCTCGTGGCTTCCTTGATGTAATGGGTCAAGAAGCAATCCATGTTCGCATTTACAAACTCCAAACCACTTAGGTGGTTTTCCCCAGTTTTGTTTGAGGAGATACCATTAAAAGACCAAAGTGGCATTTATATAGCATCCTTCACAATCTCAGGATGCTCAACACGTACATATTGAAGAGCGGATGCCTGCAATGTAGAAAAGCTGCCTTGTGTACAATTGATTTCTTGCAAACAGCAAGCAGGTGATAATGCCTGCACACCCCTTTTAACTTTTATTTACATTATTTTCATTGTTTCTTATGACAGAGAAGGAGGCCATTTAAGCCTATCAAGTCTATGCCTGCTCAGAACAGTCCCATTCCACCACTGATTTTCCCTGTAACTAATTTCCACATATTTCCATTGTCTTTCCCTGGATTCTACCACCCATCTGCACACTAGAGGCAATTTACAGTCACCAATTAACCCACAAACCTGCACATCTTTGGGATGTGGGAGGAAACCCGAGCACCTGGAGGAAACCCATGTGGTCACAGGAGAATGTGCAGACAGCCCCAGAGGTGAGGATTGAATCCAGGTCTCAGGAGCTGTGAGGCAGCGGCTCTACTCGCTCTGCCACTGTTCTGCCTGCGATTATTTAATTTTGTTTGCCTTGGGTGCTTCCATTAGTTCTCTATTTCTCACAGGTGTTTCCTTTAACTAAATTGCACATCACAGCAGCCCTTCAGATTTACTCTCTCATGCTCCAAACCTTGTTGTGTCTGCAATGTCCTTTTCAAAAAATAAATTAACATTAGTTATAACTTTTTTCCATGTCCATTTATTTCCCTATTTGCATTATTTGTGAGTGAAATTTTCATCTACCTGGCTGTGGTTTACCCAACTGGAATGGGCTATCTCCAGACACTCATTTTCCCCAACTGTATTCACATCTGCTAAAGAAGTCTGTCCTCACAACGTGATTCTGCTGATATTTATATTCGTTGGTGACTGTATACCTGTTATTCACAGAAAAGTTTTGTTAAGGATTTCACGAGTCCTCCAGAGTTGCTGCCTTGTGGACTGGAAAACCTGAAGTAATTAAATTTTGCTGTTCTGTTTATGAGCTCTGTGAAGCAAGCCCCTTAGGACATATGGTGAAGGAATTAGTAGCTCAACAAAAAAGCCCTCATTAAAACTAAAATTGGTATTAATGTTGTGTCCAGTGCAATATTTTCACAAGAATTCTGAAGAACAACAGCTTGTTGACTGGCTCGAATTTGAGATATTTCCCGAGCCTAAACAAAGATACCGATTATGTGAAAAGATGAAAGTTTCAAGCAATGAATTCTACACAACAAACTTCTGTAGATGTTGATTTGTCGGCCTCTTCCTCACACTTATGTCTGGTAGATTCATTTTCTCTGCATTCTATTCTCCAACTAAACCTGATGGTTGCCATTTAATGACCTTATTGGAACATTGTCAGATGGAGAAGAGTTCTTTTTCTGGCCTGAGATATTTTTCTGTTGGAAAAACCATCTGATGAAAAACAGATGTTTATTGCACTTTCTTCACATTTAGAAACCTATACAGATGGACTTGTTGACCTGACCTTGTCCACTTTTATTTTCTCTTTACCTTATTTATTAGCAAGTCTCTGCCTTCACCCCCTCTCTTTGACTATCTATTGACTCCTAGATGTTGGCCAGACAGAACACAAAGTTTGTACTCTTCAATCACAATAGAGAGCTGATAAATTATTGGCCAAATCCAGTGATTTTTTTCTGCTTCTGGATTGGAGAATTATAAGCAGATTGCAGCTTATGGTGGTAAATATATTTTAAAATCCTTTGGTTTGAAAGAAACAACACTGGAAAGTGTGAAGTGTAAAAAGTTGAATTGGTCTGTAATCTATAGGAATGGAGTTCAAATCAAGTCCAGGCTGTTTTAGTAATAGCATCCTTTGTACAGATTTCAAAAGCACTTAATCTTGTCAAAAACAATAAAGTTCATAGTCGACAAGCGCACACAATTCTTTCTCATTTGGAATCTGATACTGATACCAGTTTCATAAAATAGAGGTAATTTTCCTGAATTTGTAACCTGTCTGATGGGAATCAAAAATCAAAATACTGCAATACTCTGAAGTAAAAACATAAAATTTTGTAAATGGTTGTATAGGTGAAGACAGAAGCAGACTTAATATGTCAGGTCAGTGCATAGAGTGGTAAGCTCCCAGGTCCAGCGTACATTATGTGATAAGTTATCTCACTTTAGCCTACCTGAACCAGATCCAGAACTCTTACTAGGAAATAATTTGACTTCACTACAAAGTAGTTAAGAATGGATTGAACCAATGGATGGAAACAATGCATGTAATTGTTAGAATAACTGAGGCACGTCATAATGTGCGGGCACGGTAGTGTAGTGGTTAGTGTAATGCTATTACAGTGCCGGCGACCCAGGTTCAATTCCTGCCGCTGTCCGTAAGGATTTTGTAGGTTCTCCCCGTGTCTGCGTGGGTTTCCTCCATGTGCTCCGGTTTCCTCCCACATTCCTAAGACATGCATAACCCATAATTTCCTTGGCGTGGCAACACTTGCGGGCTGCCCTAGAACACGCTATGCAAAAAAGATGCATTTCACTGTGTGTTTCGATGTACATGTGACTAACAAAGATATCTTATGTCACTCAATAACAGAAGAGACAATTAGGACTTTTTTGATTCTTCCAGTGAAGTGCTTTCTGACGTCACCTCTGAGTATGCTAATCTGATTTTAAGGTTGCAGCTGGGGAGATGTACTATGTAGAGTTCATCTGTCCTCTTGGGCTCTGAATGAGTGAATTTATCTGCAAGATTGTAGCCATTTTGACCATCCATTCAGAAGACTCTACGTACACCTGTTGCAAAATTGGTGTCTGTTCCTTACAAATTAGTGGATGCAGTAATATCTTTTGTTCTCGCAAGTGAAACCCACCTACGTATACAATGGTGTGAGCCAGAGGTGTAACAAGAGCACAGCCTTATGATCTGAGCCGGATGCATGCATCTTTTGGACATTCTCCCGATTTCTTTAGTAGACAGATTAATAAATCCACATAGAAATCAAGCAGTGTTGCTTTATGGCAACCAGATATTCAGGAACAAGATGTGATGGACAGAGCTGAACACACAAATGTCCTGGCCAAGAGCACTGCACAATTTCACCATGACTAGTTCAATTATGCAATACTGCTTTTCAATTGGCTTTGTCGTTTGCTGCTCTGCATTGGTTGGACACCATACAATTCAAGGTTCATAAAATCCCCAATTTATTTCAAATATTCCTTGAACATGTGTGAAGCATCATCCACTTCTCTTTAATATTACAAAATTGTATGTTTTGTGTGTTAAAATTCACCTTGCCCTAGTTAAGCCCAGTGACATTTTGTCCAAGTCATTCTACTAGTGGAAATTTTTACCCAGCTGTAACCTTAAATTGGATTAGCATACTCAGAGGTGAAGTCAGAAAGCATGTCAATGAAAGAATACTTGGAACCCAGTGAATCTCCTTCCCCTACCCCACAAGGTGATTGAGCTGAAAGTTGGATTGAAAGCTTCCAGACTAACATTATTGGATGTTTTTTGAGACAAGGAAATTATGGGTTATGAACATATAGCTTGTAGTTAAGATAGCAATCAGCCATGACATGACTTTCATGCAGGAACTGGCTCAAGGGGACTAATGAGCTCATTCTTGTTTCAATCGTAGAATTGTTCTGGCACAGAAGGAGGCCATTCAGACCACTGAATAAGTGATGGCACTGGTTGAGCAATCCCTTCAAGTATCATAGCCCCACACTTTTGCTAGATCAATTTCTAACAATGAAAAGAGGTCATAACTTAATGGTAGTGGTGGAGAACTCAGAAGGGGATAGTGCTCAAAGGTGAAGGTACATGAAACTTTTTCGATAAGAGTACAGTGGAAAAACGCATTTCTGATTTTTATATTGGGAAACGTCTTTTGATGTTAATCTGTCCAAGACATTCATGCAGTAGAAACTCATTCTGGGAAAGAAAGTTTGGGTGGAGAAGTGCCCATGTTTTTGGGGAGCAAAGGTTGGTGGAGGAATTCAGAAACATAAGCTTCTTTCCCAACTGGAATAGAGAAAGCTGAAAATGACAGGAGGAGAGAGCGAGTCCAAGAGTTCGTTAATTCATGGAAGATTTTGAGAAGTAAATTTTGAAAGATAAATTACTCCCAGTGAAAATTCTGATGGGGAATATGTTCAAGATTACTATTAGAACAGGGAAAAATTGAAGCAATTATTTTCTCAGGGATCATTAGAGCATGGAACTGTCTTCATAGAAGTCTTCACTGTGGCAAGGCTGAGCAGGAAAGAACTAGCTATATCCCTCACTTCCCTTTTCTCCTCTTGCTCCCGCTCCTCTGCCTACCCCTGATGTTTAGCCTGCTGTATGGCTGGTGCAAAGCTATATTGTACAACAGGCAGTGAACCACCCCACTGCGCAGTGCTCCTCCAATGTGGTCCAAGCAGAGCAAGGGAATTGGATGAATAATCAAGTGAAAACATAAGTGCCTTGATGGAAATGGAACCAAGGCTGACAGCTCCAGTTGAAGAGTCAGTATTTTATTGTCACAAAACACAAGATGTATGGAGGGAATAGGGCCAGCTGCACCTGAATTTTAGACACCATAAACATCCTGAGGATTACAAATTTGTGTCAGTGGTGCACGAACAGTCATGATGCAATGTGAGCTGATACTATCTTACAGGAGAGGTTAGTGTGCATGCAGTGAGCATTTACCAGAACACTGCAGAGCAGCCAGATCATGATGTTGCATGCTGTTTTGATGCCAGTACTGCCACCTGGAAGACCAACACTCCTGCTAAGGTCCCCTTTTAAACATTGACCCTGTACCAGTAAAAAGTCGACTCTGCTCACTGGACCTGTCTGACTTAGTTCTATTTGTATCAGGGCTTTTATATCTCTAAGCTCATCCAATTCCCTTCTGTTGCCTAGACCATTTGTTCAGGGGCAAGAAGCTAATGTCTAGAGCAGTACCGTTGCCTTTATTCAGCAACCCCAAGAGCAAGCAGTCTTTGGCCAAACAATGTGATTACTGCCTGACAAATGCTTTTGCTGATGGCATGACTCTTGAATCCAGTGTGCAGCCCCACACATATGAACAGCATCCATTCAGTGAGGCTTGCTACCACATAGAATGTGATAAGGAAGGGAGCTGGAATGCTAAAGCAGTGCTTCAACTGCACTGGAAGAGCACATTAGTATTGGACAGGAGTCATGAGTTGGGTTGGGCTTCTGTAAATTGCACAATCTAGCTGTCATGAGGGTCCATTTCTTGTGATCAACTAATCAGTCAGCTCAGGACCAGGAGAATGAAGACAGAAACGGTCAGTGAGGAACATTAACCCTTGCTAGATAGGCTGCCAATGAAGTCGTATGTGAATCCAAGTCCTTAATTTCCCTTTCAGCAGCAGGCTCTCACCTTGCCTTTTCACTGTCAATTGACCATCGGAGTCACAGCATCACCTCAATTATAATGACAATACAAAATAAACATTCCAAACCAAACTCATAAATGGAATCGGGTGACATTACAAACAAAAGCCAACAAGTTGTTCTCCCCAATCCATCTATGTCCTGTGATTGTTGACATCCCTGCTCAATAGGTCCGTGTTCTGTCACCTGACCTAATGCTTCTGCACAGTCCTGCCTGTCGATGGTGACTATTGATTTCAGATTCCAAAGTGATTAGCACAATGTCACAGCACCCAAAAGCCTGTCCACCAATAGATTACTTGAAATGGTGAGCTCTGGGCAACTGGCAGTGGCTTCGTGAGGGTGAACATGCTTCCTTTCTCTCAGGATGATAGTATTTGTAATTCCATCTCTGCCACCATCATTTACCTTGCTATTGCCCATCAGCTAGCCAGTCCAGACTGTCGCCAACCATGTTGAGATGGGGCAGTGTAAAGCTCACCTTTCTAGGCCTAGGGCTACTTGAGATCATTGTCCAAGGTTACTGAAGTCTGTTCCATTGAAGATCGGTTGTCTTCCACTAGCCATGCACTAATGTAGGAGCATGTGGAGAAGCAAATGCAAGATGGTTACTAAGGAAATGGTGAAGGGTGATTAGTTCATTTTGTGTTCAATATGGCATGTGTTAAATTATAAATGTACTTTTGGAATCTATAATTCACCATGGTTTATGTTTGCTTTGTGATCATATGGGCAGTGTGGTCATCAGTGAAAGAGGTAATCAGAATCAGATTTATTATCACTAACCAGGATGATGTGAAGTGCGTTGTTTTGCGGCAGGATTACAGTGCAAAGACATAAAATTACTATAAGTTTCAAAAATAAATAAATAGTGCAAAAGGAAAGGAATAACAAGGTAGTGTTCATGGGTTCATGGACCATTCAGAAATCTGATGGCGGAGGGGAAGCAGCTGTTACTGAATCGTTGAGTGTGGGTCTTCAGGCTCCTGTACTTCCTCCCCAATGGTAGTAATGAGAAGAGGGCATGTCGTCGGGTACAGAGCCTGAGGACTGGTGCTGAATGGATATTGGTGCCTTAGGCTGTCATATCACACGTGAATTATTTCTTCAAGGGTAGGAGGTGGCTGTCTTAGGCTGCAGCCTCCTTTGCTTTTCCTTGTTTTTCTCCTCATTCCTCTTGGTCCTCAGCTTCTTATCCAATACACATCCTCAAGGGCTGCCCTTAACTGTGCGGAAGGCATCAGAACCACCACAAATCTCTTGGGGGAGTACTGCAGGACTCCTCCAGAGAGATTCACAAAGTGGAATTGTTGCTTCAATGTGTCAGCCATCTGCTTGATCACAATTTGTATTGCGGCTTGGCTGTCAATGTGCTTTCCTGGAGTTTGTTGCCAAAATGAAGACAAAGGCTAAAGAAAATATTTTGCAAATAAATATTCAAGGATTTAAAAGGTGATAACAAGCCAGCACTGAGATGAATTCAGCTGCTGGAGATGATCTGCTGTGTGAGGTGGAAATTGTAGGGGCCATTTCTTAAAAAATATGTCACAGAAGTTAACTACTCCTTGTAAAGACTGATCATTTGCTGGGATATTTCATTCAAACTCTTTTGTTTGAAAAATAATTTCAAATTGTGTGTTTTATTTGTTCTCTCTAGCCTTCAATCCAAAAGAGTGCAGAAAAGATATGAGTTAGGGAAGTATAATTTGAAGAAAGGTTGGTTGAGCTGGGGTCATTTTCCTAAGGGGAAGAAACTAAGGAAAGATTTTATTGAGATTTTATAAAATTATGATGGGTTTATTAAGAATTGATAAAAGGACTAGGGATCTCAATAACCACTAAATGTAGAAGGACCAGATAGGAGAGGAAAAAATAAGTTTGGAACAAGAGGGTAGTGAGGTATAGAACTCACTTTCTGATAAGATAATAAAGGAAAAAAAGCCCACACATTGAAAAACTAATTGAAATGCTTTGTGGTTATAACCAGCAGAGGCATGATGGGAAGTAATTTGCCTTCTGTACTGTAAATTTCTATGACTCTTGTATTTGATGATTCCGTGTATGAAAAAGGGCAAATTCATTCTTCTTTGGAGCTGTGATCAGTTGGTGTTGGCACCAAACCATTTTTTTTAAATTTATAAACTTATGAATTCGGACCGGGAGTAGGAAACTCAGCCCCTCATACCTGCTTAGATTGAAAAAGATCATGGCTGATATGATTATAACCTCATTTCCACATCCTGTTCAGCCTTGGTAACCACTTACCTCTTCATTAAACAATGACCTATCAACCTCTGCCTGTGTCATCCTTGAGGAAGAGAGTTTCAAAGACTTGTGAGCCTCTGAGAGAAAATATTTTGCTTCCTCATTGTCTTAAATGAGTGACTCATTTTTAACAGTGTCGGTTCTTCTACAAAAAGAATTATCCTCTCTACATGCATCCTGTCAAAATTCCTCAGGATTTTGTATGTTTGCTGTCAGGTCCTAGCTAACTCTTCTAAGCTCCAGTGATAGAAGCTAAGTCTGTCTAACTTTTCCGCATAAAGCAACCTACCCAGCCAGCTATTAGTCTAGTTATCGTCTGAACTGCTTCCAATCTATTAACATTCATCCTTAAATAACTCTGCACAAGATACTCCAGATGTGGTCTTGCCTGTGCCCTATGTAACTGAAGCATAACTTACATACGTTTATATTCATTTCTCCTGGCAAAGTAAGGTAACATTCTGATATTTTCTGAATTACTTGCTGTACTTGCATATCACCCTTCTCCTAATCATACACCAGGACACTCAGATCCCTCTGCACCTCAGCACTGAAATCTCTCAAAATTAGTATGTTGCTTTATTTGGCAATGGATTGTAATGAAGGAAAACATGAATTTGCCCATTCTGGCAGGAAAATGCTTTAACAAGTATATTATCTAAATGGTGAGAGATTGCAGAGTTCTGAGAGAGTGGGATTAGGAGGTCCTAGTGCATTTCACAAAAAGCTAGTATGCAGGTATTACAAGTCATTTGATGAACCACTCACTTAATCCAAATACCATTTGATGTTCTGGCTGGTTTTTGAGTATTGATGCAATTGTGGCGACTCACCTTACCGGTATCGAACCGGCTCCCGAGATCGTGAGCGTCGTCGGAGGCCCTGACACAAGATGGCGCGGGGCCCTCCTTCTTTTCTCCATCGTTAGGCTAGGAAAGCCCGCACGCGGGAAGGTCAGGTGACCCGCGCATGACGTCAGTGCGGGAACTGAAGTGCGGGAAGATTTTCGGTATTAAAATGCGCACCGCGCCCCTGTCAAGCTATTGACTTCTGACTCCAAACAACAGACTCCGTGTCTTTATTCTATAGTAGTGTAGCTAGACGCTACATTGGTGACACCCGACGGTCCCAAACGTTTTTGGACCCATGATGTCTGCGCAACAAGAGGTACAGGCAGTAGCCCTTAAACTGCCCACCTTTTGGACCCTCCGGCCACGTGTCTGGTTCGACCAGGCCGAGGCCCAGTTCCGGATTTGCCAGGTCACCAGGGATGACACCAAGTACTACTACGTGGTGAGCGCCCTCAACCAAGACACCATAGCCCAGGTCGAGGACTTCATCCAGGCACCCCCGGAGGAGGAGAAGTATGATAAGTTCAAGACCCTCCTTCTTGAGACTTTCAGCTTTTCCCGATGCGAACGGGCCTCCCGCCTCCTCCACCTCGATGGGTTGGGTGACAGACCCCCCTCTGCGCTCATGAACAAGATGTTGGCCCTGGCAGACGGACACAAACCCTGCCTGATGTTCGAGCAGGCCTTTCTAGAGCAGTTACCCGATGACATCCACCTGCTCCTGGCGGATGCCGACTTCAGCAACCCCCGGAAGGTGGCCGCCTATGCTGATGTCCTTTGGCGGGCGAAGAAGGAGAGTGGGGTGTCTGTCGAGCGCGTTGCCACGCCACGTACCCAGCGGCCCAGCAGGCCAGACCCGGCAATCGACCCCACCCCACCCGCCACCAGGTCTGAGACACCGACTGACCAATGGTGTTTCTACCACCAGCAGTGGGGCGCAGACGCCTGCGGGTGCTGGCCACCATGCAGGTTTCCGGGAAACGCCAGATCCAGCCGCCGCTGATGGCCACGGCGGCTGGCCACCCGGATAGCCTCTTGCATGTGTGGGACAGATGCTCCGGCCGTCGTTTCCTGGTAGATACTGGGGCCAAGGTCAGCATCATGCCTCCCAACAGCCACAAGACTCGCAACCGCACACCAGGACCCGCTCTCAGAGCCACCAACGGCAGCACCATCTGGACCTTTGGCACCCGTTCTGTGCAACTCCAGTTTGGCACCAGCAACTTTACCTGGAAATTCACCTTGGCCACCATTGCGCAACCACTTCTCGGGGCAGATTTCCTTCGCGCCAACGATCTACTGGTTGACCTGTGGGGTAAGCGTTTGGTACATGCCAAGACCTTCCAAACGTTCTCGTTGGGTGAGGCCAGGCTACCAGCCCCACACCTTGACTCCTTCACCATGTCGACCAACGAGTTCGCCAGGGTCCTGGCAGAGTTCCTGTCTGTACTAATGCCCCAGTTCTCCACCACCTTGCCCAAGCACGGCGTCCAGCATCACATCCCCACCCAGGGCCCACCCCTCCACGCCCGCTGGCCCGAAGCCATTCCCCTCACGGACACCTCTGCCCAGTCCTGCACACGGGCCCTTTTGTCAACTTGGGTGGCCCGTTTCAGTGTCCCGGCCCATATCACCTCAGACAGGGGAGCTCAATTCACCTCTGGCCTGTGGTATGCCGTCGCCGACTTGTGGGGTTCCCAGATCCACCTCACCACCACCTATCATCCGCAATCCAATGGGCTGGTGGAGAGGTTCCATTGATACCTGAAGTCGGCACTCATGGCCCGCCTTAAGGGGCCCAACTGGGTGGACAAACTCCCCTGGGTCCTGCTGGGGATACGTACCGCGCCAAAAGAGGACCTGCATGCCTCGTCTGTGGAGATGGTCTACGGAATGCCCTTGGTCGTCCCGGGCAAGTTCCTACCAGCTCCTCGGGGGCCAGAGGAAAAACCTGCTGCGACGCTCGACCGGTTGCGTGAGTGGCTTGGCAACCTGGCCCCAATACCCACCTTGTGACATGGACAGGCCCTGACTCGTATGCCGTCGTCCCTCTGAGACTGTAAGTTTGTCTTTGTCAGGAGGGGCGTGCACCGAACACCGCTGCAGCGGCAGTACGAAGGGCCATTCCGGGTCGTCAAGAACAATGGGTCTACGTTTGTGCTGGACATTGGGGGGCACAAGGAGGTTTTTACAATTGACGGGCTGAAGCCGGCTCAATTAGACCTAGACCAACCGGTAGCAGTCCAGCGAGAGCGACGCAGGGGCAGGCTGCCCAAGTTATAGTTTATTTAATTCTGGCTTTTGCGGCGGTATTGCCGGTTCTGGCAGGGGGTGGGGTGGGGTTATGTGGCGATTCACCTTACTGATATCGAACTGGCTCCTGAGATCGCGAGTGTCGTTGGAGGCCCTGACCCAAGATGACGCAAGGCCCTCCTTCTTCTCCATCGTTGGGCTAGGAAAGCCCGCGCGGGGGAAGGTCAGGTGACCCGTGCGTGACGTCAACGCGGGAACTGAAGCGCTGGAAGAGTTTCGGTATTAAAAAGCGCACCGCACCCCTGTCGAGCAATCGACTTCAGACTCCAAGCAACAGACTCCGTGTCTTTATTCTATAGTAGTGTAGCTAGCCGCTACACAATTACATTTATGAGAATTTTGTGAAAAGTTTTGGTCTTCATTCTTGTTTGTTATAGTGTTATGAATTTGTACAGCACAGAAACAGCTCTCCACATCCACTCCGACCTTTTTCCCCATTTACCTGAATCCCATTTGCTCACACTAAGTCTGTATCCTTCTATACCTTGCCTATTTAAGAAGCTGTCTAAATGTAAACATTATGATTGCATCTGGCTCCACCACCTCCTCTAGCAGTGAGTTCCAGGTATCAATCACTCCAGATAAAACACAAAACATTGTCCAATTTTCAATGTTTGAAGGGCAATTCTGACTCTGGGATAGAATAAAATCAACAGTGATTCTACATCGAAATCAATGGAAGTAGAAATCGGGGGAATGTGAAATTTAAAATTTGTTATCTCTTGTTTTGGACTATTGGTTGAAGTCAGCATTATCCCCTCTGTTTCATGGCAATTATTTCTCCTTATTTGTTAATCTCTTTCTCTTAAAAAAAATTGAGAAAAGGACAAATCCAAGAGTGGAACGTGAGGACTGTTTGCTGAAAATGTCTGAAATATTAACTCTGTTTCTCTTCTCATAGATTCTGCCTCAGTTGCTGAGTGTTTCCAGCAGTTTCAGTTTACATTTTAGATCTCCAGTATTTCCACTCATTTGCTTTTGTTCAACTTTATATCAAGGTTAGCTTGAGGGTGTTTTAGTTGGATTTGAAACAGGTTTTTGAATCTGAATAAAGCATGCCATGTAACCAAGGTATATTAGGCAACCAGAGTAAAAGCACTGGCAAATATTTAAATAAATAATTCATAATTCCAATTAATTCATATTTTTTATTGAATAAGATGGGTTGTGAGCAATGTTAGGAAGGGCAACGTTTATTGCCCACTGCAACATCCCTTGAGAAAGTAATGGTGGTGAGCCACCTTGTTCAATAGCTTCAGTCTTGCAGTGGCCCACAAGGCTGTTGGGTAGGCACTTCCAGGATTTGACAAAGGAATGATGATCAGTGAGAGTCATTAAAGGTAGCATGAGATTGAGGGAAGTGGCTTACAGTCTTGCTGAAAAGAATGGTGATTCTGGAAACATGACCAAAACATTGGTAAAGAGAGATAAAGTTGAAGTTAGGAGTGAACTACAAGGAGTCATAAAAACAGATGTTAAAACCTCCTTTAGACATAATAAGGAAAGGATTAGTGAAGATAAACATATGTTCCCTACGGACAGAGAAGGGAGGACCTATAATGGGGAAATAAGGAAATGGCAGACATTAAATGAAGACTTTGGATCTAGCTTCATGATAGAAAGTACAAACTGAAAATCCAGAGTTTATAGAAATAGCATTGGAGAATTTAATGGATTAAAAGTTAATAAATCCCCTGGGCTTGATGGGCAACTTCATATAGTTTTAAAATTTGGCTATACAGGCAGTGGAGGAAATAGCTCTGGGCTTCCAGAATTCCTTGGGTTTTGGAACGATCTTCATAGATTGGAACATTGCCAATGTAACACAAGAATAGGAGAGAGAAAACTGTGAGATTTAAGACAGTTGGCCTGCTACTGGTTGCAGGGAAAATGCCAGAATCCAGCCTTCAGGGCACTTATCTCCACTCTCCATGCTTTGAGACAAAGCTACACCAGCACCATACAGGGAACTGAAATGAATTCACTGGATCACGATGAACAAGAAGCTGTGAATTCAGTCACAACTGTTTCAACTATCAGATGCAGCTTCTTATTTCCTTGACCACTTCTGCATTCATTTGGTGATTCAGCAACTCTTGTGGAAGTCCTAACATTTGTTTAAAGATGAAAGGAAAAGTCCATAGTAGATGAGAAGCCCTGAGCAGGTCTTCAACTATGTCAGTTTGGTTGCATTAACTTATCTAATGCCGCTGTAATTATGTCCTCAAGTGGGCGGAGTCCTTAAGCATCTAGTTTATAACCACAATCAACTTGTAAGCTAGCAAAGACATGCTTCTTTCTCCTCAACTGTACTCCTACCACCTAGAATTGTTGAATTACACCTTTCAGATTCTCTTTGTGTTCCTGTTCTGTCTTTCTAAATCATAAACTATCATCCAGGCTGCCTGTAACACCTGGCAGACTTTGGCCTAAATAACGCATTGTCTTCTGGAAATTGCTCAGAGCCAATACCTTCCCAATCAGTAGAGCAACAGTCCAAGGTGAATACTTAACATTGAGTACTTCCTTGACACTTTCTCTAATCCGATCTGCTGGAAATTTCAAGGGTTGTGATGATCTGTCCTCCTTCTACCTGAGCAAATAAATGACCAACTGGGGGCAGATGATACCCTTACTTCTCTATTATCTCCATGTATTCTGAAGGAGCTTTCTGCTTTCACTCCTGGAACAGCAGGAGTAGGCCAGTCAGAAAACTCAACCAGCTCAATGATACCCACTTCCCGAAGTCTCCAGCTCTTCCCCAATCTTTTATTTCTCAATGTAAGGTACATCGCGTGCTTTGAAGAGCTGAGGTGCAGCATCCTCCTCCTCAGGTGAATCTTGACTTCCATACCTTGAATGCTGCCAAGTTCGTCATAAAACACCTCTGGGAACCTGTCAATCAGTTGATACAGACAGTTTCTTTGTGCTGTTGGTCTTTCCCCAAGCTACCTTTATCTTTGGTCACCAGTTCTAGCAATCAGTAGAGGGAGCTTTGCTTTACTTTTACCACCTCTTCACTCCAACTTCAGAGGACCCTATCAATTTAATTCTTTCCCCACTGTAAGTAATGTATTATCTGGCCAATGTTGATTAAGTTCCTTCTCACACATTGAAGCACAAATGTTAATTTTCCACTGATCATCTCTTTTCTTCAAGGTGTACTCGTGTATGGAAAGGTTCAGTAAAATTTTCAGTGTGAGCAATCATTTGAATCTACCTAAGTCCCTACCTTCTTCACCATTTCTTCACCTAGTTCATATACTCCCTTTACTATGCTTCCCAATGTTTTACAGTGCTTGTTTGATTAAATTTACCGTGGTTTTGCTTTGCTTTTGAGTGAACTGTTGACAGGGGACCTGTGATCCCACTTTCATGGCAAATAGATCTTGTCTGCACTCATTAGCTCAATGCCGAGTGCTGCTACAATGATAAACATCTCCCCTCCAGGTATTTCTTCCCTTTTTTAGAATATACCGTAGAGCTCAGCCCTTTCTGCTAGTAGTTTTGCCTGTGCTTGCTGGACCATTCTTCCCATTGCCTGGACAGTGTCATACGCTTGCTTGAGGTTCAGTTCCACCTCACTGAGCAGTGTGCTTTGTGAACCAACATTATGGATTCCACAAGCAATGTGATGCCATAACATTTCGTCCAAACTAGTATCATACTTAAAGAGCTCAGCAATCTATATCTCACCTTCCACAACCACTGTTAGCATAACGGTATTACAGCGCCAGCGACCTGGGTTCAATTCCAGCCGCTGTCTGTAAGGAGTTTGTACGTTCTCCCTGTGTCTGCGTGGGTTTCCTCTGGGTGCTCCGGTTTCCTCCCACATTACAAAGATGTACTGGTTAGGAGCTGTGGGCATGCTAAGTTGGCGCCAGAAGCATGGCGACATTTGCGGGCTGCCCCCCAGAACATTCTATGCAAAAGATGCATTTCACTGTGTGTTTCAATGTACATGTGACTAATAAAGAAATCTTATCTGGATGCTAATTCCTGCTGTGAAATATGTACTGCAGCATCATAGAACCAGGAGTGGGAAACTCGTGCTGTTCAATCAGTTCAACCAACTCCTGCCTTGTCTCCTGGTTTGGCTGGAGCCAGCAAGATTCCTGTCAAATTATGTCTTAGCAAATATAGCCATGAGCAAAACAGCCTTTGTCTTCCTTTCTGCAAAGATGCTTGAGCAAAAAAGTGTTCCATCCACCCACATATTCAATCCATTGACTTGATTGAATTGTTGAAAGAATCTAAATCGCCACTTGTGGTCATCTTGACTTGCACAGTGCCTCAACACAGCTGACGTGAGCACGGGAAACTGAATTGGCAAAATCCAACCGGGATTGCCCCACCATTCAAGGTGAAAAAAGCTCACTTATTCTTGTAGCATTCCCAGATAATCTCCTTTCCGCCACTGTTCCCAGACATCATCACGGCACCATTCAGTGTTTGCAAACACCGAGTAAAGACAAGATTCACACTTTAGCTGGAGTACTTGCTGTACTTCCATATCAGCCATCTCCTAATCATAGACAAGGACACTCAGATCCCTCTGCACCTCAGCACTGAAATCTCTCAAAATTAAGTAGTATTAAAATTAAGTTGCTTTATTTGGCAAATGGATTGTTATGTTGGAAAACATGAATGTTCCCATTTTGGCAGGAAAAATTTAAAATAAGTATATTATCTAAATGGTGAGAGATTGCAGAGCTCTGAGATAGAGTGGGAGAGAATGCACTTACCTTCTGCAAAGCCGTTTTATATTGTGTTGTCATCCAAACACTAGAGGGAGTTGAATAATAGAATCACAAGATCCCATTTCCTATTGTCCCCCTCAAGATATTACACTTCACTCCTAATGAAGGCCGTCCTGGTATGTTACCTGTATACCCTGGAAACCAGTGGTAACTGCTGGATGTCACTCAAGTACTCGCCCTGCTTGGCCACAGGATTCAGCAGAAATTTCTTCCAGTCCTATGAGGGCTTCAGCCGCAGTAACTGTTCTTCCACCTTTGCAGTTTGTGTCTTCAGCAGGAGAACCCTAATCTGGAGGGCAGATTGCCTCCTGGTAGCCAATCAGCCCTCCCTGCAATCCTGAAATTACAGTGGGTGGAGGACCCTCCTCGTCGGACCATCTGATGTTGGAATGGAGAATCCCAGCCGGAATATCTAGAGGTGCACGTTTTACTTGCTGTGTTCTCCCAGTCTTTCTCTTTTTTTTAAAGAAAAATTGGAGGGGAATTTCTCCAGCTATAATATATCAAAATACTTGCATATAGCACACACTTCCTGTGCATACCAGACGTGCTTCCTGTCACATTTCAGATGCCAAATTTCAGCAGTCTTAGCTTCAATATTGATAACGTCATGAGAAATCTGATATTTTAAAATAAAATCAAACTGTCACGTATCAAGTGGCTGATCTAATTGCGTAGAAATTTCTCCTTGGATAGTAAAACTATATAGGAGCAGCCCCACGTTGTATTCCATTTCTGAAATTTGGTTCCACTAACTTTAACAGAGAAAAATTTCTAGGTAAATGTTTTGAGTCATCTTTGCCATAGACTGCTGTGTACAGAGAATGACAGGGAAGACCCTCTACCTGACTTAGAAACTCCACACTCCTTTGTGTGGCTTGGGAGCAGAACCTTGGATCACTCCAAAGGATCTTCAGCCTCAAGTTTTAACGCTGTTTCCCCTCCCACAGATGTTGTCTGACCTGCTGAATGTTTTCGGCATTTTTTGTTTGTATTCCAGATTTCTAGCATTTGCAGTTGTTTTGATTTTCACCTTGGGTGACCAGCTGGGATTGGGCCAGAATCTCAGAAAATTGTTTTTTTGTGTGAGATGTGGGGGTGACCGGCACTGTTGGCGTTTTTTGCCTTTTCCTAATTGCCTCTAAGCTGAGGAGGCAGTGAAGAGTCAACCAAGTGGTTGGTTTTGGAGTCACTTGTAGGTCAGATTGTCTAAGGATGACAGATTGAACATTGCAGAGCAGTACAGGTCCTTCAGCCCACTATGTTGTGCCGACATTTTATCCTGCTCTATTATCTACCTAACCCTTCCCTCCCACATAGCCCCCCCATTTCTCTATCATTCATGTGGCTATCTAAGATTCTCTTAAATGTCCCTGATGTATCTGTCCCCACAACCTCTGCCAGCAGTGCGTTCCACGCACCCACCACTCTCTGTGTAAAAAAAAACTTCCCTCTGACATCCCCTTTATACCTTCCTCTAATCACCTTAAAATTATGCCCCCTCATGTTAGCCATTTTTGCCCTGGGAAAATGTCTCTGACTGTCCACTTGCCCTCTTATCATCTTGTAGACCGCTATCAAGTCACCTCTCATCCTCCTTCTCTCCAAAGAGAAAAACCCTAGCTCACTCAACCTATCCTCATAACACATGCTGTCCAAAAAACTGAAAAGCAAAAAAAACTGCAGATGCTAAGTGTCTGATTCAGATTAGTTTATTGTCATGTACACCAGGGGGGAATGAAATTTCTTGCATGAAGCTCACAGAGCAAACAGTATACATGGTAATATAAACACAATAATTAATACAATAATAAATACAGTGAGCACAAAACAACAGAATAGTGCAAAGTACAACAATGTAATGTAAAGATAGTAGTGCAATCTGAAGTAGTGCAAAAAGAAATGCTAAGGTGTCAATAACGTAGTAAACAAGAGAGGTAGAATTAAGAGACTGAGGACGTGGCAGCATCATCGGGAAGGGGGATGTGAAAGAGGTGATTGGTTCACCTCTTTCCTCTAATAAAGATAAAATGCTAGAAATACTCAGCAGGTTAGGCAGCATCTATGGAGCAAAGAAGAGTTTATGCTTCAGGCAGAATTGAGAAAAGTTTAATTTCTAAGCATGTTTTAAATTGCAAAGAAGAGGGAGGGCATGAGGAGGTGAAAGAGAAGAACTGTGATAATGTCGAGACCAAGAGCGACTGAAGGATACAAGTGGTGGTGGTGTCTGCTGAGAGAAGGATGACAGATTTCCTCACCTGAAGAATATCATTGAACCACATGTGATCTTTACCGCAATCCATGGTTATCATTACTGATACTAGTTTTTATTCTGGATTTATCTAGTTACTTGAATTTAAATTCCCCAACTGCCTTGATGAGATGTGAACTCGTGTCTGCAGAAGAATGATTCGGTTCTCTGGGTATTTCTTAGGCAAACCCTGAAGATCGAGAATAATGTGCTTCCACTTCAGTCTTTGGGTTCAGCACTGTATAATGAGGGGCCAAGATTAGAACTAGCAGACTTTACCACAGATGGGGCAGGAGGTGCCTCTCAGGACAGGTGGGTCAATAGTTCATTAGGTAGGCTGAAATTCACACTGGTCTGAAAAACATGATGATGCTGGAGGAACTCAGCAGGCCACTTGGCTACGTTGAACAGTCTCTGTCAAGGATTTACACTGAGCTTCTGTGTAGCCCCAGTGCATGGACCTGAGAATCTCAATGTTATCCCAAATGCTCCTGCTCCACTGTAAACTTTCAAGGGTGAAGGATTGCCAGGAATCAGTGGGAATGTTGCATTATTTCAAGGAGGCTTTGAGCACATCCCTGAATCATTTCCTCGGTCTACCAGGTAATCTCTTCCCATGAGATGGCTCAGAGTAAAGTGTTTATTTGTGTGGAGTCTGGTGTCAAGCATGCAAAAAGCACGGAGGCTTGGTAGATTGGAGGGGTGTTATTCTGCCTGGAGGTCTGTGACCTGTCGTATTCCACAAGGATCAGTGCTGGGACCTCTACTGTTTGTGAGATATATAAATGACGGAGATGTATAAAAGTAGGTGGGTTGGTAAGTTTTCAGACAACATGAAAATTGGCAGAGTTCTGAATAGAGAGGAAGATCGTCAAAGGATTCAGTTGGATATAGACCAGTTGGAAATGTGGGCGGAGAAATGGCAGATGGAATTTAATCTGGACAAGTGTGAGGTGCTGCACTTTGGGAGGTCAAATGTAAGAGGAAAGTATACAGTAAATGGCAGGTCCCTTAGGTGTATTGATGCATAGAGAGATCTTGGGGTGCAAGTCCATAGCTCCCTGAAAGTGGCAACACAAATGGATAGAGTGGTAAAGAAGGCATATGGCATACTTGCATTCATCAGTTGGGGTATAAAACTAGGCAAGTCATGTTGCAGCTGTATAAAACTTTGGTTAGACCACATGTGGCGTATTGTGTTTAGTTCTGGTCACTGCATTACAGGAAGGATGAGGAGGCTTTTAGAGGCTGCAGAAGAGGTTCATCAGGATATTGCCTGGTTTAGAGAGTATTAGCTATAAGGACAGGTTGGACAACACAATGCCAGGTGAAAGCAAATACGATAGCATCATTTAAGAGGCATTTAGACAGGCACATGAACAGGCAGGGAATGGAGGGATACAGAGCATATGCAGGCAAATTTGCAGTTCAAATTGACATCATGGTCGGAACAGACATCGTGGGCTGAAGGGCCTGTTCCTGCGCTGTACTGTTTCTATGTTCTAACATGGGGCCTGCCATAGCTGACTAAGTATAACAGCCATCACCTCAATGCTGGGAATGTTGGCTCGGGATAGGATGCTGATGTTGGTTCGGATCCTTACAATGAGTTTGGAGGATTTTGCTGATACAGTGTTGATGGCATTTTTCCAGTGCCTTGAAGTGCCTGCCATGGGCTGTCCATGTCTCAGAGGTTATAGGAAGGTAGGGGATCACTGCTGTCCAGTAGGATGGAATTCTTATGCCAGGCCTAAAGTCTTGATCTTGAAACACAATTTTCCAGTAACTCAAGCGGTTTGCTACCAAAAATGTCCAAACAAAATTCCTTCTTAGATATATAGAAATAGGGGGAAGAATGGCTATTCGTTTGATAGTCAAGAAACATCCAACTAGATGGAGGAACCAAATGGGTCAGGCAGCATCTGTGGAGGCAAAGGGATGGTTGACATTTCATGTCAAGACCTTGCATCATGACTGAGAGTGTAGGGTGGAGATAACCAGTATAAAGAGATGAGGGGGAGGGCTGAGGCAGGGGCTGGCAGGTGATAGGTAGAACTGGGTGAGGAGGGAGAAGGTGGGCAGTTGGGGCCAGATAATGGGAAGGGGAGTTGGAAACGGCATGTGACTGGGAGCACCACTTCAACTCCCCTTCCCATTCCCACACCAACCTGTCCATCTTCGGCCTTCTCCACTGGTGAGGCCAATCGCAAACTAGAAGAACAGCACCTCATGTCCCCCAGGTAGTCAACAAACCAATGGCATGAACATTGAATATTTCAATTAACCCACACCCCCTGTGTTCCTTTCTCTCTCCTTCTCATCCACCAGGTCTCCCCTCCCTCACCTGGTTCCAACTGCCTATCACCCACACACTATACATGCTGGGTCACCTATCCCCTCCCTCAACTGGTTCCACCTGCCCATCATCCCTCCCTTATCTGTCTCCACTTATCACCTTCCTTACCCATCAGATTCCAGCATCTCCAGCCTTTCGTGTCTCCACTTATTTCCAGCCTCCCCCACCACCCCGATTCCATCTCCCCCATTTTTTTTCCTCCTCTTTATCTGTCTCTCCCTATCACCCAACAGCCGCTGTCTCCCAACTCCCCATCCCCCCCAACACCTGGCTCCATCTTCCATCATTCCCCTTCCTCACCTGGTTCCAACCTATTGCCTGCCAGCCCCTTGTCTCCGCCGTCACCTTTTTTGTCCTGGCTGTCTCCCCTCTACATTCTCTGTCCTGTTGTAGGGTCCCGGCCTGAAACATCAACCATCCCTTTCCCTCCACAGATGCTGCTTGACCTGCTGAGTTCCTCCAGCAGTTTGTTTGTTGCTCCAGATTCAGTAACTGGAGTCTCTTGTGTCCAGCATCCAACTAGATAATGCGTCTTGTTGCATTCTTTTTGGTGACAGGAGGTGATCAGCCCTGAGGATGTATTAGGGGTGAGTGGTGGTAAATGTGGTGGACTGGTGGAAGCTCTAGATTCTAGTACTAGCTGACAATCCTACTGTCTGAGTATGTTTCATACCCTGGAGAAATGAGAGACTGCAAATGCTGGAATGTGGAGAGCTAAAAACAAACTGCTGGAGGAACTCAGAGGGTCAGGCAGCATCCGTGGAGGGAAATGGACAGTTTCAAGTCGAGACTCTCGTCTAGACTGAATGGCAGAGGGGAGCTAGTCAATAAAAAGAGACGAGGGGAAGGAGATGAGCAAGAACTGGCAAATGACAGGTGGATCCAGGTGAGGAGGGGTGATAGGACAGATGGAGGGGGAAGAATGGAAATAGTGGACAGAGGCTGGGAGATGATAGATGGAGGCAGTAGCAGGTTTAATACTCTATTGAATTGTTATGCTGGTTTAATTAATACAGCTCTGAAACCATGCACAAGGACAGCCTGTTTGTATTCTCCTTCCTCTGTGCTGTGAAGTAGGTCCAGAACATACAAGGACAAAATAAAACATTGCTTAGGGTCTTGTAATGGTGCCATGGGTCATGACATACACTCTTACTGCAGGGGACTGTAAGGATCATGGATGGTATAAACATCCTGTTGCAAGTTATCCACAACACCATGGATTCATGGAATGAGTTTTAGCCTTTTTATAGGAATGAGATGATCATTAGAAACCTCCAAGCCTCAGTGATTTTCTCTGGGTATGTCATCGTTGTATGTCAACCTCTTTTAAAAAAAAAGTAAGGAAATGTATTTTATTAACCCCCATGGCCAGGTTTAACCTACACTCAATATGCTGAATAATACCGGGAGTATCTTTGCATTTTATGCAAACCTGCCACATTCCAACCTTGAACCTTTCTATCAAGAGGGAGAAAGAATTTACTCCACCATAAGTTGCACCACGATTTTCAACTGACCTATCTCCTGTGGTGTGGATTCATTTCCTGGAAACTCTTATGGATTGTAATTTTTTGAACCCAGAGGTTCCCCACTGACACAGTGATGGCCTACATGGTAGGTTTGGGTGATTAGACATTGTTCTGGTACTGTCCCTGGTGTTTGCAGCTGGGGTAGCAGTTACAGAGTTCTAATCGGCCTTCGTGCTCTTGGGTTAGAGGAGAGGAAATCTGTCAAGCTTTCTCCTCTGAATTGTTATCCAGTGATCCTTGCTGACCAGGACCTCTGTTACAGTGCAAAGGGAAGTTTATCTTGCACACGTTGTGTATTCATTGGAAAGTTTAGAGGAGCTTTACTCCACATGCAGCTTAATCAATACCAACAATGAGGTAACATCGTCCTGATCATTATCGTGATCATCTTGATCACATCCTGGTTAATACCAACAATGAGGTAACATCAATGGGGAGAGGAGAGGGAGGAGAACAAACAAAAGGAAATGGTAGAGAGGGGAAGCAGGATTTTCCCCTCACGGAATAAGAGCATATGGGTTGGAAAACAGCAATTGCATCCACCAAATTGGAACTTTCTTCTTCCAATTTGTCCTGTCATGATTAATCTTTGAAAGGGTGAAAAATGATGAATAAGTTCTCAGAAATGAGAACATGCTGCAGCTTTCTCCTGAGACTCTATAAATTAGCATCCCTGACCCTAGTGCAATACAGCCTATTATGATTCACAGTCAGCCTGTTAGCCATATCATGGCCTGTTCTCTGATGGAGGTAATAGAGTTGGGACTGGAAAAGTTGCCAGAATATGAATTAAGTTTGGGATGCTGCTGGAATAGATTAAAATTTGATTTAACTGTCTCGGTGAAACCAGAAAGTACAGTGTCAGGAAACAATCTGCTTTGCTACATTTAAATCAGTTCAAAGGATACTAGATAGCAACTCAGGGGGTGAGGTTGCTTATCTTGGTCTCTCAGGACCACAAGGACTCTTCCTTAATATGGTAGGTGTCGTGAATCTGTTTGATTTTCTCCTTCTGGACATTAGCAGCTTGTGTCTGTGATGAAAGCCTTCTGGAATCCTGGGTATGTGCTGCTGCTTTGCCCCAAGCTCTCTCTAATTACATCCAGTGAGTGAAAGTGGACAGTATTCTGCTTTGATGTCTTGGCCACATTGATTGATTTATATCTTCTGGTTTGTGTTTATCTTTGATTACTTGCATGTTCTGTCCAATAGCAGTGCTGCAAGAAAGTCATGACTTGAACATCCTGCTTCCTCTATCCCAAAATATGGCCAGCTGTTTTACTCATAGGTTGTTATTATGGAGCTCAGCTCCCAGCTTAATGGGGAAAAGGAATTCAGGCAAAGCAACAGGGAATCCAACACCACAATCCAACCTCTTTACAGCAGTACTGTAAGGTTTATAAGAATACAACAATTAAGATGTTACAGTTCCACTACAGCCAATATATTCTTACGGGACTCTGAATTGCATTCATTAATAGTTCCAGAGTCACAAGAGATGCTGAGTTCCTCCAGCATTTTGTGTGTGTTGCTCGTTAGTAGTTCTAGCTAACTTAACTATCAGTGAGATAGGAAGAAATGCTGCTGAACGATGAGAAATGGGCTGAAGTAGCTGAAGGCAAGGGAGATGGACTGCATTTATAGAGCAAAGGTCAGGTTTTCTTCTGCAGCTGGAATGCTTCTGAGAACCTGCTGGCTCTGAGCTGGGGCATGTCAGTGGGCCAGTCGCACTGAGCTGAAGGGGGGAATCTTTGCACCTACACCAGTCCCCTCTCTCCCAAGGTCCATGCCCAAAGAACACGCTAATAAAAGCACCAATTTTAAAAAAATAAAATATAGTAATTGCTCTTGGTATTGGGTTATTATTGTCACTTGTACCGAAGTACAGTGAAAAACTTGTCTTGCATACTGATCGTACAGGTCAGTTCATTACACAGTGCAGTTACATTGAGTTAGTACAGAGTGCATTGAGGTAGTACAGGTAAAAACAGTAACAGTACAGAGTAAAGTATCACAGCTACAGAGAAAGTGCAGTGCAATAAGGTGCAAGGTCACAACAAGGTAGATCATGAGGTCAGAGTCCACCTCATCGTGTAAGGGAACCGTTCAATAGTCTTATCACAGTGGGATAGAAGCTGTCCTTGAGCCTGGTGGTATGTGCCCTCAGGCTCCTGTATCTTCTCCCTGATGGGAGAGGAGAGAAGAGAGAATGACTCGGGTGGGTGGGGCCTTTGATTATGCTGGCTGCTTCACCAAGGCAGCGAGAGGTATAGACAGAGTCCAAGGAGGGGGGGGGGGTTGGTTTCCGTGACACGCTGGGCTGTGTCCACAACTCTCTGCAGTTTCTTGCGGTCCTGGGCAGAGCAGTTGCCGTACCAAGTCATGATGCATCCAGATAGGATGCTTTCTATGGTGCATCGATAAAAGTTGGTGAGTGTCAGAGGGGACATACTGAATTTCTTTAGCCTCCTGAGGAAGTAGAGGCACTGATGAGCCCTTGTATAAGTTGCTGGGTAAACTCGAATCTGAGGTAAATCCACTGAAATGAGAACATGATGCAATTTTCCCCTTAGCATTCAGATCAGTACTGGGAAAGGAAGCAGGGTTGATGAAGTTGCATAACAGAATGAAAATTATACAAAAAGAAGATTCTGCTGCTAATGTAGATATGAACTCGCAGAGCAAAACAAAAATGGTCTGTAGGTGGGCAAAAAGGAATGAGTTTACCCCAGTAAAATTTAAAGGGATGTTATTGCATGATTGAGTAAGGAGCTATATAAATATATTGGTAGGCAGCAGCATACTATTTCATAAGTGTTGCATTACATCACTCAGCAGCACATAGCACAAAGTTTGATTGAATAAGCATGTTATGAACCACAGATCTGAGTCTGCAAATCTGTTTCCTCGAAAACTACAATATGTATCTCTCATTCTCTTCTCCTTTAAGATGATCTTTAAAATCCACTTCTTTAATTATGCTAATGATCACCTACCTTAATATCTTCGTATGATTTTTGTGTCTATTTTTTGTGACATTGTCTCAGTGAACTGTTTTGTGACATTTTTTTCTAAATCAAACATGTTTTAAGTTGTCGTAGCTGGATCAAAAGGGTGTGGGAGGGTATGGGCTGAACATCAAGGCAGGAAAGCAGGCAACATAAGAGAACACATACAGACTGCAGTAAAATTCAAAAATGGGAGATGTCTCCACATGTGAAATGGGGTGATGTGAGAAAAGCTAATTATTGATAAAATATGTCCTAGATGATTTACACAAGAGTCATTATAAATGAAATATTGACCTTTATTATTTTCGTTGTCACCCACCTCATTTGCCACGTTGCCACAGTTTCAATAAAGATACAGGAAATGGAAATTGAAGGCAATGTAGGCTCTTAAGCTTGCTCCAGTGTTCAATATCATGTTTGAGTTCATGTATCATGGCTTTCCCTAATCCCATATTCTTTAATTCTATTGGTATCCAAATTATTATCAATCTCAGTCTTAAACCTATGCATTGACTAAGCATCAATGGAGTAGAAAATTCCAAAGTTTCGCTACCCTCTGAGTGAAGAATTTGCTCCTTGTCTAAGTCCGATTCTGCAACTGTGAACCTTTAATTTTAGATTCTCCAACAAGGGAAACAGCCTCTCAGCACTCATCAAGCCTGGTAAGGATTTTGAATATTTCAATGAGATCACCTCTCATTCTTCGGAATTTTGGAGAATGTTGGACCATTTTACTCAATCTCTCCCCACAGGACAGTCCTCTCACTCCAGGAGTCAATCCAGTGAACCTCTATTGCATCTTCTTCAAGGCAAGAACATCCCCCGTTAAATAAAGAAATAAAAACCGGATCCAATACTCCTCTTGTGCATTCCAGAATATTCCAGATTTTTTCCACAGTTTTCTCCATGCTACCAAACACCACATGTGCCATATTTTCTCATGTCATCCTTTTTCACATGGGGAAACATCTCACAGTTTAGAACATTATGATCAGACTTTTCCTGCAGTCTGTATGTTTTTTTTCCACATTACCTCGCCAACTTTCCACTTTATATATTCTCAGAAAAATAAAGCAATGATACAGTCGGCTAAAGAGCAGCATTGACAGAAAATTTTGCACAGGTCACTTACTTACTTTGCATGTGTACTGAAGGTGTTCTGCCCCTTCCGTACACAAAGTGTATTAGTGACCTGTCTGTAAACCTCCATCAATGCCGGGTATTCAAGTAACGTTCTTCCTCCTCCCACTCACCAGCAAGACCTTTCCAATGTACCATTACCATCATAGTTATCTTTCTGGGTGGGGTTGCCAATTTAATCCCAACCATTGCTGAATAACGGGTAGCTATGTGCTGTAATCTTACATCTACTGATCACTGAGCTGCTTCTGTCTAAAATTTCACCTCACTTAGAACTGAGAAACAGCAGCTGGTAAATCTGGGCTAGATTTGATCTTGTGGTGCAAGGTGTTGACAGCTTGTACTTAATTAAAATGATTCCATTACCAAAGCTGATAGTTCCACCCCATAGCATTAATTACAAACTATTGGTAGAGTTTTTTAGTACTAAAACATATTAGTCAGGGAATTCAGCTGTGGAAAATCAAAAAAAAGGCAGATGTTGGAAATCTAAAATAAAAACAGAAAATGCTGGATATAATTCTTCCTGGTCCTGAAATGTTAACTCTCTTTCTCTTCCTGTACATGCAGCCTGACCTCCTGAGTAGTTCCTGCATTTCCTACTTTTATTTTAGATTCAGCAGTCTAAAACTGATTAACCCAGCACATCTCCAGAAGTGGCAGCATGTATTACTTTGTAGCATAATTGATCTTTGAAACTCTACAGTTGTTTCCAACTTGGAAGGATAGAACTTTAACTTGTATGTTTGTTAGTGTGTTTTTTGACTATTTTTAATCATTTTGAATTGATATGCACAACAATTTACATTTGACGTCCCAGTGTCTGTGTTTTCTGGAATAGAAAAAACACAGGCCCTTTGGCCCAGCATGACCATATTCTACCTATCTACATGAATCCCATTTACCCGCATTAGGTCTGTAGCATAGAATCGTACAGAACAGAGATGGCCTTCCTCATCCATGCCGACCATGATGCCCATCTATGTTAATCACATTTTCTCACATTAGGCTCGTATCCTTCTGGGCTTTTTCTATCCAGGTACCTGTCCAAATGCCTTTGAAATGATGTGATTGTATTTGCCTCCACCATCTTCCTCTGGCAACTCGTTCCAGATATTCACCACCCTTTGTGTGGAAAACATGCCCCTCAGATCTCCTTTAAATTTCTCTCCTCTCACTTTAAACTTGTGCTTTCTGGTTCTAGGCTTCCATGTCATGGGAAAAAGATTCTGACTATCTATCCTATCTATGCCCCTCATAATTTTATAAAGCTCTATAAGGTCACCCCTCAGTCTCTTATGTTCCAGTAAGAATAAACCAGGTCTGTTCAATGTCTTTTTATAACTACATCCCTCCATTCCCGGCAACATACCAGCGAATCTCTTCTTCTTTCTCTCTATTGCACACACATCCTTCCTGTAGTGTGGCAACCAAAGCTATACACAATATTCCAGGTGCAGTCTAACCAATGTTTAGTATAACTACAACATGATGTCCCAGCTCTTGTACTCAATACCTTGGCCTATGAAGGCAAGCATACCAAATGCCTTCTTCAATACCCTGTTCACCTGTGTTGCCACTTTCAGGGAGCTATGGAGTTGCTCTGAAGGTCCCTGCCATTTGTTCTAGATGTTCAACCAGTATTTGGCCTCCCAAAGTCCATTACCTCACACTTGTCTGAATCAATTGGGTCCCTCTCAAAAAATTGCAAAATTGGCCAAAAATAAGTGTGCAACAGCATTAGTGTATTTTACACACATATAGGAAGTGTTAGAAATGTACCTGCATTGTTCCAGACAGGAATATGCTTCCATGTTGCCCCAGAGAATCCAGATGAGGACTAACATGGGGCTGGGGACATGTTGATAGCTATGCTGATGTGGATGTACATTGTCAGGCCTAGTTCTTCAAATATAGGAGTTGCATGTTTCCTTATAACATAGAAAGAAGCCATTTCAGCCCTTCTAGTCTATGCCTGCTCTCAGACCAATTCTATTCTGCGGCTAGTATTTCCTGGAAGTTATTCTCCCCTGTATTCCCATCAACTACCATGAGACTCTAAAACCCACCTACACATTAGGGATAATTTACAGTAACCAATTAACCTACCAACCAGCATTAGGATATGAAAGGAAACCAGAGTACTCAGGGAAAACCCACACAGTCACAAGGAAATATGCAAACTCCAGACAGACCGCACAAGAGGTCAGGATTAAATCTGGGTCGCTTGAGCTATGAGACAGTGGCTCTACCAGCTGTAGCATTGTGCTGCTCTGATGCCAAAAAATGTGGCAGTGCCTACTGAAAGCTCTCACAGAAGGATGCATAAAGCTAGGAGACAATGAGCTCCACTTTGGAAATGGTGCGCTCATTTTCACAGGAGGTCAGTGACCATGAGGGGTCGACGGGTTTAGGTGACACAGATGGAGGCCATGTGATCTTTTCCTGCTTCAGTGCAGCCTCATGCTGATCCAGATGGAGGTCTAGTCTCTGCCACAGAAGAACAGTTTGAAGCTCCTCAGGAACAGCAGCATACTGCCAAGGAGCACCTTGATGTCTTCATTGAGCAAAGAGATGCCACTTGTGAGCAGATTGCTATCCTTATTCAGATGACATAGGCAGAAGCAGTTAATGGTCCTACAAAACTAAAGGGATGCTTTTTATTCTACTACATCTCACAATATACGAGGAGGTCATTCGGCCCATCGAGTCAATACTGACTCTCAGATTTTCTCCTTGTATCCTGGCTCACCCTGACACTTCTGGTAAGGTGATGACATTTATTTCTATTAAATGGGGTTTCCCACACCTGTGGAGGCTGCTGGAGCCAACTCTCACCATGCTTTTCCCATTGGTGGCTCCAGTGGGTCTCCTTGCCACCCTGGAAACAGGATCTCCCTTCTGGCAACTGATCTCTCAACGTCCAAGTCACTTTTCTTAAATCTAGAGGCGTTCTTCCTCGATCACAGCCAATGGCTACCACGGAGAGCATGTCTTTAGGGGCTTCTCACCTACCCTCTCTCCACACCCTCCTCTTGGATTAGTGTGTGGCAGATTGTCGTAAATTGACTCATTTGAGCCTGGTCCTATTGGGAATTCTGCAGGCCCCAGTTTAGTGCAGGTTTCTGACTGTAAGTTATCCCTCTGCTGTTTCTAACATATCTTTGGACAATTGCGAGAAATCCATTTGTGCTTTCTCACTACACAAAGCAAGTACAACACACTAAAAAACATAAAATCCAATTTCTAGGCACAACTTTGATCTTAGATGTATTTAATTCCTTGTCCCAGCTGTGGGATTTGAACTCATGTCCCTAGATCAATAGTTCTGGCCACTGGATATTGCTCCAGAGAATAGATTTCTATGCATGTTGGACACCCACTGTCTTAAAACCATATTGCAGGGAATAGGAGGCCAGGATACAGATGCTATTTTGGGGCCTCTTCTGATAGATTTGATCAAGCCCAAAGCAAAGCCCAGGGTACAAGTCTCATCCTTGTGTTTTGATTGTTACTTTCTCATTTCCTGATTATTCCAATGAGAAGCTGCCTTTATCCGCATTTCCTAAACCGAACCACATTTTTGTTTCGGCCACATTATGTTCTCATGCCTTATTGTGGTTCCAAGTCATCGTGAAGTTATACACTGAACTACAGATGGATAGCAATTAAACCAATGAGAAACAGACTGTGTGGCTGGACTTGGATGAAAGATAATTAACTATTCATGGTTCTCAGCCAGCTGAAAATTGTGTTATTGGTTATAAAAAGGTAATTGTTCCTCTCTGAGCTGTGTCGAGATAGGGCAGAGTGGATTGGTCCACAATGGACTGAAAGACCTCCCCAGTTCCATGTGATTTGATATGAACCTTCCAAGTGTTAGATCAGAAACTACCTCTCCAACTTTGGACGCAATATATAATGTCAATGTAACAATGATTAGGAGAAGCGGGGTAATAATGAGCAAAGAATCGGAAAAGTAGAGTGAGATGCAGATTAAAGCTACAGCAGAGGACCTCAATAATTTGAGAGGCACACATCCTCAGGCCAGTAGATGAAATACCAAGTATCAATATGTGGAAGGTCAAATAAATGGTTAAACAACCTGAAATCAGTCACTGTGATGGAGTAGCATGGGATAATGTAGGGAGGCTTTTTTTTGGCATGATCAAAGGTTAAAAAGAAACATGATCCACAACAGCCATGTCCTATTTAGGGAATGTGGTGAGGTGATTGGTTGGATTGAAAATACTTGACCTCCACCTTTGCTGTAAGATAAGATATCTGTATTAGTCACATGTACATTGAAACACACAATGAAATGCATCTTTTGTGTAGAGTGTTCTGGGGGCAGCCCGCAAGTGTTGCCACGCTTCCGGCGCCAACATAGCATGCCCACAACTTCCTAACCTGTATGTCTTTGGAATGTGGGAGGAAACTGGAGCACCCAAAGGAAACCCACGCAGACACGGGGAGAACATACAAACTCCTTGCAGACAGCGGCCGGAATTGAACCCGGGTCGCTGGCGCCTGTAATAGCGTTACGCTAACCGTTATTCTAACATCATCGATCATCAAATGAAGATGAAAATAATTTTTAAAGGGAAACAAAACAGAATATCTCTTTGATCTCCAACCATTGGACCGTGTGACTCATTGAGGTTCTGCTGCTTCATCTGCAGTGGGATTCATGATCTGTATCATATGCTTTTGAGTACATTGAATCAAAGCTTCCAGAACCCTGACACAGGGTAACCAGCTTTCAGCTATTTCTTCAGCTGAAGGAGTTGGGAGGTCACATGGCTGGTCTCCCTTTTCTCATTTCATATCTAATGACATAGACAGAGGCAATTTGGCCCATCAAACCTATGCCAGCCCTCAGAGCATTGCTATCAATTCCATTCCCCCCACTTATTTCCCTATAACCTACGTACCTGCCAACTCCTCCCAATGCTCCAATCACCCATCTACACCAGGGGCTATGTAGGCAATTAATCCACCACCATGTCTTTAGGATGTGGGAGGAAACCAGAGCCAAGAGGGAAGCCCACACAGCTACAGAGGGTCTGTGCAAACCCCACACAGATAGCACTGAAGGTCAGGTTCAAATTTGGGTTGCTGGAGCTTTGCGGCAGCAGCACTAACTGCTGCACCAATGCACCACCTGAAGGAGATGGGACTTCAAGGGATTTTGAATCCTGTGGGTCATTTTATTAAGTTAACCCACAAACAAGGGTGGTGCCGTTGTGCTCTGGCAGACCGACCTCTATCTTGCAGAGACTAGATGGTTGGTCTCGGACACTTCCTCACTATTATTTACTATCCTTGCACCATTCTGTTGATTTGTGCTTGTTGTTGTATTTATTTATTTACTGTTGTATTTTTTTTTACCATGTATACTGTTAACTCTGTGAGCCTCACGCGAGCAAGGAATTTCATTGCACCCTGGTGTATATGATAATGAACTAATCTGAAATCATACCTATCCCTGGATGGTGACCCCAGCAACTATCATCAGGCCACTGTCTCCCATGCCATCACAGATCTCATCACTTCCAGAGATCTGCCCTCCACATCCTCCAACCTGATAGGTCCCCAACCCAATACTGACCACTTTGATCTCCTTCCCAAGACTCACAAACAGGACTGCTCTGGTGGACCCATTATTTCTTCCTGCCCCTGCCTCACTGAACTTATCTCCTCATACCTCGACTCTACCTCATCTCCCCCCCCCCCCCCCCCCCCCCCCGCCTTGTCCAGTCCCTTCCCATCTACATCTGAGACACCTTCTATAAACATGGAACATTACAGCGCAGTACAGGTCCTTCGGCCCACAATGTTGTGCCGACATTTTATCCTGCTGGAAGATCTATCTAACCCTTCCCTCCCACATAGCCCTCCATTTCTCTATCATTCATGTGTCTATCTAAGAGTCTCTTAAATGTCTGTAGTGTATCTGCCCCCACAACCTCTGCCAGCAGTGCATTCTACACACCCACCACTCTCCGTGTAAAGAACTTACCCCCGACGTCCCCCTTATATCTTCTTCCAATCACCTTAAAATTATGTCCCCATGTGTTAGCCATTGTTGCACTGGGAAAAACTCTCTGACTATCCACTCAATCTATGCCTCTTATCATCTTGTACACCTCTATTAAGTCACCTCTCATTTTCCTTCTCTCCAAAGAGAAAACCTCTTATGCTCTCCACCATTTTGACAACTTCCAATTCGCCAGCACCCTCTGCCTCATCTTCACCATGGGCGTCCAGGATAGTTTGTCATCTGAGATGAAGACAGGGAGATCAAGCAAGGGAAGCGGGATGTCAAAAATATGCTTCCATTCCCATCAGGAAGGCCTTAGGGCTCTCTGTTTCTTTCCAGAACATAAATCCAATCACTTCCCCTCTACTAATATCCTCCTATTCTCCTCCGCATGGCAGAACTTGCTCCCTCAGCAACTACCCTTTTGATTCCTCTCACTTTTTACAAAATCAGAGGTGTAGTCATCGGCACTTGCATGGGCTGCCTGCCTTTTTGTTGGCTGCAAGGAGCAGTGCTCATTCCAAACCTTCTCTGGCACCACTCCCCAAATCTTTCTCCGCTACATCGATGGCTGCACCCGTGCTGAGCTTGTCAATTTAATCAACTTCACCACCAACTTCCATCCTGCCCTCAAATTCACTTGGGGTATTTCTGACACCCCTTTCCCCTTTCTTGACTTCTCTCTCTCACTCCATCTCAGGAGACAGACGATCTACCGACATTTACTGCAAACCCACTGACTCCCACAGCAACCTAGACTACACCTCCTCCTCCCACCCTGACTCTTGTAGGGATGCCATCTCTTTTGTCTCAGTTTCTACGTCTCCGCTGTATCTATTCTTGAGATGAGACCTTCCAGGACATCTAATCAGTGGGATTCCCCCCCCCCCCCTTACTGATGGAGCCCTCACCCACGTCTCCTCCATTTCCTTCTGCTCTCAGCCCACTTCCCCCCAGACAGAACAGAGATAAGAGTTCCCTTGGTCCTCACCTTTCACCCCATCAGCCTCTGCATCTAGCATACCATTCTCTGATATTTCCGCCAGCTACAGTGCAATCCCACCACCAGCCACATCTTCCCCTCCCCACCCCTTTCTGCTTTCCGCAGGGACCACTCTCTCCGTGACTTCCTGGTCCGCTCACCCGCCCCTCCCCCTCACAACTCATCTGTCCCTACAACCGTAGGAGGTGCAACACCTGTCCCGACACCTCCTCCCTCACCACCATCCAGGGACCTGAACAGCCTTTCCAGGTGAGAGAGAGATTCACTTGCACCTCCTCCAACCTCGTCTCCTGCATTCAGTGCTCTCAATGCAGCCTCTCCTACATCGGTGAGACCAAGCTCAGGCTGGGTGACTGCTTTGCCGAGTGCCTGTGCTCTCTCCACAGTGGCCATCTGGAGATCCCGGTTGCAAGCCATTTTAATTCCCCTTCCCATTCATACATCGACCTGTCTGTCCTCAGCCTCCTCCACTGCCAGGGTGAGGCTGAATGCAAGCTCGAGGAACATGTTCCACTAGCGTAATCTACAACCTGTCAGCATGAACGTTTTGATTTCGCTAACCTGCCCCCCCCCTCTGTCCCCTTCCATCTCTTTCTCATCTACCCAGGTCCTCTCACATACACCATTCCTTTTTGACCCACACCCACCCCCAGCCCCCAATTACCCTGTTTCTTTTCCTCTACCTCCCCCTCTCCATCTGCCCATAACCCACACACGTCTCCCACTGGGTCCCCTCCCCCCAACTCTTCCTATCTGCCTTCCCCACCTCCCTCATTTGATTCCATGCTCCACTTTCCTGCCGGATTCCATCATCTGCAGTCCTTTGTCGTCTCCACCTATCCCCTCCCGGTCTCCGTCGCTATCTCCGCCCTTCCCTCCCCAACATCTGACTCCGTCTGTCAATCAACCCCTCCTCACCTGGATCCACCTATCACTTGCCAGCTCTTGCACCACCCTTCCCCCTCACCACTGTATACTGGCCTTCTTCCCGCTACTCCTACAGTCCAGATGAAGGATCTCAACCCGAAACGTCGATTGTCCATTTCCCTCCACAGATGCTGCCTGGCCCGCTGTTCCTCCAGCAGCTCATTTTCTGTTCCCCGTTCCAGCATCCACAGTCTCTTGTGTCTCTCTCATTAATTGAAGATGCATTACAAGGTATTGCGATAACTATTACACCTTGAAGTGGTATTGTTGTGGGTCTGCCATGTGCAGGATCTTATACAGTGCCATGGACTGCAGCTGCAATTTTAGAGAAAGTAGAAATCTATTCTCTTTAATTCACCTATGATTCTGGATGTGCTGCATGATGTGCTCCCTATTTAACTATGAAGGAACAATGAAAGTAGAAAGTTTGCAACTGCAAATGCATTCTGTTCATGTTGATGTCATCAATATATGCATGAAATGTGACTGAGAATGATACCTGAGGCAAATTATGACAGTAAATACCCGGTCCAGTTTTCCAGTGGGTGAGACTTAAACAAGAAGTGCACAACATTCCCAATCCGGTGTTTATTCTCACGTAGATTATAAATGCATGGGTTCTCGTCCCCTCTAGCATGTTCTTAATCTCTCAGCAACCATCTGATTCCTTTCTCACTCAGCTGTGTTCATTTGGTTGACTCTGAGCCACAAGGTTGTGGCTTCAAGACCAGCGACTGCAGCTTGACCACAAAGATCTCAGTTGACCCTCCACTGAGGTGCTGAGGAAGGGCCGCACAGTCAGAGCTATCATTTTTTAGATGAGAGTTTAAACCAAGGTCCTATCTGCTCTGTCACATGACTCTCTTATGAAGAAACACAGTTGAGTATCCTGCTCATAGTCATCCAAAATGCAATGCCACTGAAACAAACTCTAGGTCATTGATGAATTGCTGCCTGTGGGGGCTCTTTGTGCTGCATTTCCTATTTCACAAACTGTAAGTAATCTTCTGTGACCCACTGATTTCCTTTCCAACCAACAAACTTCCCTCCACGCCCCCGCATCCCTTCAATCACTGCCAATGGAGACCCTGATATCCACTACCAGCCCTACCACCCCCACCCCCCGCCCCATATATCCACTTGGCTAATTCCTAAACCACTCCCCAATCCACCCCAGCCACTTACCTGGTCGTTGGACTTGCCATAGGCCACAAACCCTGCTCAGACGTGTATCGGCTGGCCCCGCCTCCACCCACACGCATTCTGTGATCGGGTCCCTGAGGTACATTTTCATTCCTGAAGAGTGCAATGCCTTAGGACTTGAGTGCTAGTAAAGCCAAGGAAATGGTCCTTGACATGCTACTATCACATCTGTGTGTATGCACAAGAATTTCTAAATCTGTAACTCCTCCAACGTAACACTTGGTGTTCATTCTCTTACATGTTCACAGAATGTGGGAGTTACTGACATGGACGGCCTTTATTTGCCTGCCTCTTCTTTAGACATGGGGCAAAAGTCTGGATCTGGAGGCATATGGAGACCAGACTATAGGAAAGATGTGATAGCACTGAAGAGGGTGAAGAGGAGATTCACCAGGATGTTGCCTGGGAATGGAATGTTTCAGGTATAAGGAGAATATGGGGAAGCTAGGTCTGTTTTCCCTGGAGCAGAAAAGATGAAAAGGACACATAATTAAGGTTTACAAAACTATGAGAGGTTAAAGTAGGGTACACTGCAGAAAACTTTTCCCCTTATCAGAGATCAGAGGTGAATAAAACTGGAAGACATAGACCTAGGGGAACAGGTAAGAGATTTAGAGTGGATCAGAGAGGGACCTTTATCACCCAGAGAGTGGTATCTGGAACGCACTGCTGGAGGGAGTGGTGGACAGCTTCTATCCTGCTGTTATAAGACTATTGAACGGTTCCCTTATACGATGAGATGGACTCTTTTTTTTATTTTATCAGTTTCTCCACATGCTCCCGCTCCTCATAGGACTGATCCTGGAAAAACTTGGTGAAGTTCTTCAATGCCCATCATCCCGATCGAAGTAAGCAGACATGGACAGGTAGACATAGGAGGCATAAAACTCCATGTTGATTTGCCAGTTGACGCTGGCTTCGCATTCCTGGTGGTAATTCTGACACACTTGGGAAGTCATCTTGCACTGGTTCCGACACAAAACGTTGCTTAAATCAAAATAAAAGTAGTTTTTTCAAAAAAAAAGGAGGCTTTTGCAAGATTTGGGCTGTATTCCGTTCAAACACTGTTGAAACAAGAATACAACCCAGATTCTGATGAGATGGACTCTTGACCTCACAATCTACCTCGTTATGACCTTGCACCTTATTGTCTACCTGCACTACACTTTCTCTGTAGCTGCGACACTTCACTCTGTATTCTGTCATCGTTTTTACCCTGTACTACGTCAATGCATTGTGTAATGGATTGATCTGTACGAACGGTATGCAAGACAAGTTTTTCACTGCACCTCGGTACAAGTGATAATAATAAATAAATACCAATACCAAGCAGAGTCACTGACAGCATTTAAGAAGTGTCTAGATGAGCACTTGAATTGCCTAGGCACAGAAGGCTACGAGGCAAGTGGTGGACAACAGGATTAATACAGATCAGTGTTCACTGATCAACCTGAACACGGTTAGCTGGATCATCTGTTTCTATACTGTGTGACAGTACGACTGGGGCAAATTTCCTTCCCTAAAGGACATAAGTAAATCAGATGAATTTTTACACCAATCTGGTTGTTTCAAGATCACTGTTGCTCTTTTAATTCCATCTTTATCTTAGTATCACAGCAGCAATGTTATGATTTAAACAATGTCTTGAGATTTTTAGCCCACACCCTGGATTAAAAGCCTTTTCCCGATGATAATCTTGCTACACAGAGATAGCATCACCCCTGAGGCAGATTTCTCTTATTCAGACACATGAATCTATTTGAAAGAAAAAAATCCTACCAGAGAGTAGAAAATAGTAACAGAACAGGAGAAAATTTTGGAATAAGGCTAAACCTTGTGTTAATATTTTCATTTTTAACGTTTGGTAATGGTGGGCTCTAATCTTTGAATGTGTTAGAAATGTGGGTTCACTAGTTATTTGTATGCTCTGCTGGTCTAGTTCACTCATTAAGTGTATGCTGGGTCTCACAATTTGATGGTTCATTAATGGAAAACCTTAACTCAAGATAAAACAGTGGGGACTTAGATCGGAAATTCAACACACATGGACAACTGCCTGGGGTAGACGATCAAATCTTTTAGTAAGTGACTCATACTCAATGAATAAAATGACCTAGAAAGAAGGGATGGTTGAGAAAGAAATTGTGTAGAAATTCTTTGAATAATACGTCAAATTTTGCCTGACACATGGTTTCAATTTGTTGTCTCATGGCTCTGCATTTTACATTATATGATGAAAGACAGGAAACATGTGACATGCATTAAATCTCAAATGTTTGACCACAAGTTCGGGTAGGCAGAAGAAACAGCTTTCATCATCTGGAACTATATGGTGCATTCAATCAGATGGAACACACAGCTCTGAAATCAAGCAGTCCACCGTAGACCTCACTGAATGCACAAGGCTATGGAGGTGCATTCTGAAGTGGGGTTGTTAGGGACAGAGACTACAATGTTGATAGTTGCACACACTAGTGGCCAGTTGGTACTCAGCTTACTTGGGGAAGCTGGTACTCTTGAGGCAGTGAAGCATTCAGGATTTCAGGAGGGGATAATCTGTACCCAATAATAACATCATTGAGATCTCAATATTTTGTAATGTTAGGAAGATGAAATGGACTAGTAAACACCCAGTCCTGGGGGAGTTGCATGGTGGTTGAGGTGGGGGCAGGCATGAGGTGACCATCCAGACCTTACACATACTCAGCACCTCAGCAACTAATACCCTTCACAGACTCTGATGATGTTGGTACTTCTGGGTACTGGCATGAACTGCCCCTAAGTTAACGTCTGGAATGACGCCTCGATGAATTTTGGCCCTGCAATTGTGACATTCATTTCTTTGGCACTTTCTTCTAAAGAATGAATAGGCCTTGGCAGGAAATGGCCTTTATAGCAAAGTTAATAAACATTGACAAAGCAGTTTGATAGAGATGGGGAGCAATAAAGTTTACATATGTGTGGTTGTATGAATGGTTATCAACTCACTTAGTGAGTTCCACAGCTGCACCGTGTCTCCTTCTCGAGAAAGGTTGTGACCTGAAGTCCACCTCCAGCTCACTCCAACAGCTGGGTCATCCTGTTCAGAGAATGACTAAACCATCAACACACACATCAGAAGTAAAATGCCACAGATGCTGGAAATCTGAAACAAAGCACAGAATCATCCCAGAGGTTAAGTGTCAAGGTGCATTTATTGAGAGAGAAGCAGAGTTATTGTTTCAGATCAATGATCATTCATCTGAACTGATGAAATATGTACATTTTCAAACTAATCCATCAAAATAGACCATGGTTGCCTTTTAGCCAATTTTATATACATTCTGTTAAACTTTAAACTGAAATATAAATCATGCACTTCAACAGTCTGCTGAAAAAAATCTTATTTGGCTATGAGTCATTCTTTCTTCATCTGTTCAACTGAGACCATTGCTGTACTTTTCCTACTATTTTGTATTTTTTTCTTTAAACCAGTTGTTTTGCCTTATTGCACATGTGCAAGTATAAATATTTATGTGGAGTATTAACAATGCATAATGAAACAGCAGTTCAAACTGTCTAAATATGATGAATATTCTACTCAGTTTGGAATATTAAGTAATCCTTTCAAAAATGGCAAATTAAAGCATTTTTTTCCACGTCTAGTTGTATGACCACATCCAAGGGCAGTGAAGAAACTCTTTTGCCCATTGTATTCAGGTGTGTTCTGAAAATCCATGACTGCAATATTTGTCACAAAGTGCATTTGGCCATGTCAAGGAGGACTTCTGTTTTCTGAAACTGCTGTCACAATCCAAATGCATGTCCAACTTTCTCAGAAGACACAAGAAATTCTGCAGATGCTGGAATCTGGAGCAATACACAAAAAGTGCTGGAGGAACTCAGCAGGTCAGGCAGCATCTCTGGAGGGAAATAAACAATTGACGTTTCGGGCTGAGACCCAATGAAGGGTCTCGGCCCAAAACATCGACTGTTTATTTCCCTCCAGAGATGCTGCCTGACCTGCTGAGTTCCTCCAGCACTTTTTGTGTATTGCAACTTTCTCAGAATGCAGGTTGAAGCACTACCTCAGCAACGGAACACTACAGACCACTTCACATTTCCATGGACTTGTCTCTGATTGTGTCTTTTTTTGCCCTAAACCCTTGTTATAGGATTAATATAGGATTAGTGATTAGAGTAGGATTAGTGTAATCGGGTGGCTGATGGTTAGCAGGGACTTGATGGGTCAAGGGGTTCATTCCTGATCTGTAATTTCTCTGTGACTGCCTCTCGCTGCTCAGTAATATTACGTGAAAACATGGTAGTTTCAATCTTTACATTGATGACACCCAGTTCCACCTTGCAGCCGGCTCTCCCGATCCCGTCATCAGGCCTAAATTGTCAGACTGGTTGTTTGACATCCATTGCTGGATGAACAAAAGTTTTATCCAAATAAACTTTGGAAGATGGAAGCCCTTGTCTATAGTCCCCACCACAAACTCTGTTCTTGGCTACCAACTCTGTCTCTGGGCAAATAAAAATGGAAACAGGTAAGTTTGGCCCCATCCAGCTGGTCAATGGTGGAGAGACGTTGTAGACATGCAGGTGTGGTTAAACGTGCTACAGACAAGTACTGAGTGGATTAAGTTTTTCATAATCCCTTGGGTTGGTTTTCTGAAAACAGCCATGTCATTACCGGTTTCCTCCACTGTAATGTTGCCGGTTCACTCCTGCCTCAGCTCATCTTCTGCTAATGTCCTCATCCATGTCTTTATTCTCTCTAGACTTGACTATTCTGCACTCTTGACTGGTCTGTCATATGGGCTCTGTAGTTGGGATTGATGTTAAGTTAGGCAAAGTACACACAAGCAGATAATGCCAGAGTCTGCGGGATGCTGGCAATGATTTCATGCAGGAGACATGGGGTTGGCGGTAGCGGTGGGGTTTTCTGACTGGAAGTCTGTAACTAATGATGTACTGCAGGGATCGGTACTGGGACCATTGTTGTTTGTCATATATATATAAATGACTTGGATGAGAGTGTAGGTGGTCTGATTAGTGAGTTTGCCGATGACACAAAAATTGATGGAGTAGTAGTTCACAGAGAAGGTTGTGAAAGGATGCAGAAGGACGTAGATCAGTTGGAAAGTTGAGCAGGGCAGTAGCAGACAGAATTTAATCCAGACAAGTGTGAGGTGATGCATTTTGGAATTTCAAATATTAGCAGGACACATATAGAAAATGGCAGAGACCTCAGGGGTGTTGATGTACAGAGGGACCTCGAAGTGCAAGTTCATAGCTCCCTGAAAATGGCAACACAGATGGATAGGGTAGTGAAGAAGTCATTTGGTGTGCCTACCTTCTGAAGCACTGAGTATAAGGTTTGGGACGTCAGGTTGCAGCTATCCCAAACATTGGTCAGGCCACACTTATTGCATACAGTTCTGGTCGCCATACTACAGGAAGGATGAGGTAGCAATAGAGGGAGGTACAGAGGGGATGTGCAGAAGGATCCCGGGGTCAAAGTCTATAGCTCCCTGAAAGTGGCCACACAAGTAGATGGGGTGATAAAGAAGGCATATGTCATCGGTCAGGGCAATGAGAATAAGAGTCAGGAAGTCATGTTGCAGCTGTATAAAACTTTGGTTATGCCACATTTGGAGTTTTATGGGCAATTCTGGCTGCCCCTTTAAAGGAAGGATGTGAAGGCTTTGGAAAGGATACAGTTTTACCAGGATGTTACAAAGAATCTGTTGGAGGAACTCAAGGGGTCAAGCAGCTTCTGTGGGAGGAAAGGAATCGTCGACGTTTCTGGTCGAAACCCTGCGGAGGGATGCCCCTCCACTCTCAGTCCTGATGTGTGGTCTTGACCCGACACGTCAACAATTCCTTTCCAGATGCTGCTCGACCTGCTGACTTCCTCCAGCAGATTGCTTGTTGCCCCAGATTCCAGTGTCTGCAGTCTCTTGTGTCTCCTTTACCAGGATGCTGCCTGGATTAGAGTGTATAAGCTAAAAGGAGAGGTTGGACAAACTTGGGTTGTTTTTTCTGGAACGTCGGAGGCTGAGGGGAGACCTGATAGAAGTTTATAAGCTTCTGAGAGGCGTAGGATAGACAGTCAGAATGTTTTTCTCAGGGTAGAAATGTCAAATATTGGAGGACATGCATTTACGGTGAGAGGGGAAAGTTTAACGGAGATGTGCTGGGCAAGATTTTTTTTACACAGAGAGTGGTAGGTGCCTGGAATGGGCTGCTTTTGGACAGGCAAATGGATATGCAGAGAATGGATTATGTACAGGCAGAAGAGATTTAATTTAAATTGGCATTGTGTGTGGCATAGACAGGGCCTGTTCCTGTGCTGTACTGTTCTATGTTCTATGAGAGAATGCAGAAAAGATTCACCAGGATGTTGCCTGGAATGGAGTTGAGATTGGATAGGCTGGGTTTATTCTCACTGGAGCATAGGAAGCTGAGGGGTGACCTTATTGGGGTTTATAAAATTATAAGGGGCAAAGATAGGGTAGATTTCTGAGTTCTTTTATTTTAGGGTGGGGGAGTCTAAAACTAGCGGGCACAGGTTTAGGGTTAAAGGGGATTAACCTACCTAAGTGACCACTGTAAATTGCCCCTAGTGTGAAGGTGAATGGTAGAACTAGGGCGGAGTAGATGGGAATGAGGGGAGAATAAAAAATGGGACAAATGTAGGATGAGTATAAGTGGGTGGTTGATGGGCCACATAGGGTGAAGGGCCTGTTTCGATGCAGTGTCTATGACTCCATATATAAGATCTTTGTTAAGAACGTGAAAGATTGCAAACAAACTTGCTAATAAGATGACTTTTAAGTTGCTTTATATAGCACAGAACTGATTAAAAAAAGCATCCGGGGAACTCAGTCAAGTAAAATTAGTTCTTAAGGGCAAAAGAAGTAATTAGGTGATGCTTATGGTTAACTGTGCTGATCAAAGCTTAATCACAGCTCATGTAATAAAGTGCAACATTTTCAGTGGGTCTTATGCCAGGAATGCACTGTAAATGAATTAAATTATCGTCAGGTCCCTGATTTCCGAAGACTGAGCTGGAAAAGATGACAAAACGGCCGACGATGTGGAGGAGTGTCGTAGAGTCAGAGAGTTGTACAGAAATAGACCCATTGACCCACCATGCTGGCCACAATGCCTACTGATGCTAACCCCTTTTGCCTGCATTAGGCCCGTATCCCTCTATTCTTCTCCTATCCAAGTACCTGTCCAAATGCCTTTTGAATGCCGTAACTGTACCTTGGGATGTGGGAGGAAACTGGAGCCCTTAGAGGGAACTCATGCAGTCACAGGGAGAATGTGTAAGCTCCACACAGATAACACCCATGGTCAGGATTGAGCCCAGATCTCTGGTGCTATGAAGCAATGGGTCTATTTGGTGCACCACCGTGCTACCCAAAATATATATGTTCCAATATCTTTCTCACACTCTATAAAATGATTAAAATGTTTGTCATAAATTGGGCTCCCTATGTCTTCTCTGGTGTCTCATCTTTATTTTCAAATCCCTTCATTCCTTTAACCCGTCCTTCTTTCTATGATCTCCTCAAGTCATGCAACCCCCTGAAAGATCTACATTCCTCAGTTCCGGGATTTTTACAGATCAGTCCACCCTTGTCAACTGTGCCTTCAGCTGCCAAAATTTTAGATTGTGGAAATCCCACCTTAAATCATACTGCACTATTTATTCATCTTTAGGACGCTGTTTAAAATCTACACAAATGTCCAGAATTTGGTCATGAACTCTAATATATAGGCCAGAGTCAGATTTTGTTCATTCATTCTGCTTTTATAACATTGAAGGCTCTATATAAATTGAAGGTGTGGTTCATGTTAGTTCTGGAAAGGAAAATTTCCCTTACACATATGAGAGAAATCGGAGGTGTAACTTGTAGACTATGCAGGGCTGACACAACCCAATAATTAAACAGCAGGATTAAATACATCAGCGTGATCTGGGTGGGTTCAACATTGGCTCTGCATCTCTGGATTGTGGTGCAGTAAAACCACCGTTTACTTACATTAGTCTTTGTGTGAAATGAGACTGAGTCAACACAGGATGGCATAGTGATGAATCAGACAGTCCTGGTGCCTCACAGCACCAGTGACCTGGGTTCAATCCTGACCTCTGGTGCCACCTAGGTGGAGTTTGCCAGTTCTCCCTGTGACAGTGCGGTTTCCTCCAGATGCTCCGGTTTCCTCCCACATCCCAAAGACTTGATAGTTAGTAGATTAATTGGTGACTGTAAATTGGTGACTTTTAATCTGTACAACATCGGCCGGCTGTATCTCAGGACAGTGGTATGAGGTTGGGTATTCAGAGGAAAATCTGCCTTGTAATGTTATACTGGTACAGTAGTCTTCTAGTGTTAAGGGTTAATGGAGATGTGCTCCAAAGATTGCTTAATTCTGCTTCTAATGTCCTGATTTTCCACTACGTGCTTCTGATAGGTTTGAGCTTCCATTTGGGAAATGTTCTGTTCCAGTTCCCTGGAATTAGTCAGTGACCCTGTTCTGGTTTCACATTTTCTTATGACATGGGTGGAGACCATTAAGTCTCTACCAGCTCACAGAAAAATCATATTCCCTCACTAATTTTCCTTGTAACCTTTCTCCCCACATTCACATTCACCCTCCCCAGATTCCACCACCAGCTACACACCAGAGGCAACTTAACCTACTAACCTGCATATTGGTATTGGTTTATTATTGTCACTTGTACCGAGGTACAGTGAAAAACTTGCCTTGCATACCATCCTTACAGATCAATCCATTACACAGTGCATTGAGGTTGTACAGAGAGCATTGAGGTAGTGCAGAGAGCATTGAGGTAGTACAGAGAGCATTAGGTAGCATATCTTTGGGATGTGAGAAGAAACCAGAGAAAATGCGTGCAGTCACAGGGAGAACTTGCTAACTCCACGCAGACGGCACCGGAGGTCAGGATTAAGCCCAAGCTGCTGAAGCTGTGAGGCAACAGCTGCACCATGGCTACCACCCCATACCTTCATGGTAGTGTAGCGGTTAGCGTGACGCTATTACAGCACCAGCAATCGGGGTTCAATTCCCGTCGCTGTCTGTAAGGAGTTTGTACATTCTCCCCGTGCCTGCGTGGGTTTCCTCCCACATTCTAAAGACCTACAGATAGGTTAATGTGTGTTTAAAATGGGCAGGGTGGACTTGTTGGGCTGGAAGGGTCTGTTACTGTGCTATATAAATAAAGTTTTATTTTAAAAAGAAAACAGCAAAAATATAAAGTAGATTAGATCCCCAGGTGAAAACTGGCTTAACTAATGCTTTTAACTGATGTGTGAAACCAAGGAGTCGGCATGACATTACTAGGCTCCTTAATTGACATTTTTCAAATGGGAACCCAAACAACTTATTCCACTATTGGGGAGATTGCATCTTCTGCAATATGATTGGATTGCATTTGGAAATATTTCCTGTTTGATATTTTCTCTTTTTTACTCAGATCAGACATTTATTTCCATCCTTCACCTGCCACTCAATGATATACAAACCATGATCCCACCCAAGAGGTCAATAACCGGCACCTTTCCAGTGCAGTCTTGTTGAAACGAGGTTTTGCCATTGCACCATACTACTTTTCGGTCTTCCTGGCTGCATTGCTGCACCTTACTGTCAAAAAGGTTCCCACTGATCTATAGGAGCAATGGGAAACTGTTCAGCTTTTGTTGCCTCCACTCCAGAATCAAGAATGTCCCAACCTCACTCATTGAGTTACAATAGACAGATGGTAGTTGCATTTGTTCACACTCAGAGACCAAGCTCCAAGTCATCACTCACATGTTCATTGAAACATATAACAGAATTTGCCCTACACTAAACATTCAGGAGGCAAAAATCCTTTACCACCCTAGCCTTGCCACACCCCATATTCATGCCTGGCATGGATCACTTCACTTATCTCGAGAGGCACTTCTCAGTGAGGGAAGACATCGATGATGGTGCACTTCACTGTCTCCAGTTTGCATGCACTATTCAGCCTCCGAAGAAAAAGTGTTTGAAGACCAAGATCCGAAAACAAGCCAAGCCAAGGCAAGATATATCTACCCCCCCTCTGTTCCCTCTACCCCCTTTGTTTACCTTTATCCCTCTGGCCCTTTTATCCCTTCACTTTCCCCTCCCCTGCCCTCACGACCTGCCCATCACCCACACCTTCGTCCCTCTGGTTCCCCACCTCCCTCCCTTTATTCCATGGTCTACTGTCCTCTCCTATCAGATTCAACCTTGCTCAGCCCTTTGCCTCTTCCACCTATCACCTCCCAGCTTCTCACATCATTCCCACTTCCCCCACCTGCCCACCTTCCCCCTCTCACCTGGACTCACCTCTCACCCACCAGCTCGTGCTCCTCCCTTCCCCCCACCCTTTCATTCTGGATTCTGCTTTCGTTCTTTCCAGTCCTGATGAAGGGTCTCGGCCCAAAACATCGACTGTCCATTTCCCTCCATAGATGCTGCCTGACCTGCTGAGTTCCTCCGGCATTTTGTGGGTGTTGCTCCAGATTTCCGGCATCAGCAGTCGCTCTTGTGCCTCTCTGGGGGAAAAATGTAGTTTCCTCACCTGCTTATGGACTCCCAAGCTTGTGGCTCTCAAAGTGATGAAAGAGAATTCAGGAAGGAAGCAACCATTTCAAGTTACTGTAGAGGGAGCACGTGGATGCCAACCATTTACATCCCAAAATAGACCCCACCTGCCCAATTTAGCAGATCCAACATAGGACTGTTCAGCCACTTCATAGCCCATAGAACTGGTATCATGCTGGCCTTCAAGGGCCTGCCTAAGGAGATGCCAGAAACACTGAGGCCAGTTCTCATTATTCCAGCACTACCCTCGTAAAAATCCATTTCTTAACACGTATCAGGGATTAACTCTGAGACCTCCCTGCACTAAATGGTCGCCTATTCATCAAGCAATGCTCCAGCCTGTTGAGAGAAGTACTCAGCTGCACCTTGTTGTGACACCACTGCGAAGAGCATGCTGTTTTCATTTGTGGGATTCCCTGGATCAGATAACAGTCTACAATGACTTATCATGCCTCCCAGAAACCTCTAAAAATGCTTCTCATGCAATTTTATTATTATTTTTGAAGTAGAATGTCTGTGACATTGGCAAACCTGTCAACTGTGTTTTACAGAGCAAAATGACGAATGAGCAATTAAGCAAAGCAGCTCTTGATGTGCAGGCAGGCAGGCTGGCCAAACCTCTGCTCTGCTGCTGCATGGCAGGAATGTTCATGCCAACTGCAAACAAGATTGTGACCAGTAAAAAGTGTGTTTTATTAGAGTGAGTTTTAGTGTGTTTAGTGGGTTTAGTAAAAAGTGTGTTTTATTAGAGTGGGTTTTAGTGGGTTTAGTAAAAAGTGTGTTTTAGTGGACTGTACCTGAATGCAAATGCTGAAGGGAACCCTTCTATAATAGACAAGAGAGTTTAAAGCTATAACACCACCACACTTTGTATTCCATGCTTTCTCTGCAGGATAAACTCTATTCAGCCGGTTTACAGCCACACAGCCCACCTTCTGCCGGCAGATTGACTCAAGGTAAGTGGGATTAACAGCTTGCAGTATGTTTGAGGCTAAAGAGAGAATGCAGGTGCTGCCCGTTCACTGATTTGGTGAATCTAAAGGCCATGCTTTTGAAAGTGGATCTAGTCCACTTCCAGGCCACATGTGAAGTTACATCAATCAGTCGGTTGCACATTTGATTTTTCCATCTTGAAGCAAAATGCCGGCAGGAAGTGACTGTGGTTGAACGATGGCAATAGCTGTGGAGTGAGCAAATGCTGAAACAGCAGACTTCAGTAAATACACTTGGATCTGCTTCAAGGAAACAGTCTCAAATGGATATTAAAAAGAACAGATTAAAATCTTAAAAGTTAGATTTATTTTTCTGGGATGTCTGCTACTTCTAAACCCTCACCCATTAATAAATACCATTTAATTTGTTTTTTTTGAGCTGAGATGTGCTTTCTGTTTCCTTGCCTAAGGGATTACCCACGGCACCGAGGAAAGGACAACGTGAAAGTTTCAAGCAGTCAGGTGCTTTCCACGCTCAAGTCCATACACAGACGTGCACTCGCACCCACGTGTGCGCCCATGCACGCACGTACAAGCATGCACAGGCGTAGATACATAGACAAACACACACAAGCACACACATAACAGACTGATCATGCAGACACACACACACACCATGCACACTTGCTGAGTCACACAGAGGCACATATTGTCACTCTCTCTCACTCTGTACACTTTGACACTCTCATGCAGAAAACAATACATGCACTCTCACAGAAAAATAAGTAACATGGGCTCACATAGATTCAGACTCGCAAGAACAGAAGTGCACACAGACAGATGCTGCCAGAGTAGTAAATTGTTGCTTTCAAAGGAATACAAAGATAATGGACTTAAAGGCAGCAAGCGTCCTTTAGCAACAATCTGCTAGAGGAATTCAGCAGGTTGAGCAGCATCTGTGGGGGCAGGACAGGAATTGTTGATGTTCCAGGTCAAAGCCTTGCATCAGGACTGGTACAAGGTTTTGACCCGAAATGTAAACAATTCCTCTCCCTTCATTGATGCTGCCTGACCCGCTGAGTTCCTCCTTCTGATTGTTTGTTGCTCCAGATTCCAGCATCTGCAGTCTCTTGTGTCTCCCAAGCACCCTTTAGGCCAGTTTCAGAACTGTATTGGTGGAGAACCAGGAACCATCTTCCCTCCAGGGTGGGATCTATGTGGGAGAAGGACATGTTTAGAGAAAAGACAGCAATTTTGTTTTTTTTAGAAAGAACATGATACCTCTAAGAATCTTCACTTATGGCTTGGTGATACCACTGTCACTGAACCACATCATAATCCCTTTGCGTAATCTGAAACACAGCCCTTCCATTGGTGGAGCATTATTTCTGTACTCCACTTGAAAGTGATCCCAAATACATTTATAATGTATGGGAGGTATTTGTAGACTGCTCACTATGTAATCTGAAAAATCCAACGGCACACAAATTAAATGTTTGAGTTATATATAATCTATTTACTAAGAATCATATTTAATTTCTGTGAAATGTTGATATGTGCCTTTCTTAAAAAAAACGGAAAGAGGTTAAGCACTGAAGTTATCCTGTCCTCCTGCTTCCAGTAAAGCTTGGAAGTCAGCTCGTGCCTTGACCTACAATTACCTGAAAGCATACCGGTGTAAGTTATGTGCCATAGTAGAATACACCACAACACAGCTTAGTAGAAACACATGTTTCACACTCTGAAGTGCTATACAGTAACTGAAAAATAGAAAAGTTGGCAGAAGAATTACAATAGCTGTCTAAATGAATGTTGCAATCTTGAAATTGTCACTTCAAGCCAACCATTGTGCATTGTTCCTTTCTTAAATTTGTATATTATGCTGGGTGTCTTGTTTTCTGCAGTATTTTCTCACCCAGCTGAACTTGTTGGTGCCACTGTGAAGATCAGTGGCTGCTTTGATCCTTGACTTAATAATTGTTCATGGAAATGGGGTGGGGAGGAATGTAGTGATAAAAATGGATATAAAATGCTGTGATTTTTTTGGGTCTTGTTGCTACCCCGCACAGACCGACTTTACCTCTGCACTCTGTCTTGTGATCATTCAGAAGTTTATAATACTTTCAGCAAGTGGTTTGCATCTTTCCCCTGTTATTTTAATTTGTGGCTTTGCTTTCAGTGTCTTATTTTGATTTGAAGACTCCAATTTGAGGAATTGATTGAGGGGAAGTATGGTCCTGTATTGGTGGGAGGACTGCCCAATGTTGCCGGAGAGTTTTCAGTATGAATTCTTTCTACACTGTTTTCAGACATATGGAATAAAAAAGCAATTGGCAATCTGAAACTGTGTGGAGGGTTAAGTAGAAAGGCAGGTTCATAATACAGTGGACTGGCAATATATCTTAATGGGTGCTCAATGCATGCTGTGCATTAGACCAAAGTCTTTCAGACCCAGCTCATTTGTGATTGATTGGATTTATTAAGGCTCTAGTGAAAGTATTAATGAGTTTAGAACACCATTACTTTGCTTGAGCTTTTGGATTGGCTGGTTTATCATTTGCATAATGCAAGCTCTGCATGTGAAGTGTCTCACACCAGGTTGCAGGTTCAAATCGCAGTCCAGTGCACCACTGAGGAAGTGCTGCAGAAATGGAAGTGCCATCATTTGCACAACATTTTACACAGAGGCCATGTTTCTCATGCGCAGACACATTATTCCAAGGTACCATTCTGAAGAAGAATTCAGCACAGCTTTGTGGGCCAAAGGGCCTGAATTGTGCTGTAGTTTTTTCTATGTTCTAAGAGTGGAGGAGTTATCCCTGCTGAGAGAGCCAATACCTTACTTCCAATCAACGTTTCTGAAATATTGACTGGACTCCCTCAAATTGCTGTTTTTGAAAGCCTGAAGGCCCGAAACATTGACTGTTTATTTCCCTCCGTGGAAGCTGCCTGACCTGCTGAGTTCCTCCAGCACTTTTTTGTATTGCTCCAGATTCCAGCATCTGCAGAATTTTTTGTGTCTCTGTACACGCGTTGACTGTTGGTTTCCTGCATCACAACAGTGATATCACATTAAAAATATTTTATTTCCTGTAAAGCATTTTAGGATATTCTGAAGGTGACACGAAAAGTGATGTATAAATGCAGATCTTTTTACCATGCAGTATATTGCGGGTTTTTCTGAGTTGGTCTGGAGCAGAGTATCACTTTAAATCACTCACCTTGGACTCAGAACTTCCAAGCAACTGCTTACTGTGGCAGTCAGTCTTCAACTGAGCCACAAGCAGGGTACAGCAATATTACAAGATATAACTAAGTGTTGCTGTCTCTTAAAGTGTCAGCAACTGACCAACATTAAAGTTTCAGTTTCCTTAACAGTTAATAGACAGCTTGTTTCCCTCAAACAGCTAAGTTGGTACTTACTGTAGAGTAGGCACTCTGTTAATGGCTGCAGCAGTGTTTGCAGCACTGAATATCCTCGGGGTTGATTACACATGGGACTCACTAAGGGTCCACCGTCAGTGTATTTTTTTACACACAGACATTCCATGTTGCCTATAGACAAGAGCAAAAAGTGTTGGGAATTTATTTGCAAGTATTGGTATTGGTTTATTATTGTCACTTGTACCAAGGTACAGTGAAAAACTTGTCTTGCATACCTATCATACAGGTCAATTCATTACACAGTGCAGTTACATTGAGTTAGTACAGATTGCATTGACATAGTACAGATAAAAACAATAACAGTACAGAGTAAAGGCTGATATGTTGGTCAAGTTCAAAAGATTGTTAGATAAGCATATGGAGGAATTTAAGATAGAGAGATATGTGGGAGGAAAGGGTTAGATAGTCTTAGGAGTGGTTTGAAAGTCGGCACAACATGGTGGGCCGAAGGGCCTGTATTGTGCTGTATTGTTCTATGGTTTAAAGAGTCACAGCTACAGAGAAAGTGCAGTGCAATAAGGTGCAAGGTCACAACAAGGTAGATTGTGAGGTCCTAGTCCATCTCATTGTATAAGGGAACCATTCAATAGTCATATCACAGTGGGGTAGAAGCTGTCCTTAAGTCTGGTGGTACGTGCCTTCAGGCTCCTGTATCTTCTACCCGATGGAAGAGGAGAGAAGAGAGAATGTCCCGGGTGGGTGGGGTCTTTGATTATGCTGGCTGCTTCACCAAGACAACGAGAGGTAAAGACAGAGTCTAAGGAGGGGAGGCTGGTGTCCGTGATGCGCTGGGCTGTGTACACAACTCTCTGCAGTTTCTTGTGGTCCTGGGCAGAGCAGTTGCTGTACCAAGCTGTGATACATCCAGATAGGATGCTTTCTATGGTGCATCGGAGGTAAACCAAAGAAGATATTGAAGATAAGTTGGATTTGTAACTCAAACAATCAGGAAGGGCTGGCTCTTCACTTTTCATTCTTTACCCTTTTTCTCATCCTGAGGTACAAAGTGTAACTATTTTCTTTTCATCATGGGTGTATGTCTGTTAGAAGAATTTGGATCACAAAGCAAGCATGAGGGAGTGCAGCACTGTTGAAAGTGTGGTAATTTTGGATAAACTGAA